>NC_138202.1:91918467-92518467 GCF_964194415.1 Vipera berus
ATCAATATTTGATCTGAGTGAACTCGGCAAAGGATATTCAGGATACTGCAGGTATGTATTACATGCATGACTCGGTAACTTCCAGGATGAAGATCATTCTAATTGTATGAGGAAGCCTGTTAAAATCTTAGATTCCACAATTGCTTTTTAACTTTCAATTAATGAAAATATTAATTTTGACCATGCAAATGGAAAGACATCCCTATGTGTGGGGATTGAGTAAGAGATACTGAAAATGTTACCCTGCGTAACTTTAAGTGAATTCTATCAATTATGTTTGTGCGATATGCATTTATCATTTTTTAATTGAACTAAAGTGTTTATATTCCTAAGTCTCTGGGGCAAGTGTCTGGGACTGAAAGCTACTTATAGCAATGCAAAAAATAACAAAGTCTAACAAAGTAAGGGTAAAAATGACAGCAACAAACCCACCAAGCAGAGTAACTGCTATTCCTTTGAGAAAGGCTGCAAAATGAACAAAAATCATTTTCACCTCTTTTTTTGTCAGCCAAAGTCCTCCCCCTTCCTACTTATATCTCCAGTGCACATGGTGTGGCTCTCCCAGAAATGGTGAAGGATCACATTTTATAATGTGCTTTTGCCTAATGCAGCCTAATCCAACCAACAGTTAAATGGCTTGCGCTACAGTTGTCTGGAGAGTTTGAGATTAGGGAAGCAAGCTGACACATATTCATTTCCCTTTTTCCATTTGCTGTTGACCCAGTTCTTTTTCTGGAGATATTCCTATCTCTCTCTTTGTGTGTGTGTGTGTGTGTGTGCGTGCACACGTGTGGGCGTGTGGGCGTGCGCACCCGTGCACATCTAGTATAAGAGATATATACTATCCATTATGATCATTAACCAGAAATTCAATATAATAAATAAAACCTGATAAGTCAGGGGTCCCCAACCCCTGGCCTGTGGAACAGTACCGGACCACAGCATGCCAGCAACCGGGCCACACAAACAAGGAAAGCCCCATCCATGAGATGCAGGCAGGACACAAAACCACACACCCTCCGGTCCTCAGAAATACCTCTCTCTGCTGAACTGGTCCTTGGTGCCCAAAAGGTTGGGGATCTCGGTGATAAGTAATAAAATGTAATGAAATATCCAACCTTTTCATATATAAGCATAGTTATGCTGTCCTGTGGTGGTGAAAAATCTTTATTTGTCTGTGTATGGGTGAGATATGTACATGTATATATTTATATGTATGTGGATGGATGGATAGATGGATGCATGGATGGATGCGTGGATGGATGTGTGGATAGATGCATGGGTGTGGGACTCTGTGTGTGTGTGTGTATCTACACAGACAGACAGACAGACAGACACACAATGTAGTTAGGCATGCATGGGTGTCAATGTGGACATCTGAAAAGGATCACTGGATGGATAGACAGATGGAATCAACTGCTGTCCTTCTCTGCTTTTACAGGTATAGAGATTACAGAGCACCTCCATGGAGTTCAACTCCATATGAATTCACCTTGCAGTTCTGGCATGTTCTAGCAGCTCGATTGGCTTTCATTATAGTCTTTGAGGTGAGTTGGACTGAGACTTGAATGGAGAGCCACTTAGCTGTCTTATGCAGGGGAAAAATACAGGGGAAAAATATGCAAGTTTCTCTTAGTTCTCTTGAAATACGGCAATAGTGGCTGTATTCATGTGACATCATAGGCTAAACATATTGATTAGCAAGTGAGTGACCTACCAATGTATGCATGCATCCACTTGCACATATCCATACAATGCATATACATGTTTAAGCACATTTTATGATGTCTGGAATTATCCAAAACAGAGACTTGCACCCCTAGTGCCCAAATGCTGAAGAATTTATGAGCAACTTAATTGAAATACAGTGTAATTATTGTTAATTTAAAAGAGGCTTAGTCAATGCTAAAATGAGTGAAATGAATTTATTTACCTTAAACATGTGATACAGCAACTTAATTTTATTCTACAAAGAATTTATTTTTCACCACGAATCGCACGTGTGCTGTCAGAAATCCTGCCTCTTACATTAAAGTCAATATGTATATTTGGAGATGTTGAAAGACCTCAAATCTATATCATATTTCTTAGTTAGGATAAAATCCATATGCCTTTTTATCTATCAGCAGTAGCATAAAGGAAATTAAAAGGATTAATAGAGATACAATCATAATTATTCACTTTGATGGAAAATGTGCTTCCCAATTTTTAATTAAAATGAGAATTAAATTGTTAGAAATAATAATAGTCATAATTCTAGTACTTAATGGAGTTAAGGCAACCAATGAGGTTCTTTCATTCTGCAATTGTATATACAAGCATCTGAGGCTTCCTTGATTTTCCCTGATTTAGTTGTCAATATCATAGTTAGTCTATACAGTAGTGACCAAAAGTCAAGAATTTGGTAGCATTGATAACACATTTTATTAAAATGCCTAAGCTTTTATGAACTTCAGTTCACTTCAACAGCAGCAGTAGGATGACAAAAAATGTGAGCCTCCCCCCAAAAACCCCCACCAAATAATAAGCCAAATTATCCAATAGAATAATACCTTTAATAACTTTATTGTCACTTTGAATGTACACTAATTGGCATACATTAAAATGAAATTTCATTGCATGCAACTCTCAAAGGGTCACCACCTCCAATATACAACACATGAATATGACAAAAATAAATAAATACAGAATTAAGCATATACCCACATATATTATATGACACAGAGAGACAACACAATCTAATTTGGATTATGTATACATGTGCATGGCAAGAAAGACAAATCTTGAAAGTTTACCAGATGGCTGGCATAGGGAACAAAGCTATTACAGAATTGGGTAGTCCTGCTAGAAATACCTTGAAACCTCCTCCTAGAGGGGAGCAACAAAAGCAGACCATAAAGTGGGTGCGTGAGGTCTCTAATAATGCTTTGAGCCCTAAGCACATAGTGCTTATAAGCAGCATGCTGAATACCAGGGAGCGAGCTTCCTATGCTCTTCTCAGCAGTCCTTACCACTCTCTGTATGGACTTTCTATCTGAGGCACTGCTGCCACCAAACCAGACAGTGATGCAGTTTGTTAAAATGTTCCCAATCATGCCTCTGTAAACAGTGGCCAGGAGAGAAGGAGAGAGATGTGCTCTTCTCATCCGACGCAGGAAATGCAGATGCTGGTTTGCACACTTCACTAAGGATGAGGTATGGAGAGACCAATTCAGACTGTTAGTTATCTGCACCCCCAGATACTTAATACTGTTGACCGCCTTCAGTAACCATTAAATATTCCAAAGAAATGTTAAAGAACTCTGAAAATTAAAGTTTTGAGGAAACTGAAGGACAGAGCATCCATGAGGATTAGCAGTAGCACTTAGACTTAGATACTGCTTCACTGTGCTTTTACAGCCCCCTCTAAGAGGTTTACAGAGTCAGCATATTGCCCCCAACAATCTGGGTCCTCATTTTACGATCTTGGAAGGATGGAAGGCTGAGTCAATCTTGAGCTGATCAGGAGTTAAGGTTCAAAGGAGTCAAGATGGTGGCTATGGCATGACATTGGTACACACAAGACAAGGCTTTAATCCTAATGTGCCTGCCATCTTGCAGATGTTGACTCCCCTTTGTAGACACACAAAGGGGAATGTATGTCTACACAGGACAAATTTGTAAAAGGACAATGCACAAGGACAAATCTGGTTTCTCAAAAAAGTATACAGGAAAATTCCAAACCATGTCAGATCAGCATAAGGATTTTTAAAATGTCTTCTCCTCTTTCTCTTTCTCTCTCTCTCTCTCTCTCTTTCAGCATCTAGTTTTTGGAATAAAGTCTTTCATTGCCTACCTGATTCCAGATATGCCCAAAGACTTATGTGACAGAATGCGAAGGGAGAAATACTTAGTTCAGGAAATGATGTATGAAGCTGAGCTTGAGCATTTGCAGAGAGAGCGAAAAAAGAATGGTAGGCAGTATCACCACGAATGGCCTTAGCTGATAAGAAAAAGGATAAAAGAAAAAAGAAGGCAAAAACCACCAGCAGCAGCATCATGACCGAACATTTCCAGAAGTCAAGATGAAGGTGGGATTTGAAAAGAAGACAACAGAATCAAGCTGTGTATGAGTGTATGTGTAAGGAAGTAATGTTATCAAGCTTTCTTGTAAAATTGGAACAATCCTGTTATCGGCAGACACAATCAATCGTTCTGCTTCTTTCATGTTCTGTGCTCAAAACAGACTATAGAGGAACAGAAGTCCTAGAAGAGGAGAATTTACTGGGCAAGCACATAATAAACCCAACAGATCTGAGAAAATATAGAGTCCATTACTTACTGGTTAAACTTTCATAGTAAGGGGTTTACTTTTTTTAAAAAAATGATGTGCTTATTCACTACTTCTACCCCTTCTGTTTGCTTAACTGATTAAAAAAACTCAGATACTTGCTGCCTTAGTGGCCATCCGTTGATGCTGTAACAGTCCGTGAGGCTTCCCGTTTTGTCAGGTTTATCCTTGTCTCTTGCTGAGATTGTGGATGTTAAAAGGGAGGTCAGCCTGTCCTATATTTACTATGCAGTTTGATGTTTTGCACATCACTTTTTGTTGGTTTGTATGCATAACTCAATGTACACATGGATGTGCATAGACATACACTTGCAGACACACATATATACTGTATATGATACAGATACAGATACATATGTGCATGTGTCTGCATACCCATGTGTGTGTCTCCCTATGTATGTGTACACACACACAAACACACACATACAAAGCAAGACTTCAAGCCAAGATTCAGTGATCTACTACTGCATGAGGTATCTTGATTCTTCATGCAGAGCAATGTATATCTCAGCTAAAAGTCTTATACGAAGAAAACGACCCTGGGTCTGGAGAAATGACAGCTAAATGCAGAAACCTGTTTCATATGGCTGATTCTGCACATACTTTGATGTGCATAAAGCTGCATGAGTGTTTCTTTTCCCCAGCTCAGAAAACCTGGGATGCTGACTCGCCATTGCACTGCCCTTGATGACTCAACTCTTTGGGGAAAATATGTGGCATTTTCCATTGCTCTTGATATTCAATGTGCAACTAAAGGCCGTTTCCTCATACCTCTTAAGTGAACTGTCCTATCCATGCTCCAACGTGGCATGCAGAAGCAGCATGCGGAAGTATAACTGTGTGAATATTTATATTTCACAAAAATGTCAACCTGAAATGTCTCAGTCTGTAGCAAATATGAAACCAATTTTATTATTTACCGTATGCAAGCTCCTGCTTATGCAGCAAATAAGGTATAACAGCATGGAACTGCATTTCCAAGGAAAAAATAGGACTGTACAGTATGTAACACTTTTTTCCTCTTTAAAATCAAATTATGGAAGTAGGAGGACAAATAAGATTAAATTATTCTCCAATGGAGTCTCTTGCCAAGATGTATCTAAAATTCCTTCAAAATAAATGAATTTACTATGGTGATACAAACTTTGATTCTGCCTGAACCAGACAACAATTACACTCAGAAGGTGTTAAAGACAGGTTTGTCACAACAATTATTTATTAAGTATTTTTCTTCCTTTTTTTAAATGAAGAATAATATGAAACACCAAACTAAAACATCTTGCAAGATTTACTTATATGCAAACCCCCTCAAAGTTCTGCATTTTCCTTTTACAAAATGATCAGGTATACAAAAGTTTCTTATTTATATCAACCAAAGCAATTTTAAAATATGTTCCACTGTCCAGGTTTTGTATCATTGTATATAGCAAAGCACAGCAAATATATCTCATGTAAAGAAATAGTTTATAGATGTGATATTATCCTATTTGCATGAAATGCATCTACTCTCACTTGAAACCATCAGTGATTTCATTCTAATTTCATTCCACACCATTATTCTACTTCTCAAGGAGTTTTTCTTCCTCTGTTTCTTTCGTAGAAATACTTCCTTACATTATAACAAGCAGCTTTATAATATTACTATTGATACTGATTCTCTGATTCAGCAATTGCTTATAGCAATTACAGGCCTTCCTTTCATTGGTTTCCTATGTGTTTTAATCCCAGGACATCTTGCCCATGTCAACAATGATGCTACTCCTGTGCACCCATGAATAGAAAAGCTTGCCAGCCTGCAAACTTCATGGTGAATCAGTTTGCCCCAAACTGTCAGAATCAGTACAAAGTGCACTTTTTTTGCATGCTGTGAAGCATAGTTTATGTTACCTTTATCTGACATTTAAGTTTTTCCATATAGCAATGCTGATTGCCTTGGCAGGAACCAAGCTTTAGAATGGATTCTGTTTGTCAGCTTGTATCCCTGTTAATTGGTCTTTGGTTTATCACTGTTTATTCCAATTAATCACAGGGCAAACTTATGCTGCATTGTCAAACCAGGTCCTGTGGTTTGAAGGACTTGCCAGTACCATTCATTTAAAATGTAAATTTGAAATTCTAAATTCTTTGCCTAGACAAGCAAATATCACGCTGAATAAACGACTTCCTAATAACTAAACAAAAATGCCAAAAACCTTGTGATGCATTAAATATAGGTTTGTACTTCTGTATTTTCAGTAGAAACATAATGAAAGTCTTAATCCAGGTTTTATCGTAGAAAATTACAGATTCTACTTATGAGGGGGTCCTTGGTGCTCTCTGAGCTTACTTGTTTTCTTGCAGATTCTAGTTACTTCCCCAACTGGAAGGTTTAATGGCTTTGATTTTGCAAACCTATAAATTTTGTTCCCTGGTTATTGGAAAGTTTCTGAAATTAAAAAAAACCCTGTTTGCATTCTTTAAAATAAATAGGGTATCAAGAGTATCCTAGAGAATTGCTGATGTATAGAGATTTATATGTTTTAGCTGAGAGAAATGCTCTGCTAGGTTTGGTTTACTATGTTGCATTGAATGCATATTATCTTATAAAGATATATGGCACACACTGTTCTCAGGAAATATGCATTACATGAGTGCTGATTAAAGATTCAACTTCCTGTTTTTTGTACTTCTAAATACTTGTATTTTGAAATGACCAATACGAGTGGTATATGCATGCAAAGACGCAGAGCTTCAAAACTAGCATTCATGCAAAAAAAAAAATTGCTTTAGATCATTGTTGATCTAGCCTACAATAATTTTGGTCTATGCATGTTCTTTCAAACAGACTGCATGAGCAGCTACAGTCTGTCTTTCAAAATCTACAGTTTGTTATTAGTCCAGAATGTCTTAACTATTACCAACTCAATTCAGTGTCTTGGTGCATTCAAGAAAAAAAAACTTGCTTGAAAAATAAACATTTGTTTACTACTTACTAGTCTTACTCTACTTCCCTCCCATTAAACGTTGTCGCTTACTGTATGAGAGCAGAAAAGTGGGAATTTATAAAAGAAACAAAAAGGTCTTAATGGCAGTCTTAGCAATTGACAAGTTCATCCCCATGTCCTAATTGTTTTCTTGACAAAAGTTTGTTACGTCTTCATAAACCTCAGGGAATGGCACAGGATGATGTTTGTTTTTGAGCGGCAGTGGTGACACTAGGGATAAAGTTGAGTTGGACTTGTTGCTGCTGCTAAGTACCATTATTCAGGGTGGACTAAATGGGGGGGAGATAGCGAATTGTTTCTCTTTTGGGGGGGGTCTGTGTGTGACAGTTCAGCGGAGTATTTTCTGAATTTTTGACACACCAAGCCCAACAGGTTCACCATCACTGTCCCTAAACTAACAAATCATTCAGTCCAGACATATATTCATTCATAAAACCTTTATTTGGAAGCCTGGAAAATAGCCTTCCAAAGATAAAAATAATCCCTGATGTTATAATAATAATACTCAAAAGGTGCAATCTATATCATGGCTTGCACTTTTAACCCTGAGGGGGAGCAGCAACCCATGCTATGAACAAGATGATGAGGTTCTTTTAAACAAAAAAGTTTTAGTTCTTAAAGTATTGCTAGTGTTTTAGAAACTATTCTTTATCTATTATGAAACTGACCTGAATAGATATGACCCTCTATTAAATAATAAATAAATGTCTTCTAAACAAATTAGTAGACATAAATAAAGTATGTTTTCTTCTGTTATTAATGAACTCTCTATGGTCAGCTATATGTCTTTTTTTTTACTATTTGTGCTAAAAGTAAGATTCAGTCATGCTTGTGTTAGTATAGGATTTCTCAGAGGGGTTATAACCAGGTAAATTGTTTTTCCATCCATTCTTCAGCACATCATTTGCATCTGCCTTCGTTTCAAAGTCAATTTTCAATTCATCCTGAGAATAAATTAAAAAAAACCATTAAATGAAGCAAGTGGTTACATCTAAATCTACAGCCACAACCCTAAATGGCCAGGAGTGAAACATGCATTTCTTATTTATATACTGAAATAATAGTAATCTGAATCTCACCAACTGCCCATCATCACTGTTTCAGAAATGAAGCTCTGATAATTCTATTGCTTAAAATTATATACTAACAATTTACCAGCTTTTTCAATTGATTCCTGATATTTTACTGTAATTTAAGCTTATTCAATGAGAATTCAACCTTATTATGGTAAAAATCATCCTGCTGTAACTTGGCTAAAATAAAGACATTATCAGCCTGATCCATAGGGTTCTCAGTGTAATCCAGCATGTGTTCTTTAACCAATTTTTCCAACTATTGCTACAAAATATTTTTTCTTGCATCCTCCTGGAGATGTAAGAAATAATCTCTCACACCAATCTTAGAAACATCCTCTGCCATCTATAGAGTGGCTGATCACAATTAACTTCAAAAATGCATCACATAGTAGAACATTACATCTATAAGCAACCATAATCCACCATGAAAAGAAGCAAATATAAAAATTAATTTGAGGAAAAGAGTATTTGATTATTACATCCCATTGTTTTTATTATATAATCCAATAAATACAAAACTTATTGCATTTATTGTATGTTGAGATGGCTCAACCCCATCCATTACTCTGATATGTCAAATGAATAATACAATAATCTTACATGAAGTTCTTTTCTGTTATGATCCACTCCACACCAGCAAAGTGTCTTGTATTTAGGAGACCAGAAGCAAAATATATTGCAGATTGGGCGAATTAATAGTGGTTTAATATCTTTCCCTTTATTTGGACCTGGATAGAACAAAAAAAAGGATAGATAAATCATTAATCATCCATCAAAAAAGCAAATATGTTTTATTTTCTAATATTTTATACAAAATCTTAATTCTGAAATCAGACATTTTCATTTTTTGTTAAGTATAAAATAATTAGAATCCATGTCCCTAATTCATCCAAGAGTTTCAACAAATTTTGAAATAATGTAAATCTTCTCCACCCACTTGTCAGTTTCAGCAATCTACATTGGACCTTCTTCTGGTACCTGAAATTAATGCAGATTTCCTAGAAATGGGCTCCTGAAATCTTGACTAATAATAAAATCTTTAATCCAATGATCTCTGGCCATCTTTTAATGCTCACCCAAATGATTCAGTTAATTTAATATATGGAGTAAACTTAAAAATTATACAGGAATATATTTTGTCTTATTTATGGTAATGATATCCCCACCATAAGCAACAGCAGGAACAAAATCTGCTTGGCGATGTTCAGTGTAGTGGAAATTTTTTTAAAAAACAGCATTGTGAAAAATTCCACAAGCATATTTTAATCAGCAGTATTGTCAATCAAATATCAAAAGCAGTTCAGTTTAAGTGTAAAGAAATGCACTTAGAATGGGGGGAAGGGACCCTAGCATCACACATACAATGATGGAGTCTGAGCCGTCTGGTACTAAATAAGAAACTCTTGAGGTCCTAAGGAATAGTTCAGTAAAGCAGAACTATTCCCTTCAGCCCTCTCACTAATATCTTTCTTAAATGTGAAGCCCAAATCTGGATATAGATCTTGATATCTCTATCTCTTTTCTAGCCATGACTTGTTCTCCTGAATTGGAATTGAACTGGCCAAAGAATGACAACCAGATGCAATATCTTGTTTACTGTTTGAGAAGTTAACCAGCCTTGAGAATGTCCAGATCATTAAAAGTAAAGCCATCTTTCATCTGTATTCAGAATAGCCTTATATGTTAATTTTTTTTTCAAATATAAACTAGGTTTGGGTGAACAAAGACTTCCATCATTGATAGCCATCCTGGGATTTTCATATAATTTTTTGGATTTTATCTTTCCCCATACAGATTATAATGCATTTCTTATATAATGGTTTTGAAACATACCATAAAAAATGTGTGCCACCTAAGTTGTAAGTCATGTCCTTCTAAATATAACAACCTTTTATTTCTGAGGCTTAGGGTTATACATGTATTAACAGCAGCGAGGATTGTATTTGTGCAGCATTGGAAAAATGAGATAGCACCATTGGAGGAAGCAATAAATAAGAAAATATTGGACTGTGCGGAAATGGATAGACTCACATTGAGAATTAAAGGAAAAGAAGATACAGAATACTTTCAAACATGGAACCTATTTTATCAATGGTTGGGAAAATGAGATAGAGAGTAAGAACTTTTATGACTAAGCAAAAATTAACCCAGAAAACAAGTTGTTCATTAAGCACAAATGAATTGTAATGATAAAAACCTAATAAAATACTTTTTTGTTAAAAAAAAGTAAAGCTATCATTTTGCTTGTTTCAAAGAATAGTTAAAGCCCATAGGTAACAGAACAGTTAAAAAAAATAAGGTTGTTTTCAGGACTGTAAAGAACTGACCTGTCGCAAAACTAATCAGTAACCCTGCAATTATACATCCAAGACACCCAACAGCACTGTAGTAGAGATATGACAAAGAATACCAGGAATCTGCTAAATAAGGCCTAGGAAGACAAAATGGAACAAAAGTCAATAATTGTTGTGCTGTAAACACAATTCCCTTTCCAATTGAGTTTACATCCTAATACCATATAGATGGTTGATAAACTTTAAGACACAATAAGTTTAATTGCAATTTGATTATATCTAACTACAACCAGATAGATGGATGATAGATAGATAGATAGATAGATAGATAGATAGATAGATAGATAGATAGATAGATAGATAGATAGATGCAATAATAATGATGATGATGATAAATAGAGAGACAGACAGATAGATAGATATAAATATTGAAATATAATGATTAATTATAATAGTTGGCTATAATTACTGTTGAAAGCGATTACGAACCACTGCAATAAAATATATAGATAGGATAGGAATATATAGTTAGGTAAGAAAAGTACCTTTCAGGGGCTAAAGTAGGAACTATGGGTACAATCATATCGGTACTATTGCATCCAGTTGTTGAAAGGTAGAGTGGCAGAGTTTTTGATGGTGGAGCAGGATACACAAAAGCTCCAATGGCAACCCAAAATGCCAAAATAAGTCCAGTAGCAAGGCCACCAAAAGCACCCTTAAACAAATGCAACCATGAAACAGTATTACTGGAGTTGTCAAATTTTAAATACCTGTAAGTCTTCTATGCTAGGAAAAGTATTTGTCACTCTTGAAGGACATCAGCTGCAGCATTTCCTAATATCTGGCAAGAGACTCAAATTTTATGAAGCGATAAGAAGATTGTCCATATCACATGTATTGCCCTGTTCACCGCCCTGAGTCTCTTGAGAGAAGGGCGGTATATAAATTAAATTAATAAATAATAAATAAATAATAATGCTAGCTAATAATAAAGTGCCATAAAGGAGAGATCATTTGCTATGCTTGATATCAATAATAAAAATCAACACAAGTGAGAGAATATATATGCAAAGATAATGTTATTCTTGTTATTTACCTTCCAATTGGTACAAGGAAAAATAATTCCCAGTGTAAATAATCCCAGCATAGGTCCTCCACACATTCCATGGATACTAAGTGAAGCCTAGTTAGAAAACATATCACAGTTATCAAATATATGCTGTATACATATTGTATATATCTCATTTCTATAACATACTGTTTAATTGTTTTACAGAGGGTTTTTTCAGAGCCCATGGTTCTTGCATAGTACATGGGTATAACATTAAAAAAAATTAAACATAAAGTTTTTAAAAAGTCTTCTATGAATTAAAAATTAGTCGCTTGCACATAGAATTTGGCTATGTTAGCACAACATGACCTAGAAAATTCCAGATGAAAAGTTACAGGAGCAAAAAATTCCTTTAGAAAATTCACTTCTATAACACTATCCAACTCAAACTACCTCATCTGCAATAAAAAAAAGAGAAGTATATCTATCTCCAACAAGATATGTATTTTTATATCTTGCTTATTCAAATCCATTTTAAGCAGATTTTTATTTACTGTTTATTCAAATCCATTTTGAGCAGATTTTTTTATTTATTAAACTCATATGAAGAGGCAACTAATAGTTCTTTATTTAAATACCAGCCCTAAGACCTTGCTTGTGAAGACACTCAAACATGTGCATAGATGTGCAAAATTATCACAGCCATAATTTCTGGTTTCTTAGATCTATCCAGGACACTTCTGTGGTAGATGTGACAAGGCATGCTTAGTAAAGTAGGAGGACCCTGCATACTTTCATGGTTTAGGATTCATGAATGCAAATGAAATACAATTTAATCCTGCATATACACATTGCCTATATTTGTAAATGCCTTATTTATTCTCAAGGATAAAAGAGATAACATGTTTAATCAAAAAGAAAAGTTGTTTCAATTAAATGGGTTCTATGATTATTCTTCCTGATGATAATGTGTAGGGAAAGCAAATGATGATATATGAATATGAATGGGTTTAATAGCAGATGAAAAAGTCTGTGAATTTAATCTAAGCAGAGCTGTCTAGACTTTTAAAGCCATCTGCCACACGTTCTCACTACGGAAGTTGAAATTTCCTTATTCAGGGAGGATGATACAAATCCAAGGTCATACCAAACATTTAGTTGTGTAGTTACCTGCACAACACCACCCATGAGTGACGCAACTACAGCCATTGTAGTACACAGCCCTCCAAATACTATGCCTGGAGAAAAGGAAGCAATTTTCCTTAGGTACATTCAAATGTATTTTCATCAGATTATTGACAACTAATGACAGCAGTGGATGGATTTCAAAATTTCCTCCTATCATAAGAACATTCCCTGAGATTTACTCCATATGGGACCTTCCAGGTAGCAGAAAATTTGGTATAGAATATTTTGCCATTCTTCCCTTCTCCTTTAACCTCCATAATTGCCTGAAGCTTTCACAGAAGATTTTTTTTACAGAAAAAATAACTAGATAAAGGGAGATGGGAAAATCAGCTGAAATCAGTGCCACATTTGCTCCTTCACCAGAAATTTCCAAGAAATTTTCACCTTATCTCCAACTTATTTTCAACTTATTATTCCAAACTGCATTATGCAGTATGATGCTGACATCATATATATATACATATATATATATATATATATATATATATACATACATATATATATATATATATATATATATATATATATATATATATATATATATATATATATACATACATACATACATATATATATATATATATATATATATATACATATATATATGTAAAGGTAAAGGTA
This sequence comes from Vipera berus, assembly GCF_964194415.1. Classification (NCBI taxonomy): domain Eukaryota; kingdom Metazoa; phylum Chordata; class Lepidosauria; order Squamata; family Viperidae; genus Vipera; species Vipera berus. Next base: position 91,932,012 of record NC_138202.1, read on the forward strand.
AAGGATATATATGAGTCATATTTCTTTTTCTCCTTTCATGCTGCTGTTTTGAGGACACTGAAAGGAAGAACTTCACATTTCAATTACTCATGGATAGACACCAGTGTAATTTCCAATGAAAGCACATATTTAATGGCATACTTTCTAGGAAAAAATATGATATCTATCATGTATTTTATCTAAAATCATTTTCATAGGTCATGATAGGGATTGTCAATAAGCAAAGCATACATTCTGAGCATAAATATTTAAATCACAATAAAAAGGAAGAGTAATCCAGGCTCTTAAGTGGCTATTCATATGTATTGATGGCTGTGCTTTTAGCTGCTCGATTTTATATTTATCTTTGTTTGGATCCATTTCTTTCAAGAATGGTCAATAGATTAAAAATTCATGCCTTAATTAAAAATGTGTACAGATTAAGGAAGCATCTACTTCCTTTAAACTAGTTAATATGCAGTGGTCTTGAGCCTAAAGCTCAGAAGAAGGTGGAACATATTATGTTAACTCATTGATGAATCTATTAACACACTCACCCCTTGATTTTATTAAAAAAAACTATAATCTAAGTGCATCTGATTAGGAACCCAACATCTTTGGATATACTACTCCAAAATTATTGCTGATAATTTGGGATAATAAACATCTCAAAAGGGAGCAAATCATTATTAAATAATCATACCTTTCTTTGCATACACTGATAAGAGAAACTTATCAGAAAGAGCCTTGGTGGAGCAGTGGGCTAATGCCTCCCTAAGTAACACCAGCTGCCTGCAATTAGTGCAGGTTCGAGTCCCACCAGGCTCAAGGTTGACTCAGCCTTCCATCCTTCCAAGCTAGGTAAAATGAGGACCCAGATTGTTGGGGGCAATAAGCTGACTTTGTAAAAATGCCACTGGGGGGGGAAAGCCCTAATAAGCAGGCATATACATAGAATGAAGGCTATTGCTATTGCTAAGCACATTGATTTGTGCTTCTTAGATTGTAAGCTGCCCTGAGTCTTCGGAGAAGGACGGGATATAAATGGGATTAAAAAAATACAAAACCTGTAAGATTGCCCAGACAGAGTAATATTGTATTAAGGACTTTTGAAAAGTGGCAAGTTTAAACATATCAGTTTTAAAGACATTTTCATTTTGAACAATAGATTAAGAAAGAGTTTCATTTAAAGTTAAGAAAAATTAAAGTCCTGTTTTCCACCTACATAAGCCTTTGCTGGTCCAAGTGCTCGCACGCTCAGAAAGTTTTGGAAAAAGGTACTTGACAAAATCTTCAAATGTTACTGTTGCCAGAGCATTTATACTTGCAGCCACAGTGCTATAAAAGTAAGCATGTACAGTGTCAGAACAATAAATTAGTCCTTAAAATGTGACTTGTCCTGGGACAAGTAATACTAAATTATTTCCACCCATCTACCAAATAGCCTGCTATGGGATAGTATTGCAAAAGTAAAGGGAAAGGGAAAGCTTCCCCCCGCCCATGTGTCCTAGTCATTTCTGACTCTAGGGGCTCATCTCCGTTTCAAACCCGAAGAGCCAGCGCTTGTCCGAGGACATCTCTGTGGTCATGTGGCCGGCATGACTAGACGCCAAAGGCGCACAGAACGCTGTTACCTTCCCACCGTAGTGGTCCCTATTTTTCTACTTGCATTTTTACGTGCTTTCGAACTGCTAGATTGGCAGAAGCTGGGACAAGTAACAGGCGCTCACTCTGTTATGCGGCACTCGGGATTCGACCAACCAAACTGCCGACCTTCTGATCGACAAGCTCAGTGTCCTAACCCACTGAGCCACTGCGTCCCTTATTGCAAAAGTAGCAGAAAGTAAAAAAAGAAATAAATATGAGGTAAATTAAATAGGAGAAAGAGACCCTGTTCTATATTACCAATACTACCACCATCACTCTGAATGCTAAAATAGCTGAATCTTCTGTTCCACAAATAATAATTATTAGTTAAATGTTGCTAACAGTCGAGATTCTCTTATGTTTGCATAATATACTAAACTTGGATTAAAGCATAATTTCTTGTTCTTATAACAGGCTAAACAAAATAGGTCATGTGGTTGCTTGGTTCATAACCTGCTAAAACAGTGAGATTCCTACAAAATCCATTCCATTTCAGCTTAGATTAGTATGTTGTTATGTGAATTTAGACTTTGCCCAATAGAGACAGATTCGAAATTTTGAAACTGGGAAAAAGTACACTTTATTTCAGGGCAAGAATTGATCTAACTGCATTCACTGAACAGAGATTACTTATTGGCTTCAGACATTATATAACACTATGGTTTGCTTTAATCCTAACTTCTTCATATAACTCCCTAAGTTAAAATCAAATAAGCATCCTTGATTAATACAGTGAATGAATACACTTCAACCATGTGAATTCTTATGTTGCAGCTTTTCCCATTATCTTATTTTTGAGACAAGGTTTACTAACACCATCATAGCTAAGGTCTATGACAGTGGTGGCGAACCTATGGCACAGGTGCCAGAGGCAGCACTCAGAGCCCTCTCTGTGGGCATCTGCACCATGCCCTGGAGGTGGCAACTGTCCCTCTTCAACCAGCCACCTGCTAATTCGCCAAGGTCCCATGTGGCTGAATGCATCCCAGCACGGCTGGTTTCCCTCCCCCCATCCCGTCCCTCCTGGCCTCACATGCTCTCCTTTTCCCAGGCACGACCCACTGCATTACCTCCTCAGCTGTTGGCCAACCATCCATCTTGGAGGTGGCTTCTTTGAACTGCTGGCAATGGGCTGCGGAGCCCCAGAGTGCTCCTGTTAAGGAGCCGGCAGGCTGTGGCTACTGATGGACACTGTTGGCCCCCAGGCGCTCACTGGCCTCTGTGTGCAGGGGCTGATAGTGTCAGGCAGCAGCTGCCCCAGCCCTTGCCTTGCCCCATGGCAATGGCACCCCCACCCTGCCACAGGATGAGTCCTGCCTACCGCCCCACCTGCCAGAGACCTCCTGGAGCTCCCCCAACCCTGCCCACCCCCCATAGGTGTCCCTCCTCATGAGCAACATTGAGGTGACCACACCCACCTTGGCCACACCCACCCAATCTTCCATGACCACCAGAGCCACACTCAGCCAGTGGGCCACACCCACCTGGCACCCAGCAATAAATAAGTGGGTTTTGGGTTGCAGTTTGGGCACTCAGTCTCTAAAAGTTTCGCCACCACTGTCCTATGATATTTTTACTGTTTTTTTATTTTTCATGAATTTTGTATTAGTTTATACAAAGAAAAAAATAAAATAATGGGAAAATAAACAAGGAAAGGCAGAAAAGGAAAAAACAAAAAGGGGGAAAAACAAAAAGCATGGACTTCCAATTCTTTTTAGTACAATAGAGTAAGGTTATAACATGCAGCCTCAACTTTTACTTTTACACAATAATATATACTAGTCATTTCTGCAACAATAAACCTATCTAAGCAAAACCCAAAATTTCATTTTTATTAAGATCTCTGGATCTCTGATCTCTGAAGGATATTTAAATAGTTACCTTCAAGGAAAAATGGCAATATTAGGAAAGTCAACATATTATTACAGTTTATCAATTTCAGTTTTCCTTCTAGCCTTTTCCAAAAATCTCTTTCTCTTTTGTCTCCCTCTCAATCCTACAAACGTAGCATCTTACAAGGAACAAGGAATCAGTGGAATAACTCATTTTCCCATTACAATGACACATTATCCTATTCTTAGGAATAAGCGGCCTTTGCCTCAAATGCCCAGTACTCATCCTGGCCTTCTGATTTTCAAGGATTTCTTAAAGAATAATTAATGGTAATACTCTAATGTATGCTAGTAATGTGCCATACATTAGATAACATATGTGCCACACACACACACGTAATCTAACAGTTTATAGATGATATCATGCTTTTAAAAATAAATGTGCTATTGCTAAGCACATTGATTTGTGCTTAGATTGTAAGCCGGCCTGAGTCTTCGGAGAAGGGCGGGATATAAATGGGATTTTAAAAAAAAAGAAGTTCTATGTCTGTCAAGTTCACTGAAGGCTTTGCAGTCAGAAAAACAGAGTGGACAGCATTACATTGTAGAAAGAGGAAAGGAGGGACACAAGACAGCTTTTTCAAGAACTTCATTCCCTCTAGTGCTAAGGGCCTCTCAAAGGCTTGGTTTGACACACCTCCATTAAATCCAGCATAGGACAGACCTTAATGTTCCACTGAATGCACATGCAACAAATAGGCCTGGAAGTCCAGGGATCGATGAAAATATTATCATCACAAAATATGGCATTAGCTGGAGGGGGGAAAAGGAGAGAAGAAAGATGAAGAACACTCTTGCTGTACAGAACAACTTTAATGCACATATAGACTGAGCTCATGAACTTCACAAATTTCAGGGTGAAGAATACCATCATGTGCTTTGCTCTCCAATGAAGTAAATGAAGCTAAGGAGCAGAGGGCCTTTGTTCCTGTAACATGGTCAGTATATGGTAGGGGTAGGCAACCTTGGCTCTTTTATGACTGGTGGAGTTCAACTCCATGGAAACCTCTCCCTTCCCCTCAGCATGGCTGGCTCAGGAATTCTGGGAGTTGAAGTCCAAGAGTCATAAAAAAGTCAAGGTTGCCTACCCCTGGGGTAGGGTCTAGATTTCAAGAAGGGAAGGACAGCCTGTATGGTGGCTGATTCATCAAGAAGAAATATGACATATAAATTGGTAATTCATCTGAGATGAATACCTAAATGCTGAAAGTTCAATCTTCACCACTTCCTGGTCACTGACATCCCATCCTGAGAAAATTGCTACTACGTGTGGATAAATTTTCTATGGATAAACTGTCTTCCTTCTATTTATTTTGTCCATCCTTTACAGTAGATTCAGAAGAAATGCTAAGACATCAACCAGAAGAGGTACAACCAAGATTTGGGGCTCATCACACCCTTCCCAATTTTTTATTTTTTTAAAAAAAAATATACTTGAACAAAACTTTTTTTCAAAAGAACAAGAAATAAGGTCATCTTAGTAGAGTTTCAAGCCACAAAGAATATGATTGTCCATTGAGTTTCAGTTGTCCTTCTGCACTAAACTAAATGGACTAGTTATCTGACTCATATAGATCTTTTAAGCTCTTCTGATGTTAGACCAGAGGTTTTAGACTCTGCCCACAGCCTAGAGTTTGACTCTGATAGGGGTCAAGGTTGACTCAGCCTTCCATCCTTCCGAGTAAAATGAGGACCCAGATTGTTGGGGGCAATATGTAAACTGCACAGAGAGTGCTCTAAAGTACTATGGGGTGGTATATAAGTCTAAGTGTGCTTGCTTTTTAGTAGCTATTAATGTGCTTGCTTGCTGGTTCTATCTATTTATTTATTAATCATTCTGGTATTTATATGACTGCCCATCTCACAAGAAATAACTATGCAGCATATATGTACTAATTAGTTTGCAGTTACTGTTCCTCTCATTCCCTATAAGCACTTTTTTATTGCTACACATGGAAGTTAGAACTCAACAGGAGCGTTTGCAAATGTTCCCAGAACACTCCATTTGCACATTATTTAAAAAATGTTACAGTGCAAGAAATACTCGAATAATCCTGTACCACTCAGTTCAGCACAGCTGCATTTAAGAAAGAATTCAGATCACAGAACAATTCTCTGTTTACAATTTTACCTGATCTGGTGCTGAAATGAAGTCTGCAGTCCAAGGATCACAGCTCATAAAAAAGGAATACATCACCAATCCAGAGAGGACTGCACATGCCAGGATGGCCCATAATCCCACCAAATTAAAGTAGAGCGCACTAAGGAGAAGAAAAAAGATCAGTTAGAAATCATTCAATAAAGGGGGAAAAAACATTTTGTACACTGCTTTTTTTATTTTTAAAAAGTGTCCTGAAAATTCTTAAATGCTATCTCAGAGTATGATAGTCACATTAGTTTTTGATAAGACATTTCTTACCACGGTAAAAAGAAGCAAAGATTTAATCTTTTCTCTGTGTGCCACAATGAAAGAAGTCCACAGTCTGCCCCTCGGTAGATGTTCCCAGTAGTTTGAGATGTGTTCCTGTTCTTTTCATAATATATTTACTTCCTGCGACTCTGTATGTGTTCTTTTAGTGTCCAAGAGGGTTCTTTTGAAGTGTACTACTAAATTTCCCTGTCCCTGACACACATGAATGTGATTTTTGTGGAAAACAACTTGGAAGGTTAGAATCCTTCACTCTGTTGTGAATTTAGATGGAAGCAGAATTTCACATTTAATATTTAAAATCCTATCTTTGTGGCTAGATACTCTGCTAAGACTGTTGGTTTGTTTTCTAGTACTAGTAAATGATGCCAGTCCTGGGCAACATAAAACAGCAATAAAAAGAGAAAATAAATAAACAAACAAACAAACAAAAAATAATCACAAAAATCAACAATCAATGCTAATAAGAGAATTGGTTTGCTCTACTAGTCTACCATGGTAGAAGACCATGAATTCAAGTCTCACTTGAACCATGCAGCCAGTTGGATGACCTTGGGCCAGGCACTTTCTCTCCATAACAACAGGTTGTTGTGAGGAAAATAGGAGGAGTAAGGTGTGATGAATATAACTTATTTGTAAAAATAATAAAGGTGGGATACAATATATAATAAACCCCACCCCCAAAAAAATCACACAAAGCAATGATAAATCCCCCAATAAGCCCAATAAGGGCAATCACAGTCAAAGGTGATTGAAATAATAGTTAAAATCATAAGGCAGAAGTCAGGAGAGGGAGTGACAATATCCAGCTCAAGAATCCAAATAAAAATCCAGGTTCACTGTTTCCAAAAAACTGAGGAGATTGGGCATCCCCCTGGTTAGACAATTGTATGCTGCTTCCAAAGCTTTGCATACCCCAACCCATGTGTCCTTTATATTGTCCATCTCAGAAGTGGTAGACCAACATATGTTCAGGCCCTCCTCTTATATGGCCTTCCATCCATGCAACACAATCCTCACAAGAGTAGGGAATTTTCTGCTGGATCTCTCTCAATGGCCAGTTAAAGCATCCCAAACATTACGCATGAGAGAGTTCATTTTAAAAAATTAATAGATTTTTTTAAAATTAAAAATAATTATATTCTAATCTTGAATTACATTAACTTTGATGGCTACTTACAGTTTGGCATGCTTTTCTGTTTTACACGAAATGCACCTTTGTATTGTGGACTGATTTACCCCATAAATTCCTAGCCAAGTAAATGTTCCTCCTACTGCGATTGTCCAAAATGTGTGTCTTTTCAGGGGGTCAACATCAAAGCTACATAAATAAGACATGAAAAATATTAATTGGCCATTGTTTAAATAGCAGAGTAGTTTAAAACTAATTTGCTTCTACTGGAATTAAGAAACAGCAAGAATCCAGTAAACAGATCTAAATAAATGCACAGATTTGGAAGGAATAGCAATAGCAATAGCACTTAGACTTATATAATGCCCTATAGTGCTTTACAGCCCTTTCTGAGCAGTTTACAGAGTCAGCATATTGCCCCCAACAATCTGGGTCTTCATTTTACTGACCTCAGAAGGATGGAATCTGAGTCAACCTCGAGATCAGTCAGAATTGAAATCCTGGCTGTGGGCAGAGTTAGGCAGCAATACTGCATTCTAACCACTGTGCCCCCAGAGTGGAATTATCACCCACACATAAACTGACTACTTGGTGTCTCTGATAATTTGAAATTCAGGTTAAAAAATAAGCACTCAAGTTGCATACCTAAAGAGGCTTATACTGTATTGAAATCAGGACTCCATCTTGAAATAGGCAACATGTATAATTCTTGGTCAATCTGGTTTGATTAAAAAAAAATCTAAATACTAACCAGACCCAATCCCGTTTACAACTACACAAAGTTGGCCAGATGGTAAAATGGGAATCTTTGCACAAAGAAAAATGCTGGATAAATAATGGATTTCACCAAGAAGAAGGTAAGAAGTTCAGTACTGGAAATGTCTAGGTGGTCATCAGACAATTATTCTTAAGTCCTGCCAATAGACACCCCCCATGGGGTTTAAAGTAGAACAGTAGAGCAAGAATTATGCTTGATTTTTCACTCACTTCTAAACCCATTAGACAAAATTAGTGGAATAGTTTATTGAAATCTCTATTTTCTTCCATTTCCTCCCTTTTATTTTTTTTTAGCTATAATTCTGGAAGAGGGTATGGCAAACTGTTTGCATATCACTGTTGTAAACACTACGTGAATGTGTTCATGAAGACATCTGGACTCAAAGCCTACTTGAAAGAGATTTTACATTCTAAATGATCGTACTTCAACAATTACATTTGTAAATGTATTTTTTTTTAATCTTTACTGTTTGGATGGCAACACGATATTTTTTCTCCAATCCATTTTTTCTGTTTCACTATTATTTTCCCCAAACTTTCTCTTGCCCCATCTCGACAAAAAAACCCGCTTCATTCTGTGCTGCTTTGCCATTTCATGTTAATGTAAACCTGATTGTGTTTTTCCTCCCTTATCACTGTTCTTGCTCTTTTTTTATTATAAAAGCAACTTTTATAGAAATATATCTTGCAGTTCTTATTGAAATACCATGTGTTCTGTAGAGCAATTCTCTGTTTTTTGAATTGCCAGTTTTTTCTCATTGGCCTTCCACTTTATGGCTGTTACCACTTTGCTTTATTTCCCCTGTACACCATATTTGTTCTACATGATAACCAATTTGATTTTCTTCTGGCCATCAAATCACTCTTTTGACTCTTTTGAAACTGTCTTAAATTGCTTTATGAACATATTTTGTCCCTTCAGTCCTAGGTTTGCCTGAGATCATTCACATTTAACCTACCAGATTTCAAGAAATTTTATTTTGACACCTTTGGGTGTGGGGTGCGGTGGAGGAATGAGACATGATTACCTATCATTACAAACACTAAACCAGATTGTGAGAAGCCATTCTACTTACTCAAAGACATTGAGACGTGATCCATTTTGAGCATTTTCCCAAACATTTCTAATACCCCCAGTCTTAAGAGTTCCTTGCACTAAAACTGTCAGGAACCCAGTCAGCATAACAATCAGTTGAAAGGCATCTGTCCAGACAACAGCTTTCAACCCTCCCTAAATCAAAGAAAAAAAATAATATTGTATTTATCTTGATTTTAGTTGCACCAATTCAGTTTAAAGCTCTAGTTTCAACCAAGTTATATTAGGTTAGATATTTATTAGCTCCTTTTTTTCTACCCACAACCAATTATTAGTGCATCATGGGACTGAGTTTATGTACAAGATACTTTCTCTGCAGTGATTGTTCACAATAATCACATGCTCTAGAATAGACTATGAGTGGCCCAAGAGTATGGGCCACTCTTAGTCTATCTATGAATTTCCACTCATTGGTAATCTTTCCCTTCAATCCTATAAAATCTCTTCAGCCATTTACCAATATATGTACAGGCTTAAAAATGAATAAAGGACAGAATGGCTGATTCATGCTTATTTTAAGTGTGAGCACAGCTCCCAAATATTTATTAGGGATCACTTATCTCCAATAGTTTCTGCCCATTTAGTATGTTCCAGTAGAGTGGGTATACATTTGAGAATATAAAATATTTGATTATTGTAGGAAAAAAATACTGAAGTTTCCTAGTTTGTCTTAATATTTGTGCTCAACCATAAGACCCCCCATTAGAACATAAATGCCAGTTATTTAACCATTCCTCTAAAAACATTTATAGTTGAACTATAACAGAAACATACCAGTGTACAGTAGAAGGTGCAAATAATTCCTGTTGCAAATACTGAGCCCCAAAGATTAAATCCAGTCACTGAAAAGCCAAAGGAAGTGTAATTAGATACACTGCAGGTTACTTTTTTTAAAAAAAACACCCTATAGTTTATTTTTAAATATACAAGAGTATGAGAGTAACAACTGTTATTTAACCTGTTTCCATCATTTTATTTTATATGCTGCAGAACTAAAGTTCATTTCCACCTTTTATAGTTTTCTGTTTTTGTTTGCAAAAGGTGTTAAATTCAGTTCATCAAATACATTGGCCAAATCTCAATGGGAAGCAAAATAATTCCTATCAGTCTAGCAAAAAAACCTATCATTTACCAGAAACACCAGATCAATAGGATGAGAAATCTCAGCTTTATCCTGTTTCACATTACGTAAGGCATTAAAGCAATGGGCTGGAAGGGCAGAAAGTGTCAAAGTACAGAAGAAAGTCTTGATCCATTATCTTAAACTGGGCCCTTTGCCCAGAACTTGAGAAAACTATTCAGAATCTATCTTCTCTGGCTACTTTTTAGCAAAAGGGGAAAAATAACATATATCAGAAGGAAAAGTAAGGGGGAAAGGTGCTTTCAGATAGGTAGATAACAGAAAACAAATTCCCCTTTTCTCTTGTCCTTTTCAAGTAAAAAACAAAGCACTTACCTTGATTGAGAGCCAAAGCTGGAGCATAAACTACCACTCCTGTGTAAAGGGTCTGCGAAGAGTAGAAAAAGTATTTCAGACAAGAAAAATATTCATCGGGAGCAAATTCAAAAAAAGAAGACAGCTAAAATTAACAAACGAAGGAGATTCAGATGGGATCATATGCCAAGGTTTGGACTGGAAAGTGGCACTGCCACACAGACGCAGGCTCACACACAAATGGGAAGATACATTTATGAATGATATTCATGCATTCTTCTGCCCCGTTTTCCCCCAGTTTAACATGCCTTTACCATCTGTGTGACTATGTCCAGTCTTTTAGGTTGAATATGATAGAAGCAGTTCTAACTGCTACTAGCTGGGAAAAATAGCCATGCTTCTTGTTCTAAATAATACATATTGACTTCTAAATTATAGCATAGATATGTGGTTCAGCCTAGGCTTCAAAGAAGAACTCAAAATGCATAAAATTCATAGAATACTCTTGGGTCCCTCAGGGTCTATTTTAATCCATGTGATTGTTTGGAAAAATATGCAGAAAAAGGACCTTGTACATGAGCCTAACTTCTAGAAGTGCTGGACCTCAAATTCGCCCAGTTCCCATCTCAACTTGGCCTTCCCATAATTTCATTAACTGATGATGCCAGAAATATTGGAATTTACAAAGGTAATTAAATGTATTTAATTGTATGTATACATAAATAAATGTACTTATACTGTGTCAATCTACTGTTGTTTGTTCAAGACTGCCCAACTGTTTTAACTGAGATTTATTTTGTGGTAAGACTGTGATGGTTAACGTTAGAGGTTTGGGAAACCCTTGAAACTTTTCTTAACATATTACAATAGTCTTATTTTAATAGGAAGTAATTTTGAATATAGGTGTGAATAATCCCAATCTGAAGCAAATCCAAAGAATAAACCAATCAGTCTAAAATCAATACCTGGGAAGATATTGGAAAAGATAATAATAATAATAATAATAATAATAATAATAATAATAATAATAATAATAATAATAATAATAATAATAATAATAATAATAAGAAGAAGAAGAAGAAGAAGAAGAAGAAGAAGAAGAAGAAGAAGAAGAAGAAGAAGAAGAAGAAGAAGAAGAAGAAGAAGAAGAAGAAGAAGAAGAAGTTGGAAGGGACCTTGGAGGTCATCTAGTCCAACCCCCTGCTAAGGCAGGAAACCCTATACCATATCAGACAAATGTTGGACCATTCACCACTTCTGGAGGCAGGTTGTTCCACTGATTAATTGTTCTAACTGTCTGGAAATTTCTCCTTAGTTCTAGGTTGCTTCTCTCCTTGACTAGTTTCCATCCATTGCTTCTTGTCCTGCTCTCAGGTGGTCTGGAGAACAGCCTGGCTCCCTCTTCTTTGTGGCAGCCCCTGAAATATTGGAACACTGCTATCATGTCACCCTTCACCCTTCTCTTCATTAAACTACACATACCCAATTCCAGCAACTGTTGCCTATATGTTTTAGCCTCCAGTCCCCCAATCATCTTTGTTGCTCTTCTCTGTACTCTTTCTAGAGTCTCGACATCTTTTTTACATCGTGGTGACCAAAACTGGATGCAGTACTCCAGGTGTGGCCTTATCAAGGCATTGTAAAGTGGTATTAGTACTTCACGTGATCTTGATTCTATCCCTCTGTTAATGCAGCCTAGCACTGTGTTGGCTTTTTTGGCAGCTGCAGCACACTGCTGGCTCATATTTAAGTGATTGTCCACTAGGACTCTGAGATAAAAAACAGATTTGTGAACATCTAGATACAAATAAAGTTATAGTTTAAAGCCAGCATGTGTTTGTTAAAAACAGATCATGCCAAACCAATCTTAATTCATTCTTTAACTAAGTGACTAAATTAGAAGACAAGTGAAATGCTGTGAACATAGTATACTTAGATTTCAATAAGGCATTCAACAAAGTAGACCACAATCTAAGGCAGACGTGTCAAACACAAGGCCCGGGGGCCAGATCTGGCCCGCAAAGTGGTTTCATGTGGCCCGCGAAGCCATCCTGGAAACAGTGAGGGAACGGCCCCCACTGCCTTGGCCCTGGCCCAGAGACCCTCCTTCTGCCAGAGACCCTCAGATCTGTCCCACTCCTGCCCAGGCCCCCATAGGCACCCTTGATGCGAACGATGTAGAGCTGGCCATGCCCACCCAGTAGGCCATACACACTCTAGCCACGCCCACCCAGTAGGCCACGCCCACCCTGGCCATACCCACCCGGCCCCTTGAGGGCAACCGCAATGCTGATGCGGCCCTCAATGAAATTGAGTTTGACAACCCTGATCTAAGGTAAAGGTAAAGGTTCCCCCGCACATGCGTGCTAGTTGTTTCCAACTCTAGGGGCCGGTGCTCATCTCCATGTCAAAGCCGAAGAGCCAGCGCTTGTCCAAGGATGTCTCCGTGGTCATGTGGCCGGCATGACTAGATGCCAAAGGCGCACGGAACGCTGTTACCTTCCCACCGTAGTGGTCCCTATTTTTCTACTTGCATTTTTCTGTGCTTTCGAACTGCTAGGTTGGCACAAGCTGGGATGAGTAACAGGCACTCACTCTGTTACACGGCACTCGGGATTCGACCCGCCAAACTGTCGATCATCTGATCGACAAGCTCAGCGTCCTAACCCACTGAGCCACCACTTCCCTTAGACCACAATCTACTTCTTGATAAATCAGAAAAATGTGTGATAGACAGCTTCACCACCAGATGGATTTGTACCTGGCTGACAAACCATACTCAGTGAGTAGTTCTTAATGGTACTACATCTATATAGAGGGAAGTAAGCAGTGGGGTACCACAGGGTTCTGTCTTAGGCCCAGTACTCTTCATAAATAATTTAGATGAGGGAATAGAAGGGGAACTCATCACATTTGCAGATGACACTAAGCTAGCAGGAATAGCCAACACTCCAGAAGACAAGCTCAGAATCCAAAAATATTTTGACAGACTTAAACAATGGGCCCTATCCAACAAAATGAAATTTAATGTGGAGAAAAGCAGGAAAAACCAAAGGTACAAGGACAGATTAGGGTGAAACCTGGCTCAAAAACAGTAACTTTGAAGTAGATCTTGGAGTTCCAGTGGATGATCACTTTTTGCAGTTCTACAGAATGTCCTAAAATTGCAAATTGAACCATTTCTAAAAGGTGCCAATTTACTGCTGATGCTTTTTTAGGTATGTGGAATTAATTTATAGAGTGGAATTCTCTTGGGAACAAACACTTCCCTAAGTAAGCAGATGCATGAAGTTGTTATCAAGAAAAGCCAATTAACTTTATACTGCTTACAAAGCAGCCTCAAACAGCAACAGAGCTCTCATCTTTCCATTGGCTATTTGTGATCCACACTACACTGTTTCCTGAAAATGATTCTTGGTATAGTTGCCTAAGACATTGGAGGAAGGATTTTCTCTTTATCATCTGCAAAGTACAAATAAAGATGTTCCTAACTGTTCTGAAACAAATCACTCTTAAAGAAATATTTACCTATCATACCTCTGGCATTCTGTTGAAAGACTTTCTTATTATCAGACACGTGAAAACAGAAATCTCACACAGTTATTAATTATTCCACATTCTCAACAAAGTTCTATGGGTGGTTTCACAAGTTGTGTGAATGCATCAAATTAAAAATAGTAGGGATTATTTTTATTTTTATTTTTATTTATTTTAATTCCATTTATATCCCGCCCTTCTCCGAAGACTCAGGGCAGCTTACAAGCTTAGCAGTAGCCTTCATTCTATGTATATGCCTGCTTATTAGGGCTTTCGCCCCCCCCCCAAGCGGCATTATTACAAAGTCAGCTTAATTGCCCCCAACAATCTGGGTCCTCATTTATTATCCCTGAAATGGCCAACCAGATCGCACTGCATATCTGGGGCATGGGAGGTTTTGGTGCAAACTATTCAAGGCAAACAATTCATGTCTCCTAAACCCCCAACATGGAACTGAGCTATGAGCTACTCTATACTGTACAGACCACATTATTTGGAGTACACTAAAGTGCAACATAAATGCTTGCTAAAATGATGGCAACAGGGATTAAATTTGAAAAATATGTGTTCTTTTACAGTCCCACAATCTATGTTGGAAACCTGTTCTACAACTGAAGCTGAAGTTTCAGAAGAAAATCTCACACTTGAGTACAGAGTGTCATGGGAACCCGTAGACTAGGAAGAGTCTAGATTTATCATAAATGTTAGTTATCAGGGTGATGAAAATCCAGAAAGATTATGCTCTTCCATGTATAAATGTAGAATTTAATGCTATGAGAAATTGAGGAGATTGAAAGTCTTGAATGTGCAGGATCCTATCGCTCTTTTATTTCAGAAACACTACATAAACATCCTCTATCACATTTTTTTTTAAATTCCATTTATATGCCGCCCTTCTCCAAAGACTCAGGGCGGCTTACAAGCTTAGCAGTAGCCTTCATTCTATGTATATGCCTGCTTATTAGGGCTTTCACACACACCCCAGGCGGCATTATTACAAAGTCAGCTTAATTGCCCCCAACAATCTGGCTCCTCATTTTACCTACCTCGGAACGATGGAAGGCTGAGTCAACCTTGAGCCTGGTGGGATGCGAACCTGCACTAATTGCAGGCAGCTGGTGTTACTTAAGGAGGCATTAGCCCACTGCTCCACCAAGGCTCTTTACATTCACTGTGTTGTAGAAGAAAATGGGCTAATTTTGAACAAAAGCTCTATCCATTTCACGGACTATTGCCAAGATATTTAGAAATCATATTTATCATGCAAATAAATGGAGAATATGGCTTACCGTTTGCAGTATGTAAATCAGTGTTGCTACCATGCGAATTTGCTTGTTAAACCTTAACTCCAGGTACTAGAGGGAAAGGATGGTTACAGTAAATAAAAATATCTGTTGCTTTATCATCCCATTTTCTTCAAGAAATAGTTCCCATAATGATTGTGAAACTGGTCTTCCCATAGGCAATACCAGCAACTGGAAATTCAATGAATACCGGTAGTCCTTGATTGAGCTCAAAATTCCTGTTGCTAAGTGAGATAGTTGTTAAATGAATTTTTTTGGGGGGCACACTTTATGACCTTTCTTGTCATGATTAAGTGAATCACTGCAGTTGTTAGTGACATGGTAGTTAAGAGAATCTAACTTTCCCATTGACTTTGTGCAGAAGGTCTCAAAAGGTGATCATATGACCCAAGGACACTGCAACTATCACAAATAAGTGTGAAAAATGGTCCTGTCACTTTTTCCAGTGCCATTGTAACTTTGTAACTTTGAACTAAATGAACTGTTGTAAGTTGAGAACCTACTGTAATTTGTTCTACATCCTGGAATGAAGACAGGGGATTGACAGGGCCCATAACTTTATTTAACCTGCAGCAATGGTCAGCAACATTGTACACCCAGGTTCAAGAGTGGACCACAGGAAGTTCTCCACAAATGTCAAGCATTTATAGGCTAACTTAAATTGTGCTGAAGTCTTCATCTTGCAACATTCAAACTTGGATCTGTGTGGATATCTGCCCAAACCATTGCATGGGTTACAAACTACACCTAGAACCAAAAAGTTTGGTCAACCATTACAGAAACCTGTAGTGTGTTCTATAATTACATTTCAAGAATTTGGAGCGTATTTTCTCATCATGAAATATTTCATTTCCTTTGGCAAGTAGAACACTATAATTTTACATCTATATATGAGGGTTGAATGGTTCCATTGATGAGATAATTGGATTCTTAGTGGCTTCTAATGGGAGGTTAGTTAAGTAATCTTTTATTAAATATTCCCCTATTAAATCATTAATCAAACAATTAAACTGTGAATGTAACATTAGAAGAAAATCCATTGTCCCAGAACCAGCGTCTCTTGTTATTGAGATGGATACTACGATCTATGCAATTACTATTTGCTATAGTTTCTTGAATTTAGTTCCATACACATTCTGGACAAGTTTCATTTGTTTCTCTGTTTTATTATTCTAAGTTTTTATGCAAATCATTCAGAGTTAGTTGGAGTCAAGCATTCTTTGAATCTATATAATGAATAGAATACACAGAATGAGAAATGGGAAATGAGAAAAGAAAAAAAGGAATTTTTTTAATATTGATTTGGTCTGTACTTTGTAAGAGAATCTAAATATGTCTGTCTAAGTCCCCTGGAGACTCTCTCTCTCTCTCTCTCTCTCTCTCTCTCTCTCTCTCTCTCTCTCTCTCTCTCTCTCTCTCTCTCTCTCTCTCTCTCTCTCTCTCTCTCTCTCTCTCTCTCTCTCTCTCTCTCTCTCTCTCTCTCTCACACACACACACACACACACAACCACAAATACTCATACTAAGATGAGAAAAGTGTCTGAAACAGAAACCTTATATTTGATATTTCAGCATGGGATGAGCAGGTTTTTGTCACTATATCATTATGCCTCTTTTTTACTATTTCAAAAAATAGTATTTTCTTTTATTATTTTTCACAATCTAACGTTTAAATGAGAATTATCCTCCTGTCTTTGCAATCTACAGATAATTGTTGGGAAATAATACATTTATAAAAATTGATCACAACGGTCCCTTTCAATGTTGTATATAGTATGTTAGGTGTGTTGTCATGTACGTGCTCACTTTGAGAGCGGACAACTAAAGTTCATTTTTGATGTGTGCCTTTGTGCCCACAGTAAAAAAAAATGACAATAAAGGTTATCTTATCTTATCTATCTTAATTAAACAGACTGTCCTTTGGAACCAAAAGCATGTCTACTATTACATAATACATATACAAATCCATTGTCTTTGCAAATTTTAACACATTTTCTTCCTCTGTATTAATGGAGTCTCCTCTGCATCTTGCTGCCTTTTAGATATATAGTGACTGCTTTTCCCAGAATGTCAAGTTTACAGAAGAGATGATGTCATGTCAAGCATCTGCACAAAGAAATAACAACAAAGATGCTGCCAAAATGTCTTAGTTGGCCAAATGAAGTCATGGTCCAGGATCTGGAGCAAGAATCACTTTCTAGAAAAGGGGAACTTACCTCATAAGTGCTTGTGATCCCAGATCTGTAGAAAACAGGTAGAAAAAGTTCTGAAGTAAAAATGATGACAAACGTATATGCTATGCCAAACAGAAAGAAAGATGATCCATGGCGATAGACCTCAGCTGGGGTTCCCAGCACAGTGACGGCTGACATGAAACTCGCAGTGAGGGACAGAGCCACTGGTCCACATGACATCTGCCTGCCACCGACCAAAAAGTCCCCAGAGCTTGCTTTTTTCCGTTCCTTAATGGCAAAAAAGATTCCAATGCCAGAAGAGACGAGAAAAAGGGCAGCAAAGACCAAATAGTCCCAAACTACAAAATTTTGCACAACTGGAGGGACAAACTGGCCCATGGCTCTAATTAGCTGGCTTTTTGTCAGGTGTAGCAATTATTTTGAAGAATGAAGTTCCAAAGGAAGAACAAACTTACAGTGCCATGACTTAGCAATTAGATTTTCCAAAAGACAAATATAATCCAGGATCCAACTGATATTTTAGATTTAAATTTCAGACCTCACTCCAGGGTCATGTTGCAGAGATGATTTTTAAAAAATTGTGGATAGATTTTCTTATAATTTCTAGTCTCAGCTTCTGCTAAGGAAGATTGGGGAGAAAAAAGGAAAGATCCAAGAGTTCACACCCTTTTTATCTGAGAAACTTTATTAAGGTTAAACATTACTTTAGCACATTGACTAACTGCATTGGATTGGTCAGCATGTTACACAATGAAAATTTAAGAAAAAAACATGCTAGATCTGACCAAAGGGCTATGACATCCAGTACTGTATTGTTGCAGCACTTTGCCAAATATGTATGAGAAATATACCAGCCAGGTGTCTATCCAATCAGGCTCCTCCTATAGATTACAATACAAAGCCTGTGATATTGAAATTCACATATAGTTAAGAAAATGAATTGCCCAAATAAAGTCAGTCTGGCTGAGCCAAAAATTAACATATTAATAGTCTGTGATAAATTCAGAAACTTTGAAACTGTAGCAATCACTGGGCATGATCACTTATGGAAGATCCAGATAGAACTGTTGGAATCCTCTGAGAACTTTTTCCATTGACAAAAGAGATACTCAGACTTAGTAGTTGCTCTCCATGCCGGTAGACGACGACGATGACGATGATGATGATGATGATGATGATGATGATGGAAGGAACATTGGAGGTCATCTAGTACAACCCCCTGCTCAGGCAGGAAACCCTAATCCATTTCAGACAAATGGCTGTCCAGTCTCTTCTTAAAAACTTCCAGTGTTGGAGCATTCACAGCTTCTGGAGGCAGGTTGTTCCACTGATTGTTCTAAGTGACAGAAAATTTCTCCTTAGTTCTAGGTTGCTTCTCTCCTTGATTAGTTTCCATCTTCTTTGTGGCAAACCTTGAGATATTGGAACACTGCTATTATGTCACCCCTAGTCCTTCTCTTCATTAAACTAAACATACCCAATTCCAGCAAACATTCCTTACATGTTTTAGCCTCCAATCCCCTGATCATCTTTGTTACTCTTCTCTGTACTTTTTCTAGAGTCTCAACATCTTTTTTACATCGTGGTGACCAAAACTGGATGCAGTATTCCAAGGCATTGTAAAGTGGTATTAACACTTTATGTGATCTTAAGTATAGAACATTATTTTCCTACCTTAGGATCAAAACACACTACATTCAACAGTTCATAAGATCCAAAAGGCTATCTGTCTCTCTCTTAATCTTGAGAAAAAATATTTTTTGGGAATAGGATTTAGAATACAGAATTGATAGAAGGGTAGTTCTATCCTCATTTATCTGTGCCCAAATATATTCTCTTACACTTCCTCATCATCCCTTTATTTCCCATGTCTACATCAAAATCCCCAAATTTTCTATGCTTCTATTACACTTCTCACCACATTTAATTTGGCCTTTCAGATGTAACATGCTAAAGTTGTATAGTGATTAGGGTGTTGGATTGGAATTGTAAATATTTGGATCAATCTTCCACTTGATCAGGCAGCAGTTGGATAAGAGGGTACCTGTATGTTAGCCACTTTTTCTGTGCCCAATCAATTTATATAGTAGATAGGATTATAGGGTAGGATATAGGATAAATATATAGGACAGGATAATAGGATCAAATAGCCAAAATCAAGCTTAATTGTTATTAAAATATAAATCTTCCTCAAAACTAAATAACTCAAACTGTTCAGGTGGAGCATGGGTGTCAAACTCAATCGCATCACATGATGTGTGATACCCAGAGCTGCCCAGAGTTGTTTGGAGGTGCTACATTCTGTAAGTCTGTTGGGGGTGGACCAGATAAGGAGCAGAGACCTGGATTGGATCTTTTTGGATCTCCATAGGATTCAAACTGCATTTCAGCTGCCCAGAGTTGTTGGGAGGTGCTACATTCTGTAAGTCTGTTGGGGGTGGACAACAATGATGAAAACTGTAAACCTGAATGCATTTGGGTCAATATAAAAGGGAGAAAAAATGACATTGCCATAGGTGTATACTATAGGCCACCCAACCAAACAGAGGAAATAGATGAACTTTTTGCTAGTCAGCTAACTAAGGTATGTAGGAAGCATATCACAATAGTAATGGGGGACTTTAACTACCCTGACATCAACTGGGAGACAAATTCTGCACCAAGTGGAAGATCAGACAGATTGCTGACCAACCTAGCAGACAACTTTGTCACCCAAAAAGTAGAGAAGGAAACTAAGGGATTAGCCATTTTGGATCTAATTCTCACTAACAGAGATGAAATGATAGAAGGTGTTGAAGCCACAGGAGCCTTGGGAGGAAGTGATCATGCAATATTGGAATTCAACATTATGGAAGCATAAACAATAGAACACAGCCAAACTAGTGTCCTGGACTTTAAGAGAGCTAATTTCAATAAACTTAGAGAGAGCTTGGGAAGGATTCCATGGATGAGAATCCTTAAGGGGAAAACAACTCAAGAAGCTTGGGAAATTTTGAAAAGTGAGATAATAAAAGCCCAGTCTAGCACAATACCAACAAAGGAAAAATAACAGCTCTCAAAAGAAACCAGCATGGCTGCATAAAAAAACTCTCTGATAAATTGAAAGATAAAAAGGACAAGTATAGAAAGTGGAAAGAGGGGCACATAACTAAGTCATAATATCAGCAAATAGCCTGAGCCTGCAAAGACGAAGTGAGGAAAGCTAAGGCTCAAAATGAACTAAGGCTTGTGACCAAAGTCAAAAATAACAAAAAAAGCTTCCTTCAATATGTAAAAAACAAGAAAAAAGTGAAGGAAATGATTGGTCCATTCATGGGTAAAAGTGGCAAGAAGGTGACAAGCAACAGAGAGAAAGCAGCACTATTTAACTCGTATTTTGCATCTGTCTTTACACAAAGGGAAAAAACAGACCAACCTATTAAAAATAGTGCCATAAAAACAGAATACAAATAAAAGTTAAGATAGGCAAGAAAATGGTAAGTGAGCACCTGTCCAGTCTAGACGAGTTCAAATCACCAGGACCAGATGGATTACACCCCAAGGTTCTCAAGAAACTGGCAGACGTGATCTCAGAACCACTGAACTATATCTTTCAAAGATCCTAGAGCACTGGGGAACTACCAGAGGACTGGAAGAGAGCTGTTGTAGTTCCCATCTTCAAAAAAGGAAAAAGAAATAGATCCAGGAAACTACTGACCTATCAGCCTGACCTCAATACCTAGGAAGATTCTGGAAAAGATAATCAAACAATGAATCAGTGAACACCTAGAGGCAAACAAAGTCATTACTAAAAGCCAACATGGGTTTGTCAAAAACAGATCTTGCCAGACAAATCTTATTGCATTCTTTGACCAAAATTAGTGGATCAGAGGAATGCTGTGGATATAATTTATTTTATTTATTTATTTATTTTAATTCCATTTATATCCCGCCCTTCTCCGAAGACTCAGGGCGGCTTACAAGCTTAGCAGTAGCCTTCATTCTATGTATATGCCTGCTTATTAGGGCTTTCATACACCCCCCAAGCGGCATTATTACAAAGTCAGCTTAATTGCCCCCAACAATCTGGGTCCTCAATTTACTTGGACTTCAGTAAGGCATTTGATAAAGTAGATCACAAACTACTAATTGATAAGATAGAAAAATATGGGTTAGACAGCATCACCACGAGATGGATTTGTAGCTGGCTGACCGGCCGTACTCAGCGTGTGGTCCTCAATGGAACTGCATCTACATGGATGGAAGTGTGTAGTGGGGTGCCCCAGGGCTCTGTTCTGGGCCCAGTGCTATTCAACATCTTCATCAATGATTTGGATGAGGGGATAGATGGGAACTCATCAAATTTGCAGACGACACCAAGCTAGCAGGAATAGCCAACACTCCAAAAGACAGGCTTAAGATACAGGAGGATCTGGACAGACTTGAACACTGGGCGCTCTCTAACAAAATGAAATTCAATGGTGAAAAAAGTAAGGTTCTACATTTAGGCAAGAAAAACCAAATGTACAGGTATAATATAGGGGGTACCTTGCTCAATAGTAGTAACTGTGAGAGGGATCCTGGAGTCCTAGTGGACAATCACTTACATATGAGCCAGCAGTGTGCTGCAGCTGCCAAAAAAGCCAACACAGTGCTAGGCTGCATTAACAGAGGGATAGAATCAAGATCATGTGAAGTATTAATACCACTTTACAATGCTTTGGTAAGGCCACACCTGGAATACTGCATCCAGTTTTGGTCACCACGATGTAAAAAAGATGTTGAGACTCTGGAAAGAATACAGAGAAGAACAACAAAGATGATTAGAGGTCTGGAGGCTAAAACATATAAGGAACAGCTGCTGGAATTGGGTACGTCTAGTTTAATGAAGAGAAGGACTAGGAGTGACATGATAGCAGTGTTCCAATATCTCAGGTGCTTCCACAAAGAAGAAGGAGACAAGCTAATCTCCAAAGTGCCTGAAGGCAGGACAAGAAGCAATGGATGGAAACTAATAAAGGAGAGAAGCAACCTAGAACTAAGGAGAAACTTCCTGACAGTTAGAACAATTAACCAGTGGAACAACCTGCCTCCAGAAGCTGTGTATGCTCCAACACTGGAAGTTTTTAAGAAGAGACTGGCCAGCCATTTTTCTGAAATGGTATAGGGTTTCCTGCCTGAGCAGGGGGGTAGGCTAGATGACCTCCAAGGTCCCTTCCAACTTTACTGTTATAATTATGATGTATTGTGACGTATTCCAATATTTTTTGCCTTTGGGGAGCTGGGGTGGGCGTGGCCTGCATGTGACGCATCCAGCCCACAGGCCACCAGTTTGACAACCCAGAGGTAGAGGTTTTGCATGATTGAATTTTCTGTGAATTTTATCCTTTGATATGTTATTTTCTCTGTCAATGCATCACAGGAGGTTTCACCTGCACCTTGAGTAGTACAACCCCAAAAGACATTTACCATCTGATTAAGTTTGAAAATGAAATTGATAACATTTCCATCTTTTCATCTAATTTGTGTTCTACAGCAGTAATTGTAATTTAGGAAACCAGCCTCACATCTGATGTTGTGGTTTCATAATTCATTAGAAATCAAAGGCACATGTTTTGTACATGTCAAGGTAAAAAAACAGATTTATTTTGGAAAGTTGATTAAACCAAGCACACATGGGTAAAAAAAAGGTTGTCCTTTTCAAGTTGGTTGAAAACCCTACATAGCCTGGAACTAGGTTATTTGAAGGACTGCTTTTCCCTGACCTTATCCACTCATCCCACCAAGTTTCATAGAAGGGGTATCTTTTTTTTATTTTATTTTAATCCCATTTATATCCCGCCCTTCTCCGAAGACTCAGGGCGGCTTACAATTTAAAGCACAAATCAATGTGCTTAGCAATAGCCTTCGTTCTATGTATATGCCTGCTTATTGGGGCTTTCGCCCCCCCCCCAGTGGCATTATTACAAAATCAGCTTATTGCCCCAACAATCTGGGTCCTCATTTTACCTACCTCGGAAGGATGGAAGGCTGAGTCAACCTTGAGCCTGGTGGGATGCGAACCTGCACTAATTGCAGGCAGCTGGTGTTACTTAAGGAGGCATTAGCCCACTGCTCCACCAAGGTTTTTGTCGGGTTCCAACAAAAACAGCTACATTTAGCAGCTCCCAAACAGGCTTTTTCTGCTGTAGTAGTGATATTGTGAAATCTTCTCCCCCAGTAGTAATGAGATTGGCCTCATTACTACTGAGCTTCTGAAAATCTGTCAAGATCTGGGCACTCCAGGAGACAGTGGGATTTATGAGGTGGTTCCCTTATTTCTCCATCTAGTTATTCCTTTTTCCTGTTTTAGTTTTGCTTTGGATATTTTTATTCTTTTCAGTAATTATTATACAATGGTTTTAACTAACAGCCATTTTTACTTATTTATTGTTTTTAATGCTCTTTTGCATGTCCAAAATCACTTTCTGTATAAAGTTGATAAATAAATAAAGCAACCTAGCTTCACTGGGTTACTCTAGGGATTGAATTTTACAAATCAGCATTCAGACTGATTTTATTGTTTTGTTTTCTTGTTTGTATGAGTAGCTGCTCAGTTACACTTTAATTTCAGATATTCTCCAACTAATCTGACAGAAATCGATAAGAATGGGATTAGCCAAACAAAATTTACCTTCCACTATTAATATTAAACCTGCAAAATGGGATTAACAGCTCACCCGTGAATCTGACAATGATAATGTCACAACTTTACATCAAGGAAATCTTCAGGTCAAATACCAACTGGGGCTCCTGAGTAAATATTAACCTCATAATCCACAAGGATGATTTTGTTCTTGGATGACGAACAAGTTCACCATACAGTTAACCAACTAATTAAGGATATCATTTATACCTTTTCATATCTGTTAAGAATTTTTTTCTAGAATGTGAAATGTTGAAAAATTTATATACTTCTTCCAAGAATATGTATCAGCCTGGAAAAACATCATTTCCAGCAACAGCAACTTTAGTTGGAGCTAAATTGGGGTCATGGCAATTGAAAACGCATAAATATACTTTAAATATTTGAAAGTATTTATTAACATTATACCAGCCCAATAGAGTAATCATGGGGTGTTAAACATAAATTGTAAGAAAACAAAAACAAATAGTAAGGAATGGTATTGCCTGCAGATGGTTGCCTGACTGGCAAATGCCCTAAATATGTCTCACACTTCTCTTATAGATATATATAAGTACATGTCTCATAATAAGAACATCATTTATAAACTTGTAAAATATGTGCATATTTCATATTGAATTCTAAAATGTAGCCAGAATATAGAAGGAGAGATACAAGACATGTGAAGATTCCTGCTTTCACTTCAGTGTTTACCAGAATAAAGAACTATACATAGGAAACCTAAGTTATATCATTGGTGCAGTACGTCCTTCTTTTTAATCATAACAGTCACTAATGTGAATATTATTTGATAGATGATAATAATTAGTTAAATTTATATCCCTCCTTTCTTTGGAGATTGAAAGGTAGCTGAGATGGGACTTTTCCATCACATTCCCCCAGAGAAAGCATCATATCAGAACCTCTGGTGGCACAGTGGTTAGAATGCAGTATTGCAGGCTAACTCTGCCCACAGCCTGGAGTGCGATCCTGATGGAGCACCAGGTTTACTCAGCCTTCCATCCTTCCGAGGTGTGTAAAATGAGGACCCAAATTGTTGGGGGCAATATGCTGACATTGTAAACCGTTCAGTGAGTGCTGAAAAGCACTATGAGGTGGCATATAAGTCTAAGTGCTATTGCTGTAAGGTAAGTTAAGGCAGATGTACAGTCATGGTTGACTATGGTCTTTCTAGTCTTAAACCAACACCTTACCAAGTATATATTCTGCAGATATTCAAGAGATGGCCTCAAAGGTTTTATCGCAATCAGTTTTGGAAACATTTCAAATAAATATTAAATAAAAATATGTTTATTTTATTTTATTTATAGCATGGGTAAAAGCAAGTTAAAGAAAGATCCTACCTGGAATTAAGGAGAAATTTCTTGACAGTGAGAGCAATTAACCAAGGGAACAGCTTGAATTCCAGGTGCTCTATCACTGGAGGTTTTAAAGAAAGGATCAGACATTCATTTGTCCAGACGGTATAAGGACTCCTGCCTTGGGCAGGGGATTGACTAGAAGACCTCCAAGGTCCTTTTAGAGCAGAAAAAGCAAGGTTGGGGAAAGGATAACACCCACCCACAAGCATAATCTGTCTACTCTGTTGCAACTATCGTATAGAGAAGTTGGCCAAAGCAGTGCAATTTCTTCAACTTCAAAATGCAAAGTTTCAAAAAATGTTGCAAAATTACAACTCTGAAAACACCTTTAAAATAAGCTCTTACCTTTTCAGCTGCTTAATGAGGGAGCCACGGGCTTGTGTTTTGCTGCTTCGGATCTCTAGTTTTGTGAGGTTTTTGTGAAGTCTTGTCTCTGTCTTTATCTTTTAGTAGATTTTTCAATTTTCTGCCTTATTTCTTTATGCATAATGGGTTCAGTTACATGATGATGGTTGTTAATCGTAGTGCAGGAAACAAAAAACTGAGCAATGCTCTGCTGGATTGGAACCTTGATCCATCTAGTTCATCAGTCTGTGTTCACAATGGCCATCCAAGTGCTCAGAGAAACATATTAGTCTCCCGTCAGATGGCCTTTAGAGGCAGTTACACTGTCATCAAAGCTAATAGCCATGGATCCCTTGATGATGAATTGTTGAATAGAATAGAGTTGGAAGGGACCTTGGAGGCCTTCTAGTCCAGCCCCCTGCTCAAGCAGGAGAACCTATACCATCTCAGACAATTGGCTGTCTAGCCTCGTCTTAAAAATCTCCAGTAATGGAGCTCCCACAATTTCTGAAGGCAAGCTGTTCCACTAGTCAATTGACCTCACTGTCAGGAAGTTTCTCCTTAATTCCAGGTTGCTTCTCTCTTTAATCAGTTTCCAACCATTGTTTCTTGTCCTGCCCTCTGGTGCTTTGGTGAGTAACGTGACTCCCACCCTTCTTGGTGGCAGCCCCTCAAATACTGGAATACTGCTATTTCTTCTCTTTTTTTTTAGACTAGCCAAATCCAAGTCCTGCAGCTGTTCTTTGTATGCTTTAGTCTCCAGGCCTTTAATCATCTTAGTTGCTCTTCTCTGAATTCTTGCCAAACTCTCAGCATCTTTTTTGTGATATTGTGATCAAAATTGGCTACAGTATTCCAGGTGTGGTCTTACTAGGGTTTTATAAAGAGGTACTAATACTTTGTGTGATCTTGATTCTATGCCTCTGTTTATACAACCCAGGATTGTATTAACTTTTTTGGTTGCTGATGCACCATGCTGGGTCATAGTCAAATGATCGTCCACTAGGTAGGACTCCAAGGTCCTTCTCACAGTTACTGTTTTTAAGCCAGGTCTCACCTGTCTTAATTGGTCGAACCCCTTTTTTTTGGAAGCCAGGCAAACTGGTGGTCAGCACCACATCTCTTGGTGCAGTCTACCCCAGTTGAACAAGTAGGAACAGAACAGTTGTGTAAACAGATGCAAGAAAGACACAAAAGGGTATTAAGGAGGTGATAAAGTTGATTTGCCAACCAATCATACTAATGTCAGAGAACCTAACATACAATTCAACCAACCCCAAATTCTCTGTACATATCAAAAGTTACAATGTTTTCTTTTTTTTCCTTAGAATTCAGGAGCAGAAGAAAAATCACAGATTCTTAAAATTACTGCAAAAAGCTATTCTGCTTCTGTTCATTAAACGGATCGTGTCATTATTTTAGTCTAGAATTTATTTCATAATAGTGATTTGAACAAAATTCCATTGAACTGGGTCTCCAAAACATTGCACAAAACTAGAAAATAGTGTCACGTCTAAATTTGGGCCTCAGTTAAACTATGGCTACTAATAGGAGTAATAAGAGAAAGCTTCCACTGTGCTCAGGAATTTAACAATAGAAATTTAACCATATATTTTTAATAAACATATCTAACTTGTTTCCATCCTCAAACATGAAAATCCATTTGTTTATCTGTATAAATTTGCAGTTCCAAACTGAACTAATTAAAGCCATAGAAATTATTCATATCATTCGCTTGTTAGCTTTTGCCTTATTCTGTTAATACAATAAATGAACCTGAAGCACAGCTTGTTCTGCCTTACGTGGATCAGTAATATGAATATTGTGCCATTTCTTTGACTTCCAGTAAGCTAAGTATTTTTGCGATTTTTTCCCTCTTCAATTATTAATAAATGTCTCAATTAAGTGAACCCTTATCACTAGGTTAATTTGTAACCAATATCTTAAAGTTAATTGGAAGATAACTTAGGTTCAATAAGGAAGTGGGAATGTGCTCTGTTTAGGACCCCTAAAATGTTTTGCAATCATTAGGATTTAACAGTGATGATTAGATGTACCTCTTGTAAGAATTTGGGCTGCCAGGAACAGCCAGACCTTCAAATGTTCCTTTGCTATCTGTTCCAAGTTTCCAGACTTTCCAGACAATTCAAATGATTGTCTGGATAAATATGTTGACATTAAAAGTGGGGTTTCAGTAATGTTATGGGTTGTGGTTGTGCTTTGTAAAGACAGCCTGTTATTTTATTCCATTATTATCACCATATGGATTAAGTAGGCATGTTATCCAGGAGTCACTTGCAGCACACCAACATTCTTTTATGCCCCCCCCAGATTCCCAACAGTAAATGAAGCATAATTTGTCTCTTCTCTTCTCTTCTCTTCTCTTCTCTTCTCTTCTCTTCTCTTCTCTTCTCTTCTCTTCCTTTTCCCCTTCCCCTTCCTTCCTTCCTTCCTTCCTTCCTCTAGTTTCAAGGGGCAAAATTCTTGCTTTAACTACTGGTAGTAGATCCTTCTATGATTCAGTGCACTTTGGACATAAGTTCTTTCCAACATTTTTGATCAGTTGTGGTAGTTTCCATTTATTCCATCAGAAATCTATCAGGATTTTACAATGTTTGGCACCAAATTTTATGGAGCCTATCTATCTTTTATTTTCTTTGAGTAATGTCCAACTGATTGTGGTCTTAGCATGGTTTTGATCTGGAAGACACAAATAATGTCTCACAGAGTAAACTCTTTGTTTTTTCCACTATGTCCTATATCCGCTTTAGTCACTTCTTTATAAGATCACCATGTTGGTTATACAACTGCAATATGTAACACCAAGGATCATTCCTAGGCAGCACCATTGAAATACATTTAGATTTTGTGTCACTTACCATGTCATCTTCCCTGTTTCACTGGTATATGTTACAGTTGGCAAATTAGGACTGTTGTAAAATCAGAGCTTTGTCTCAGTATTAATACGTTACACAAACCAGATCAGGTACAACCAATAAAATACTACAAATGTTTTTACAGTTCTGGATTTAATATCTATCATAGCAACTCTATGACTGCAAAATACGGATGTTTTCACGTCCAACAAGGAGTCTTATGCTTCCTCTAGAAATTCATCTTACTTTAAGCTTTTCTTAAAGGAATCCTTTTAACTTCTTAAAACATCTGAAATCCTTTCCAAAATGAGCCTTGGCCCTGCCAGTTCTGAAGTATGATTATTAACTGGGCCAAGCAAAGGTTGGTTGTTCTTAAATTGACAGGAGTCACATACACCTAGAATAGCAGACATTTTTAACAGACCATAAAGCCAGTTTAAAAATATTCCACTCTTATTTAATGAAGAGGGACATCTGACTGGGAATTCTGTCAAGCCTAAGTCCAACTTAACTGGAGAGCAATAGGTTTGAGTTGCAATAAAGCATACTGTAGAAAACTCCTGCATGAAATTCATCTGAACCTAATTTTACACTGCATGATACTTTTATACTGACATGTCAGTGGATGGATAGCAACATTAATCATTCCTAGAAACCATAGAAATTACATTTCATTTGGTATCTTATACAATATCCATATATATTACTGCAGATACCATCAGCAATGTATAAAATTCACAAATGTTGTATTATTGTAACACTGAGCATAAAATGTCAAAGACAGAGGTAGACAGAGAGGTTGAGAAAAGAAGGGAGGAAATGAATTTGGAATAGAGACTATTTTTTTAACGTCTGAAGACTGGGTAGCAAAATAATCTACCATTCCAAACTTCCAAAGTTACCAATAACAAGTTCCAGATAACTGCAACTAACTTTGCTGAAGCTTATCCAGAATTCCTCAGGGAAAAGGCAGAAAACAACAGAGAGGGCTTCATAAATAACCACTTGCACACCACTGCCCAACTTTGGAGTTGTTGGTTTTTTCGTTTCTTTGTTGGCTTGTTGTTTTGGCATGCCTAAAGCAGCAGTGAAGCTTAGGAAACCCATCAGGTATTTGGCACGAATGAATTTCTCATTAACAGAATTCTCTGCAGCATCCAAATTTTATTTGGCAATCACAGCAGTGAATGGGGAGGTTTCCAAAAACTTAAAGTATTGCCATATAGTAGGATTTAAATTTTAAAATAATGCTCACTATTATTTCAATTTTTAAAAAGCTGCTTCCAAATAAAAACCAAATCTAACAAGACCTCTAGGTTCTTTTAAACCTCTTATTAAAATAAGAAATCATAGTTCACTCATTGTATGTGCCAGGACATTATTTGGATTCTTGCAGTGATGCCAGGGGTAGGATTCAGCCGGTTCACACCACTTTGGCAGAACCGGTAGCTAATTTTTTGTTGCCCAGGCCCACTGAGTGTTGCCTCATAAGATACTTGCTCTCTCCTATCTCTGCTAAAATTCCAAATCCAACCAGTACTCTGGTTTTTATATAATAGTGGCTATGAATCATTTGTAAGAAACTTGGAAGCTAAAAATTAAACCTGATTGTACCTTACAGCACACCTTAAAATACCCATCTAAAGTCACAGTGAAATCTCTAATTAATCCTGATGTAATAGACACTGGATGCAACTAGCCAAATCTATATGCAGAGATTCCCCTAAAATTAACAGACAAATTCATTGCATTCAAAGTAGTCCAAAAGAGGCAGTTCAACTTTATTCCTGGGTGTGCAGCTAACGAGTTGGCTGGCTTGGTCACTCAACAGTGAGAAACTGATGAAGCGGGCACAGCAGTGCCTGCACTTTCTGCGTCGCATGAGAAAAGCTCATCTTCCTTCCCCTGTCCTGACCACTTTCTACAGGGAGATGATTGAGAGCATCCTGTCACACAACATCATAGTCTGGTTTGGAAGCATCACTGCTTCAGACAGGAAGGTGGTGCAGAGAGTGGTGAGGATGGCCGAAAAGATCATTGGCAGTTCTCTCCCTCCCATCCAGGACATAGCACAGAAGTGTTGCTTGAACAGGGTCCATAAGATTATCTGGGACACTACACATCCTCTTCACATCCTGTTACCTTCTGGGAGGAGGCTTCATGGTATCCATAGCAGAACAGCCGGATTCAACCATAGTTTCATTCCATACAGCATTAACCTTGTGAACTCTCAGGCTTCCTCTTTTCGTTATATATTCAAGATGGACATACAATATGTTCACAAAACCCAATACAGAAAAACTTGTTTTTCTATTTCCCCCCCTCTACTGCAGTGGCATCCATGGTATTCTTTTCAGTAAGAAAATATATTTACTAAAGATTTACAGAAATATTTTAATAGATAATCCTATTAAACCTTATCTCCTTTGTGAATGATGTATGGACTCTGAAACAACCAACAAACTATTACAACCCCATGGCATCACTGTAGTACACAAACCAACTAAACCCTCCAAAACATATTAAGTAAGCCAAAAGATCCAGTAGCCCAAGAAGAAAAAAGCACAAGTCACATACAATATAGTTATTGTTGTTGTTGTTAGTTGCGAAGTCATGTCTGACCCATCGCGACCCCATGGACAACATTCCTCCAAGCCTTCCTGTCCTCTACCATCTTCTGGAGTCCATTTAAGCTCACGCCTACTGCTTCAGTGACTCCATCCAGCCACCTCATTCTCTGTCGTCCCCTTCTTCTATTGCCCTCGATCTTTCCCAGCATTAGGCTCTTCTCCAGTGAGTCCTTCCTTCTCATTAGGTGGTCAAAGTATTTGAGTTTCATCTTTAGTATCTGGCCTTCTAAAGAGGAGTCAGGGTTGATCTCCTCTAGGATTGACCGGTTTATATACAATATACAATACAAATATTGTAACAACCACTGTGTAGAATAGGCAGGCAGAAGACTAGCAAAACATATTTATGAATACCAACTAGCAGTCAGAAGACATGATGAAAACTGTTTAATCTCACTACACTTGGACAGATTCAACCATAGTTTCAACTGGGAAACTATAAGCATTCTAGACCAAAACATATCTAAAAACATTAGGGAGTTCCTGGAAACCTGGGATTCAGACAAATACCAGCATATAGACCAAATCTGCAAAGATGAAGTCAGGAAACCTAAGGCTCAGAATGAACAAAGACTTGCAACAAAAGTCAAAGATAATTTAAAAACCCATTTCTTTCAACTTATAAATAACTAGAAAAAAGTCAAGGAAACAGTAGGTCCACTTAAGGGAGAAGTTGGCAAGTGTTCTGTACCAGCCTGCTACCGGCCTTGCAGAAAAGGCAACCCCTTTACAGACGGCAAAAGGCTGGAATACGTCTGCCAAATTTATTACACAAACAAAACATAAAACAAGATACCGGAGCTTTGAAACACTATCGGAGCGGTTGCTTTCAGCAAACCAGCCCTCCCCCAAACATTCCCTTTATAAAGAGTTCAGGGCGTGGCCTCTCTTTGCCTCCTTCCGAGAAGTCCCACAGCCTTCCTCTGCTTGCTCCTACTTGACTGCCTCCTGCGTCGGGCATCCTTGAACAGGGCCAGCTGTGGGTCATCTTCATCCACACTGTCAGGCTCACACAGCTGGGTCTCCACCAGGTAGGAGGGGCCTGGCTGGGGGCTCTGCGGAGCCTCAAAGCCATCATCAGCAAGTTCTTCAACACCCCCCTCCTCCCCCTCATCTGAGTCATCCGACCCAACTGCCGAACCCACAGGCTGACCCTGAATCACAACAGCAAGAAAGTAACAAGCAGTAGAGAGAAAGCAGAGCTGCTTAATTCATTGTTTGCATCAGTCTTCATGCAAAAAGAAACATAACCCAATCAACCAAAAACCTAACTGACTAGAAGTAAAAATTAAAATAAGCAAGAAAATGGTTAGAGAACACCTATCTGATCTTGATGAATATAAATCCCTATGACCTGATGGCTTACATCCGAGAATCCTGAAGGAGCTGGCAGATGTTATATCAGAAGCATTGTACCATATCTTTCAAAAATCCTGGAACACTGGGGAATTACCTGAGAATTGGGGGGAAAACTGATGTGTTTCCCATCTTCAAAAAAAAAGGGGGGGAACCAGACCCAGGAAACCAATCAGCCTAACATCAATACCTAGGAAGATACTGGAAAAGATAATAAAAAACAGATCTGCGAACATCTAGAAACAATTAAAGTTATAACTAAAGCCAGCATGTGTTTGTTAAAAATAGATCATGCCAAATCAATCTCATTTCATTCTTTGACAAAGTGACTAAATTAGTAGACCAGCGAAATGCTGTGGACATAGTATACTTAGATTTCAGCACGGCATTTGACAAAGTAGACCATAACCTACTTCTTGGTAAGCTAGAAAATTGTGGGATAGACTGCATCACCACCAGGTGGATCTGTAACAGTCTGACAAACCATGCTCAATAAGTCATGGAACCAGCTGCCGGTCGAGCTCTGGACGGCACCGGACCTTCGCTCCTTCCGACGCGGTCTGAAGACCCATTTATTTGAACAAGCTGGCCTGGCCTGATGGGGGATGTTAGGGTTTTTAATGGGTTTTTATATTGTTATTGTTTTATCTGGGCGATTATTTAATTCTTTTTTAATTTTTGTATTTCCTATTTATATGTGCCCTGTTCACCGCCCTGAGTCCCTCGGGAGAAGGGCGGTATACAAATTTAATAAATAAATAATAATATTAATAATCCTTAATGGTATTTATTTATTTATTTATTTATTTATTATTTAATTTCTATACCGCCCTTCTCCCGAAGGACTCAGGGCGGTGTACAGGGCAATAAAATGCAATAAAAATACAATATACAAAAGTTAAAATGAGAATTAAATAGAATAGCCCAATTGCAGTAAAAAAGTTAATTAAAATTACAATTAAAATACCCCAAACCCATCAGACCAGGCTGGCTTGTTCAAATAGGTGAATTTTCAGGTCACGGAGGAAAGAGCGAAGGTCAGGAGCCATCCGGAGCTCAACCAGTAAATGATTCCAAAGGTCTGGCGTGCCCACAGAGAACGCCCTCCCCCTGGGGGCTGCCAGCCAACACTCTCTGACCGACGGCACCCTGAGGAGGCCCTCTTTGTGGGAGCACACTGGACGAAGGGAAGTTGACACCGGCAGCAGGTGCTCCCGTAAGTAATCCGGACCCATGCCATTTAGGGCTTTATAGGTCATCACCAGCACCTTGAATCTCACCTGGAGGGCAACTGGAAGCCAGTGCAGCTCACGGAGTAGAGGTGTTACATGGGAGTATCGGGAGACCCCCAACACAACTCGTGCGGCTGCATTCTGCACCAGCTGAAGCCTCCGAGTGGTCCTCAAGGGCAGCCCCATGTACAGAGCATTGCAGTAGTCTGAACGAGAGGTCACGAGTGCATGAGTGACTGTATGCAAGGCATCCTGGTCCAGATAGGGTTGCAACTGGCGCACCAGGCGAACCTGGGCAAAGGCCCCCCTGGTCACAGCTCCTATATGATCTTCCATGGAGAGCAGTGAATCCAGGAGGACACCCAAGTTGCGAGCCCTATCTACAGGGGGTAATACTTCACCCCCCCATGGTTAAAGATGGAATAACCTGAATTTCCTGAGATGCCGGCACGTACAACCACTCAGTCTTGTCGGGATTGAGCCGAAGCCTGTTCCTCCCCATCCAGACCCAAATCGCCTCCAGGCAACAGGACATCACATCGAGGGCATCACTGGGGTGGTTTGGGGTGGAGATGAAAAGCTGGGTATCATCAGCATATTGATGATACCCGATCCCAAAACCACGAATGATCTCACCCAGTGGCTTCATATAGATGTTGAACAGGAGAGGCAAGAGGACCGACCCCTGAGGAACTCCACAAACGAGAGGCCTCGAGGCCGACCTATGCCCTCCTGCCAGCACCGACTGCGAACGTCCCAGGAGGTAGGAGGAGAACCACTGCAAAACAGTGCCTCCCACTCCCAACCCCCTGAGACACCGCAGTAAGATACCATGGTCGATGGTATCGAAAGCCGCTGAGAGGTCTAATAGGACTAGGACAGAGGAGCAACCCCTGTCCCGAACCCACCAGAGATCATTCACCAGGACGACCAATGCCGTCTCCGTGCTGTACCCGGGCCTGAAGCCCGATTGGTATGGATCCAGATAATCAGCTTCATGTAGTACATCTACATGAAGGGAATTAACCACATTTATGTACCATTGAAAAGACACAATGAAAAAGTTAAGAAGGTAACACGTTCTCTCCAGCAGCCTACATCTAGATAAGCAGGGATTGTTGTTGTTAGTTGCAAAGTCATGTCCGACCCATCGCAACCCCATGGACAATGTTTCTCCAGGCCTTCCTGTCCTCTACCATCTTCTGGAGTCCATTTAGACTCGCACCTACTGCTTCAGTGACTCCATCCAGCCACCTCATTCTCTGTCGTCCCCTTCTTCTATTGCCCTCAATCTTTCCCAGCATTAGGCTCTTCTCCAGTGAGTCCTTCCTTCTCATTAGGTGGCCAAAGTATTTGAATTTCAACTTCAGGATCTGGCCTTCTAAAGAGCAGTCAGGTTTGATCGCCTTGCAGTCCAAGCGACTCGCAGGAGTCTTCTCCAGCACCATAGTTCAAAGGCCTCAATTCTTTGGCTCTCAGAAGCAGGGATTAACACCAGACAAATTATTAAGCAGAAATCAGTACCCTAATCAAGGAACTACCAAAGAGAAAATCACACTCCCACCAACACTGACAGAGCAAGCTACTATATATAATCATGGAGCAGACTGCATACTCACTAGAACTGATGATACGGTCTGGTTTAGTAACGAAGAATCTGCAAGCAAACAACCAAGCTCAAAGGGCACCAAAGACTCTACCCATCATGAGCTACATGTACTTTCTTTTGTTATAGTTCATTTTGCTTAAGAGAAGAGGTCATCAAAATTGCTTTGATGACCTATCTGAATGGCTTAAAAAGGCTCTAGATTGACCATCTCCATCATGACCTGTGTTTCTCACAGAATTACCCAAAAAGATTTAGACCTGACAACTTTGGTCAACACTGATGGAAAGTAACAAGGACCCTCTACTTTGCTCCAGGAAGCAACAAGAACAACTTAATTCACTTTTCTACCACATTAAAGGCTTTGTTTTTCATATTAAAAAGTGAGTAGGGTATTTTCATATGCTATTTTGTAGGAAATGACTTAGCAGGAGGCATGGCAGAAAGGATAATAAATTTGACACAAATATTTTTCAATGGTTCACAATGGATTGAATTTACAGGGAAAACTGTGGTCTTGATTTACACATCCTAGAAGCTAATTGTATATTTTGGTACATTCTATAAAACTTCCTTTTTAGTCAGGGAACTAGATAAATTCTGCATCATTTCCATAATTTTGGTAGCTATGCTTTCTGTTCTTAAAGTAAGATAATTCTTCCAAGGAAAATGATATCAGGAAGTCCAGTTGCCTTGTGAAAAAGCATCTCTGGGATACCATTAGGTCCCCCAGGATGTCTATTATCAGTTATTATGTTATTTTATTCATATCTTAGTTTTCTTAAAACCTCAATATTTCCTCTTCTATCATTTTAGACAGGAAGGTGGCAAAGTATCTGGTTTTTCAAAATAGTGTGTAATTAATACCATGGGCTAACAGATTTTATTATTTTTAGCCAATATCTTTTTCTCATCGCTTTGCTTGAGTCTAAATTTCTCTATTTCTTTTTGTCCATTCTCATTTAATTATAAACACAAAGTGCCATAGCCATTTCATGAAACTAGTATGTAATTGTCAAACATAATTCCTCTTCCCCTAGTCTTCAATCTTTTAAAAAGCTATTTCTACCAAAAGGAATCTTTCCTTTCTAGCAAAAGGAATCTAAAGGGCTGCTGTTAATGAGATTCTTTTTCTCATAGCCTTGGGAATCCAACAATGGTTAATTCATTTGTCCCATGAAACAAGGCTTTGTTCCATGCTGCCTTGTCGTTTTGCTTGTGCAAGGTAATGTGCAAGCAAATAAATAAGGCAGTAAAGTATGTAGGACATTGGTTTAATGCAACTTTCTGATAGAATGAAAGGTCAAAGGCTTGCATCAGTATTTTTTTAATTTGGTTTTCTGGTTTAACATCCAAAAAAGAGTAGCTGGGCATGTTCTGCATGAGACTATGTATGTGATTGTGAATAGACTGCACATATTGTTCATATGGTATTTTTAAAAAAGACAATGTTAGTTTTACCTTAAGACAACCAGTTTGGTATAGTGATTACTGGCATCAGGCTAGAAACCATGAGACCATGCCTTAGGCACAAAACCAGCTGAATGACCTTGGGCCAGTCACTCTCTTTCAACCCCAGAAAGGAGGCAATGGCAAACTACTTCTGAAATGTTTCTAAGAAAACTGTAAGGATTTATCCGGGTAGTCACCAATAGTCAACCCTGATTTGAACATTTTTTTAAAAAAATGTTCCATCTAGAATTCCAAAAGCAGTTAAAACTATATTATATATCTTACAACTCTGGGGATGTACTTTAAGATTCCAAGCAAGTATTACTCAGATGTAATAAGGAGACTAGCTTCCTTCTACTCTTCCTTATATTCTCCTTTTCTTCTTCTTCTTCTTCTTCTTCTTCTTCTTCTTCTTCTTCTTCTTCTTCTTCTTCTTCTTCTTCTTCTTCTTCTTCTTCTTCTTCCTTCTCCTCCTCTTCCTCCTCCTCCTCTTCCTCCATCATAATGGTATGGAAGCTTATTTCAAAACTTCTATCTTGATAGATAATCATGAAAAGCATAATCATAATGTGAATAATAATAACCCAAATTGGGGGGAGGGGGAGGAAAGATATATATACTGATAGATTGATAGATTAGTACCAGTAATATGAACAGGAATCTTTTGTGTAAGAGGAAACTAATCATTTTGATAACCCAATGGTGGGGGCCTTTTTTTAGTTCTTTTTGTTCCATCCTGCCGATATATGTTGTTATTGTAAATGCAAGTTTAGGAATGGGATGGGGATGAAGCAATTTCACATAATGGAAAAGCTGCAAAGTAGTTTTGGATAGCCTCCTACAATATTGATATCCATCTGAAACTAAATCCTATGAAAAATATCTTTTTTTAATTTAACCCATTTTTTTTAGTTCCCACTTGAATGGAAAAATTTTACATTTTGAAGAGATTTATCCGTTCATGAAGCTTTTTCATTGTTTCAAAGGGTAACTGAGCACAAGAATTTTGTTTCCCTTAAGGGATATTCATTAGCTTTCCAAAAGATTTAGTTTCTAATTAAGCTTCTGGGGTTTATAACAAACAATGTATGCAGTCAAATGTTGTTGCTTAATCCACCTAAAGATTCATTATGAGATCAGTCTACTCATTTCAATTTATGTAATTATGACTGAAATTTTAGAAGGAAATAAAATAGGTTTCAATGCAAGAGTTTGAAAAATTGTGAAGAATAAACCAATTATTTTCAAAAGGTTTTAAATCAAACCAGAGCCCGTGGCAATCTTGATCCTTCTTCTGTATGCAACCTTGAGTAGTTTTGATTTAAAAAATCTAATACATGATCATTATTATTACAGTAGTGCGGTATTTTACTTAGTTACTCATCCCTGGCCTTCAATGTAATCTATCTTCTATATCAATTTGCATTTAACTAAATGATAAATATTTATTTATTTATTTATTTTATTTAATTGGATTTATATACCGCCCTTTCCTGCAGGACTCAGGGCGGTTTACAGGGTATTTAAAAGAAGTAATACAAAAGTTAAAAACAATTAAAAATAATTACAACAGTCCCTGAAAAAGTAAAAAACCCCAATTAAAATTAAAATTAAAATTCTCAGCCTGGGCCAGAGAGCTCGAAGAGCCAGGTCTTCAGGTCCCGGCGGAATGAACGGAGGTCGGGGGCAGTCCCAAGCTCCACGGGCAGCTGGTTCCAGAGGGTAGGCACACCCACTGAGAAGGCCCTCACCCTGGGTGTTACCCGCCAGCAATCTTTTACCGGCGGCACCCTGAGAAGTCCCTCCCTGTGGGAGCACACTGGATGAAGGGAGCTTGATGCCAGCAGCAGGTGTTCCCTCAGATATCCTGGACCCGAGCCATTTAGGGCTTTATAGGTCATTACCAGCACCTTGAATCTCACCCAGAGGGCAACCGGAAGCCAATGCAGCTCACCGAGTAGAGGTGTTACATGGGAGTATCGGGAAACCCCCATCACAACTCGCGCGACCGCATTCTTCACCAGCTGAAGCCTCCGAGTGGTCCTCAAGGGCAGCCCCATGTAGAGAGTGTTGCAGTAGTCTAAACGAGAGGTCACGAGCGCATGAGTGACTGTGCATAGGGCATCTCGGTCCAGGTAGGGTCGCAACTGGTGTACCAGGCAAACCTGAGCAAAAGCCCCCCTGGTCACGGGTCCTATGTGGTCTTCAAAATTGAGCCGGGAGTCAAGGAGGATGATTTATACATATTTGAATAGAAGAAAATTATCTTCTACATGGACAAACCATAGAAGCTACATGGATAGACTATAATTTCAAAATGTGAGAATCTGTGAGCATCCTAGACCAAACTAAATCCAAAAATGCTAGGGAAATCCTGGAATTCTGACAAAGCAGCCATAGAGATAAAATACATATACAAATCAATAGAATGTGGCAATAAAAAAGCTAACAAGGAAACAAAAGACTGGAAAACGTCCTCCTAAGCAACCTACATCCTGATAAGCAAGGTTTAATATCAGAAAAATAGTTAAGCAGAAAACAATACCCTAATCAATGAGAAAACTACACTCGCACCAACACTAACAGGGCAAGCTACTATATATAAACAAAGAAAATAGGCACTGATGATGTTACCTAGTGAGGTAATGCAACATCTGCAAGCAAACAACTGAACTCCGAGAGCACCAAACACTCCACCATTCAACCCCAAGCTACATATCTTTCTTCTATTGGCTAAGAAAAATTACCTGCCTACACAACCACATTATCTCAAGACCTGGGAGAACTAGTTTTTCCTTACAAAAGTTAGAGCAGCATAAAGCTCTCAAGTTATTGCCTACTTCTTCTAGGTTGACCAATAATCTAACTCAGTTCAAGTGTTCTACATGGGAAAGAAAACATAAAACATAGAGTAATTCTGCAATTTTGATTGAAACTCACATGTTTTTAATATCTCTAAAGCAGTTGTCTTCATAAAGGGAATGAAACACCAGAATTATATGTAAATGCTATATTCATGCACATTTTTCCATGTTATGGATATTTATGCATGTTTAGCTGACTACTGATCCTGTGGGCTTCAGGACATTAGGCATATGAACCTGTAAGCAGATTCCATTCCATTTTCTTTCTTTTACTTGTGGAACCATGAGGTGAAAAGATGTGGTATCATCTCTCAATTATTAAGTATTTTACATTTCATTGGTTTGTGTCATTCTTCTGGTTTGTGAATGTGTAGGCATTTACAAACATGCATACCCAAACACATATTACATATACATTTTTCTGTAACTGTATTTATTATGTTCCTGGTTTAAGAATTTCCTCCTCTTTTTTGCATTACATAATCAGGAATTATTATATCCCCTCATTATGTCTGAATATGGGCCTAGGTCAGGGGTCAGCAACCTGAAACAGTGAAAGAGCCACTCGGAACCGGTTCCCTCACAAAAGGAAAAACTGGGAGCCGCAAAAAATGTGTGCACATGCGCATACATGTGGGCATGCGCAGAACAGGGTTTGACTGAAGAGTGGAGCCAAGGCGAGATATGCACCTGCCCTGCTTATTTGAATTGATTGGTTGAACTTTTTTAGTCTCACTTTTTTTTTGGGGGGGGACTGCACATGGCAGGGGACTGGGAGCCGCAGGAGACGGCTGAAAGAGCCGTATGTGGCTCCGGAGCCGCGGGTTGCAGACCTGTGGCCTAGGTAATTGCTGAGACTTTGTAATATATTAGTCAACAACTCATTTTAACTTTTTAAATTTAATTTCATTGTTTCCTGCACTAATTTCAGTAGACAAAAGTACAACTATCTTTTTAAATAGCACCTTTTAATACTAAGAAAAAAATTATTCTGACTAAAATAGAACTATTCATAAGACTCAAGTGCCCCTTGCTTACTTTCCCCCTTTTTTAGTTTTACATTTTACTGCCATTTTCCTTGAAACTGAATTGAATGATTACCTTGTTGCATATATTATCTATAATGTTCTCTTATTTAATGAGTATATTAAACTGAGGTGCAAAATTGCTGTCAAAGTCAAGGAGAAACATTAACAGTAAAAGAACATCTCGTGCATAAAATACACGGAAATCAAATATAACTTATTCAAGTTAAAGGGTTGTGGTTTTTTTTACTTCAGATGGTTGAGGACTTTGACTGTTCAAAAGCACGGTTTCATTAATGATTACTTGTTCAAATAAACAGACACTTATCTCTTTATAATAAAGGTCAGCAGCAGAACAGTAAATCAGATTTCAATATATATTCTAAAGCTATAAAATATGTGGAATTTTGAACATCTAATTTTATACTGCTGTTATACAGTTCCCATGTCTTCTACAGTATGTGTGATACAAATGCCCTGATAGTAGGCAAACTCAACAATGCTTGACCTTTGTCAGCTGTTACCATCTATATCACAGATGTTGCAACTTCTAAGTACATGTTTTCCTAGAAGATCACAGCATAAAGTTGCCCATGCTTCACATATTCCACTGAAACTCACTTGACATTGAGTCAGTACAGATAGGGTACAGTGTAAATCATGAAACTTTAAATAAGTCCTTATAATTTACCATAGGTGATAAATATAATAACAGAATGCCTGTAAGCTAAAAATGTCATTCTTGGAGAAAAATGTGACTTCTTTTTTGATGGAAAGAAGGGTTTTTTTTAATATGATTGACTATTGGGATGTAAGATACAAATGTCAAAAATTACTGTTCTGCAGTAGAGAAAAGAAGGACTAGTGGGGACATGATAGCAGTATCCCAGTATTTGCGAGCTTGCCACAAAGAGGAAAGGGTCAACTTATTTATCAAAGCACCTGTAGGCAGGACAAGGAACAATGGATGAAAACTAATCAAGGAGAGAAGCCACCTGGAATTAAGGAGAAACTTCCCAACAGTGATAACAATTAAACAGCGGAACAGCTTGCCGTCAGAAGTTGCGGGTGCTTCATCACTGACAGTTTTTAAGAAGAGATGGACAGTCACTTGTCTGAAATGGTATGGGGCAGGGGAGTCAAAGTGCCAGCCCATGGGCCGGATGAGTCATGGCGAAACTGTGCCCACCCCATTGCCGGCAATGGGGAAAAATTGCAATACGTCGCGACACATCATGTGACGTTGTGAGTTTGACATCCCTGGTATAGGGTCTCCTTCTTGAGCAAGGGGTTAAACTATATGACCTCCAAGGTCCCTTTCAGTTCTATTCTGATTATTCCAAGTATTTGCATCATTTATAGGGAAATATCCCATCATCACAGAGGGGTGGAACTGCAATTTCCTATGAAATAAATTTATAGAGAGAGTCTTGAATCATCATAACATGGAGGAATACACATATATCTTGAAATAAGTATAAGCTTCCTAGACAATTACATTCATGTACTTTTTATCAGACCAAATAAACACTAATACAATCTAATAAAATAAAATAAATATTATGCCAGATGCAGGAAAAAGGTGTATCAGATATGTTATATATGTGATAGAATCAAATTGAGAAAAAAAATGGAGTTAGCCAAGCTAATGATTAGTTTATTAAATTAGGTGAAGAGGAATTAATGGCTCAATAAGAAAATTTATAAGAAATGAGAAGGACCTGAAACCTTTTATCTGTTCCTGGCATTGTACAATCACATATAAATCTTCAAGATATGTGCTAGCTCAGATTTGTACACAGCACTGGAGAAGCTTTTGCAATTTTTAAAAATTAATAAGTAATTATTTAGATTTATATCTCATCTTTCTTCTAAAATCTAATGATGGAATACATAGCACTTGATCTTTCCTGAGCTGATAAAGAGTAAACTTCTGAACAACCATTTTTATTTCTTCCTAGGACTTTGGACACAAGTGCAAGCCTTTTCTTTCTTTTTTCAGATCATCCAAATGTTGATCCTTTGGTTGCTAGAAAAATTGACCAACAAGTTTTTTACCTGAACTTGACATCATGGAATGAGACAAAGTGACTGGGCCAAATCACACAGTTGTTTTTCATGTCTATGGTAGGTCTAGAACTCACACTCTCCTGGTTTCTAGCTTGGTGCCTTAACAACCAGACCAAACTGGCTCCCAATATCTTAACCACCATGACATGCAATATGTTACAATTTTATGAAACATAGTTTGCAAGGCAGTGCTACTCATTACTTCATTTAATTCTGGCTTCTATCTATTTTAAAAATGAATATGGTTATGTATATGAATGTATATGTTTGGTATGCAATAGAAGCAACAACACAGGAACAATGTAGTTAAAAGTTTCATTTTTATATGGATTAAATTTAACTTTGTT
Organism: Vipera berus; assembly: GCF_964194415.1. Classification (NCBI taxonomy): domain Eukaryota; kingdom Metazoa; phylum Chordata; class Lepidosauria; order Squamata; family Viperidae; genus Vipera; species Vipera berus. The sequence continues at coordinate 91,975,262 of NC_138202.1, forward strand.
TTGTTTGTGAATGAAATAAACTCTTCTGGTTTATTTTATTCTTTCTCCATTTTTTATGAAAACATTGATGGAAGTATAATAAAGATTTGGCTATATTCACCATATTTACCTATTTAAATTGCAACCAGAAGATGGCAGCCTCTTCATATTTTAACAACACAATTTGCTTCTGAGGGATTTTTATTTGGGTTTCAATAGAGTTATGGACTGTACAAGGATCAAAAATGTTTCTTCAATTATTGCACGATTTTGAAATGAAAAATCAGTAAATACCTATTCAAAAATATAACATTATTGCATTTATCCCATGTGAACTAAATACAGAATTGTAATGTAAGGCTTTAGTAGCTATGAGAAAATAGTTGTTGTCAGAATCCATTTATATCCCATTCATAAATCCCTATCTGTATGTTCTAAAATCTTACATCCCTCACTGGATTCTGCCATTCCCAAGGAGGAGAAGAGAAGATGTTAATTGGCTATCCTTATCCATTTGTTGCAAGGGTGTTTATTTCAGCCTGCCTGGAGGCCGTCATTAGACCAAAGGAAGAACCTTTGAACTGAGAAGAACAAAGAAAGGGAGCGGGGAGAGAGATCTGGTTTGTATCTCCGATTAGAATCTGAAAGGGAGGAAGGAAATGTCGTAAAGGCATGGAAGATCCCTTTTCCCTTGGAAGATTTTGACACCTGAACCTTAATTGATCCGGGACTGACCAAATGGACTGAGGGGAGGGGGTTTCACTCCGGGACACTTTAAAAGTACCAACCTGTAACACAGTTTTCAGATCCTGTCTAGATTTCCCACTGACAATTATGTTTTAGTAAAAGTTCCTTTTTGGACAATTCTGTCTCCAAGAGTTCTTCTTTCCTAAGACGTGGATCGGGGTGGGTCCTTACAGTTGTCCTACATACTCATCCAAGATGCTTAAATTGCACCAATTCTACTTAGTGCAAGTGTCAGCAATTACTAGATATAAATCAAAGAAATTCAAATTCGTCAACATTTAAATTATAAGGAACCACTTACAAATTTAGTGTTCAGGCTAAAATGTGTAATTTTGCATATACCGTCTCGGTGTAATATTTGACATGGACAAGTCAGTTAGATCACCAGGAAATGAGCTTGCCTTCAAGGACTGATTAGGAAGCCCTAGTTGGAGATGCTGTGCTATTAAAATGTGCAATTTGGGTAAGAGCAAATAAAAAACCACCAGTAATAAATCCAGTACAATTATTTTGGAAAAGTACCTAACAAGCAAGTACATAGTTGACCCATAAAAACTCTACATAACAAAGAAAGCTCTAGATTTTCTGAGAAGAAAAGGTCATCTGTGTGACAATAGATAAGAACTTCTAATCAGACAGTATTAAATACAGGGCTTTTTTCTCATAGAACGCTCAGAACGGAGTTCCGGCACCTTTTTTGGATGGAACCTTGTAGGATAGGCAAGGTGGGTTGTATGACATGTGTGAGTTCCGGCACCTTTTTCTTTTACAAAAAAACAAAACACTGATTAAATATGTTTGCTTTCCAAAAGTCTTCCCAATACCATACCCCATAGAACCCATTGTTATACAGAACAAGATACCTATGTTATTGTAGTCCATACAACAGAATTCAGCTGGGTAAGATGAGCATTATTGGCTTCATGAAAATGCTTGAGGGGTGACATACTTTTCTTCAGCAAGGCATCTCACACATGTGCACTTTTTCAAGCATATGGTTCTAGGTGGAAATGGTGTCCATGGTATACAATAGTGTACACATAGCACACAAATGGAACTACTGTACTTGTTTCCTACAGAACATAAATATGTATGCTCTGTTTTTGATGTTTCTTTCTTTGTTTGCTTCTTTGCAGGGATTCAACACAATGCTTCAAAAAGTATTAGAATCTCCTTTACTAAAGATGTTTAAACATGAAATTATTGCACTGGGGAGGGTATTGAGTCAGATGATCTAATATTTTTCATTCTATGATTTTACCTTTCAACGCTGCTTTGAAGGAATGCTTCACGCAAAACTTTATCAAAGGAAAACATCCTTTCATAGGGTTGCACAACCCTTTAAAGGAAGTATTACTATTGAAATGACCTTCATCAACTTGTACTATCTGTCATTGGTCAATGTAATGTTTTATCCAGTTAAAGTTTTTCCCCTGTATTTTTTGTACTATATATGTAAAACAACTGAGTATTAATGAGAAACATCTACAAACAAATGTAAAGTAAGGAGTATGTACTATATACAGTACATATGTTGTATATAGTATGGTTAGGTGTGTGTCATGTGTGTGTTTCACTTTGAGAGCAGGCAACTAAATTTCATTTTTGATGTGTGCCATTGTGCCCACAGTACAAAAAATGACAATAAAGGTTATCTATCTATCCATCTATCTAAGGAAGGGAAAAAATAAAAAGGAAGGAATCAAAGAAATAGCAAACAGTGCAAGAAAAACTTGAACATTGAAGAAAATATAAAAAAAGATATAAGGAAATCTCTTTCAATATTCTTCAGAGTAATTATAAGTGCAAATATATTTTAACCTCTCTCAAAAGCTACATCATATTCTTCTTTCTATAATCTATTCTATGCAATCCTCAAAACCATAAATTACAAGTTTGACATTTTTCTCATATTTACATAAAATGTTTTAGGAGGTTCCTGAAACCAATAAATGTAGATGTCTCTGCTCTAATTTTAAAAAGTCAAAGATTTAAAATAGATAAAAAAGACTTATGATATGAAACAAAGTAATTCAGAATTTGAAATATAATTGTTTACCAATGATGAATGTGTAATTGCTATAAACCTTTGTTGAAATTTGAAATGGAAGAACAGATCAAATTTATTGTGTGATAAAATGGGCTAAGGATTTTGGTTATAATACACACAGGGCTTTTTTTGTCATAGAATGCTCAGAACAGACTTCCGGCACCTTTTTTGGATGGAACTTTGTAGGGTAGGCAAGGCGGGTTGTATGACATGTGTGAGTTCTGGCACTTTTTTCTTTTCCAAAAAAAGCACTGAATATACAGATGGATCAATGTGAAAATATGTGTTCAAAAGGAATAGCAATAGCACTTAGACTTATATACTCCTCCATAGTGCTTTACAGTACTCTCTGAGCAGTTTACAATGTCAACATATTGCCCCCAACAATCTGGCTCCTCATTTTACTGACCTCAGAAGGAGGGAAGGCTGAGTCAATCTTGAGCTGATCAGGATCGAACTCCTGGCAGTGGGCAGAATTAGCCTGCAATACTGCATTCTAACCACTGTGCCACCAGGGTTGAAATGTACACTGTGTTATGATCTCCAAGAGAATTTTTATAAAATGATGTATCATTGGTACATAACTCCATAAAAATTATGGACTATATGAAGGCATTTCAAATTATATTGGAAATGTGAACAGCATGAAGGGACATTTTATCATGCTTGCTAAATACGTAAAAAAAAGCTTTTTAAAAAATGAATTCAAATATATATTTTCATAAAGATCAGTATTCAAATGAAGCCAAAACCTTTCTTTTTAGAATTAATTAACTGTTAAAATTAACAGTTAGAGAAAACTCACAGAAGATAGTTTCAATATATGATTACTGTGGCAAGATTACTATATGCACAGAGTTGGAAAGATTGACACTATCCCCTAAGGAGGATCAGTTAGCAACTTTGACAGATTTTGTGACTTATTTAATTAAAGAAGCTATCTATTATTTAAAAACAAGTAAGAGAAGTGTGCCTGGTCACTTTTCAGTCCACAGCAGGTCACCAAGCAGTGACACACTATGTAATCTTTCTTCAGGAATCTGACTTTTCTGATTCTTTCCTCCCAGCTAGTACCAGTTTTCTCATTTCTCTTGAATAAACTCCAGTTATCAATACAAAACACTTCAATATAAGAGGGTTATTCTGACTCAAAATCATCCTGAACCTATGATTGCCTGACATCAGTTGAATTCACCAGCTGAACTGATTTAGTTCTCTCAGAAAAATCTTCTTTTTTCCAGCACTGAAGTTTTGCAAATCTTTGGTGGTTTGTTTCCCTACTAAATTTATGTGTAACACCACTTCCCAGTTCTTAGTTTAGTTGCACCAGCAGGGCTGGTTTCCTCCTTCTCTTTATAGAAGATAAATGTACATATGAACCATGGATTGTTTGTTTTTTTTCCATATTTCCTGAGTGAAATCGAAGTGTGGTGGGTTTCCCCAGCAGAATGGAAACTGGGAAATGATTCTCTCCCTCTCCCTCTCATTTTGGGTGGGGGAGAGAGAGACACCTCTGCTTCTCTTGTTCAGGTCAGATTCCCATTTCCAGGAAGACTGCCATGCACACACTCCAACAGGATGTCTTCAACAATTGAAGTAATTGTGCAGTGACGTTCCATAAACAAAAGGGAAAGGCTGAGCATCTTGAGCAGCTAAAAGAAAGATTGGAAAAGAAAAAAGCATAACTTTAAGAAATGAGAACCTGGAAGGACCAGAATTTCTCCCTTCTAAGCCATTCAAAATGAAATGCTCCCTGAAATATGAAGGAATTGTCTTCTTGGACAAAGAGAGACCCACAGAAGCAGGGCGGCTGCAGGATCAAAGTCCCTTGGATACTGCAAGTGGACAGAGCAGCTGGAGTGAATTGCACAGTGGTGAAGGACACCATTCTTGTGCATTAAGGGGTTCAAATTAAGCAAAAACATTCATAAAACTCTGTCAGACCTACATGAGAATATATTCCATCTCTGAAGTATAACTTTTGGAAAGCTTGCATCAAGCATCTGGAAGAGAAAATGAATATGGATATAAATAAAATAAAGCTGCTGTAAATCAGTTAGAAAGACAAAAATTTCCAAGAAAGAAATTCTCATTGCTTTTATTTTAAATTCATACCCCAGAATGGAGATGGAGGAGATGGAAGCGTAGGTGTAGGTGTAGGTGTAGGTGTAGGTGTGGGAGGAGGAGGAGGAGGAGGAGGAGGAGGAAGAGGAGGAGGAGGAGGAGGAGAAGAAGAAGAAGAAGAAGAAGAAGAAGAAGAAGAAGAAGAAGAAGAAGAAGAAGAAGAAGAAGAAGAAGAAGAAGAAGAAGAAGAAGAAGAAGAAGAAGAGCTGCTGAACACTAGATTATGCTTCACAAAACCAAACTTTTCACACAAACTGCAAGGAAGAAAGCTATGGGATTTAAAAGGATTTTCAAAACCATTCTGGCTATTGTAAGTTACTCAGAATTGTTTAAGATGGGTGGCCATATAAATCTTTTAAATACATACTGATGGAAAAGGGCATGTCAGAAACCATAAGGTTACACAGATGGGGATGCACTCAAAAGTATGATGAGAACATCCATGAGATGTTCATATCAAAAGTAAAGTATACTTCTATAAAGAGGTAAAAGTGGTGGGCAACATTTGTATTACCTTGTTATCCAGAGAGAAAGATGAAAGTTACTTCCACAACCAGAGATGATATAAAAGATAATTTCACATTCCTAGAGCCAATTTGGTGTAGTGGTTAAGCCATCAAGCAAGAAACTGGGAGACCGGGAGATCTAGTCTCATTTGAGGCACAAAACCGGCTGGGTAACTTTGAGCCAGTCATCTCTCTCAGCCCAGGGAAGTGGTAAACCACTTCCAAAATCTTGCTTAGAAAACTGCAGGAAATTGTCCAGGCAGATGCCAGGAGTCAACATTGACTTGAAGGCACTTTCCAACATCCTCCCACCCTCCAAATGCTAACTGAAGCAAAAAAAAAAGGCACTATAGTTTCGTAAACTGACTAAAGCAAACTAAAAAGAATGAACCTTCACATGAAATTAACAAATACAGAACTACATTTGGAAAGCTCCTCTTCAAATCAGAATTAACAAGACCAGTCTTTGCTGCAATAGAATCCTGCGTAGGAAGATGGCACACCAAGCAAAGGGGAATGGATTGAAATCAATCAAGAGGATATGCAGAAACCTAACAGGCATTGAACATTATGCTCCCACATTGCCATTTAGGAACTTCCCCACCCTGATAGATGATATGTACCAACTGGGCAAAAGAAAAGACAGATCAAAAGATGAACACCTATTCCTATATGTGAGTTTTCAAGACAAGTATGATATGAAAGAGGATGTTGGATATTTAGATTTTTGCAGCCTAGATAGAGTACCCTTACAGAGAAAAGAATACATTATTCCAAGGATGAAATTAGAGTTAAATTAACTATATAGCATACACTTGACATTTATTAGGAAAAACTGCAAGAGGTCTTTGTGCTTTTTTCAAAGGAAAGAAAACATGGGGTTTGCAAATCAAGACCATCATATGAGAGTTGGGGACAGTCAGATCTCCAGTGGCAAATAGTGTCTGATCAAAGCCATGAAAGAAATAAAACATAAATTAAAAGATCCATAGCTATAGTAACAAAACAATTAGTCTGGATTTGGTCATGTGCTACTATATAATGTATTATACATATTAAACTTTGATAGATATCTGAGAAATGAAATGAAGTTTCATGCTTCCAGGCATACTGTGTATGTTAGTGCTTTGACTTGTTATTTAACCATATCCTATATTATTGAGGTGATTAGAATATATTGTTATCTCTAGTTATCTTAATTCCTGATGTTGTAAATAAGAAATTACAATATTAAGATAGCAAATAAAACTCAAACACTAAATATTTCTGTAAGTTTAGTATAAATATTGCATATAGAGTCAACTATAAATTACTTAAGAAAGCCTTTTAAGAAAAACATATGCTGGCATTAAAAAAAGTCTACAATTATTCTTAAATGACATCAGTATCTGATGTTTGAATTCAGTTTGCTCACAGAAGGATTTCATTTTTCGTTCATTTTGAAAGAGTTTATAATAGGAGACTGACATTTTATTAAAATTCACAAAGCCCTGAAAAATTAAACTAGGAAGAAGTTTTTCACTGCTGGAAATTAGAATAATTTTTTTCAGTATTTGTGGATTTGCTTTTTGACAGGCAAAAACAGAATAACAGGACCAGGAGACCGACCTTTCCAATTTGGCCTCCATTTTCTTTTCCCCTCACCTGGTCACCAATATTACGTTAATACGATAAGCAGTTTTCCTGAAAAACTAAAAATATTGTCTCTTTGTACTGCATGTTCTCTTTTCTTCAGATAGAATATCAAGACATCACCTTTTAATCTATTTATATATTTTCCTGTGTTTTAATTTTTGATTAAGTTTTAAATTGTTTGAATTGGTTTGGTATGCATTTATTTTTGTTAGCTGGCTAAAGTGCCATTTACATCCTGATCCACAATTTAGCAGCATAAGCATGATTTATCTATTTTTCAGGTGATAAAAGGAGGACCATAATTACAAATTAAAAGCAAACAAAATGTTTTGGATATTATCAGGGCAATTCTCTTCAAGTATTAGAATACTATTTCCAACACTACCTCAGAACATGGTGCCTAGAATGGCATTATACCCATAAAGGCCTTATTTTAAATTATACTTGAAGTTGTTCAGATAGAAACTGATTAAAATCTAGAGATGAAAAAAATATAAGGAGTAAGAAATGACTCTAACAACATTAAGATTTAAGAGAACTAATGATAACAATATATTCTAACCACCTCAATAATACAGGATATGATTAAATAGTGAGTCAAAGCACTAGCATATACAATGTGCCTGGAAGCATGCAACTTCATTTTATTTCTCAGATATCTAAAAAATAATAATATGTATTGATATCAAGAGTTAATGTGTTTGATTTAAACGAGTCTCCAACTGTTTTGGAGGGAAAGTTAAGTTTAAGTTTGAGCGGGAAAACAGCTTTTGATGTGATTGGTCGCCGCCTAGAGGCGGCAGGTATAAATAGCTGTCATTCTGCCGGTTAAGTTCAGTCCTGTTTATTCTGCAATAAATCGTGTTGTATTAACCCGGTCTGGTTAATGCCTCCAAAAGAACCACTACACAATATGTATAGCATAGCATAGTATATAGTAGCACGGGATCAGGTCTGAACTAATTGTTTTGTTATTACAGCTATGAATCTTTGAATTTAAGTACCTTTTATTTCCTAAGTATTCTGCTTTGACAAAGATAATAATGTCCTCTCATAACTGTGGATGATTGTTTTCTTTTTTTGTTTTCTCCGATTGGAACATCTGAATATTGGTCTTCCATTAGTTCTATTTTTATCAAAAACTGAGAAAATGAAGACAAAGGACCAATGTCTGGCATTTTTGTTCTACCAAAAAAAATGTCTGTTTCCAATGTTAATTTGGAATACTAACTCCTCTTTCACCATTCCATTTGTTAGCATTTGGACACATAAGTTTAGTACTTTTTTTAAAAAGTGAATTGAAAAATGTTTGCATTTAGGTTGTGAAATCTTCACAAATATTGTTCCAAAGGGAATAAAATCTCAAATAAAATATGTTTGGAATACATTCTCCAAATTTCAGGAACAACAGCAGCAGAGAAATGAGTCATCTTAAGTTTTCTGTCCTATTAGGCCTGTTTCATTTTTAAACAAGCCACAATGTACTTATTATAAGATTAAAAAAAAACAAGAGGGACTAAGAGAGGAAAATATCACTGCTTCCAGAAATAATAAAACTCTATCATAGAAGAGACTGAAAATAGCATCTAATATTATTTGCCAGCTATGCAGATTTGTTCCAGATGACCAGAATATACCTCCCCCGCCCAAATGGGAGAGCAAATCTACTTCCTGGAAAGCAGTAGCTCTGAACTGTTGATAGCACTACCATCAAAACTTACAACTGTTAAAATTAAGATTATTTGCAATTGTTGATGTTCAGAAATATTTGCTGGTGTTTCAGAGAAATATTCTGTAAGAGAGAATTGCTGAGTTCATACATTGTTTGCCTTTGATAGCCTGTCATATATTCCTGACCCTTTATTAGTTTCCACTACTACAGAAACCACAAGGCTGATTTCAGACATCCAGGAACACATGTTTGCAGCACCAGATATTGCAATTCTGAATTATGCCAAATGGGGGGGTGGGGAGAATGTTAAACTTGACCTGCATCAATGTATTATATTAAAATAGAAATAGCATTAGTACTTAGACTTATATACCTCTTCATAGTGCTGTTACAGCCCTAAGTGGTTTACAGAGTCAGCATATTGCCTCCAACAATCTGGGTCCTCATTTTACTGACCTTGGAAGGATGGAAGGCTGATTCAACCTTGAGCAGTGAGATTCAAACTGCTGAACTGCTGGCAACCGGCAGTCAGCAGAAGTAACCTGCAGTACTGCATTCTAACCACTGCGCCACCACAGCTCATGCACCAGCTTTGTTATGGTCCATTCAAGGAAATCTACAAAATTCCTTTCGATTGGCTAGTTTTATAGGGAGCCATATCTCAGAAATCCCATTCCTTTCTTTTTAACTGACATTTGTCCTTTATCAACAAATCTGACTACAGAAGTTACAAAAATATTTGTACCTGAAACTCTAGGGAAAATACAGTATTGTTTTATTTTGATGACTTTCAGCCTGTACTGTCAGAAAACTTTAGCTCAGCAGAAGTAAACTATTAGAAAGTAAAATATAAGAAGGCCACTGAGAAAATAAATTAGTTTGTTTCTGTTTAGGTATTCTCAAAATCACTTGAACTGAAAAACCAAATATACATTATTTTCTTCTAATTTCTGCATGGAACTTCCTTTGGTGGTAACGACAATATACTTGTTCAAATGCTGGAAAATCTATTCTAACCACTGGTGTGATTACAAATTTCAGGGGCATTAAACTAGACAAGAAAGTGACATATATAAATCATTTAAGGAAATTGGCTAACTCTGGTTCCAAATATGACTGTTTAAAATCCTGAAGTGTCTTTTTCAGAATAATTTATTTGCAATCATATATAGGTCTATCTGATTGAATTGAGTGAGAGTTATTACAGATTATTGCTGCTAGAAGGATGAAATTTTGATTTCCTTTCCCAAACAAGAAGCCAGAATGACAATGTGGATGTTATCTTTCAAAAGCAACAGAAAAACAGCTTGAATTAGTCAGGAGGGACTTTATCATGACAACTGTTAGGAGACAAACTCTGCCAAATGTAGTCTTTGCAGGAAATTCATCACTTGACTTGTTGACAATTTTCTCATTCAGAGAGTAGAGAAAGCACAGGAGGATCAATTATCCTTGATACTAATGATTAGAAAGGACTCAATAAATGAAGGGAAAACTGGTTTTTTTAGGAAAAATGCTCATGAAATACCATGTTATTGGAATTTCTGTAAAAGTTAAAGTTGAGTGATGTTAAATATCACTGTTGTCTCCTTATCAAGGAAGGAAATAAGTTATAATAAACACAGCAATGATAAGTAAGATTCCATAGCAGATGATGGAGCCTAATGGAAAAGGACCCTAAGATGGATGAGACAAGGAGACACTAAAATAAGAGTTCCAATTAGGAAAAAAATGGAAAGCAAAAGAAGAAGCCAACATGGCTTAAGTGAAAATATGAATTTAAAAGGACCTATTTAGGGGAGGAACAGGGGCAGGTCATGGAAGATTATATAGAGGTAACCCAAATTTGTAAAGATGTTGTCAGAAAGGATAACAATAAAAAGATAATACTGGAACAATATTTTTTTTCAGGCTCCTCTGAAAAGCAGATTTCAATAGCACAATTGTCCAGCAAGTTGAAGGAATGAGATTCCATAGGAGGCTTGAAAAAAAATAGGGATACTCAAAACTTGCTAAATCTCTGAGATTGGACTCTGGAGATTCTACTTCCCCTATGTATTTCAGATACTATATTAAGCTGGCTCACATACCTGGCTATCCAGGGCTTGCTACTTGCTAAGAAACCAGCATACTGAGGGTTTTCTTGAGGTCTTCCTCAAAATGAGAAGAATCAGTTCTGTATAAAAGCATTAGTGCAATAAGAGTTTGTCTTGATTTAAGTGCAATTCATAGGGTTCACAGGTACTGAGATAAAGAACAAAGGCCTCCACTCACGCTTTCCTCTTGGTTTATTATTATTTTTATATCACATATTTTTGCCAAGCATCTCAGGTAAGTATGCATGTTTTTCTCTCTTCCATGTTCCACCCCTCTACTAAATATGCTTTAATATGCTTGGGAAAATGGGCAAGGGTATTCCTCTTCTCCACAATTTTTAGATTTCATATTCTTTTCCTTTGCTCCAAAGAATTGGAAACTGTTTTTCTACTGATCTGCATGATGAAAGCCAAAGGTACAACATTAAAAAGAAGTTCTGTACATATCCTATAGGTTTCATGATTATACAGGCCATTTCCTGGTACTGTAGAATTTGCTACCAGTTTGTGTGCCTATATGTGTGGTATAGTATCTGGCTTTTCTCCCCTCGAATCTGAAGCTATCACTCCTTTGGATCTGAGTTATCTCAGACTGAATTCCTAACTACTGGAAATTTTGGAAACAGACGGCATGACTTTATTTGATGGTGGGCTATCCAAAAATGTAGGTGCAATCATCCATGAAACCCGGCATATGTTTATCTATCCATCTGTCAATTCTTTCATTCCTCCCTCCTAAATGGCTACAAATCTCAGCTTTTAGAATCATTCTCCCTGAATGAAGTATTCATTAACAGCTTCAGTAAGTAAAGCCCTACATGGCAGGGGCCCGGAGTACCTGAGGGAACACCTGCTGCCGGCATCGACTTCCCTCCGCCCTGTGTGTTCCCACAGAGAGGGCCTCCTCAGGGTGCCACCGGTCAGAGAATGTCGACTGGTGGCCCCCAGGGGGAGGGCCTTCTCTGTGGGCGCCCCGGAGCTATGGAATCAGCTACCGGTTGAGCTCCGGACGGCGCCCGACCTTCGCTCCTTTCGCCGCGAGCTAAAAACATACTTTTTTGAACAAGCTGGCCTGGCCTGATGAAGGGATTGGGGGGGGGTTGTTATGGTTATTTTATTGAGTTTTAAAGATGTATTTTAGTATGTGGGCATTTATTTAATCTTGTTTTAACTTTTGTAATCTGTATTTTTATTCTTGCCCTGTTCACCGCCCTGAGTCCTTCGGGAGAAGGGCGGTATAGAAATAGTATTAAATAAATAAATAAAATGAGTAAATCACTCGTTCCTTCCCGTCCAGTTTTCATTAGAAGGAACGGGCAAGAACCCAACTCTCAGCAGGTGAGACTGAATGAAAACAAGCTGTATAAACAAGGCAACAAACCGTGTCCACTGTTCCAAGTGCAGAGAAGCCCAATTAAACTGGTTATATGAAAGGCAAGCATTGCCACTGGTCATGTAACTCTGATGGAATTTTTTTTCTTTTCAATGTGGTTTTCCTTTCCAAAGGAAAATGCAAGAACTTATTTTCTCTAAATAGATAATGCTTTTCATTATCATCCAGTAGGACAGGAAACTATGCATAATCTGAGTAGCAGTCATCTCCTGTAAGATAACACAAGAAAGCTAACAAATGTATGAGAAAAGCAAAGCATTAGTTTTAAAGTAGACATTCTGTCTTTAATTCTGAATTTGTGCATCAATAAAAAGTTAGCACTAAACAAAAGCAAAGCCCCTGAGTAAAATATAATCCAAGGTATTCAAGATGTCAATAAAGATGATGATTTTATGACCCTTTAAATTGTACAGCCTTATTTATTAACCTTTGAGAGCTCCACAAAACTATTGTTTCAGAAATACTTTGTTCTCACAAAAACTAGTAAATATTGAGATAATTGTAGCGGCACCCCCAAAGGGACCACTCCTAGCTCCCTTGGTCTGGCTGCCAGTCCAAGGGGTTCCTTACGTGGACACCTCTGCTTGACAGGGACACATGGTGTGATGGTGCCCTGTCTCTGTCAGCAGCAACTCATGTGAGGTAATGGCGGTCAGTCTCTCTGCGCAGCAGCTCACATGAGAGGATGATGGTCAGTCTCTGTCAACAGGCAGCTCCCATCTCTGGCAGCAGCAGCTCACATGAGATGATGATGGTCAGTCTCTGGTAGCCTCATCTCACGTGAGGTAATGGTGGTCAGTCTCTCACAGGCAGATCATGTGAGGTGATTAATAATAATAAATTTTATTTTTTATTTTTATTTATTTTAATCCCATTTATATCCCGCCCTTCTCCGAAGACTCAGGGCGGCTTACAAGCTTAGCAGTAGCCTTCATTCTATGTATATGCCTGCTTATTAGGGCTTTCACACACACCCCAAGCGGCATTATTACAAAGTCAGCTTAATTGCCCCCAACAATCTGGGTCCTCATTTTACCTACCTCGGAAGGACGGAAGGCTGAGTCAACCTTGAGCCTGGTGGGATGCGAACCTGCACTAATTGCAGGCAGCTGGTGTTACTTAAGGAGGCATTAGCCCACTGCTCCACCAAGGATAATAAATAAATAAAGAAGAAGAAGAAGAAGAAGAAGAAGAAGAAGAAGAAGAAGAAGAAGAAGAAGAAGAAGAAGAAGAAGAAGAAGAAGAAGAAGAAGAAGAAGAAGAAGAAGAAGAAGAAGAAGAGAGTTGGAAGGGACCTTGGAGGTCATCTAGTCCAACCCCCTGCTCAGGCAGGAAACCCTATACCATTTCAGGCAAATGGCTGTCCAACAGGAACCTCCCTTATTCTATCTCCTCTTTCCTCTCTGGCCTTTCCCCACTGAATCCTCTGCTTCTCTCTTCCCTTCTCTCCTTCAAGCTTGCTCTACAGAAACCTCTCTCTTTCCTCTTCCCTCTCTGTCCGGCTTGCCCCACCGAAAGGAATAAAAACAAAACCCAGCCAACCTCCTACCTCGCTCTCCCTCCGTCTCACTTTCACCGCTGGAAAAAGAATAAAAGCCTCCCCTCAGTCAACCTCCTCTTCCTTTTTAATCCCTCCACAAGAGCTGCGCCCCGCCGCCAGCCACCATGGAGGCCGCCAGAGCTCCCGACCTCCACCCCAAATCCGCAGAGCTCCAGCAAAGCCTCCCAGCAAGCGCTGATCCCACCGCAACTCCTCTCTCCACTACATAATTTATATAAAGGTTAAAACCTTAAAGATCACACCAGCATAAATATTTCTTTATTCTCTACTGGTTTGAAAAACGGTGCCAATTTCTTTGTTTCCCCAGTGCCAGCACTTTTGAAGAGTTACATCAATTTGTGAACCTTGTTAGATCAGTTTCAACTAAGAAAAGAACCCTTTATTCTGTTGTTTGAATAAATTATTTCCATCTACTTGAAAATAATAGTACTATTTGCAATTCCCCAAGAGAATGATGACACCCTGTTAAAAGAGCCATCATTTTATTTTAATTGTAATTGAGTCAAGAAAGAACTGTTTTCCCATAAAAGTATTTTTATATTTACTTAAAAAGTGTTTTCCATATTATGTTTTGAAACTGAATTAAATTGGCTGCTGTCTTAATTTTGCATAGAAAGCTACAGAGATTCCATGGTCATATTTTAAAATAAAAACTGTTCGCTTTTTTCCATTCTGTACACACTATGTTCTTTCCTTGCCCCAGTTTAAAATTAACCCAACAATTTATACAATTTAGAGTAAAGGAAAATCACTGAATAAATTCAATATTTAGCATGTGTAGCACTTTGTTGAGTTGGAGTAAAATGTTCATAATTTCTTTTAGGAGCAATAATGTATTGGTACAGCATTCAGAAAAACAATGCTATTGAAATAGTGCACTTATACTATAATTACGTATATGCCATCAGTTACTATTAAAGTCAAGGATTCAGCTTGATTTTTTTAAAAAACCAATGTGTGACATATTGTCTCTCCTGTTTGCCAAAGAATCTCTGTAGAGCTTACTTTGTCTATTCCTTGTTTCATGAGCCAGTTTCTTTCTTTTTGAGAAGCATTTTATTAAGCCTATTTTAACAGAGTTGAGACAACCACCTACGGGTAGAAAGCAAGATTACAACAAACAAACAAATGCTACCATTCCTGGGATTAGGAAGCTGCCCTTAGTTTTGTGTCTCACGGACTTGCCCTTGTCCTTCATCCAAAGAACTACTTTGCAAGTATTAGAAATATGACCTCTGATGACTGAGTTACCATATTTCAAACCAACATGTATGATTCTTTTCTTCTTTTCTGTTCTATGTTCTTTAACTCTCCAGCCCCTTTCATCATGAGCTTCTTCTTTTGAACTCTTTCCTTTCCAAAACCTTATTTGAGACCAAAATAAATATAAGAAGAGGGATCTGTAAATGGGTGACTTATTTTGTGCAATCATTGTCTGTTTTTCAGTGAGGCAAGAGCTTCCTTAGAGAGGTGAAGGGTGACATGAATTGGAATCACAATTCTGGAGAAGGAATTTGCCTTAACTCTATTGTTATTGTACAACTAAGTTTAGATATGATCCTTTACCTCAAATGTTATCAGTTGTAAGGCTGATTATACATGTAGACGCATCTTGGGAAGTTAAGATAGGATAGTTCCCACTGCACAAATGTGATAATAAACTGGGCTAATAATTTTGAAATGGAGCTCAGTTGTTCTGTACAATGCAGGAAAGCGTGTCAATTGTCTGAGTGGCAGGAGAGACTAAAAATGAGCATACCTTATTCTGATTTCTTGAGATTGGCCAAATAGACCTTCTATTGCAGATCTGGACATTTTACGGCCCTGGGGCCACACCCAGTCTGTCGTCTGTCATTGTCAGGGACAATATGGGGGTGGGTCAGTGGGAAGCAGGGCAGCAGGGATTGTGACATCAATGAAGCAGGGCATCATTGTTGGGGGTGGGATATCAGTGGTGGTGGCCCTCCACAAGTCTTAGTTTCTCATATGGTCCCATGGGAAAATTAATTGCCCACCCCTAATTTATTGTGTTATACTAGTAACTATTCTACTAATATCAGAAACCCAGTAGCTTAAATCATCTCTTCGATAACAGTTATCAAATATCAGAAATCAGTTGTCTATATGAAGATGCAGAAAGATGCAATCTTCATTCTTGATGCTGTTCAGCATACAGTGACTTGCATCTTTGCCTGAACTCAGGTTCACTGAAAGTGCATTGCCAAGGTCACAGTAAAGGGAGAGTGATCATCACTTACTAGCATCCTATTGCACTTCCTCACTTTCTTGCTAAACTAAGCTCCAGAAATGTCTCCTTTACTACAGAGGTGGGGAATTATGGCCCCTTTATTATTGTGGACTTCAACTTCCAGCTGGCTCAGGAATTCTAGGAGTTGAAGTCCACATAGAATAATAAAATTCTTTATTGCCCAAGTGTGGTTGGACACCCAAGGAATTTGTTTCCAGTGCAAAAGCTCTCAGTGTACATACAAGTAATAGTAATAAATCATGATCATAAAAACATTCATCATAAATCATAAGATGCAACACTCAGTGATAGTCATAGAATACTAGCTAAGCAAACAACATAAATCATACTAGGATACTAAAAACAATATAAATTGTAAGATACAAGCAACATAGTCATAAGAAGATAATGATAGGTAATAGGAATGATGATGAGAATCATAGTAATACAGCTTTACTAAGTAGTTTGACAGTGTTATAGCAATTAGTTGTTAAGCAAAGTGACAGCATGGGGAAAAACTGTCCTTATGTCTAGTTGTTCTGGTGTTCAATGTCCTATAGCATTATCTTGAAGAAAGAAGTTGAATAGTTTATGTCCAGGATTTGCGGGGTCTGTAGATATTTTCACAGCCCTCTTTCTTGCTCATGCAGTATTCGGGTCCTCAATGGAAGGCAGGCTGGTAGCAATTATTTTTTCTGCAGTTCTAACTATTTGTTGAAGTCTATTTTTGTCTTGTTTGGTTGCAGTTATAGAGGTGCAAATGACAAACTCAATAATTCCTTTGTAGAACTGTATCAGCACCTCCTTGGGCAATCTGAGCTTTCTGAGTTGGCACAGGAAAAACATTCTTTGTTGTGCTTTTTTGATGACATTTTTTATGTTGTGTCCATTTTAAATCTTGGGATATTATAGAATCTAGAACCTTGAGGGTCTCTACTGTTGAGACTGTGTTGCCTAATATTGTAAGAGGTTATAGAATAGTAGGGTTTCTCCTAATATTTGCTATCATTTCTACAGTTTTGAGTGTGTTCAGTTCAAGATTGTTCCGGCCACACAACAAGGCTAGTTGTTCAACTTCCTGTCTGTATGCAGAGTTGTCATTATTGCGAATTAGACCAATCACTGTTGTATCATCTGCAAACGTAAGTACTTTAACAAAGGGATCATTTGAGATACAGTCATTGATATATAGAGAGAAGTGGATAGAACACACAGTCCTTGGGGGGGGGCTGTGCTAATTGTGCAGGTATCTGATGTGATTTTGTCTAACTTCACTAGTCTTAAAAGGGCCATAGTTCCCCACCCCTGCCTTACTAGATGGCTTTCATGTCTGATTGTTCACCTTCTACCACTATCTAATATTCCCAAGTGACACATCTTTCTGGATCAATCTGATTCTTCCAAACATTTATCCAGAACTCCATCTATTATACATTGCAATCTTATCAATGCGGTCCAGCCCATCTGGGACACTCAGCCCATTAAAGATACACAATATTCAATAATTAGTTTATGTTCCAGCAACTTCTAAAATATAAACAAACTATAAAACAAACCCTAAATTGTTAAACAGAGCCTCAACTCATGTTTTGATGCTTATTATTTTTTCAACGGCATCCAGCATAATAGCTTCATAAGCCGCCCTGAGTCTTCAGAGAAGGGCGGGATATAAATGGAATTAAAATAAAATAAAAAATAAATCAAATATTAAATTATATTCCTTGTCAAAGCAAAACAATCCTGGGTGAATCACAAAATGTAATCCAACACTGAGTTTGTAAAGAAAATTGACCACTAAAATAATCAGTACTGACAATGCTTAGCTTAAATATTTTTTTAAAAAACCCTTTCCTTGATTTTTCGTACATCTCGTCAAAAAAGATAACAAGTAATTATGCAGCAAATGCAGATGTATTGCAATCACTTTTAAATGTTCTCTATAAGTATCATAAATACTGCTATCAACACAATTTGTGTGCCAAGCAACTTCTCATGTTTATTTTGTTTCCAGCTAACAATGGAATTGTGAGAAAATGGCTGTCAGCTACAGACCATAACAAAGATTCATCCTCTTTGGATTAGAGAGCCAAAACTGTTGACAACAATAATGGGAACTAGATAAAGACAGCCAACAATCTGTAAACAAGCACTAGCTTGTGCATATTTGAAGACTTAAATATTTTTTATTCAAGAAAGAGGAGGATTGAGTTATGCTGTGTTATATAATTAAATGGGTGGTCCTTGATTTATGACCGTAAGTGAGCCGAACATTTCTGTTACTAAGCAAGACAGTTATTAGGTGAGTTTTGCCCCATTTTATGACTTTCTTTGGCCACAGTTAAGCAAATCACTGCAACTGTTAAATGAATCAGGTTAAACCAATCTGGCTTCCCCCATTGATCTTGCTTGCCAGAAGTCAGTGTGTCGACCCAGGTGGTCAAGGCAAGGCAGGCCTCTAGAGAGCTCTTTATTTCTCTTAACAAATGTTCCAGCCAACGGTGCTCCAAAAACTGGCAAGGCTCCACCCTCATGCTTTCTTGAAGGCAGCCACCCTCAGTCCCCCAAACAACAGCCCCTATAGTACCAAGAAAGCCCCCAGAGTAGGAGCACGCTCACAGGGCAAAGTCCAGGATTCCAAGTCCAATGCACCAGGCAGGGTCCTAGGCACAAGACAAGGGCAGTCCTCAGGACAAGAAACACGTCCCAGAAAAGAAACAGTTCCAAAGTCCCAGTGAAGCAAAGGCTAAATGTAGGCCACGAAAGAAAGGAGAGGTCCAAAACAAAATGTGAAGGCAAGGCAAAACAGCAATAGGCACGAGTAAAAGCTGGGGGAGTATAAACCAAAGCAAACAATTGTTCCTGGCAGAGACCAACTCTTCTTAAGTTACTCCCCTCCAGTGTTCCTTGTGAAGAGGGGAGGGGCAACCTCCTCCCGCATAGACTTGAAGCCCTTCTTTGGGCTTTCCTAGGCTCCATTCTCCTTGCCCTTGGATCAATGGAGCAGGCAGCTGTTCCTTGTCACCACTGCCAGCCCGTAGCCGATCCTCCCCTGTGTCTGTGCAGGCAGCTATCTGTCGGGTCGACCACCTCCCCAATGACTGAGGGGCCCAGGACAGCATCGTCCTCAGACCTTGGCATGTCTTCCCTGTCAGACGGTCCCAGCTCCAACTGCTCTTCTTCTGCCTCTGAACTGGCCTCTGAGGGGGCTGTGACACAACGTTACAAATGGTGATCCCATGAACCTGGGACAGTGCAACTGCAATAAATGCACACCAGTTGCCAAGTGCCCAAATTTTGATCACGTGACCGTGAAGATACTGCAATGGCCATAAGTGTGAAAAATGTTCATAAATCCCTCTCTTCGGTGCTGTTGTCACTTTGGACAATTGCTAACCGAATGGTTATAAATCAAGGACTACCTGTATAGGTCCACACAGTTGGTTAGTGAAATAATAATACAAATGGAAAGGTGATAAATGGGTTCCAGTTCATTTCTGCTTATCTTTTATCTGCTTGCTATTCCACATCCAGCTCTCAAATGATTCATTTCTACCTTTCTGCCATCATTACCACACTACAGAGTTTTGGTTTGGTTTCTTATACCTAAACTCCCACAGTTTGCTGGAAGTTTTTGTGCAGAAAGAAGAATGAAGTGACTTCCAGGTGGCGCTTCAGCGGCGTGGACGGTTGGGATCGACCGCCAGCCTTCTGATTTCGTTAAAGCTGCGGAGCAGCCAACAATCAGCTGTTCTGTGGCTCAAAACCTCTTCTCCTCGGGTGAAGAGGGGAAGGGGAGACTCTGGGTAGGGGTAGAGCTCCCCTAGAGCCCCAGAATGTTTATTCTGGGGCTTGAAGGGTGAGAGCTCCCCCGAAGCCCGGAAATACTCCGGATCGGAGGACTTTTCTGCTTTTAAGCAGAACAAGACGCTGAATCCACTCCTGCTGGATTTGATTGTTATCTTGAGTAATTGATGCAGGCGGAGCGGATGCAGGAGCAATATAAACAGCAAGTATAAGACCTCAACTTTTTTCCTGTTTCAACGATCGTTTTTAAAAAGAAGGGGAAGATGGCGCCTGAGTGATTCTTTGTAACAAGAATTGAAAGCATCTGGCTGGTGTTTTTTTTCTCAAAGTGAAAGTGATTGTTTGGATATTGAGGAGGAATATGCAAAGTGGATTCTCAAAACTTTAAAAGATTTTGCTAAACTTTGGAGCTGTTTAAAAGTGATTATAAGACTTGGATATTAAATTACAATAGCAAGTGGGGCGGGAAAGTGAAAGTGTGTAACGAAAGTTAATTAGGTGTTAAAATGGCTTCCAAACTGCCTAGAATCACTGTTCGTAAAAGTCCGGGGGCATTGCCTGTTTAGCAATCTGGAATTCAATCTTTGATGTTACCTTCTGCAGCTGCTGCACCTGTATTGACTTTAAAAGACCTACAAGATTCTTTAAAAGATGCTTTAAAGCTTCAGTCTGAAAAAATATCTGAGCAGGTGGCAGAACTTATTGAAGAAAAAAATAAGGAAATACGGGAGGATATTTTGATGGCATTTCAGGGGCTCTCAGGCTGTATTGAGAGTCTGGATGAACGTGTATAAGAAGTGAAACAAAATATTCTGATGCTGGAGGCTAAAATGTGTGAAGTTGAGAATAAAATGGATAAAATTGATGATGAAGTGGTGATGACACAATATAGAGGCATGGAGTTTGCCCTGAGGATAAGAGGTTTAAAAGAAAATCCACAGGAAATCTGGAGGAGATGTTGGTGGATGCTCTGGCGCCTATTTTGGGAATTCAGCTGGAAGATTTTTTTGTGGAGATAGATAAAGTATTTCGTGTTAATTCTTGGATTGCTAAGCAAAGGAAACTGCCAAGAGATGTGGTTGTGTATTTTACAAAGAGAAAGATCAGAAATGAGATCATTCAAGCTTTTTACAATAATAGATTTAAAGTGGCTAATCAAGACATTTTGATTCTGAAAGAGATTCCCCCAAGAATTCTGAGAAAAAGGAAAGATTTTGTCTTTCTGGCAGATGAATTAAAAAAACAACAGCTTCAGTTCAGATGGGAGATACCAATGGGGATTGTGGTGAATTATGCTGGAGTAAGATATCATCTTAATACAGTCCTGTAGACACGTGATTTTTATTCTAATGTGCTGAAAGCAGGTTCACCGCCATCTTCAGAAGTTAAGGAGGGAAAGAAGAAGTTAAAAGAGGAAAAGAAGAAGGAGAGCAACAGGTACAAAAAGTACAGCGAATTTCGGAAACTGTGCAACCCTTGGTTTTATTAGAAGAATCTAAGACTCAAAGAGTGACACAGGCTGCATCTAGATGTAAGGAACAAGAACAACAGAAACAGTGTTCTATAACTACAAGTCAGGAATCTACTTCTAGTGAAGCAGTGGGAGGAGCTAGGCCAAAGAGGCAGATGCTTATGGATCTGCAAGAAACACTCCGAAAGCTTCAAGTCGCAAAAGATGGCAACAAAGTTTCTAACCTGGAATGTTAATGGATTAAATTCACCACAAAAGAGAAAGAAAGTATTTCAGTATTTGAAACAATTTTAAAATGATGTTATATGTTTGCAAGAAACGCATATTCACGCATCTGATCAAAAATATTTGATAAATTCTAGACTGGGTATACAATTTATTGCATCTGCTCCAGAGAAGAAAAATGGAGTAGTTATCTATGTAAAGAAAGACTTAACAGCTAATTTAATTGAAGCAGATAAACAAGGAAGATATATTATAATTGAAGTATTAATAGAGGGGAAGAAAACACTTTTAATTGGAGTATATGCACCTAATCAACAGCAAGGAGAACTTTATAAACTGTTACATAATAAAATAATTCAATGGGATTATAAATCATGTATTTTAATGGGAGATTGGAATGGAGTGTTGGATACTCAGAAAGATAAAAAAGGATCTTTTAAAAATTCTCCAAGCCTCCAAGAAGGATATATAATGCATTGATAGAAATAGATTCAGAAACGGAACTTGTTAAAGATTGTATGATAAAATGGGCCCAGAATATTCAAGAACCAATAACGATGGATACTTGGGAAACAATCTGGGTCAGAAATGTAAAATTTACACAGTAAAAAAGTTAAAGCTTTTTGGATTAAAATTTGGTGGAATTTGCAGAAGATATTTAAGAAAAAGATAGTTTTCTCCACAATTATTTTTGCTGGGTATTACTATAGACTGTACTGCTATAGAAACTAAATTGATGTTGTATTTAATAATGGCAGCAAGACTTTTGGTAGCGCAATATTGGAAGAAGGAGGATTTGCCTACTATAGAAGAATGGACTTTAAAAGTTTCGAACCTGGCCAAAATGGCAAAAATTTCAGCATATTTGAAAGACCATTCGCAACAAAGATATATCTTGGAATGGTGAAGATGGATTGATTATATTCAGAATAAATATGGGACCAAAAAGTTTCATTTAGCATTTGAATAAGTATTAGATTTATAAGATTTATTATTATTTAGTTACTTTTAAGGAAAGTTAAAGTTCAATAGGATTTAAAGTGTTATTATAGTTAGTTAGCATATTATTAGTTTAAGATTGTTGGGGTTAATACCCTGTATTACGCTCTGGGAAGTCGAAGGGGGGAGGGGGAGGGAGGGGAAATTGGGTGGGGGTGGGGGAGGGGTGGGTCTTATGTTTATAATGTATCTGTAAAACTTTTTAATTAAAAAAAAGAATTAAGTTTGGTGATAACACACTATAATTCTCTATCTCACAGATTACAGAGAAGGAATGTGGCACAAGATTGCTGGGTTTGGCAGCCATTCAGTCTTCAGTGTATCAGATGAGCCAATCCAACTGAAATAAAAAGACTGTCAGTTCTTACTATTCACAAATCACCACCGGTTAGATTCAGATTGGTTATGTTCCATGGAATAAAATAATTTTTCTAAGTGGATTTTAATGATGCTTGGGACATCAAAGACAGATTGAAAACATGGCAAAAAGATGAGAAATCCTTTGACAAATTATCCTTCTTTCTCAGTCTTCCATCTGGGAAAAACATTGGACTGCATGACTGTTTTACTCACCCTGGGAATAAGGAAAATATAAATTAATTAGAAGTCGGAGATAACATAAATCATCACTCCCACTCTGCTTTACCTCCCTCCAAAGAAATTACAATAGAAGTAATAGGAACTGAAACCGTTTTCATTCCCGCATAGCAAATCATAAACAGATTGGTTCATGTCTGAGAAAGCAGAAAGGAAGACCGGTGTCCCATGTATCAAGAAATTGATCATTTTTCAGGCCTATAATGGTAATTACCTTCATACTATTTCCATTCAAGAAATGATAACAGGAAATGTTATTGGGAACCCAATGGGGGAGGACCATGGACTGGAGGAGGCTACTAGATTGATAGCAAAACCCACCTACCTCCTCCTCATTGCCTGCCCACCATTTGTTCTCATATCACTGTATTCTCATGGTTTTCTTTTTCATTGTTTATTCTATTGTTCGATTACTTTACTACTGTTACATTTACACTTCTTTTCATTCCTGTTTTTATTGTTGTAGACCCACAGTGAGAGAGGCAGCAAATAAATTTAATAAATTAATAATTAAATGTCTATCCCGATACCGACTGAAAACATCAGGAGCTCGCATCAAGATGAGACATATTCTGTGATTTCTTTTTCAACTGAAAAACAAGACTACGAGTGCAACATCTTCCAGTTCCAGAGAATTATTAGAAGACTTGGGTTTCTTTTGCTTTCAGACTTATTTTGAAAACATTTAAGTAAAGCATAATGCAGGGGTCTTCAAACTTGGCCCTTTTATGACTCATGGACTTCAACTCCCAGAATTCCTCAGCCAGCATGCCTGGATGAGAAATTCTGGGAGTTGAAGTCCATGAGTCATAAAAGGGCCGAGTTTGAAGACCTCTGGCATAATGAATCAAAGTCAAGATTTCTCTGGAATACTGGGAGGGAAAGGAAGACACAATGGGGAAATGGTTTTCATCTCCATGAGAAACTGAATATATTCTACTATTTTCTGCAAATTTTTCCTTTAAATCCCCATTGAACTGGTGGGCGGGTGTGGACCTCTACCAAAATGGCAGCCCAGTTCATTCTTATCCATTATAGACTATTATTGCAAGCTTGTTTACGTTTGGTTTAACTTCTAACCACAGTCCCAGAAGAAACAGTAATTTTGAATTTATTTTTATCCCACTTTTATTATTTTTATAAATAATTAAAGGTGGCAAACATACAGCCATTTGTCTGAAATAGGGTTTCCTGCCTGAGCATGGGGTTGGATTAGATGACCTCCAAGGCCCCTTCTAACTTTATTGATCATCGCACAATCAGCCAGATGTTCAGACTGGATTTGGCATTTTTGTCTACCTATCGAGTCCTTAGCAAGGACATGGGATAGGCAGATGTGTATGTTTGATGGTATTACAGATGTCGCAGGAAGGAAGCAGTTCCTAGTAAGGCCGCCTTTTGCAATTGACTAATGGCAACTTTGTCAGTGCCAATGGTGTTCAAGTTGTGCTCCAGTTGTTTTGGGATTGCACCCAAGGCGCCTATTACTATACCCTTCCTTGCCTTTGCCACAGTCTTTCTATTTCTATTTGTAGGTCTTTGTATTTTGTTATCTTCTCCAGTTCTTTCTTGCCTATTCTGCTGTCTCCAGGCACTACCATGTCCACTATCCAGACTTTTTTGTCTTTCTTATTAACAATTGTTAAGTCTGGGCTGTTATGTTGCAGGTACTTGTCTGTTTGAATTCTGAAAAACATACAGCCATTTGTCTGAAATGGTATAGGGTTTGGACTAGATGACCTCTAAGGTCCCTTCCAAAATTATTATTATTATTATTATTATTATTATTATTATTATTATTATTATTATTATTATTATTATACTTTTATTCATAAAACATGAAACTCAGTCAAATGAACACTCAAATTGACTGGCACTAATGGTTGACATGGGTTGCTGCCAACATCCTAGTTATCAACCAGGTATCTCCTTAAAATGTAAGATGTTCCAAGTAGCACAGTTTGCAGTTGTTTATTGTTGTTGTTGTTGTTGTTGTTGTTGTTGTTGTTGTTGTTGTTGTTGTTGTTATACCTAATACTCCTTTCTCCTCCTATTCTCCCAATAATAACCCTGTGGAGTGGATTGTTCTGAGAGATAGGGACTAGCCCAAAGTGACACCACCAATTTTCACGCCTTACTACTGAAATACTGTATTTAAATATTAAATCTAGCTATTTTGAGAGTTTATTTATTTATTTTCAGAATTCCACAGACCAACGAGTCTTCCAATGCATCATTTATCCCTTTGAAAACATGGCAGGACAGTATATGGCTGAAATCTTATATTGAATGAGCAGATTTTCTCTGTCTGAAGTAGACATTGACAATACACACGGAGGATCTTAGAGGGAATTGCCCTCATTCTGCTGTCTGGCAAGTAATGTAAGTAAGCAACACATGGCATGCAGGGACAGTGACTGTGAAGATCCTGTGACTATATATTTCTTTCCATCAGCAGATGGATGTTAAGAATTAGATTCAAATATGAATGGATTTGTGGTCACTATTTTCTGTTATGCCTACAGCAGTTCTATTCATAGCAAGTGGGACATCTGGATAAAATTTGCTCTAGCACGCAGAACTGGCAGGGTTTGTTCGTGCTGGATGAATCCAATGCCACAAGCAGAAAGCTACAAGGAAAAAAGTAGCCACGGAAACCAAATGTGATTTGTATCTTATTCAAAGAAGATGATTGAATATACCTTGAAAATGAGGCTTCGGGCAAATGAAAGACTAACTAGTTAATCATAAGAACATCCTTATTTCTTTAAATGCAACTACATTCCACTTCCATCAGTGCTAGGAGTTCTATTCCCTGTATATCTGGAGGGCAAAAAAGTTGGAAAAGGGATTTGTAGATCTTTAAGGTACAATTGGACTTTCTGACTACAGATAGTTCTTGACTTACAGTCATTTGTTTAATGGCCATTTGAAGTTACCATAGGATTGAAAAAAGTGACTTACAACCATTCCCATTGCCACATCATCAAAATTTGGGGCTTGGCAACCAGGAGTCATGTAATCACCATTTGCAACCTTCCAGGCTGGCTTCCAACAGGCAGAGTTAAGGGAGTAGGGAAGCTGGACCCCACCCCATGATTCACTTCACAATTGCAGTGATTTGTTTAACAACCATGGCAAAAAAGATTGGTGTAACTCACTTAACAACCACCTTGCTTAGCAATGGGTATTGTCATCCTAACTCTCATAAGTCAAGGACTACTTACACAGTCTAAGAGATTTTAAAAATAATCCATGAGTGGCTGTCTTAAATATGTGCTTGTTTTTTATTCGAGTTACAGTTATAACTAACTTTTGAGGAGGAGGGGGAAGTAGGCCAGTAGGAATAAATCCTGATCCTATTCAAACTGAAAAGGAAATTCAAATATTGGAATATGTCTATGGAGATTCTTAATCATCCAGGTCATGGTTGTCCCAAAGGTACATTTTCAAGTTTCCAGTTGCCTCTTGAAAATGCACCTTTGGGGCAAAGATTGGAATAATTCAAGATTAGTTCATAGGCAATAATTATGTTGCTTTTTTTCTTTTTCTTTTTGCAGAAGGGATGAAAAGATTTTAATTGATGGATGCTTTAGAGCAGGGGTTCCCAACCCCTGATCCGTGGACCGGTACTGGGACGCAGCATGCCAGCAACCAGTCCGCACAAACAAGCAACGCCCCATCCGAGATGCAGGCAGCACAGTAAACCATGCACTCTCCGTCCGGGGGAAAACTTTTCTCCACAGAGCTGGTCCCTGGTGCCCAAAAGGTTGGGGACCTCTGCTTTAGAGAACTTCATTCCTACTAAATATGTTTCCTAATACATTTTATTATAATATTTTTTTGAAATATCATCTCAGTACCTCTTTTCCAGCAGAAGCAGAAGGGCTAAGGAAAAAATAAAAGTAAGCACATCAGAATCTAACTTATCAAGGTAAAAACCTATAGGCAAGCTTATTGAGCCAATAAAGAAATTATCCTTCTCCAATTTAAAAATATTTTCAAAAAAGCAATTTTAAAAATAACCATTTACTTTTCCACCTGTTTTTCTTGAGTACCAGACTTGGCATATCACTAAAGAATGACCACTGATTTTCTTTTACGTGTTGGTATAGCATTGCTTTGCAATGTATGGCAGTGAAAGCTGGACCATAAAAAAGGCTGAGCGCCAAAGAATTGAGGCCTTTGAACTATGGTGCTGGAGAAGACTCCTGCGAGTCCCTTGGACTGCAAGGTGATCAAACCAGTCAGTCCTAGAGGAGATCAACCCTGACTGCTCTTTAGAAAGCCAGATTCTGAAGCTAAAACTTAAATACTTTGGCCACCTAGTGAGAAGGAAGGACTCACTGGAGAAGAGCCTAATGCTGGGAAAGATTGAGGGGGATGACAGAGAATGAGGTGGCTGGATGGAGTCACAGAAGCTTAAATGGACTCCAGAAGATGATAGAGGACAGGAAGGCCTGGAGGAACGTTGTCCATAGGGTCGCAATGGGTCAGACACGACTAACAACAACAACATAGCATTGCTACTTCTGATTACTGCTCAAATAAGCAAGCCACAAAGAAAAAGCTGTTATAAAATATGTGGCATATTATACACAGCTTTGTCATTCTATATGCTTAAAACATTGAATATTCAAACCACTCTCATCCTAGAGAATAATTTGGCACCAATTCACTTATGATCAAGATTTAAAGGTGCTCCAATCATGAAAAATTAACTCAAGAGTATAAACTGGAGTGGACCTATCACCCTTGAACCTATACTGCATTCAGACAACTAGGAACTGAATTTGATTCCTATTTGGAATTTTAATGAAAGGAGAGCAAAGCTAAGGCTTGTGACTGGACAGAGTAAAAAAAGGGGGGGGGGGCGGGTGTATTTTGTAGCAATAGCAATAGCACTTAAAGTTACATACCTCTTCATAGTGCTGTTACAGTCCTAAGTGGTTTACAGAGTCAGCCTATTTCCCTTAACAATCTGGGTCCTCATTTTACTGACCTCAGAAGGATGGAAAGCTGAGTCAACCTTGAGCCAGTCAGGACTGAACTCCTGGTTGTGTGCAGAGTTTGCCTACAATGCTGCATTCTAATCACTGCACCACTGTTGCTGTTTTGTAGAAAGTGAATTGCCAGAGCTGAGGGAACCAAGTTTAATGAGCTAGCCAATATCAGTCAATATCAGACATTTCATTAAACCATTCAACTCTGTCCCCCCCCCATGAATTTCAAATGAAGAATTGAAATTATAACATTTTGTATTGTCTGCAAGATTTCCATAGATAATTGAAAAGCCATTGAATATCTCATGTACTTCAGAATCGATGGGTTAAGAAGCAGTATTTCTTAACCCATCAGAGCAAGTTGTCATCTGTGGAGACAGACCATGGATATCTTGCCCAGCCTTCTGGCTCATTGCTTTAACTCTCTTTGTTGTTTTCTGTATCCACTTAAGGAGACTTTTCATACAGTTCCTGGAGTACATGCTGTTCTAAATGCTTGAGTGCTGCAAAAATAAAACAAGGCTGTGAAACCACGGTGAAGGAGGCTGAATTTTTGCAGTGGCTGCCAATATGTTTTTCATCTCTGAGAAGATGCGTCTTTCTAACAGTGGCTACCACCTCTAATGGATGAAGTGGGGAGAACATCACTGCACATAATTGTGGAAGGGGATGCCTGTGTAGAATTATAAGTCATGTAGACAACCATTATCTTTTCCCTTTGCAAAAGATATGACAAGGACTCACCATAAAAACTGCTGCATATTCCAAGTTCATGTAAGGTTTTGTGAGGCTTAGAAGCTTCTAAATATGGTTCCAATAAAGAGGTAAACTGGTCTGGATAAAAAGCTACCAGCTATTAATGTAACATCTGTAGCTTATATAAAAACCCTGGAAATGTCATGTCAGAGCAAGTAAAAGAACATGCCCATTGTCTTAGCTTTACGTTTAAATAGTATTTTGGGTAGAACTGTATATACTTTTAAATTTAATATATTATAATTTTGTTATCCCATACATTTTTGTAATTTCCAAAATGGAAAAAATAATTGGAATGAAGGAAGGAAAAGATCTACAACAGATCTACAAATGGATGTAGTATAATCCATTAAATTTGCCTGCTAGAGGCATCTATTCCATTCTTAAAGGCTATACTGGGGTCCCCAACCTCTGGTCCATGGACTGGCACCAGTCTGCAGCATGCCAACAAGCAGTCCACACAAACAAGCAAAGCTCCATCCTTGGGATGCAAGCAGTATTCAAAACCACACCCCCTCTGGTCCACGGAAAAACCTTTCTCCATGGTACCGGTCCCTGGTGCTCAAAAGGTTGGGGACCTCTGGGCTAGACCACATAATCTGAATTGATACATTATATTATGTGAAAGTTATTACACATTTTCATAATGCACTGCTCTTTTTAATTTTTGATTTATTACCCATAGGAATGAATTTTTTAATCTTTCTGACAGCCTTTTTTTCCTATAGTAAACCTTTAAATCTTTTCCTCTTTGCCAACTAAATTACTACCTCATCTGAGTTTATATATACATGAAATTTGAACAGGAAAACAACCTAAACAATTTTCCAGCAAAATGTTGAGAGTAAAGCATTGTTGTTTCCTTTCATCCTTTAGTCTCTGTAAAACTTGTTTGAACAGCAGGAGAACAATGGCCCTAAATCAAAAGACTTAAAGCTTTGTTATAAGCTTATAATGAATACATTTGGAAAGCAGGGATTTGGTTACCTTTTTTAAAAAAAGAAAAAAGAATAACTGTCTAATTGTATTGAAAATTGGAAACAGAAAATTGTTCCAAATGAAAAAGAAATTTCATCTTAGGCCTCCACTGAAAAATGCTATATATCCATTATATTTTTATAAATTGGAAAATGTTCATCTTTTTCTACACTAGTTTTCTAGAAGATACCATACTCACGACTATTCTTCTATACAAGAAGAAGAGACAGAGTCTAGGGCTGGAGTCAAGAGAGGAATCAGTTTGGATTCGTTACGTTGCCACAATGATCCAGGTTCAGCCCCTCTTGAATTCTGTTAACTCTTATCTAGCACCAGTTTAGTGCTAGACCATTAGTTGACTAGATTCTTGTGTGTAAGCATGAGCAATGAATCAGCTTAACTGGAGCTTAACAAGTGGTCCTGATTCTTTGTGACTAGCACATTTTTTTCTGACCTTCTGAGAAAATAAAGATACTGGCTTTTTTCTCTTCATATTTCAGGCTGGCAATTCAAGCTGAAGTGGCCATAAAGAAAGTAAACTGCTATCTGGTTTTGTGCCTTCGATGCTGTATTCAAGTTTTTTCTAACCTTCTGAAAATATAATGGAAGAAATAAATAGGAAGTTGGGGATAGTTTTCTTGGCACATTCTTTCTGATTCCACTTTCTCCTGTTTTATTATATCTTTGCTTCCGACAAGTCTAAAATAAACTAAAAGTGTAATCCATTTCTCACTGGAAGCAGTTATATTTTATTATATTAGGCTGTCTGATGTTTATCATGTTTAATTGTCTCTGACAAAATCATTAATTAACCATTGTTTTTAAAATGCAAAGTAATTTATAATTGTTAATAATATAGATGTAAATATTAAATAAGAAACAGTGCTTTAGTGCAATGGCAGACTAGAATGTAGTTTGTCATCAATCAACAATTAAAATTTATCATAGTCTTAGGATCTAGATTATGATTATGTAGAAAATGCCTCAGAGTGACACACAATATTCACTTAGAACAGAAAACCCGTACAGTAACAGACCAATTGGCTTTGATACTTTGCCCAGTTTCCCAGTTTTGTCCATGCAACCTGCTCTTTGCATGGCAAAGAGGCAACATAATGGCTGCCCTCCTTTTTTGTACTGCAACCAAGCCAAGTCATTTTGGTGAACCTTGAAGCCTTTGGTTATTGATATATGCCTATTTTAACATTGGTTCCCTGCCTGCCTTCAGAACATATTCAGAGCCACACAGAATGCAAAAGTCACAATCTGGGTCTGCCCCGCCTTCTTACTTAAGCTACATCCACAATCAGTATGCAGTTCCTGCTATTATTTTTAGCAAAACAGTGAGGAGGAGGAGGAGGAGGAGGAGGAGGAGGAGGAGGAGGAGGAGGAGGAGGAGGAGGAGGAGGAGGAGGCCTACTTATTTACTATTTGGATCACTTTTTAATATGTCTTACAACCAATTCAGTATCAACTGATTAGTAATTATTTGTATTTCAAAAGATTCAAATATTTCACATTTATGAAGTACTTGCATGTGCTCTATATGTTTATCAAAACATTGTGTATTATTCTTTTTAAAGAAGGCTATTATTTACCATTTTTTCCTTTGCAGATGAAAAACTGGAAACTGCATTGCTTTTAATTTCTTGGACTCAAGTTTGTCCATAATTAAAACACCTAAAATGTTCTGCTGTTCTTTACAATAATCTCTCAATTTTTCCAGACAGATACACCCCCACAAGAACACCATTTGCATGTAATTCCAACAAATGTAAGTAATGCCTGGGCTATTACAGGCTGAGCCATTTTTTGTTATTTATCTTGGCACAAAAATGCAGACTGAGTTTTTCCAGATCTCCATAGTTCATTAACACAAAAGATGGGAATTATGTCATTCATTGAAAAAAAGAAATACATCAGGTTTACTATAGAATTACTGAATGGATTGGTTGTACAAGACAGAGACCTTTCATTTGTTTCCAAAATCTTTGTTGACTTATTTTCCTTTTGCCAAGCTGTATGCAAATCTGATTCTTAGGTTCTATGGCACTTTGGACACATATTCACCACACTGCTACAAAAAAAACCTGTGGCAGAACACAAGCTAGCTCTCATATGATAAAGGATTGGATAACTCCCTGTCCCAAAGATTTTCTGCAATTGTCCCTGTTATGTATGCAGGCATCTGCATAGCAACAGCCATCAGGGGGCGTTGGCCTGGACAGTTTCGGCGGGAAACCTAGGGCCAACCCCATTGGCTGTTAGCTTACCTGGCCAGGTATATAAGGAGGCCAGGTAGCCCTCATTCCTCAGTTCACTTCCCCTTCCAATAAAGAGCTGAACTCACACACCGGCTGGCGTCTCTCTTGCGTCGGACCCACTACTCAATAGTCCCCATTTTGGCTCCATTTTCATGGCATAGTGCAGTTAGCTGGTAGGTGGCATTGTCACTACCTATCTGCCCTGGAAAGGATTATGGTCTTTATCTGGTGTCTTTCCTCTAACTCTTAACATATAGGATAGTTAGGGATCTCATAGCCTTATCTGGGCATTTCCTAACTTTGTTACATAGCATCATACAAAGAAGAACAAAAACCAGATGTGTTTTACATTCCTGCAATTAATTCTTTTTCTCAATCAGTATGTCTAAGGGCTTACCATTCAGTATGACTGTATGTGACATTGAATGCGGGGCATACATATTTGCTCACCTCTGATATTTTCTCTCCCTTTTTTTCAGTCTATGCTGAGTACAACATTCTGACCTATCAGAAAGAATTTGAGTTAACTCAATCATTCGAGCTATTCAGAAAGAGATGTTAAGGAGGGAAACAGAGAAAGACAACAATCTCTTTTTTTTTTTGACCCAGCCACCTCATTTCTCTGGAAGGATTTGACCTATCCTGCTCATTGGAAGATTCTTTCTGGAAGATCCACGTCTGGGCAATAGTAGCCTTCCTGGATTCATTATTGATGGAGTCATGGGAATGGCCTGGAAACTTCAATTTTCACTTCCTCCCCCCTGGAAACTGGCCCTGCCTCCTCTTCAGGGCTTGATTTATATACCCTTTTGTGGCTCCTTTTTTGTACCCCAGTACACCAGCCATCAGCAAAGAGCAGTACAATCAACATTGTACTGGCAGCTTTTTCTATTGCCATAGCAAGAGCTGAGCTTTGCTAGAGACTGCAAGTTAGAAAAGGTTCTGGCTGACCCTGACTATCATCCCAGAAGGCATTTAATTAAGAAACCTCTTAGCACATTATCTCAAATATCTTGCCATATCGTAAGAAAAATATTCTCCTTTCTTGGAAAGAAAGAGGATGATTTTTTTCCCTATTAGAAGTATGCAATCCAGCTTGAAATGTGGCTTTCTGTAATACATTATCAAAATAACAGAATAATAGAGTTGGAAGGGAGGTCTTCTAGTCCAACCCCCTATTCAGGCAGGGAACCGTATACAATTTCACACAAATGGTTGTTCAATCTCTTTTAAAAAAAACTTGCAGTGTTAGAGCATCCACAACTTCTGGAGGCAAGTCGTTCCACTGATTATTTGTTCTGTCAGGAAATTTCTCCTTAGTTCTAGGTTGCTTCTCTCCTTGATTAGTTTCCATCCATTGCTTCTTGACATGCCTTCAGGTGCTTTGGAGAATAGCTTGACTCCTTCTTCTTTGTGGCAACCCCCAAGATATTGAAACATTGCTTCATGTCTCCCCTGGTCCTTTTTTCATTAAACTGGACATACCCAATTCCAGCAACCATTTTTATATATGTTTTAGCCTTAATATACAATATTAAGCAATATTATATAGGACGCATGAATCAACTCAGTTGAAGGAAAGTACAAATTAAAATAATCACACACTAGAAAGCATAAAGTAGCCTTGTATCACCATAGACCGAAATCTTATTTCTTCCATGTTACAGGCTAAAGATACGAACACTCACACACAAAAGCCAAGCTTAAGATTTTATTGGTAAATGTGTGCGTGTTTATACAGTGAAATCCCACAGTGAAATCCTAAGTTTGGCTTTATTACTCCAAAATGATTGGATGCAATGTCAAATTATTTTACACTTGTTCTATACTTTGCTTCAGAAGAGAAAATGGGATGCACTGAGTAAATCTGAACAATTAATGAGAGAGAAAATTAAATTATATCATAAACACATTTAGAGGCTACAACCCTCAAACAGCTGCTTTTACCAAAGCTTCTAGGGGAGAAATTCTCTCTGAAGAAGAAGAAAAAAAGCAGAGAAGATTACCACAACAAAAACTGAAGAACCGGCAAGCAGACCAATTCCTCAAAACCTTTCCGAACAAGCAGAGGATGGGAAATTTATATATGCTCCAGGTGGCTGCTCCTTGCAAGGGGACCATTGGACAGCAGTTTCCCACAGGTTTGAGTACCTGAAAATAAAGGGATCAGTCATCATACTTACAACTAAAGTGGAACCTTTTAAAGATACTGGATTAATTAATTTAATTAATTAATTAATTAATTAATTAATTAATGCTAGGGAGGACAAAAGATTCCAGGTGGAAAAGGAAAAAGAAGTGTAAACCTGTCTTTGGTTTTTTGATACTGTGGGAATTTACAAAAGATGTTTGAAATACTCCAGGATATTTTTGAAGAATGGGGCCAGAAATTAGTAGCTACAATGTCAGATATATTAGAAATGATGTCCTCTTCTATGGAATGGCCATCTCCAAAATGAACGAAAAGACAGATATGATACAAATTTTACAATAACAACAACAACAACAACAATAATATCCCCTAGAGATTATAAGATAAAGTGGTAACACAAATGACAAGCCAAGGAAATGACCTAGATAAGGACTTCGAAATAAATATAATAATCCAAGCGAATAATGTAGATAATATTGTACGTTATTACGCAATTAATTAGAGAAAGGAGGAAAAAAGGAAATCCAGGACAAGTGATTCAAATCTTTTGTACTTTCCATTTTTCTAATATGGGCATACTGACAGCTTTACTTCATTTCAGCTTTTGGCAAAGCAAAAGCCACATACCTGAAACAAATTTTGATATACATTCTCCTACTAAATATTCTTAATAATATCTCTTGGGGAAAAAATATTCATCAATTCTTAAACCAAGCAGACAATAAAGTATCATCCTTAGTAGAACTTACAATAGCCTTACAATAGCCTCCAGACTTATCCTGCAGTAATATGGAGGGGAGGGAGGAGAGAGAGAGAGAGAGTCAGTCTTTGGGGAAAGTTTTAGAAAGGTAGAACAATATGCTAACATTACAGTATTATCATTATCATTATAATCTAGTAGAATACTTACTTTCATAACTGGCAGAAGTCAGAATGGGGAAAAACATCTGCAAACTGCAGAGTCTGCTATTAGCAACATCCTGTCTGTTGGCTTCCCCAACATATCTGTCTATATAAAAGCTGAGATGTTCAGGGATTGTGACAATTTTATCCACTGAAAAAATTTAGTTCATAGACATGAATGCTGGCCACGTATTTATATGGAAGAAGTAAAGCACATCAAAGAAGTGAGGACCAATTTTCTTTTCCTGGATGTTTCTCTCACATTCTAAAATGTCCAAAACAGACACTGCATTATATCATGGAAAATAAGGAATCGTTTAGTTACCACTAACTTAAAAGAAGTGGGCTTTTCTAATAAATTCCACTTTTTTTGCAGCATTGATACCAATTATTACCTTTTTCTGTAGCAACTGCATAAAATGTTCTTTCTTTTAACCTGTTTGAACTGGACTGAATCTCAAACAGAGCAAGTAATGCAGCCCGATTTGGCACATCTTGGAGCAGCTGAGGTTGCACAGCCAAACTTCAGCTGCAAAAAAAGGGAAGCTTTTTGTTTGTTTGTTTTTTGTTTTGGCAAAGGGTAAGGGCAAAGCAATTGAGTTAAACTCCCAGAAAGGTTAGTTCCCTTATTTTGCATGTAAATTCCCCCTCAGCCTTTCCAAATAATCTCCAGTGATATCACGGCATCCCTGTTCACCCTGTTCATTCCGGAGGGAGGGAGGGAGGGAGGGAGGGAGGGAGGGAGGGAGGGAGGGAGGAAGGAAGGAAGGAAGGAAGGAAGGAAGGAAGGAAGGAAGGAAGGAAAGAGAGAGAAACTCTGAAAATATTTGCAATTCCTGAACAGATGATATTTTAAGAAACTGGTATCTTGGTAAATTAGCATCAGTTTCTTTTGAGGGGTTTTTTTTTGCTTCCTCTTTCATCTTTTCTTGTCCTGCTTGAGTTTCCTTAGTTTCATGAAAAGAGAAGATTTATGTCGTCTCCTTCTTCTTGTTCTTTTCTCTTAGTGGTGTCCCTCCTCTTCCTTTCTTTTAACCTTCTCCCTTATATCTTATATTATTTGTCTAATTTATACAGCCACCCATCTCACAGAAAAAGTGACTCTGGGCAGTGTACAACAAATTAAAACAATCCATTCATATTTTATGACTATTAAAAATTAATCATTGTACGATTCAGTTGTTTCAGTTTCAGAACCAAATTTATACCTCATGGTATATACTTTTCCCCTGTTTTTTTATTACACAATGTACTAGAATTGGGACATCTTGGCTTGTTTTGCTCTATATGTTACCCAGTGAGTGCAATGGGCAGTAAACCTAGAAAACCTCTGGCCACCTACCTCTTCTGTGACTTAAAGCCCCCTGTGTTTTCAAATGTAATTGCTCAAGCTGGCAAATCGGGGAACAATACTGCTCTTCTGTCAATCCGGATAGAATAACTGTGGGACTTATTGTATACATATGAAATAGAGGTATTCCAGTCTCAAGGCTGGGAAAGAATTGCCAAGAACATAGTTAGCCTTCCAGGAGGGAAGGTACTGAAAGGTTGAAGAGACAGAAGGTTAGAACAGTAAGGTTGAAGCCTGGAGAGGAATGGGATACAGGCAGTGGTGGGATTCAAATATGTGAACAATCGGTTCTCTGTGTAGTTGCCACTTCCGGAAGTCCATTCTGGGTCTGGGCAACAAAAAAATAGCTA
Organism: Vipera berus; assembly: GCF_964194415.1. NCBI lineage: Eukaryota > Metazoa > Chordata > Lepidosauria > Squamata > Viperidae > Vipera > Vipera berus. The sequence continues at coordinate 92,012,126 of NC_138202.1, forward strand.
CTGGTTCTGCCAAACTGGTGCGAACCTGCCGAATCCCACCACTGGATGGATACAGGTAGTCCTCAACTTACGACCACAACTGAACCCAATAGTTTTTTGTTGCTAAGCAAGTTAGTTGTTAAGTGAGTTTTGTTCCATTTTACGACCTTTTTGGCCACAGTTTTTAAGTGAATCACTGCCGTTTTTAAATGAATCATAGAGTCATTAAGCAAATCTGGCTTCCCTTGTTGACTTTGCTTGTCAGTAGTTGGCTAGGAAGGATACAAATGATCAAATGACCCCAGAGGCAATGCAACTGTCATTAAATACATGCCAGTTGCCAAGCACCCGAATTTTGATCACGAGATCATGGAAGTGCTGTAATGGTCATAAATGTGAAAAACGGTCATAAGTCATTTTTTCCGGAATCATACCTTCAAATGGTCACTAAATGAATGGTGGACTACCCGTATAGGATATATTCCCCTGGTTGTTGTTTTCTTGATCGTTTTCTATTTCTTTTCTTTCTATTTTTTGTATTGTTTTTACTGCTTGTGTGCTTATTCTTGTTGCTAGATGAGTCGACTGCTACAAGAGGAACAATTATGTGAATCTTTTAAATAAATGTATAGTCTGTTGACTCAAAAGGATAAGAAAAAGAGGGTTTTTTTCTAAATTCAGGGTTTCCTTCTTTCGTACATGCACGCTAGGCCTGTATGATTGAATGTGTGTCTAAGTGTGTTTATGTATATATTAATATATTCTTCAATATGCAGATTTTCTATATTAAAGCTACTAACTAGCAGCAAGTTCTTGAAACTAGGGAATTATTATCTAGTTCCTGAATTCGTCACTGAATATCTGGAAGAGTAGAAAGTTGGCCTGAAAACTGACACCAGGGCTATCTGTCAACAGCTTCTTCAGTAGTCAGAGAGGCGGAGTCTGTTAGAATGATTCACTACAAATTAATTAATTGACAGGCTGTTTTAAAAGTTGCATTTTCTACGTTAGAACCATACTACGGCTCCCCTGTTCCTGATTTCTGAAACTGCAGAGCAATTGCTTCATGCCCTGAGTATTTCATGAGTGGGCTATGGTAACCAATCACTTCTGACTGATTTCAGTTGAAGAGCTTGAAGTGGTTATTTCTAATTAAATTTGTTTTTAATGTATTTATTTGTTTGTTTAACAAATTTATATGGCGACACCCACACCCACACAGGCGACTCTGGAAGGCTACAATGTTAAAAACCCGCAACATAAAAACCCATAAAAGCCCACCCCGATCCTACCCCCATGCCAGCAGCAGCACTCATTATTTATGTGTATTTCACATATAAAGATAATATTACAATCAAACATGATGTACATTTTCTCTTTTATTTCTCAAGGTGACATTTCCATTATATATATTTTAGACAAAAAGTCATGCTTTGAATTAATGTACAATAAACAACCACCAGTCGGTGAGTAGGAAGTCGAACTGCAAAAGTGTCAATCTTAAGGGAATCCTTGCAGTTGGAAAAGTCTGTATTTTTTCTAAACAGAGCATTTCAATTCATCATCTCTTAATGCTATTAAAATGAAGGGACAAATAAGCCTAAATTTAGATAACCTCAGTTAAACAAATTGCGACTCACAGAAGCTCCTCTGGGAAGACTATCACAAATGTTCCATGGTTTGTTAAAGATGTGTTTTTAGGTGAGGTCTGGAACCAATACGATTCAAACAAGCTAGCAAACTTTTTCTAGCAGTCAGAACTGTGTAAACAAAGTACAAACTTTTTTATACAATTCTGACTGCTAGCCCTTCTAATTCCTAACCCTGGAAGTCTCTCCTCCCTCATTCTTTTTTTAACTCCCAAACTGTAATTTCTAGCACACACAAAAAAATTGCTATTCAAAGATGTTGCTTACTCAGATGTATAATACGATACGTCATGTTCAGAATATGGAACAAACACCCACAGTAGCACTATTCAGTTTGGGATGCCTGCATTTGATTTCAAGTTATTGGTCTAGGAGGAAGATTTTTATCTTTAACAATTTTTTGGGTTCCAATGACTTATTTTTTTGCTCTATGTATCATGCACTGAAATATATAGACTAAGTCTTCCTGCCCTGCATGGAGTTATGATAGGCCTATTTCTTTATATAGATGCCATTTTAGTATTGGTGTCATGGTTCCGACAGATGAAACTCTTCAAAGAACTTTGAGGCATTGTTTATCTTAAAGAATCTTTATTTGAGTAGCATAGCATTGGCACAAACATAATTGAAGCCAAAAACTGAGTTCCCCTCCCCTGAGCACATAGTATCAAAGCACAATTCCCTCCTCCAGTTAACAGTCATAAATCACATTCCCCAATTAGTTTGAAGTGCAGGCTTTCCCTCCAGCTCTCCAGCCTGCCAATTCTTTATCATCTCTTATTTCAACAACCTTGGTTATCACACTAGGTTCAATGTTATGCACAGTCCTCCCCCCTTCCCAGCATCATCTAACTTTAAAAGCAAAAAGAAGAAAACGGCTGCATCTCCATCTGTTGTTAATGCAAAAACATCCAATATTAGCAGCGTTGACATCCGCCCCCCTTATAATAAGGACAAATCATGTAACATAAACAAAAGCACATGTTAGGGATTGCCCCTCAATTTATTACAGTATTTCCTATAGAACCTGTTAATGAGTCTGTCAGCTTTCACATCGCTAGACTTCACCCAAGTGGCTTCAGACAGCGAATATCCCTTCCATTGTACTAAGTACTGCAATTTCCCTTTAAAAATTCTAGAATCATAGTGGGTCTGAGCCGCCACCATAAGGGGTCCAGGTGCCTTCTTAGGGGGAGGTCCATTGCAGGCTGCAATGGAAGACAGGGTGAACTTTTCTTAAAACCTTAGGAAGTTTTAATACTACATAGTATCAAAGCACAATTCTCTCCTTCCCTCCTCCAGTTAACAGTCATAAATCACATTCCCCAATTAGTTTTAAGCAGGCTTCCCTTCCATCTCTCCAGCCCAATTCTTTATCATCTCTTATTTCAACAACCTTGGTTCTCACACTAGGTTCAGTGTTATTATGTCTAGCTAGACTCTTATGCACATTCCTCCCCCCTCCCCAGCATCATTTAACTCTAAAAGCAAAAAGAAGAAAATGGCTGCATCTCCATCTGTTGTCAATGCAAAAACATCTGAAGTTAGCAGCATTGACATCTGGCATGTATTATTAAGTGAACTCCAGTTCACAAAATTCATTGCAGAATAGTAGTATTTATATTAGTTTTGCAGATGCCACACAGGGTCAGTGTAAGCCTTCTTTTTTCTTACCTGCAATAGAAGAGTAAATTGTGTTTCCTCCCATTTTCTCAGTTTATAGTGCATAAAGTTCATGGCCAGATAGTTTATTTTGGCACCTTAGACAGAAAATTCTTCAACAGTTTCTCCCAGTTCTGCAGATAAAAATGTAATGGTGACTTTAAAATATACAATAACTTACATCTGCTGCTTTACCATAATATTCATTTTGTGCTGTCTTACTAAGAGTAAGATTGTGCTTAGGTTTCTCAGAAATGTAGGTATAATTGTTATATTTTAAAAACTATCAAACAAGGTTGCTATATCTGAGCTGTAAGAATCCAGGAGACAGCTAGAGGACAGCAGAGGCATGTACTTTGCTACTTTCTACTCGTCACTTGGAATTTTGCAGTTAAATTTTGCAAAGTGTTACATGGTAAGCTACAATAGATAAGTTCATACCTAGTACCCAAACCAAACAGATCATAGTTATGGCATTGCATTTTATTACCAGCACTGACATCACTGTATTTTTGGAACGCACATAGAGACTTCATATATATGAAAATCACATATATGAAAATCACATGCACAAAAAAATCAGTCTGCACATAGAGAATCCTAAAATTAGTTGACTGCATTTTATAAGTTGTACCTTGCTCAATAGTAGTAACTGTGAGAGGGATCTTGGAGTCCTAGTGGACAATCACTTAAATATGTGCCAGCAGTGTGCTGCAGCTGCCAAAAAAAAGCCAACACAGTGCTAGGCCCGTTTGGAGGTCTGCCGCATTCGTCAAACATGAACGAACGTGGCAGCAGTACGAACAGGACGGTGGAGGTTTGGAGAGGTGCATGCACACCTCTCCAAACCTCCACCGTCCCGTTTGGAGATCTGCCACATTCATTCATGTTTGATGAATGCGGCAGACCTCCAAACGTGCGGAGAGGTGCGCCGCCACCCGTTTGGAGGTCTGCCGCGTTCGTCAAACATGAATGAATGTGGCAGATCTCCAAATGGGACGGTGGAGGTTTGGAGAGGTGCGCACGTCCTGATCATACTGCTGCCGCGTTCGTTCATGTTCGTTCACTCTCCAAACCGCCGCCACCCATTTGGAGGTCTGCCGCATTCGTCAAACATGAACGAATGTGGCAGATCTCCAAACGGGACAGTGGAGGTTTGGAGAGGTGCGTGCACACTCTCCAAACCGCCACTGTCCCGTTTGCACAGCTGCTGCGTTTGTCCATGTTTGACGAACACGGCAGACCTCCAAATGGGTGGCAGCAGTTTGGAGAGCTGTGCAGCTCTCCAACCCGCCCCTGCCCCGTTTGCAGAGCTGCTGCATTCCTCCGCGTTTGAAAGAAACATGGATGAATGCAGCAGCTGTGCAAACGGGACAGTGGCGGTTTGGAGAGTGCGCGCGCACCTCTCCAAACCTCCACCATCCCGTTTGGAGGTCTGACGCGTTCGTCAACACGGCAGCTGTGCGAACGGGACGGCGGTGGTTTGGAGAGTGCACGCCCACCTCTCCAAACCTCCACCGTCACGTTTGGAGGTCTGCCGCGTTCGTCAAATATGGATGAACGCGGCAGCTGTGCAAACAGGATGGTGGAGGTTTGGAGAGGTGAGTGCGCAGCTCTCCAAACTGCCGCCGCCTGTTTGGAGAGCTGCTGCCTTCGTCAAACATGGATGAAGGCAGCATCTCTGCAAACGGGGCAGTGGAGGTTTGGAGAGCTGCGCGTGCAGCTCCCCAAACCTCTGCCGGTGGAGGAGGACTGGGAGCCGCAGGGGACAGCTTAAAGAGCCGCATGCGGCTCCGGAGCCGCAGGTTGCCGACCTGTGGCATAGTAGAATCTGCATATCTAAGCCATACTTTATATATGTGTGGCTAGTTTTCTTACTGGTTTTCTAATTAAGTTTGGTTTAAATTCACTCTGTAACTCAAACACATAATTTCTTTCTTCTTAATTATTCATGATAGTTTTTATGAATTCCCTGATTTGACTCTGCCATCAATGTTGTTGACTTCCCCTCAAATCTACATTTAGCACTTAGCATTTTAATTGTCTTATTCTTAATGTATATTCAATAGGTAAGTTTCAATGGTAAATATATGGTGTAATTCCTTTATTTTGAAAGATTATTTCCCAAAATCAAATTGTTTTCCAGCCATTTCCAACCTGCTGCCTTCCAGTTGTTATATAAGAGTACAACTTCTACAATTCCCACACATGACACCAGGAGAGGAAGACCGATAAAAGCTAAAAGGTTTGTTATAAAATGAAATCAACAAGAAAGTATCTGGGAACAGAATGTTTCTCGGGGCCAGATTATAGTTTGAATTTGCTTGGATTTATATTATATTCATCCAAATCTATATATGACTTGAGCAACAAGATTGCATAAATGTTTTGAATTCTGACAAATCCAAGGATTTGGATTTGTCTAGGATTTGTCTAGTCTCTAGGATTCAGCCAGGAAAAAAATAAATGAAACATTATTTCCTCAAAAATAAACAAATAGATACAATCTCATGATTCTACAACAGAAGTAAGATCTGTAGTGAGTATAAACAAATGTATGCTAATAAACATGGAATCGTAGAATAGAAACTGTTGGATAAACATTTGCAAATGATTGTTTCTGGTTGCTTCTTATGCAAAGAAAAAGAAATATTTACTTTTGGTTAAAGGTTTGTGAAAATCATGATCTGATTTGTAAACATAGTATAAAATGAATTATCCTGCAAAAGTGTTTATGACAATATTTCCAGACTGTCTTCCAGATTTGTTGGGCTCATTCAACGGGAAGATTGAACTAAGGAAAAGAAAATGGTGTATTCATTTTTATTTAGATAAGTAAATTTATTTAGGTATATGACGTTTGCTAGTGTATAAAGTATCAATTAACTCATTGAAATATCTCTTCATATATAAGATAAGGAATATATTTGGGCATGTTTGAATGTGCATGTATAGTCATATAAATAAAAAGAACTATGATCTGAAGTTTTGGTCAACTCTGGAAAATTTTCCTGGTGCTCTTATGGAAATTGTAATGTAGTGGGTCCGACGCAAGGAAGAGACGCCAGCTGGAGTACATGTTCAGCTCTTTATTGTGTGGGGGGCTCTGTACTGATGAACAAGGGCTACCTGGCCTCCTTAAATACCTGGCCAGATAGGTGGCCCTAGGTTTCCCGCCGAAACTAGGTTTCCCACCAAACCGTCCAGGCCAACGCCCCCTAGTGGCCGCTGCTATGCAGATGCCTGCACCTGGATACATAACACCCCTCCCCCCTTAGAGAAGAACCATCCTACAACTATGTACATACATAACTATATACAATGTGTGATAATACATATACAGTGAGTTGGTGGTCACTTGCAAACATAGTCTGCTAAGTACGCTGGTGTCCTGTGGGGCCTGGTGGACCGTCTGGGTGCGGTGTCACCCAGGCCTTGAACGTCTGGCTCGTGGTGCTCCTGTTCTGGGTTGAGTCTGGGCACCGGATTCCCATTTCCGATGATGCCCTGCTACTGCTGCAGGGCCGGCTGCAGGAGGCCATCCTCCTCTGGTTCAGGGACCGTGCCGTTTCCAGTTGGTCTGGCCTCCTCTGGGGTGTGGCTATCTGGTTGGCCGTGGTTGGTGCCACGGGGCCCTTCCTCTGAGCTGGTCAATGTGCCGCCTGATGTGTCGATCCCCCTCCACCCCCACGATGTACGATAGAGGCCCCGTTTTTTCAACCACAATCCCTGGAATCCATGGGTGACCTGCCCCATAGTTCCTTACCCAAACCAGGTCCCCCATGTTGAGTACCCTATGTGATGAGGGCCTTTCAGTCTCTGCTGCCACTTGGTCAGGGTGCAGCCGGTCAAGCTTGGTGATGAGGCACTGTCCCCAACGTAGTTCTGCTGGGCTCTTCCCTGTGGCAATGCACGATGTGGTGTGCTGTGTGAGCAAAAATTTTGCCACTCTGTGATGCCAGTCCCCGCTGATGATGCACCGGAGTGCATCCTTGGTCGTCCTTACCATCTGTTCGGCTTGCCCGTTATTCGATGGGTGGAAGGGCGCAGAGGTGGTGTGTCTAATCCAATTCACCTTCAAGAATGCCTGGAAATCATTAGCGGTAAACTGAGGCCCATTATCAGACACAATTACATCGGGGAGGCTGTGTGTGGCAAAGAGAGCCCTGAGCACCTGGATTGTCCTAGCTGCGGTTGTGTTGGGGACAGGGACTACCTCCAGCCACTTAGAATGGCTGTCCACTACCACTAAGAACAGTTGGCCCTTGAAGGGCCATGCATAGTCAATGTGAATGCGGGACCAGGGTGTGTGTGTGGCCTCCCACCTGTGCACGGGGGCGTGAGGCATCTCTGGCCTGGATCTCTGGCATGTGTAACAGGCCTTTACCCGTTCCTCAATGTCCTTGTCCAGCCCTGGCCACCAGAGGTAGCTTCTGGCCAGTGCCTTCATCCTAACCACTCCCAGATGTCCCTCGTGTAGGGATTTCAGCACTGTGCCCCAAAATGCTGTGGGAATGATGACCCTGCTTCCCCAAAGGAGGCAACCCCGGTGCGTGGAGAGCTCGTGCCACCTGGTGAAGTATGCCTGGAATTCGGGCCCCGGGGACTTGTCCTGCCACCCAGTGCAAACCCATGAGTGTACACTGCTCATGATGTTGTCAGAGGCTGTGCTGGCCCTCTACTACTACTACCTCCATGTGCTCTTTGCAACTCTTAAACCTCACGGAAAGGGTGGCCTCCCCCTTTACCTTGACCAGTGTATTCTGGAAGTCGGTCAGGGCTAAATTTGAGGGCCGTAATTGAATCCGCTGCTTCCTCCGGCTGTTAATATAGTTAAGGGTCTCGTCAGAAATGACAGAGACCGCCAATCCGGAGTCAAGCTCCATGTTGCAGGGAACGCCCTGCAAGCGAATTGTTAATTTATTTTTTGACTTGAGCAGCCGGCGGCTACCAGTGTGGTGGATGGCCAGCCGGCTCTCAACATAGCCAATTCGTAATCGGGTCGGGGCCCCAGTACCTCTCAGCGGCGATTCATCCGGGTGCAGCTCACGAATCTCTTCTCGGGGACGGCGGCTACAACAGACCGCAGCTATGTGGCCTGTCTTCTTGCAGGCCTGACACGTGGCCGACCGGAACTTGCAGAGGCTGCGCACGTGGTTTCTGCCGCAGCCTGCGCACTTCTGCGAGTTGTTGGCCGGCTTGGGCTTGTCTGGGCGTCTCATTGGTCGGGGGTCGACTTCCGCTGGAGGAGGTCGATGCTTTGTTCGTCCTCCTCGTCCTCAGCCGAGATGACCTGCTGGTGGATGCTGCCCATCTGCTTGCCGGTTCTGGACTCCTGGACAGCCTGGACAACCCCGCAGGCCGCTTCATGGGCCAGGATGGCGTCCTGGGCCTCCTGGAGTGATATCTCATCTTTCGCGAACAGGCGCTCCTGCAGCCTCGTGTCTCGTAGACCGCAAACCAGCCTGTCGCGTAGCCGCTCCTCCAGGTTCGAAAATTTGCAGGCGATGGCGGCTTCTCACAGGGCGGCGATGTAGTCGGCCCCGGACTCGCCAGGACGCTGGTCCCTTTTTTCAAACTGCGACCTCGAAGCCAGTGCGGACATGCGGGGCCGGAAGTTTGCATTTAGCTTGGCGACGAGGTCCCGATAAGAGATGGTTTCTATGGCCTCCGGGGCAAACAGGGTCACGGTGACCTCGAGGAGTGCGGGTCCGCCTATGCAGAGCAGGGCTGCCACCTTCAAGCCGTCCTCCAAGATCTGATTAAATCTCATGTACAGCTCAGCGTGCGACAGGTATTGGGCCCATTTCTCCGGGTGGCGGGTGTTGAATTCGCGGGGTTGCCCTGTTCGTGCCATTGCTCTTCCATCAGTTGCTGCAGTGTATGGGTTCAAGTCGCTGTTGCGGTGGCCAGAGTCGGTCACGGTCGCTCGTGGTGGCCGGTGACGGTGGCTGGCAGTCACGTTGGGGAAAAGAAAAAGATGCCTCTTTTCCTTCAGCACGCGGTGCGTTCCTCTAGTGACTTCAGCTCTTTTGTCGGCAGAATCCCACCTTCATTGCCACTGTAATGTAGTGGGTCCAATGCAAGGAAGAGACGCCAGCCAGAGTATGTGTTCAGCTCTTTATTGTGGGGGGTCCGTACTGACAAACAAGGGCTACCTGGCCTCCTTAAATACGTGGCCAGGTAGGTGGCCAGCCAATGGGGTTGGCCCTAGGTTTCCCGCCGAAACTAGGTTTCCCGCCAAACTGTCCAGGCCAACGGCCCCTAGTGGCCACTGCTATGCAGATGCCTGCACCTGGATACATAACAGAAATGACATGCATTTATTTTTTTCTTGAATGCTTTTTCTTTCATTAATCTTGAGTTGGTCCTCATTAATAGTATTATGACCATTTAATTTAACTGTGGTTTCATATCACAATTCTGGTGAAAAAATTCCAGTGAAAATCAGATTTTGGGTTATATCTTTTTCTGTTGGCTTCCAGTTGGCTGTAATATGATATGATATGATATGATATGATATGATATGATATGATATGATATGATATGATATGATATGATATGATATGATATGATATGATATGATATGATAGACAAATAAATAAAAAATCACAAATATGATAAATAAGCAAATAAATATCAATAGTGTTGCATTAGCTATTGACACTAGACAAATTCAGTTTCTGAAGAATTCAGTAATAGTAATCTAAATGGAAAGATAATAATAGAAATTTAGCAGTAGCAAATTCCAGTGAAAACTATGTGCTTGGGCATTTAGTCAACATTGTGGCTTTAATTATTATGGTTGCAAAGCCACAGAAGAATATTATATAACAGAGAACAAATGAAGGCACATGTCCACATTTCCAAAAGCAAGGATTCTTGCTAATCCTGTATACATACATTATGCAATGGCCCTATTATTTAGTTGCTTTGGCTTGGTCATGATGGGCCATCTCAAATGTTGTTATTTTGTGACATACAGTGGGACTTTTCTTTAAATGCTACATATGAATTCATTTGTGCATTAATCTGTCTCACCTATAGTCAGTAGTGGGATTCAAATACCTGAACAACCATTTCTCTTACTGGATGCAGGCCTAGGCATCCACACACTTCCAGTGGGCTGTTCTAGGCCTGGAAGGCCTCTTCCAGACCTCTGAGGCCTAGACTGGACTTCCAGAAGCACTGTCATTAAGCCGCTTCTCTGAACTCAGCAAAATTTAGCTACTGGTTCTACTGAATTGGTGCGAACCAGCTGAATCCCACTACTACCTATAGTCAAAGCTCTCTCTCTTTCTCTCTCTCTCTCTCTCTCTCTCTCTCTCTCTCTCTCTCTCTCTCTCTCTCTATATATATATATATATATATATATGTGTGTGTGTGTGTGTGTGTGTGTGTGTGTGTGTGTGTGTGTGTGTGTGTGGCTACTGTCCTTGCCAATATATACATAAACGCATTTAAGTTTCTAGATGTACAGATACTTAAACAAGTATATATGTCCAATTAGACTCACTCAGAGAATGAAAAGTGATTAGCAATGGGTTTCCTGACCCCAAAAGTTTAGACCAGACATGTCAAACTCGCGACGTCACGTGATGTCGCGCAACGTATTGGAACTTCTTCCCCATTGCCAGCAATGGGGTGGGTGCGGTTTCTTCGTGATGTGTCCGGCCCATGGGCCGGCAGTTTGACACCCCTGGTTTAGACCATGTAGCAGCAGGAGAATTATCCAAGAGGGGGGAAGCAGTTTGGCTATCCAGACTGAGCCTGGCAAGTCACTGTCAAGACATTCCAATCTGGAGAAAAGTTTTTAAATCAGCTTAATGTCAGCCTGCACCAACATGGGACAGGAACAGCTTAAGGGTGAGGAATGGATATACAAAAAGTTAAATAATAAGTAAGTTGGCTATCTGATATATTTCTGGCTTGCTTGCTGCTTGAATATATAATTAATTTATCTTTTCGCTTATTCCAAACTTAACTCTTTTTGGTTTAACAAAACAAAAGGTCATCCATATTCCTTTCCTTCTTTCCTTCTTTCTTTCCTTCCTCATTAGAATAACTCATATTTCACCTTTTTTGTTTTCTTTTTCTTTATCTTTAGTCTATTTTTCAAATGTCCTGCTATTTCAAGTTTTACTTTTTAAGTTCACTTAGTGCTATTTCCTATAACCTCTTTGACAAAAAGCCATCACCCACCAATATACCTACTGTTCCACTTCAATAGATACAAAAGTTGCCCATTTTAATTGCTCTTTAATTACACTTAACAGACACCCCTTTTCCCAGCCTGAACTCTCCTCAGCCTGGTTAAGCTACAGTATTTCTTGTTGAATTAACTGGTTTCCCCCCCCCCCACACACACACACACTCATGCCTGCAATCTACTTCCATTTAAGTTTTGGCAGCTAAGTATAATTAACTTCTTTTGCATTTTCATTGGCAGTCAGTTGGTAATTACTTTTTTTTTTACATGCAGTTCCAGCAAAATGGATTTCCTAATAATGATTTCTCTCTACTTTTTTTGGTAATTTTCCACATTCACGTGCTCTGGTTTTCAATTACTCAAGAGCACTTTCCATTGTTCTTAATCAAATGTCCTTATCAACTAATTACCTTCCTAGGTGGTGACATCCCAATCACTTTCAAATCGGAGTGTGACTAATTACTGCAATCTTTGTAGGAAAAAGGGTAACAAAGTAGCAACTACCAGAAAAAGACAGAGTGGAAGATTGCTGAATAGTATTGGAGAAAAAATGACTAAATACACAGGCTAAGCACTTTTCAGGAACATTTTTAATACTAAGAAAATTGCTAGTTGCAAAACTGGAAAATATTTAAGCAGCTTTACTATTATGGTACAGCCAATTCTTCCAGGATTTGTTTCTCTTATACTGTTGTTTTTATTTATCCCTTGCCAATGATCTCTCCACTGATGGAAGAATTAATTCCTATATATTTCTGAGTGCACATGTGTTTTTCTAATCAGCTATCAAGTTTGTACTTTATTAAAGGGCCAACTGTGTGAAAGGGGATATCTATGGACAAGCTGACTAAAATAAATGTTTTAGTGCTGCTTTTATAAAACCTTGTGATTAATAAAATGGTAACAATCCAGTAAATCGCAGCGGGACTTAAATGGAAGAGATCTATCTCAACTATACTGAATGTCATCAAGCCATGTCAAACATTTGTTTTCTTTTATGCTGATGAAATAAAATATTTCCACGTGAACTATTATTTGCTTGCAAATGTTTGCCTGTATGCAATTGACTTTGCTTGTTCTAAATTGCTGGATTTGTATGTTTGGATATAATAATGGATTTATTGCTAAAGACATTTAATGTGAGATCCCAAAGCCGATTTCCCAACACCTCCTGTGAACAGTGCAAAAAGCCAGTGTATGGCTTTTCCCTTGCTGCTTACCAAATAATGAAACATGAAACAATGAAAAAACTGCTTTCCTGAAATCTGCAACCAATACTGCTAGATCAGGGGTCTTCAAACTTGGCCCTTTTATGACTTGTGCATGCTGGCTGAGGAATTCTGGGAGTTGAAGTCCACATGTCACAAAAGCGCCCAGTTTGAAGACCCCTGTGCTAGATGTTATTTATTAGTTATTAAATTCGGTTGCACCCATCTCACTGCAGGCCTTTCTGGTAACATTTTTTTTTTGGGGGGGGGAATATCATTTCTGCAAAACCGTACTGGTTGAGGCTGATAAAGAGTGCAGGCTGATAAAGCAGAACTAGTGTTCTTGCTATGACTTTGCACACCTTTAAGACTTTATGTTTTTGTTTATAAAAGCAAAACCAAGACTTTAGACACATACTAGACTTAATGTATTTATAAAAGCAAAACCATGTTTACCACCAGTTACCAAAGTAAACAGGCTCCCAACTCAACTGCCAAATCTGCACAGCGTTTGGAAGTCTAAAAGAGTAGGAATCACTTGAACCTCAGAATAAGAAGCTATACCAAAGGGCAGAGTTGGCTAGCCAGAAGATTCACCTCCCAAGTTCCCAGAAGATAACATTTAAGAGAAGAACCTGAAGCATGCCTCTCCTATCTGGTCTACTAGGACAGGCAGATATCCTCAGGGAAAGGTGGTCATGCAAATAGTCTTGAGTCTTTGCCATGCACATTTTCAAAGGTTATCCAGCACCTTGAATTGCCACTGGCCACCAGAAGAAGTTTACACAGCAGTGCAACCTGAGTGAATCGTAGGGCATCCAAAACTGGGTGCTGCCACCTTCTGAACTGCAGCAGCTTCCAAATGATCCTGAAGAGCAACCCCATGTAGAACATGTTGTAGAATCCAAATGGGAGTTAATTGAGGTTTGAATGATCATGAACAAAGTCCAGCAACAAATGCAATTCGTGCAAAGGTCTCCCGGCCATGAGTAAGGCTACATGCTTCCTATTTTGAGGTGTTTGAAACTAATATAATGGGGGGAGAGGGTGGTATTTCAAACTGACCAAAGCTTTTGATTCTGAAAAAAATGATATAATTTAATTTTAACCAAGATGGTGTTTATTATGTTTTGTTTGTTTGGGTTGTTTTTTGTTTGTTTGTTTGTTTGTTTTTGTTTTTGGGACTGAGCCTATTTAACACTGAGTTGACACTATGTCAACAGGTATTACGACAGTCTCAGCATCCTGTGGTCACATGATCACCATTTGTGCACTTCACAGAGTCAGTGGAGAAGCCAGCAGCAAAATTGGCAGTTGCAGTCATGTGATGTCTCATTTAATGTCAGCCTGTGTCATGGCAAGGTCAGATAAGGAGATCAACAATGAGCAGCCAGTTCCAGGGTTGCCAGAGGAACTGCTGCCTGAGAAGCTGCATTCAGAGGAGGCTGGCTGTCAGGTAACCAGCAAGCACAGCTGCTGCCAGACTTTGAAGCATTTGTTCATTAGCTAAGGGCTATTTTCTTGGAGCTGCTGTACTGAATTGTATAAATACACTTTTCAGTCGGGTAATAACAAGAAAATGCAGCGATTTCACCTTTCGTTTAAATTCTAGAGTTAAAAATAATAAAAGAAGTGCTCTTTATTTTTTTTGAAAATGGGTTTAGTCAAATAATATTTAACATGTATATAAATAAAAATGATTTACTGTAACCATCTCCAGCATTAAATCATTTTAGCCTGTGTGTACATGTCAGAAACTCTGCTTGACTGAGCCCCTGGTAAAAGTGCAGGGAAAGAGAAGGAAGGAAAATGGATTTAACCATCTAGATAGATGGTTCTCTTGTTGAGAATCTACAGTATCAAGGCAAACTCCAGTGTCCTGACGTCAGTCCTGCCAAGTAAACTAGACAGGAGGCAGTACTAGATGAACTAATTCTATTTTATGGTAAGGCTGCTTTAACAGAATGTTGCAAGTCTGAAAATACAAGCTTGCTGTTGCCACTTTTAAGTGCTTGATCCATTAGGGCAGTTCCTTTGTGTTTCTTTCTCAGACCATTAAGCCTCTGGGGGCTCCTGCCTCTCTTGTCTGATTGTTTCCTAGACAATGTTGTTGTTGTTAGTTGCGAAGTCGTGTCCAACCCATCGCGACCCTATGGACAATGCTCCTCCAGGCTTTCCTGTCCTCTACCATCTTCTGGAGTCCATTTAAGCTCATGCCTACTGCTTCAGTGACTCCATCCAGCCACCTCATTCTCTGTCGTCCCCTTCTTCTATTGCCCTCAATCTTTCCCAGCATTAGGCTCTTCTCCAGTGAGTCCTTCCTTCTCATTAGGTGGCCAAAGTATTTAAGTTTTAGCTTCAGGATCTGGCCTTCTAAAGAGCAGTCAGGGTTGATCTCCTCTAGGACTGACCAGTTTGATCGCCTTGCAGTCCAAGGGACTTGCAGGAGTCTTCTCCAGCACCAGAGTTCAAAGGCCTCAATTCTTTGGCGCTCAGCCTTTTTTATGGTCCAACTTTCACTGCCATACATTGCAACTGGGAAGACCATAGCCTTGACTATACGCACTTTTGTTGACAGGGTGATGTCTCTGCTTTTTAGTGTGCTGTCTAGATTTGCCATGGCTTTCCTCCCGAGGAGCAAGCATCTTTTAATTTTTTGGCTACAGTCCCCATCTGCAGTGATCTTGGAGCCCAGGAAAATAGACAATATTCCCCCCCAATCTGCCCCAAGGTCTTCCACAGATTCAATTGCACTTAAACCTCTATCTTTTGGATAATTTGGAATCCATGTTCACAAGCAGAACAATCTTAAGTGTATATGAATAACAATTACAATAACAGCCAGGTTGGCTTTTGATAATGACTTTGTTTGCCTCTAGGTGTTCGCTGATTCGTTGATTCATGATCTTTTCCAGAATCTTCCCAGGTATTGAGGTCAGGCTGATAGGTCTGTAGTTTCCTGGATCCATTTTTCCCCTTTTTTTGAAGATAGGAACTACATCAGGTCTTTTCCAGTCCTCTGGTAGTTCCCCAGTGCTCCAGGATCTTTGAAAGATATAGTTCAGTGGTTCTGAGATCATGTCTGCCAGTTCCTTCAGAACCTTGGGGTGTAATCCATCTGGTTTTTGTGATTTGAACTCGTCTAGGGTGGACAAGTAGAGATCTGTTGTTTAATATCTGCTGAAAATGAAACATAGTCCAGCACAACCAGAGGACATGATTGAGAAAAGATTTTATGTAAGAGATTTCTCCGAAGTAGCTAGCCTGTGCCTTAGAAACTCTGCTGTACTAATCATCATCTGAATGTGGAAATATTGAGACTGAGGAAACCCTAAAACAGAGTTTATAAGCATTTACAAATTTATAAGAAACTAATTATAATCCTTTCCCATATACATGTAATAGGGAATTTAGTGTACATGCCCCCACATCTGCCAAAGCTTCTTTTTCAAAAAGTCTCAGAAATTCAGAAATTTTCTGAATTTCAAAAAAATTCATAGGTATAAAGAGATGATAAAGTCTCCAATATAATATTCATTTGTTTGCTTTGGACAATCTTTCAGATTTTTTACCCTTATAATTCCCTATCAACCCCATCCAGTTTTGCTAACACACTTAGGTACCTTCTAAAAGACTGAATACAACTCTTCATCCAACAATGATTGCCAAGTCGTGTCTCAAATAAGAAACTATTGTGCATAGGGTGTGTGCCAATACATGGCAAGGTAGTTGTTCTTGTAATATGATGGTTCCATATGTCATCATCTATACATTGATTGGCATCTTTGGTAATTCATAATACTTGCAAATGCTCCATGTTGACCAAATGTTTCTAAGAGCTCATTGGAATGGTTACGTAATAAGAATACTATCTGGTTTGTGGTTTGTTTGTGTTTTTAAAATGTACTGCAATCCCTTGGGTTTCAAAAACAATCCTAGTGTTTAGAAGAATTTAAACCAGAAGCTCTAAATCATAGGAGAGGTTTGGCAAACATCCATGGAATTTACATCTGCTTGATATAACACTTGCCAATCCAATTTTCATGCAATTGTTCACAGATGGTTTGATCGGATGGGGATACATTATTTGGCTGTCATTCTGCCCAACGTTGGCTCAAAGTGAAAGAGTTGTCAGGTGCCACAAATCCTGGAAAACTGGAACTAGCAGTAAATTTGCACATTTTGGTTCATTTTCCTCTTTTCTCCTGTCTCCCATCTTGGTTTTGTAACATGATTTATGATAGTAAATCATTCCCCCCAGTTGATGAAACCTTGTTTTTCCCTGGAAAAAAGCTTAATAGAAGTTTATCAGTTCCTTGGCAGCATTACTTTATTGATCTATAAATAAAAACCATGACTACAACAGCTCTTTGGCCAAGACATCTGCTCTGTGAACAGTAGAATGGGGATTGGTTTATGACAATCCTTTTTGCCTGCCTTCTTTCATCTCAAATGTCTTATTTTCATTTTTGTGATTATTTGCATTCATTTGACAATATTATCCTGTAATAAAAGTGGCTGAATCATCTTGTCTGTCTGTATCTGTCTGTATGTCTATTTATCTTCTATCTAATCTACCTACTTACCTACCTACAGTATCTTCTGTTCACACAATCTCACCACATATAAACCTTAACAAAAAAAATTCAGAGAGTCTAAGGCAAACAATTTCAGTATTGAAAATGTATTTGTATTATAGTATTTGAGCAATGGAGTGCCAAAAAAATCCCAGGGCTATCTTTCAATACAGGAATATAGGATCCCCAAAAAGCACACTTATTCATACTTCACAATATTAATATTTGTTTCTATCCTCTACTAATAAATCTATATAAATACTTGCCTTTTGTTTTTAGCTAGGGAAATAAGAATTTCAGATTGATTAATGAAATTTGAGACGCCTGTCTGGTTATTTTGCTGCTTTCAATTGTAAAAACAACAGAAAAAGACAAAGCATACAAAAGACAAAGAGAGGAATATAGTGCATATATATAAATGCATACATAAATTATCTTTTGCTGTTCTTATTAACATTATGTTTGCTATTCCATATACTGTACTCCAAGGTGAAAGCTGGGTAAAAAAGCTGAGAAAGGAGGACATCAGTAATGAAATATTACTGAACTGGGAAAGTGTTGCAGATTCAAAAGTTTCACTTCTAAAAACAAGGCCTTAAACAGCAGGATCTTCTTCAAAGACTTTAACACAATCCTAAAAAAGAAGGGTTACTGTAGTGAAGGAATTATCAAGTGCTACGTAACTGGTATCATATTAGAACTACCAGTTGGTTGAACAACTATTCTAATTGCAATTATCAAAAAAAAATGTGCCATTCCCCAGTAAAAAATAGGGGGGAAATGTGTAATACTGGATGGATTGTCAGATTCTTGCTCTTTAGTGAGCAAGGACTGTGTTTTTTTTCTCTTTTGTCATACACCAATTTCTACAGTGGTTTGTAATCTTCCTAGCATCCCATACTGGAAGGCAAATCATTGGAAGGAAAGCAAATACCGATAGTTAATTAAAATGAATAACTCCTATAATAAGGGGGTACAACTAATAATGTGTATGTTAAAATATTTTTTATGTTGGTTTCTTAATGGAAAATACACTGTCTAACAAATCAGCTCTTATTTCCTGGGTTTTGGTCAAAAAGGAAGTCAGCCTACAAACATACCCAGATGCAGTGAAAAATGAGTGGGAAAGTTCCTTGGCAAGACAACTGTAGGAACTTGGCTTGTATACAGAGAAAATATACTGCAGATGTATAAATTATGCAAGCTCGGACAGTGCTGGTCAGAAGTTTCTGTGCTGGAGTCATGTGGGAAAAAGAGTCTAGACATCATCGTTTCATTTATTTCTTTTACATATGTATAATATTTTACATTTGTACAATCCCGGTCTTGTTTTAGCAAAAGAACATTTAGCAACATTATACTGTCATCTAATGTCCCTCTGTAAGTTCCAAAGTGAAGTTTTAGTCAAACACTTCTTTTGTTGTTGTTGTTGTTACAAATTATTTATTATTATTATTATTATTATTATTATTATTATTATTATTATTATTATTATTATTATTATTATTATTATTATTATTATTATTATTATTATTATTATTATTATTATTTATTTGATTTCTATACCGCCCTTCTCCTCAAGGGACTCAGGGCGGTTCACAGGGCATATATAAATAACAGTACAAAAATTAAAAGAAAATTAAACTAATGCCCAATTAAAATACAACAATGATAGAATAATAAAAACCAATTAAAAAACCCATATACCCCTATCAGGCCAGACCAGCTAATTCAAATAAATGGGTCTTCAGCCCGCGACGGAAGGATCGAAGGTCCGATGCCATCCGGAGCTCAACCGGCAGTTGGTTCCATAATGCCGGAGCACCCACAGAGAAGGCCCTCCCCCTGGGGGCCACCAGTCGACATTCCCTGACCGGAGGCACCCTGAGGAGGCCCTCTCTGTGGGCACGCACAGGGCGGAGGGGAGTTGACGCCGGCAGCAGGTGGTCCTCGAGGTATCCCGGACCCATGCCATGTAAGGACTTAAAGATCATAACCAAGACCTTGAACCTCACCCGGAAGACAACTGGTAACCAATGTAGCTCGTGGAGCAAAGGTGTAACATGGGAGTACCGGGAAACTCCCAAGACAACTCTCGCAGCCGCATTCTGTACCAGTTGGAGCCTCCGAGTAGTCTTCAAGGGAAACCCCATGTAGAGAGCATTACAATAGTCTAGGCGAGAGGTCACGAGCGCATGAGTGACCGTACACAGGGCATCCCGGTCCAGATAGGGCCGCAACTGGCGCACCAGGCGAACCTGGGCGAAAGCCCCCCTAGTCACGGCCACTATATGATCTTCCAGAGTAAGTCGTGAATCTAGGAGGACTCCCAAGTTGCGAGCCTTATCCACAGGGGGTAAGAGCTCACCCCCCATAGAAAGCGATGGAACATTTTGAATGTCCCGGGATGCCGGAATGTACAGCCACTCAGTCTAGTCAGGGTTGAGTTGAAGTCTGTTCCTCCCCATCCAGACCCGAACCACCTCCAGGCAACGGGACATCACAGCGAGGGCATCACTGGGGTGGTTTGGGGTCGAAATGAAAAGTTGGGTATCATCGGCATATTGATGATACCCAACTCCAAAACCACGAATGATCTCACCCAGCGGTTTCATGTAGATGTTGAACAGGAGAGGCGAGAGGACCGACCCCTGAGGAACTCCACAAGCGAGAGTCCTAGGGATCGACCTCTGCCCCCCTGCCAACACCGACTGCGAGCGTCCCAGGAGATAGGAGGAGAACCACTGAAGAACTGTGCCTCCCACTCCCAATCCCCTGAGACGCCGCAGCAAGATACCATGGTCGATGGTATCGAAAGCCGCCGAGAGGTCTAATAGGACTAGGACAGAGGAATATCCCCTATCCCGAGCCCTCCAGAGATCATTCACCAGAGCGACCAATGCCGTCTCCGTGCTGTACCCGGGCCTGAAACCCGATTGCTAAGGGTCCAAATAATCCGCTTCATCCAGGACCAGAGGGAGCTGATGCGCCACCACACTCTCAACAACCTTTGCAAGAAAGCGAAGGTTGGAGACTGGACAAAAGTTGTTCAATACAGCTGGGTCCAAGGCAGGCTTCTTGAGGAGAGGTCTCACCACTGCCTCCTTCAAGACGGTGGGGAAATAACCCTCACTCAAAGAAGCAGATATAACCGCCTGGAGCCAGCCTCGTGTCCTCTCCCTAGCTGCATAAACCAGCCAAGAAGGGCACGGATCCAATAAACATGTGGTGGAGCTCAGCCTCCCCATAATCCTGTCCACTTCATCAGGGGTCACAGAATCAAACTCCTCCCAGATAACATTGACAAGACCGCCCGTGTCCTGATCGCCAGACTCTGCCCAGCTGGAGTCCAAACCGGTCCGAATCCGAGCGATTTTATCTGACAGATGTTGACTAAATTCCTCGGCACGACCCTGCAAGGGATCCTCCCTCACCTCCTGATTAAGAAGGGAGCGAGTCACCCTAAACAGGGCGGCCGGGCGATTATCTGTGGACGCGATGAGGGTAGAGAAGTAATTACACCTCGCCGCCCTCATCGCTGCGAGATAAGACCTAATGTAGGTTCTTAACCGCAACCGGTCGGTGTTGTGACTCAGGGCCAGCCTGTGGGTCCGACAGCCGGGTCCGATGTATCGGAGGACTCAGATGTGGGGGAGGAGGGTAACGAACCGGCTGATGATGATTTGGAGGCTTTGCAGAGTCCTCAGCCGGGGACCTCTTCTCAGCTGTGTGAGCCCGAGAGTGCGGAGGATGATGACCCACAGCTGGCCCTGTTCAAGGACGCCCGACGCAGGAGGCAGACGAGCAGGGACAAACAAAGAAAGACTATGGGACTCCTCGGGAGGAGGCACAGGGAGACCACGCCCTGAGCTCTCTATAAAAGAAGTGTTTGGGGAGGGGCTGGTTGCTGAAAGCAACTTTTCCGCTTGAGAAGACAAGCTCTTGTGTTTTTGTTAACTGCGTAATTAAATCTTGGCAGAAGCCTTTTAGCCTTGGACGCTTTCCAGACTCTTCTTTTAATTAGGGGTTGCGAGAAGAGGGCTGGTTCAGAACAGTCGGATTCAGATCGGCTGGACCTCCAGCAGCTCTCTAGGCCCCGTTTCCGACGCTTCATCTCCCGGAGCTCCACGGAGAACCATGGAGCTCGCTGGGATCTGCACTGGGTCAGGGGCCGCAAGGGTACAACCCAGTCAAGTGACTCAGTGGCTGCCCTTTCCCAGGCTTCCACTAAGGCATCCGCCGAGTTGTGAGCAATGGAGGCAGGTGGGGACCCCAGCGCCGCTTGGAATCTATCAGGATCCATTAAGCATCTGGGGCGGTACCATCTAATTGGCTCCGTACCCCTACGGCGGGGGGTGGCAAGATGGAAGACCAGCCGCAGGAGGTGATGATCGGTCCATGACAGGGGCATAATAAATGGAGAGCCCCCACCAAGATCATCCAACCACCGTCCAGATAAGAAAATCAGGTCAAGGGTGTGGCCTCCCTCATGAGTTGGTTCAGAAATTACTTGCATCAGGTCCATGGCCGTCATGGAAGCCATGAACTCCCGAGCTAGCTCAGATGAGCCTCCCAGGGATAGATTCCGCTTGGAATCTATCAGGATCCATTAAGCGTCTGGGGCGGTACCATCTAATTGGCTCCGTACCCCTACGGCGGGGGGTGGCAAGATGGAAGACCAGCCGCAGGAGGTGATGATCGGTCCATGACAGGGGCATAATAAATGGAGAGCCCCCACCAAGATCATCCAACCACCGTCCAGATAAGAAAATCAGGTCAAGGGTGTGGCCTCCCTCATGAGTTGGTTCAGAAATTACTTGCGTCAGGTCCATGGCCGTCATGGAAGCCATGAACTCTTGAGCTAGCTCAGATGAGCCTCCCAGGGATGGTAGATTGAAGTCTCCCAAAACTATAAGTTTGGGGAACTCAACCACCAACCCCGAGAGGATATCGAGCAGCTCGGGCAGGGCTGCCGCTGCGCGACTAGGCGAAATGTACACCAGCAGCAAGCCCAACTGCGCCCCAGAACCAAATCTCACAAAGAGAGACTCACACCCGACTATCTGAAGAACGGTGGTCTCCCGCGGACATAAGGTCTCCCTGATAATCACCGCTACACCCCCACCCCTACCTTGAGCTCGTGGCCGGTGTAGCACCCGGAAGCCTGGTGGGCAAAGGTCAACCAAAGGGACCCCACCCTCTGGGCCCAACCAAGTCTCCGTGATGCAAGCCAGGTCCGCATGCTCACCCTCAACTAAATCCCTAATGAGGGGAGCTTTGTTAACCACGGACCTGGCATTCAGGTACACCAGCCGGAGCTCAGGAGGCTGCACATCCTCGCTCCCGGAAACTCAGGGAAGAAGCAGAGGGTCGGAGCGCCTCACCGCTTGCAAATAGCGGAGACGGCCCTCCCGGTAACGATACGGCCCTCTGTCTATCCACCTGCTGCCATTCCCCGTTGTGGGAATCGGTAATCCCACGACCCGCTCATGAGCCCCGGAGACAACCACACCCTGTTCTCCCCCCGCGCGGTCAGACCCAAGTCTGGCCTGAGCCATGGTTGATTGGCCACCCCCCATAGCCAGACAACCCCCATCTCCCACCCCTCTTCCCAACCCCATAAAAAATTTCGATAAAAAAGTAATCAGGGGCCTCCTATTAAATTTGTGTTGACGGCCCCTGCCCCTGCCCAGCCATCTCTCAGGGTCCCAGAACTCGGGCCCTTCATCGAGGTTAAGAGTATTTAAAGAGGCGGGTCGCACCCAGGAGAGGGGGGCACCCCTGTGGGCGAGCAAGTCCGTGCTGGTGTATTGTCGCATATGGGTCCAACAAGTCCAGGATAGGCAGTCCCATAGTTGGTCATGTCCATAGGAGGATCGAAGGCCGGGAATAAATATCTGGATCCACACCCAACTGCACTGCCACTCAGTTGGGTGCCCCGGTAAACAGGCCACCCCCCGCCCTCTCACGACGGGTTGCAACTCTGTTCCTGGGGGTGGTCCAAGATATACTCTGGGTAGGCATACCCCATAGAGCTCCCACCTCTATGGGGCTGCAGATGTAAAACCAAGCCACTCTCCCACCGTGGCTGGTACCCAGAACCGACCAAATCCAAAGGGGAGAGGGGGGGTAGGCAGAGAGTTGGTAGATGTATGTATTCAAGGCAGAAGGGTAGGCAGGCCAAGGTAGTAAAGGTGGCCTTATATATATGACACGGCAGGAAATGGTAGTGCTGTGGAAGCATCAGCTATTATTATTATTATTATTATTATTATTATTATTATTATTATTATTATTATTATTATTATTATTATTATTATTATTACCCTTATTATTCATCAGAGTTATATCCTGCATTTCCTCCAAGAACTCCTTGGAGAATTTCCTTAATTTTATGTTCAGAACAGTAATCGTGCTTTCCTTGCCTTTTGAAAGAGTTTGAAGATTTGGGTATGCCAACTCATAGGGGGCTCATAGAGGACCACACAACCACCTTGTGGTTGGTTAACACCTTGAAGCACCCCTGCCTTTCTATCTTTTAATTTATTTTGCCCTTGTTTTGCCAGGCTTTTTTTTACTGAGATAGAAAGGTAAAAACTATACAAAACAATTATACTGTAATTGTACAGCGACCAGAGTCACTCTAAAAGTGAGATGTATGATCTCTAAATTTGATGAATCAATAAACCCAGTGTGATTGGTTGGGTTGGGAGAGTGTGATTTGTCCCAAAATGAGTTAAGGGTGGACCGAACCTGGTTTCAGTGATTAAAACACATTAACCCCTACACCATACTGACCAGTGTTCAATTTAGAAGTGTTAATTCCCTAACATGGATGTTTCTTCTATGATGCTATTGTGAGTATTCCATTGAAGAAAATGGAAACATCATCTCAAGCACATTTGTTTACAAAAGCAAGTCCATAGTTTTCCAATGTAATGTTTCTAAATAAAGATATAAAGCTGGCTTAGGCTAAGCTTGAACACAAGTAGCATTTTTCATCCAAATGGAGATCCTTCTTCATCACAATCCCCAGTCACAACAAAGTTCTTCTTACATTTGCAATAATATAAATAGTATGGGTTCCAAGTCTAACCTTTCGACTTGAACAAGTGAAAAAGTACCCAGGGGTACTGAGGTTTTATAACTCTTTTGCATAAAAAATTGAAAAAGAGCATAAGGCTTTTACATTTTGACTCTCAAAATTTATTTTTAAATAATAAAATAGAATGAGACTATTTGCAAAGTATCCCATTATTATACGTGCTCAAGTACATATCTCCACCTATGGCTTCAGAAACACTGCTATTTTGGAAGTACATGATGTCATTCAGATCATGAATGACTCTGAACTAATACAGATTGAGTATTCCAGGACATAGTTTTCAACTGTTTTATAGTCAGTTCATTACTCTAAGTCTGAATAGCAAAAAGTCCTCTTAGGATATTTAGGGGAACAACTGAAGTAAGATTACAGCCTTTCTTGAAATGGAGATTTTTTAAGAATACATAGGCTATCTCAGAAACCAAAGTGAGACAAAAGAGACTAGATGGTGGATTGCTTTGGCTTGCAGAAACAACTGCAAGAGAAATCTAAAACATGTCAGGCTGAGACAGAGTTATGACTTTCCTTTATCTTCAGGTTGCAGGAGGAAACCGCAAAGTGTTCTTCAAGTCGGGGTAAGATTTTAAAAGGTTCAACATAAAGGTATCACTTGGACTGTGGCAAAGTTTTGCTGACCAAAGTCTAGCGAAAATGGAAATACCAAAAAAGAAGGCTTCAAAACTGCAAGTTCATGGTCAGCCATGGTGTCTTCATCAGGAAAGAGGTATTTTGAAAAAAACTTGGAGTTCAAAATTTTAGAGGTGTAAACATGGGCTAGATTTGAAGTTCCAAAAGAGAAGCAAAATATCTGCCTAGTGAGTCTAATGAAAAACCTCAAGGGAAATTGTGGAAGAAACTAGAAAGATGTGTCATTCAAGAGCAGCTTTTTCTCTTTCAATTCCTTATGTAAAAGAGGTAGAGCCAGGGGTGGGATTCAGCCAGTTCGCACCAATTCGGCAGAACCAGTAGCTAATTTTTTGTTGCCCAGACCCAGAATGGACTTCCAGAAGTGGCATCCACACAGAGAACCGGCTGTTCACATATTTGAATCCCACCACTGGGTAGAGTATTCACTGAATAAAACACAAAAGAGAGTGGTTCCCTAAATAGGGGGCTAGATAGAAGAAGAAGTATGATCTTTTTCTGTTTAGACTATGATGTATGTTTAGGTATGCTTCTGGGTAAAAATGAGCCATACAAAACCTGTAGGAGATTTCCATTTCCTAGTATCTTGAAATAAGAATATTAATGACTGCACTGTCTGGGTGGCAACAGTTGTACTCAAATACATCTGGAAGTGATCAGGCTAGGAAAGCTAGTCTATATTTCCTGTAATCACTGAGTTATTGGAATTACTGAGCTTTTAAATTGCCTCATACTGCATATTGCAAAGGTGCAATGGTGAATGGCCCACATGGGAATCTATAGTCAATCTTCCCCAAATACTTTCCCTATACAGTATCCTAGAATACTATCAAAAGTGATAGTGCAAGCTTTGGGGACTCATTACAGACCAAGGCAGCTTGCTGGAGAGTAGAAGCATGAAGCAAAGCAGTGCTAATTTACTCACTTTCTTTATTTACCATTCATTCACTCACCCATTCAATATTCATTCATTCTAAAGGCCAGACATAATAAACAATGAGAATTGTTCCATGAATAACAAAAGCATGATATCAGTTTAGACTAGGTGTAGGCAACCTTGGCTCTTTTATGACTCATGGACTTCAACTCCCAGTATTCCTGACTCAGGAATTCTGGGAGTTGAAGTCCACAAGTCATAAAAGGGCCAAGGTTGCCTACCCCTGGTTTAGACTGACATAAGAGAGCTTAAGAACAACATTTTCATGATGAACAATGTTCTGTTGCACAGCTAGCTTGTTGGGTAATAATCAATTTTATTTTACATATGCCTATTATAAAAACCCAGACTCTTTTGGCTGCTAGGTATGATTTGATCTGGCAAAAAATTGAAAAACAGTCTCAGCAGAGGTGAGATCCAAAACTCTCCATGCATGAGAAAAAGAGTCCTGTAAGAGGATTTATAAAAATATATTTCACCTTAACCCAAAAAATACTTTAAACAATATGACTTCACTGCAGAACAAATGGATGTGATTTCCTGACTTGCTTTAGCACCTGACATTTTTGGAATGGATTTTCAAAATATATATTGAAATCAAACAATACTGAACAATTTATATGAATCACTCAAACAGTATTCTTGAGGGTTAGCGTGTCTCTTTGCTTCATTTTTTTTCTTTTATATTTCATTGCACCAGCTTCAGTTTCTGCTCACTTAAAGTATTATTTAGGGAAAGCTAGCCAATTTGAATTTCATCATTTGAAATTATTTGGGGGGGCATGTAAAAAAATCAAGAGGAAGAGCTGCCATTTCAAGAGAACTTATTTTTTTATTTTATTTTTACGATTATGATAAAGTTTTGAAGAAATGTAGGCATAGATATGAACCCAGTAGTTATATTTATTAATTTTGTACTACTATTTGGACAGAAGAAATTAAAAGTAGATAGAGAACCAAAGAGAGAAGCAACCTAGAACTAAGGAGAAATTTCCTGACAGTTAGAACAATTAATCAGTGGAACAACCTGCCTCCAGAAACTGTGAATGCTCCAACACTGGAAATTTTTAAGAAGAGACTGGACAGCCATTTGTCTGAAATGGTGTAGGGTTTCCTGCCTGAGCAGGGGGTTGGACTAGATGATGGCCTCCAAGGTCCCTTCCAACTTTTTATTGTTGTTGTTGTTGTTACATTATCAGTCTACATTATAATGAGGACAACTTATATGGTCAGGTGGTGATGAGGTGAAACCATGATTACTTGTTAATATTTTATTTTTGTTGGGGGCACAAGGATGCATTAGAAACTATAATGGATTCTTAATATTGAAATTCTTTCCGAAATGGAAATGACATTTGATATTGTCAGTAACTTCAGCAAATGCTGCCGTATCTCTGCTGACACTGAAATTATTATTTTTCTACCATACTTTGATATTATATACTTCTCTTCTCCAGGACTCTAGTTCTTCCGTTCACAAGGGATTTCTTGTCCTCCAAGATGGGCTAGAATAATTTAATCTGCTCACAGCTACACAGTCGTAAAAGAGATTATATTGGAAACATTTCTAAAAGCTCTTTCTGTGTATAAGTTCTTTTACTCAGAAAGATGGTTCTCTCAACCCTCTTGAGAGTGCAGAAATTCAGATGAGCACTAGATGACAGCAGTAAGCTAGAACAGTCTGTCTCTTTGCTTTCACCTCACCTGTCTGGATTTTTTGGCAACCCATACAAATGAGTCTTGCTCATTCCTCTTTTTTATATCACTTTACATGCCTTTATTCATTCCAGAAAGAGAAAGAAGAAGATTGTTTAATTCCAATTTAAATATTATACTGAATATTTAATTCAGAATCTTCATTCCTTTTGCGTGCATTGTTCCATATTGCTTATTCACTTGCCTTAATGACTAGGATTGTTCCATTATTAGTTTTTTAAAGTTGGTTTGAAAAGTAATTTATCATCTCATTCCCTTTGGGAGAAAATGCTCTGAGTTCTCCTATTTTTTGTCAGTTGCAGAGCATTAGAACCAAAGTGAGGGAAGTTATGTTTCTCTTCAACTCTTTTCACCACAGAAGAAGGAGTGTATCTAGAGTAACCTGAAAGCCAGACCTTTTTTTTCCTTCTGCCATGCATGAAGTGCTGAAAGAAATCTATGAAAATTCAGCATGTTTGAAAACGTCAATTCCTCTCTTATACAGTTCCTGCCATTCAGTATCTGTTCTCAAGCTTTTCTAGGAATTCCTAACATCATCTTCACCATATGGTGGACAAATGAAATTTTTGTTGCATTTCTTCTTCTGGGCATCCCAAAGGAGTTTTTTCAAAAGGCAACTGTACTTCCTTGGTTTTTTTCCTTGAAAATGTTTCGCTTCTCATCCAGGAAGCTTCTTCATTTCTGAACAAGAAGAAGCTTCTTGGATGAGAAGCAAAACATTTTCAAGGGAAAAAACAAAGGAAATCCAGTTGCCTTTTGGAAAAGTATCTTTGGGACAACCATGACCTGGATAATTGAGAATCTCCATAGACATTCTTCTTCTGGGGTTATAGCAATCTCCCCAATTTGGAAAGTAAAAATCTGACCACTCTGAGTTTCCTGTGATATTACAATATTCCAGGGGCTATAAAATTAGATTCTAAATCTCTAATTCTATTATCATTATATAACTAAGTGGATTCATACAAGATTTTAAAAAGGTAGCTGTAGAACAACATGTTGAAATCCTCTATCTAGTGTGTTACTATATTTACTGTTCAGGGCTAAATACAGGAGGTATAATGACTGGAATACAATAAATTTGATTAGTTAGCATATTTAGCTAAACACATATCACAATGGAACATATTTCAGATAAACGTGAACATTAAATATTCTTTAAAAAGGAAATCTATAAGCAAAGAGAATGCTGAAATATTAGGTAGAATACAGTGGATTGCTTGAAAAAAAATCATTAAAATCACTGATTGTATATTGGCGTTACATTCTGCTCCATAAGGCTTTGTGAGAGTTAAACTATGTCATGATACAGGAATCTTATAAGCTAACGTGTATCTCCTAAGGTCATGTACACTATAAAGCATGAAATATAAGAAGCATCTGTTGGCAGCACAATGTAAAGGTGTGGACTCTTTTAATGACTAGACTGAAGATTAATGATGCAGCCTGTTACAGGCATGGGGGGAGGTGCCTTTCTCTGGTGACCTCTGAAATCATAATGAAAAAAGCATGTCTACACTTGAGAAGAACAGTTGCTAGAGAAATTCTGAACATCTCTGGTCCACCCATTGCATTATAGTAAGTCTTGGCTTTTAAGCTCAAATATTAACTAACTGGTATCCTTTAATTGAGGTTCCAGAAATACAAATAATAATGCTTGTAAATTTGTAAGTAAATACAAGTAATCATGAATAATATATGTAGGCTGGGCTAGGAGGATTGGGCTTGAAATGACCCTTTGTGCTAAATCCTATATTTAATATTCCATTACATTTGCTTAAGTTTCCATGTGAAACTAGATGACAAATAACAGACAAACCTTAATTTGTTTAATTCATAGATGTCTCACTCCCCAAATATTAGTATAGACAGAATATATACTGCTGTTTTGATGGCATTTGGAAACTATAACTACAGTCCATTCCAAATTGTGGATTAGTTGGCAGCCAAAGGTACATTTCCAAACAAAAAAAACTTACTTTTTCATTCATTCATTTTTCTAGGGCCTTGTATGTAATGTTTAATTGAAAAGCAGTAACAGTACTGATTTGCCTTATTAGAAACACATTACAAATAATTTTGATAATATTGTCAGCCACAATTAATCAATCTTAACACTGGCTTCTATTTTACCTACACAAAATGTGGTTTCTCTACAAAATTGGAATGAAGGAACTATTCTGAGTACCAAGGGTATACTGTTAGAAAAACATAGCTAGATATACACTGACATAATGCAAACTTTTTTATTTCTATTATTCCCTAAAGCAGTGGTGGGATTCAGTCAGATCACACCACTTCAACAGAATCAATAGCTAATTTTTTGTTGCCCAAGCCCAGAATGGACTTTCGAAAGCAGCATCCACACAGAGAACCGGTTGTTCACATATTTGAATCCCACCACTGTCTAGATCTATATATGAATAAGTAGCATGAGTGAATAACATAGTAATATAAGAAATTTCCAGTAATAGCAGTACTGTATACCTGATTTTAGTTGTTCAAGTTTTATTTATAAGCATACAAACATACAATCCTTCCTTCCTTCCTTCCTTCCTTCCTTCCTTCCTTCCTTCCTTCCTTCCTACCTACCTACCTACCTTTGTAGTGAAGAACACAGTGAAAAATGCCACATCTCATAACATCATATAGCCATAAAATTACAGTAAAGAGAGTGTAGCACACAGAAGACTTTATTAATAGGGAATTCATTAACAAGATGACTACCACAGAGAAGATCCAATCTCCAATCAGGAATCCTGCGAACCCTTCAAATCATTTGCCAAGAAGGAATCCAAAGTGACATGGCTGAAACAAGTTGAAGTTTCCTTGATATGGGGCTTTGTTGTTACTAATTGAGTTCTTATTGTATATGGTTGTACCACAAATATTTCTTTGTGCATTTTCTGTAGTCTCAGAATTTAGCTGTCTCTAAGCAATAAGTATTTCCTCCAAAATATTTGCAATTATCTATAGGCGTCTAGTCATGCCGGCCACATGACCACGGAGACGTCCTCGGACAAGCGCTGGCTCTTCGGCTTTGAAACGGAGATGAGCACCGGCCCCTAGAGTCGGAAACGACTAGCACACATGTGCGGGGGAACCTTTACCTTTTTATAGTATTGGTAATATCTGTCCAAGAGCAATAAAGACCAAACAAACCATTCATCTGGCATATTGTTTTCCTTTCCATTTCCTTTTGGGTTATTGCTCTGGTCATCAGAATGTATTAGTTATCTCTGGAGAAAAAATTAGTAATCCTTGATTGTTTTTGAGGTTTAATGCACAATCAGCAGTTTCAATTACTGGCTACAACCCCTTTTGCTTTTAGTCATCTCTAATGATGATATGGTTTCTCCAATAGTAACAAGCAGAGTCTCCCTTCATTACTATACCATTACTATAATGGCTGTGGTGGGATTCAGCCAGTTCGCACCACTTCGGCAGAACCGGTAGCTAATTGTTTGTTACCCAGGCCCAGAATGGACTTCCAGAAGTGCAATCCATACAGAGAACCGGTTGTTCACATATTTAAATCCCACCACTGCATAATGGTATGAAAAATTATCACAAGACAAATTCATCTTTCCTGGGTCATGGAAAATTTGACCTAAAGTATTTTTTGTGTTTTACAGTGACATTAAAGGACCCCAAAAAATTAATGATTGTTAGGAGTTGAAAGGAGACAAAATGGTATATAATAACATTTGGTATAAAGAAAAGTGTGAAAGATGGGGAGCCAGTAGTCAACCAAGGAAAACATGGAGTGTGTAATAGCCTCATCCATTCATCAAAATTATTACACAAATCATTTCATTTTATTTATTTTAATTCCATTTATATCCCGCCCTTCTCCGAAGACTCAGGGCGGCTTACAAGCTTAGCAGTAGCCTTCATTCTATGTATATGCCTGCTTATTAGGGCTTTCACACACACCCCAAGCGGCATTATTACAAAGTCAGCTTAATTGCCCCCAACAATCTGGGTCCTCATTTTACCTACCTCGGAAGGATGGAAGGCTGAGTCAACCTTGAGCCTGGTGGGATGCGAACCTGCACTAATTGCAGGCAGCTGGTGTTACTTAAGGAGGCATTAGCCCACTGCTCCACCAAGGCTCTGTAGCTGTCCTTTTCTAAATCATTGGTAGATATTTTGCTATAGTTTACACATTTCCTGTCCCAAACTGCATGGGAGCCAATGAGCCAATGTTTCAATAACAGTGGACAGAAACACCTCCGGGAATTATTAATAGGAGACATGGAGGTCACATGTGGCCATTGGTCTTCATATTGACCAACTCTGTTCTATATTAAATCCTACATGTAACATATACTGTATTCCATCAGTTGCACTTATCTGTGATATAAATAAAAATCATTAGAATAACTCTGTGATCTTGCTGATGTAAGCATCCCCTGTAAGTTGCAGGGCTTATAAAAGAGTCATACTTCCTCTTGTTGCCAATGAATAAATAGAAAAAACTATGTTTTTATTAATCTGTAATGTCCCCTTGGTGCCATAATTCTCAGACTTTTTGGATTCAACTACCTAGTCCTACAGTGATAGAAGCCAGATCCACATTCAAACAAACTGAGACCAACAAAATATTAAATGGGATTTTTTTTACCTGTTGGTGTTTGTGAATATGTATGCAATCAAATGTACACATCTGATAGTATCTATGATTTTTTACTAACTTTGGCCTGTTCTTTTGATTGTCAAACTGTGGATGATGCTTCCCTGAGAAATATAATTATTTCTAGTTAAGACTAGAATCGGATTCACATAAAGTGCTATAATGTAATATTTGCTTGGTTTGGGCTAGCCTGTTTTGCAAATCAATATTATGGTTATTGAAAACCATCTTAAATAAATTATAGCTTAGTGCAACATATGAACCCAGCCACATATTTCTCCCACTGTGTGAGAGTTGAGGCTGGAATTGGTGGTCCTCTGGCCAGAGTGGCTTTTGTGTAATATATACAACTATTTATTTGTGTCTCACTTTTATTATGTTACAAATAACTCCAGGTGATGAACACATCCGACATACCTTCATCCTCCTGTTTTCCCTACAACAAATCTGTGAGGTGAATTGGGCTGAGAGAGAATACTGTAACTAGCCCAAAGTCACCCAGTTGGCTTTTATGTTTACATAATAGTAATCTAAGGCCGGGAATCACTGATCTCTCCTCACAGTCTCTGATTTATTGTTGTGAAATAAGAGGCAGTTAAAACTGAAAACTTATTCAGAAGAAAATGACATCATAAATATGAACTTCACCAGGAACAAAACTAACGACAATTATTTTTTTTCTGAAACTGGGCACAAGAATATTACTAGTTTTTCTAACTTTCCTTTTGACCAAGATTCAAGTAGGTCAAGTATCTGAATCATCATTTATCCCCAGCCTTTTTCAATTTTCATAGTATTTTATATTCTAGCAATCCTTTGGGATGAGACAGCTTTGAGCATAAACTCAAATGTAGTTTGGTATAACGACCAACAATGTATACATGAATAAATAAACATAATAGTATAACTTAATAGTATTCCTAGAGTATGGTACTAAATGTTTTATTGCAAGGGCATTCTCAAATCTCCATGGGTTATATAAAAACATTGGCCTTGTAAGTATGTTTAGGAATGCAATTTGGGAACTGCCCATATGGATGGCTTTTATAGGGATATTAATGATTCAGAATTCAGACATCTTACACAGAAAAGAGGAACTTTTTCAAAGCATGATGTTGGGGCTGTATGATAGACAATAGTCTCTATAGTGTAGAGAGAGTTTCCTCCTTTAAATTTCTGGGAGTCTACCTCTGTGAAGATCTGACCTGGAAAGTTAACACAACTCAGGTGGCTAGAAAGGCCCAACAGAGGCTTCACTTTCTTAGGGTCTTGCGGAAGAACAGGGTAGAACAACAGCTAATGACCCTCTTTTACCGGTCTACTATAGAGAGCGTCCTCTCGTATGGTATTGTGGTTTGGTATGCTGGTCTGACAGCCGCGGATAGGAAAGTATTACAGAGGGTAGTGAGCACAGCACAAGACATTGTGGGCTGTTCCCTGACACCACTGGATGACATCGCCAGGGCTCGTTGCCTTGGAAGAGTGAGGAAGATTCTCAGGGATGACTCACACCCTGGACGGTATCTCTTTACTCTCCTACCATCCGGTAGGAGATATAGGAATATAGCCAGCTGTACCAACAGGCTGAAAAATAGCTTTTATCCGTGGGCTGTTAGGCTTTTAAATGGGACATAATCTTATGCAGAATTGACTTGGGAGGCCGGTGTGTGGTGTAGTTGGTTCACATAGTGTGGTGGGATGGAGGGTTTGTTGTCACTGTGTGTTGGGGGGAGAGAGCATGGGGGGAGGCTCAGATAATCTCAATGTACACATATTGTACTTTGACAATAAAGGTTTATTTATTTATTATTATTATTATTATTATTATTATTATTATTATTATTATTATTATTAGCCGGGAACCAGGAGCTGTGGGGTGAAACTAGTGATTAGAACAAAAGAGCAAGTCAGGACAGATAATGAAGAACAAGCTAGGAATTCAAATATAGCACCAAAGAATTCAAAGCACTCCAAGGAAGCCACAAACACAATTCAATTAGGATAGGAAGCTTTCCTAAGGATCTTTTTGTCTAGAAAAATCCAGTGGCAGCTTTGGATGGACAGGTTCATTCCATGTCCAATGACTGAATTGGCAAAGGAGATAGTGCAGCACATATTATAACAATTACCCCTAGAAGCTTATGGTGCACAAGCCCAAGGTCCAGTATTCAATCAATCAAACCTTTATTATGGTCAAAGAATAGCAGAAGAGTACAGTAAGAATTTGGATATCTCCTGATAATATATCTACCTTGTGGTCATCTCTGATGTTCCAAAAATGCAGAAGAAGGGGAGGATATTCTCAGTGAATTGAGCAGAATTCTGAGAATTTATAGTCTTAGTTTTCTACTAAAGCATTTCATTAATATTTTGTAATTGACAGTCTCTATGTGGAATGTAGATTTTACACCAAGGATTTTTTTTTTGTCTGTTGTACACTTATTGCCAAGGACAGTTTAAGCTTTGAAAAAGTTTCCCAGCAATGCTTGATGCAATGCAGGCATGAAAAGTTATTTCACAATGAGTATTTGGCAACTTGTTTATTTGAAGCTAAGTATAGCTGCTTTGCAGGCCATTTCTTCCAAAGGAAAATGCAAAAGAAAGTCATTTATAATCAGATTGACCAATTAAAATAATTCCTTAGAAGTTCTACAGCTGTATCAGATTTTTCATTTTTGGGTGAGGAGTGGGAGACAAATGTGACTCAATAGGTTTTTAGTTCAGTTAAAAATATAATTCAGTAAACTGCAAATTAATGCAACAGAAATAGAACTTTTCCAAAGAAATAGGAATAAAAAGACCTTTAACATTATTGTTTCTGAGGGCTTTTTTAATTTAGCAAGCATTGGTAAAATTCAACCAGTGTCCTTTCCTCAACAGAGAGGCCTACTAATCTTTGCAATTGTTCTTCCTTTTGCCAACCCCTGCACCACACTAAACCATAATTTGAGGAAGTAGACTAAATAGAACGACTATTTTCATTTTTACTATCAGAGTTTCTCCCTTAGTGCAGAATCCATTTGGATTTTAGTTTTATTTTTTCCCAAACAAAATGGATTTTAGAATCACCATAGAATTAAAGCTATCATACCCCTATAAAAACCAATGGACTCTGTTTCTCAAGGGTATCTGCCCTGTGATAAGATGGATGATCAATAAATTTTATAAATAAATTCATGGAGGTAGGATCTTGCTACTTTAGCTCTAGGAAAAATGATGTTCCTGAGAAAGGCAATACCTTCTGTTCATATTGTAAGAGATCACTACATGAAGATAAATGAGGGCTGACTCCAATGGCTTTAAATGCTTACATTTTCCTTTTAAATACCATATCACCATAATTATCTAGTTAGGCTGAAATTTAGGCTCCTAACTTTTCAGGTTGGTTTAGACAGAAACATGATTTGTAAGATTTGGTTTCCAGTTTGCCAAGCCATGTGCCCAAATTCACCACTTCCTATTTCTTAGAACACTTATATTCTTTCCATGACAAGATGTCAGCGTGCATTTTTAGCTGGAACATAAATTATCCCTGGTTATTGTGGCTATTGTTATTGTGCTTCAGCAGAGACAGGCTTAATTAAGAATCACTGGAACAATTGCTCATTCTGAGAAATGCCGCATGATTCAGGCTTTGAATCATATGGCACCAGCGGAAACTCACTTAGTGCACAACATTTCAATTCAATTAGTACATAAGAACCATAATTAAAACACAGATGCAACTAAATTAGAATACAGATAGACGAAAACTGTAGGAGGTGGGTTAACAGAAGGAAGTGAGACTGATAGAACTTCCCTGTTTCCCCAAAATTAAGACCAGGTCTTATATATATATATTTTGCCTCCAAAAGAGGCACTAGGTTTTAATTTCGGAGAATGTCTTATCTTAGGACCACCACAGCCAGCTTGCGTCCAGATGCCATATGGTGCATTGCGCCATTGCCACTCCTCCAGGCAGGATACTGCATGGTGCTTTGTGGTAGGATGCTGTGTGGCTCTTTGGGCTGTTTCTGCAGTGGAAACGGCCTGAAACACCACCTGGCCTCCTGTGGCGAGCAACAGAAGCAGCCCAAAGCATGCAAGCAAGAGAAGCGGCCCAAAGCACTGCACAAGCAGTGGAAGCAGCCCGAAGCACCATGCAACATTGTGCCAGGAGGAGCGGCAATGATGCAATGTGCCAAATGGTGGCCAGCCACAAGAGGCGGCAAGCAGCCACAGAAGTCAAGTAGTGGCGCGATAGGTGTGGGGGTATGGGAGGCCTGGCTGTGGTGATCCTACTGATAAGGTAAATCGGGTGCAGGGCCCTACCCACCACCCTAGCTTGATTTTTAGGGGTGCGCCTCACCCCAAAAATAGGGCTTAGTTTTGGAGCAGAGCTTATATTAGGCCCACCCCCCAAAATCAAGCTAGGAGTTACTATCAGACTGGGTCTAACTTTCAGGGAAACACGGCTCAGAAAAGAATAAAGTTAGCTTGGTGGCTCAGCTTTGTCTTAGCAGGATCCCACAATCTTGTATTCTGTCCTTTAACAAGGGAGGGGAGACTGCTGTTTTTCCCAATTTATTTTTATTTTACAGGACTTGTAAACATGAAAGGCATGACTTGGTAGCATCATGGTTCTTTCTAAACCAACTTGAAAAGTTAGGGAAGCTAAACTTCAGCCTAACTGGGTAATTATGATGACATGATATTTAAAAGGAAAACATAAGCCATGCAAAGCCATTGTAGTCATCTCTCATTTATAGCATTAGCAATAGCTCTTAGACTTATATAAAGCCCTAGAGTGCTTTACAGCACTCTCTGGACAGTTTACAGTGTCAGCATATTGGCCCCCAACAATCTGGGTCCTCATTTTACCAACCTTGGAAGGATGGAAGGCTGAGTCAACCTTGATCAAACTCCAGTCTGTGGCCACTCTGCAATGCCGCATTCTAACCACTGCACCATTAGGGCTCCTTATCATTTATCTTTGTGTAGTGATCACCAAGAATTAATTAATGCTTTCTCCAGCTGATCAGTAAAGGAATATGTCAAATATTCTATTAAATCCCCTTACTGTTATTCCATATTGAATAAATGTCTCCCATGAGTTGGGTTATCAACAGTATTGTGACCAGGTGTTACCACATCTACCATCGGAAAAGTCTTCAATGCAGACAGGAAAATATAATACCGGATGAGTGGAGAGCTGAGAGGCTGGGAGTCAGGAGGATTCAAGAATTCCTACCAAAGGGAAAAACAGACTGCTCATGAGTTCTGCAAGGCTGAAATGTTGCAGAGAAAATACCAACCTTTGATCTGGTTTTTTTTTAAGTTCTCAGCAGAGCTGTTAAACAAAAAGCACTAACAAAATTCAGGTCTCAAAGGCAACTGATATCATATAATTCCAAACCAACGGATGGGCCATTTGAATTATGACTACCCTAGTTTTCTATATTAAAAGGTCACCAAAGCCATTCATACAGAGCCTGGATAATGCTGTTAGCAATTTCGTTATATACTTTTCTTTAAAGACATTTCCATGGAACGTTTTCATAAGAACACATGCCATTAAAATGAGACAGCACTGGTACAGGAAATTTTCCCATGGTTGATTATATTAGTGGATATTCCATGTAAAAAGAAACCTGCATTTTAAAATCTCTTAGTATAGGTTTAGGATCCAAAACTTTCAACATTTCTGCTGATATGTGCATATTTGTTAAGCTGAAACAACTCCTTGCTGCTTCATTAATTCATGAGTTTCTGCTGAATATAGAGAACACATAAGCAGTCACAGTTATCCTCTTCCATCATTACTAGCCAAGAAAACAAATTTTCTGAGATCAGTAAAGTCAGAGTAATTGTGCTTAATACATCAAAAATCATATTCTAGTGGAAAAAATTATGCATGCATACTTTAATGTAAATATTATGAAATACATTGAATTTTTTTTCAGATAACATCAAATAAATTACCCCATTGTTTGTCAAGTTTGTAAAAAGGTCAGAGAGGAAAATTAATTGGCTGGCTGGTTGGTTGGTTGATTATGTGCAATCAAGTCAGGAGCCACTTAGATTTTCTCCATGTCAATTTGTCCCCAACCTGGTCCTGCAGGTCCTCCAACAGTGAACTTACCACCACTAAGTCCAACCATCTTGCTGCTGGTCATTCTCTTCTCTTTCCTTCTACTTGTCCTAGGTAGTTTTTCACTTAATATCTGAAATAGGATAAATTGTGTCTGGTCATATATGCCTCAAGTGAAAACTTTTTTTACTTCTTTGTTGAACTATTTGTTTGTTTTCTTGATTGTCCATAGTATTCTCAGGAATCTTCTCTAATACAGTACATGCGTTAAAAAACTCCAATACACTTTCTATCTGGCTTATCAAAATTTTAACTTCTGCTTCCATAAAGGGATACATTGTCTGCACTATTCTTTGTAGGTACAAAGAGGGGAAAAAACAAGTAATTTTTTAAATTGAAAAATAATAAATTCCCTTAGATGTCCAATGTTACTGCACTGGATTTTGAGCAAACCAGGGATTTCTCTTCCAGTCATTGGAAGTATTACATTTTCTCTTCAAAATAATCATTGTGTAATTAATTAGTAATTAAACAGCTACACTTTTATATTGGGATAGCACAACTTTTTATGGCAGAAAGCAGCGGTCTTCAAACTTGGCCCTTTTATGATTTGTGGACTTCAACTCCCAGAATTCCTCAGCCAGCGTGCCTGGCTGAAGAATTCTGGGAGTTGAAGTCCACAAGTCATAAAAGGGCCAAATTTAAAGACCCCTGGCATAAAGGAAGGAGACAATGTTAGAACAACAATTGCTGTGATAAAACTGAGCCTGAAGCCTCAGCATTCAGTGTTCAAAGTAATGCCACAAAAACTTAGCTTTCTTTGCCCAATGCTTAAGATTTCCCATTTGCCTAGAACTTTGTATCAAAGGCAGCCTGACCATTTTCTTAACCATAGATGTTTTAGAAAAGAAGAAAGTATTGCATTTTTAGAGCATAAGGAAGTAGCATGGCATGAAGCCAACAGAATATGCATTTGTTGTGTATTTAATGATGATGCCATTAATGAAAGGCTATCTCTTCTGTCCCCTTCATGGATTACTGCCTTGTCATGGCAAAGGGGCTTGCATAACTCAATGAAACTATAGCTGAGTTCTGACAAAACGTGATCCACTGGAGAAAGGTATGTGTAGTTTAATGAAGAGAAGGGTGAGGGGTAACATGATAGCAGTGTTCCAATATCTCAGGGGCTGCCACAAAGAAGAGGGAGTCAAGCTATTCTCCAAAGCACCTGAAAGCAGGACAAGAAGCAACGGATGGAAACTAGTCAAGGAGAGAAGCAACCTAGAACTAAGGAGAAACTTCCTGACAGTTAGAACAATTAACCAGTGGAACAACCTGACTCCAGAAGTGGTGAATGCTCCAACACTGGAAGTTTTTAAGAAGAGAGTGGCCAGCCATTTGTCTGAAATGGTATAAGTTTTCCTGCCTGAGCAGGGGGTTGGACTAGATGACCTCCAAGGTCCCTTCCAACTTACTATTATTATTATTATTAAATAGCAACCCACTCCAGTATCTTTGCAATGAAAACCCCATGGACAGTACCAAAAGGAAAAAAGATATGACACTGGAAGATGAGCCCCTCAGGTCGGAAGGCGTCCAATATGCTACTGGGGAAGAGCAGAGGGCCAGTACTAGTAGCACCAGAAAAAATGAAGCGACTGGGCCAAAGCTGAAAGGATGCTCAGCTGTGGACGTGTCTGGTGGTGAAAGGAAAGTCCAATGCTGTAAAGATTTTTTCTCCATAGGAACCTGGAATGTAAGATCCATGAATCAAGGAAAGCTGGACGTGGTCAAACAAGAGATGACAAGACTGAACATCAACATCTTAGGAATCAGCGAACTACAATGGACAGGAATGGGTGAATTTAATTCAGATGACCATCAGGTATACTACTGCGGGCAAGAATCCCTCAGAAGAAATGGAGTAGCCTTCATAGTCAATAAAAGAGTAAGAAAGGCAATACTGGGATACAATCCCCCAAATGACAGAATGATCTCAGTTTGAATCCAATGCAAACCATTCAATATCACAGTAGTCCAAGTCTATGCCCCAACCATCAGTGCTGAAGAGGATGAAATTGACTGGTTCTATGAAGCCCTACAGCACCTTATGGAACTAACACCAAAAAATGATGTCCTTATCATCATGGGGGATTCGAATGCTAAAGTAGGAAGCCAAAAGATAACCGGAATAACAGGAAAGTTTGGCCTCGGAGTACAAAATGAAGCAGGGCACAGGGTGATAGAATTTTGTCAAGAGAATACGATGATCATAGCAAACACTCTTTTCCAACAACCCAAGAGACAGCTCTACACATGGACATCACCAGACAGTCAACACAGAAATCAGATTGACTTTGTGCTCTGCAGCCAAAGATGGAGAAGCTCTATACAGTCAGTAAAAACAAGACCAGGAGCTGACTGTGGCTCAGACCATGAGCTTCTTGTTGCAAAATTTAGGCTTAAACTTAAGAAAGTAGGGGAAAGCACTAGGCCACTCAGGTATGAACTAACTCATATCCCTGTTGAATATACAGTAGAGGTGACAAATAGATTTAAGGAATTAGATCTGACAGACAGAGTGTCTGAAGAACTATGGACAGAGGTTCGTAACATTGTACAAGACGTAGCAACTAAAGCCATCCCAAAGGAAAAAAAATGCAAGAAAGCAAAATGGCTGTCTGAGGAAGCATTGTAAATAGCTGAGGGAAGGAGGGAAGCGAAAGGCAAGGGAGAAAAAGAAAGAAACACCCAATTGAATGCAGAATTCCAGAGAATAGCTAGAAGAGATAAGAATGCCTTTTAAATGAACAGTGCAAAGAAATAGAAGAAAACAATAGAATAGGGAGGACCAGAGATATCTTCAAGAAAATTGGAGAGATGAAGGGAATGTTTCATGCAAAAATGGGCATGATAAAGGACCAAAATGGCAGGGACCTAAGAGAGGCAGAAGAGGTTAAGAAGAGGTGGCAAAATTACACAGAAGAAATATACAAGAATGAGCTTAACGTCCCTGATAACCACGATGAGGTGGTCACTGACCTTGAGCCAGACATCCTGGAATGTGAAGTGAAGTGGGCCTTAGGAAAGCTGAGCAACAACAAAGCTAGTGGAGGTGACAGTATTCCAGCTGAGCTATTCAAAATCTTAAAAGATGATGCAGTAAAAGTGCTACACTCAGCAAATTTGGAAAACTCAATAGTGACCACAGGATTGGAAAAGATCAGTTTACATTCCAATTCCAAAAAAATGCAGTACCAAAGAATGTTCAAACTATCGCACCATTGCACTCATTTCACATGCTAGTACAGTTATGCTTAAAATCCTACAAGCTAGACTCCAGCAGTATGTGAATCGAGAACTACCCGAAGTACAGGCAGGATTTCAAAGAGACAGAGGAACTAGAGATCAAATTGCCAACATACGCTGGATCATGGAGAAAGCTAGGGAGTTCCAGAAAAAAGATCTACTTCTGCTTCATTGACTATGCTAAAGCATTTTATTGTGTGGATAACAACAAACTGTGGCAAGTTCTTAAAGAGATGGGAGTACCAGACCACCTTATTTGTCTCTTGAGAAACCTATATGCGGGTCAAGAAGCAACAGTGAGAACTGGACACGGAACCACTGATTGGTTCAAAATTGGGAAAGGAGTCCAGCAAGGCTGTACACTGTCACCCTGCCTGTTTAACTTATATGCAGAGCACATCATGAGAAAGGCAGGGCTAGATGAATCAAAAGTTGGAATTAAGATTGCCAGGAGAAATATCAACAACCTAAGATATGCAGATGATACCACTCTAATGGCAGAAAGTGAAGAGGAACTCTACATGGGGCTGCCCTTGAAGACCACTCGGAGGCTCCAACTGGTACAGAATGCAGCCGCAAGAGTTGTGTTGGGAGTCTCCCGATACTCCCATGTTACACCTCTGCTCCGCGAGCTGCATTGGCTCCCAGTTGTCTTCTGGGTGAGGTTCAAGGTGCTGGTGAGGTTCAAGGTGCTGGTATTGACCTACAAAGCCCTACATGGCATGGGTCCGGAATACCTTGGGGAGCACCTGCGGCCGGCATCAACTTCCCTCCGCCCAATACGCTCCCACAGAGAGGGTCTCCTCAGGGTGCCACTGGTCGAAGAATGCCGACTGGTGGCCCCCAGGGGAAGGGCGTTCTCTGTGGGCGCGCCGGATTTATGGAACCATCTTCCGGTTGAGCTCTGGATGGTGCCCGACCTTCGCTCCTTCCGGCCCGATCTAAAGACGTATCTTTTTGAACAAGCTGGCCTGGCCTGATGGGAGGGGGTTGGGTTTTTATTACTTTT
Source organism: Vipera berus (assembly GCF_964194415.1). Lineage (NCBI taxonomy): Eukaryota > Metazoa > Chordata > Lepidosauria > Squamata > Viperidae > Vipera > Vipera berus. The sequence goes on from NC_138202.1 coordinate 92,054,837, forward strand.
AAATGCGTTTTAATCTATCTAAGAGTTCTGGGCACTTGTTTAATCTTTTTTTTAATTTTTGTATTCTGTCTTTTTAACATGTCCTTCGGGAGAAGGGCGGTATACAAATAAAATTAATAATAACTAAAGAGTCTCTTGTTGCGGGTGAAGAAGGAGAGTGCAAAAGTTGGCTTGAAACTTAACATTAAGAAAACCAAGATCATGGCATCCGGCCCTCTCAATTCCTGGCAAATAGATGGGGAAGAAATGGAGGTAGTGACAGATTTTATTTTCCTGGGCTCCAAGATCACTGCAGGTGGGGACTGCAGCCAAGAAATTAAAAGACGCTTGCTCCTCGGGAGGAAAGCTATGGCAAATCTAGACAGCACACTAAAAAGCAGAGACATCACCCTGTCAACAAAAGTGTGTATAGTCAAAGCTATGGTCTTCCTCGTTGCAATGTATGGCTGTGAAAGTTGGACCATAAGAAAGGCTGAGCATGAAAGAATTGAGGCCTTTGAACTATGGTGCTGGAGAAGACTCCTGCGAGTCCTTTGGACTGCAAGGCGATCAAACCAGTCAGTCCTAGAGGAGATCAACCCTGACTGCTCTTTAGAAGGCCAGATCCTGAAGTTGAAACTCAAATACTTTGGCCAACTAATGAGAAGGAAGGACTCACTGGAGAAGAGCCTAATGCTGGGAAAGGTTGAGGGCAATAGAAGAAGGGGACGACAGAGAATGACGTGGCTGGATGGAGTCACTGAAGCAGTAGGCGTGAGCTTAAATGGACTCCAGAAGTTGGTAGAGGACAGGAAGGCCTGGAGGAACGTTGTCCATGGGGTCGCGATGGGTCGGAGAAGACTTCGCAATTAACAACAACAACAAAATCTCTTCTGTAAATTTCATTCTAGTTTAAACAGATCTAGAAAATATTTTCAAAGACAGTTCTGTCAAAGATGTTGTTTATTTCTCTGAACAAGCACTCATAACTGATAGCATTTAAACAGCATTTATATATTCTAAGAGAAACATGGCAACTGTGTTGAATGTGAGCTTGTCAACCAGTTCTAGGGGGTAAAATTTCCTAACAAAGTTCTGCTCAACTGCCTGAGCTGTCTCTGCTGATGGACACATGTATTTTTTTTTCCTGAGATTGATTCTAATACACACTGAATGATAGCTGTCTTCATTATTGCACTGCATTTTCTCAAATTATTTTATTGTATTAAATAAAATAGAAGAAAAAAACAAATACATCTCACATGTATCTAGGGAAATTATGTGACAAATAGAAAAAACAATCTGGAAGTAAAGTTATTCTGCTACACATGGTTGAATTTGAGATATAGAAAGTATTGTGCCTGTTACAAGCCCTCAAGACAATTTTCTTAGAATAAAAATAATTACTACCTCACTAACAACAATACTGATTTCAATCTGAAGGAAATTTGCTTTAATAATGTTTTATTTATCAAAAAGAATTTAGTATGAACATGTAGTTATTTAATTTCACTCAGTACAAGAGTGGTAGAAGATCCACATTTCCAGCTTTCATACATGTCTGCTTCCCTTTAGTACCCTGTTTATACTGCCTTCTTTACTACTCTGAACCTTGACCCCAGATGTCCTCTCCCTGCTTTTTCATGCTCTCAACCATACACAGCTCAACTTGTCCTGGGCTAGCACAAAATAAATAATTCCACACAGGATTATATATACTTAGCTTTGAAACTTGCCAAAACATCTTGCCCAATTTTCTCATTAATTTTTCCATAGTAATTTGTGCTGAATAGAGTCTGTTTACACTACAGTACTACCAAAATAAGTGTATCAGCCAACCCATGACAGTAGCAGTCAAATGAGCATCTGTATTTAAATGTAGTATGCATTCCATAGCCTCTGGCAATGTGTCCAAGTAAACTATATACTGGCCCGAATAATGAACCAAAGAAATTAATGAATTAGTTAGGTAAAGGCTGAATAGCTCCAGTTCTAGTTATAAAGCATCCAGATGTGCCTTGGGTTCCAATAGAGCTTTCATGAAAATGTCAGGGATTCACAGCATGGAAAACCAAATTGGATGGTAGTCATTAAAAGGAGATTTAAAATAATAGGGTACTAAAATTAAAATCATAGGGCCCATCAATCAGTTAGAACTGAAGAGGCTTCTTGGATGAGAAGCAAAACACTTTTAAAGGGGGAGAAAACAAGAAAGCCCTGTTGTCTTTTGAAAAAAGAGACAACTTTGGGACAACTCAATCTGCCTAATTGACCCCCCTCCCCCCCCCCTCAAAAAGAAAGGCCTGTTAGTCCCATAATGTCTGCCCGGCCAATTCCATCAAATAAACAATTCCATCTTTCAGCACACCTTCTCTATAACAACACCTGTCCTCTGAAATGAGGTTCCTCTCAGGATTCAAACAGCCTCCACTCTACTGATATTTCAAAAGGCCCTGAAGGCGTGACTCTTCCCCAAGCCTTTGGTGAGAATGAGTGAACCCCTTTTCTTTTTTTTCCTTGTTCCACTGTGGGTTTGTTTTCTTTGCAATCTTTGTTCCTTTATTTTGTGTTATATTGTTTTCTGTTCCTTGTATAGTTATGTGTTTTAAATGTTTTTGACAATGCGTAAATCTTTCAGAGGCACTGGTAGTTGGATGGCATGTAAATTTAATAAATTATTATTACTGTTGTCTACACAAATGTGCACCTAGTTTTGTAAACTGATTGCATGAGCTTAAAGCCATCAACACTAAAGACTGCTTTTCGATACAATTTACCACAGTCTTACACGTTTTTACACAGAAATAAAGAACTACATCTCAGGGAAACTAACACCAGACAAATATTCACAAGACTGCAGTTTTCACTGCAATCTTAGTGACAATCGTTTAAATCTAAGCCAGCAGTGTGCTGCAGCTGCCAAAACAGCCAACCCAGTCCTAGGCTGCATTAACAGAGGAAGAGAATCAATGAAATGTTAATACCATTTTATAATACCTTGGTAAGATCACACTTGACCTTTAGTCACCACAAGATAAAAAACATGTTGAGACTCTAGAAAGAGTACAGAGTGCAGAGAAGAGCAACAAAGATGATTAAGGGGCTGGAGGCTAAAACATACGAAGAAAGTTGAAGGAATTAGGTATGTCCAGTTTAATGGAAAAAAGGACTAGGGGTGATATGATAGCAGTGTTCCAATATCTCAGGGGCTGCCACAAAGAGGGAGTCAAGCTATTCTCCAAAGCACCTGAAGGCAGGACAAGAAGCAATGGATGGAAACTAATCAAGGAAAGAACCAACCCTAGAACTAAGGAGAAATTTCCTGACAACAATTAATCAGACTTGCCTCCAGAAGTTGTCGGTGCTCCAACACTGAAGGCTTTTAAGAAGAAATTGGACAACCATTTGTCTGAAATGGTATAGGTTTTCCTGCTTGAGCAGGCAGTTGGACAAGAAGACCTTCCAACTCTGTTATTCTGTTACTTCAGTTCAACTGTAAAACAGGTGCAATGGTTGAAATCACGGGGAAACCTCTAATCCATCCTCCAGCATAGAAACCCATGTGGTTTCTTTGGGTCAGTCACACTCTGTCATCCCTCAGGATTATTGTTATGAAGAACAATAGGAAAAATGAACACTGCACACTTAAGTTCTTGAGTAAAGGCATTTTCTCCATAGAAAATCCTTCCAAGAGCCTTGGTGGAGCAGTGGGCTAATGCCTCCTTAAGTAACACCAGCTGCCTGCAATTAGTGCAGGTTCGCGTCCCACCAGGCTCAAGGTTGACTCAGCCTTCCATCCTTCCGAGGTAGGTAAAATGAGGACCCAGATTGTTGGGGGCAATAAGCTGACTTTGTAATAATGCCGCTTGGGGTTTGTGTGAAAGCCCTAATAAGCAGGCATATACATAGAATGAAGGCTACTGCTAAGCTTGTAAGCCGCCCTGAGTCTTCGGAGAAGGGCGGGATATAAATGGAATTAAAATAATAAAAAAATTGGGCAAAGTTGCAAGACAGTTTGGAAAATAAGCATATTAATGTGGTACATTATGTTAAACACCATAAAATTTGTTTAAGGTCAGTGGAGTAATAATAATGTGATGATGATGATGATGATGATGATGATGATGATGATGATGATGATGATGATGATGATGATGACCATGAATGATTATATCATGTATCAATTATTGAACAGGTTCTAAATCTTAAATTGTAGGTTTAAATTAAGTTTTAAAAAACCAAGAACAATACTTAGGTCATAATGTGATCAATGTTTCATATCTATTTCCTGCTATAACCCATTGCCCAACATAGGAGTAAAAAAAAGTAATTGCCAGATGATTAAGCAATGAAACAAATTAAAATACAATTATAATGTCTGAGTTGCGTCATTTCGTCGATTTGATATATGTTAGCCTTCTGTAGCCTTCACCTGCAATCTGTTATGATTCAGATGTTTTGCATTAAAAAGAAAACAAAATGAATAGCTATTAGAATCTAAAAAATGATTTATAGTTTGGTCCCCAAATTAGATTTGATCATATACTGTTCTGATCAAACAACACTACTATTCTGTTACAAAACTAATACAAAACTATTTCAAAACATTTTCATAAATAAACACATTGTCGTAATTTTAGCATTTTTAAGGAGACTATTTTGGTATTTGTGAATAGACATCCTCTCCAAAATCATGCATTTTTTGACAGTGGATTATTATTTTATGTTATATTTCATGCATTTTGACAGAATGGGTTATTCATCTGCAGGATAATGTATTATAGTTTACTTTCTACTGGATTTCAAGCAGATTAACGTATTATAGTTTATTTTCTACTTTCAAGTGGATTTCAGAAGCATATTATTAAAAGGGAAAGTTTGTACAGAGTGCACTGCGAGAGATAGGCAGTAGTAGTTTGTGATATATCTTTGGGGTTTTTTCCCCCCATGAATATTAAAGATATATACATATACATATACATATACATATACATATACATATACATATACATATACATATATATTTGACTTTGGTAAACATTTTCAGAAGTTTTTTTATGTTGTTACAGAAAGAATACTGAAAGTTATTGGCAAACACATTTTGAGGGCATACTGGGGAAACTATTCAATCCTGTTTCTTTTTATCCCAGTTTATAAAACATAACCTGCAGCCAGGTAAGGGCTATATGCAAAGAACTTGGTGAGCTAGCTGCATACACTGATCTAAGTTACATTGGTGTTTTCAGAGTATCCCGAATATCATACATGTAAATCCCTGTACCTCTACATTAGATATTAAGACTTGCAGGGGGAGATGTCAGGACAAAATTGGCCATGCTTTCTTCAATATTTGGGGTATGCTCATCAGCCAAAATGTAATAATGTTTACAAATCAAAGGTGGCAAGATTCAAGTTGAATTTTAACTTAGAGATTAGAAAGCAACAAGACTGAACCATTTTGAAATTCATTTCCAATTTCAACCATATAACTGGGAAAAATCAAAAGTTTACAGTTGCTTCAGTTTTTAGAGGAATGAAGTGAAAATAGTGAGACTGTTGAACCTCTACAGGACATCAGTTCTGGGAAGTTTGAGTAATTTTACTATAATAAAAATCTGAAAATGTTGGCCTCTGTTACAAGACAGTGGTAAAACAAAACTGCAACACAGCAGCCTTCAAATTGACTACAGAAAAGTTAGATCATTTTTTTTCTCTCTCACACTTGGCAATTTTAAGATGAGTGGACTTCAACTCCCAGAATTGCCTAACCAGTAGCTGGAGTTAAAGTTAATTCATCTTAAAGTTGCCAAGTTTTAAAAACACTGAATTAGACTGAACCAATATAGAAAATGACCTACACTGGGAAATCCATGGGAGCTCCAGAAGTGAAGAGAATGACAACATATGCATCATCACTTCATAACATATACGGTAGTTATAGTATTTGCATAATGATGTCATGTTATATGCATCACCTTTTTTCAAAAATAAATTTTTGCTAAAAATAGAAAAGCCCATCCCTCTTGACTATTTTTGGTCTTGCAAGCTTTTTTGCCTGGCTCAATGACCAGACTCTCATGTCAATGTAAAGGAGTTCATTACAATACACAATCTTTAGCTTCACATTACTTTTCTCCATGGAAGAAAGGAAAGCTGTAACAATCAGACTTTGCAAAACTAGAAAACACTCGAGAGACCAACAAGTCAAATTTTAATCTGATTTGATCTGCTTCAGTAATTCAGTGATTCAAATATAAGGGGTAATCCATTTAGTTGTTATTCAAATAGCAAAATTCCTTGGTAGATTCACATAGCTATTCTTGCTAGGTAAAAAGATATGCACTCTTTTTACTGAACACAAGTATAAAATATAAAATACTCCTTTATCTTACAATAAGGTATACTGTCTGAAACAGTACATGAATGAAACACACGAGACAAAATAAAACAGCTGGTAAATCAGTCACAGCACAATAATATCCTACTGCAAAAGCTAGGTCTGATCTTAAGATTATTCAAAAGATATGCTTCTTATATGATTCACCCATTGGAAGAAAAAACTCCACATCCATCAGATTGTTAGCATTATTGCTGAATTATTGTTTGTTGTAATGTGGCAAGACATTTCTGAATTCTAAAAATGTTGGAATCACCAGATGGAAAACTTCCTTTACCAAAACCACTTTTTAAATTAATTTCTGATGTGTATCATTGCTTCATGTAGATTATATATGATAATAACTTTACAAAAACCTCACTAACCTAGTTAGTCATTTAAAAAATGAATATCCTGAATTTTGGAAAGTTGTCCACTGGAATAATTATCTATCGAGGGAAAAGAATCGAGAAATCAAGTCCTAGAGCAAATGTTGGTGCCAATTACTTTCCCTAATGTTTTTTTCTGGCAATCACTGCATTAGATTCCATCAACCAGTATATGCAGTGGTGGGATTCAAATATGTGAATAACTGGTTCTCTGTGTGGATGCCACTTCTGGAAGTCAATTCTGGGCCTGGGCAACAAAAAATTAGCACCAGTTCTGCCAAAGTTGTGCGAACTGGCTGAATCCCACCACTGGTTATATGCCATATTCCACCTTCAGTGCCCTTCAGTAGCCAAATAGGACAATTCCAGTGGTGGGACTCAGCCAGTTCACACCACTTCAGCAGAACCGGTAGCTAATTTTTTGTTGCCCAGGCCCAGAATGAATTTCCGGAAGCAGCATTCACACAGAGAACTGGTTATTCACATATTTGAATCTCACCACTGGACAGTTCCTATAATAAAATTTAGTACAAAACATGAAATAAAAAAAAATGAAGGTGCAAAAAAGGATTGTCATTTTTACTCTTTCCAAATGTGCTGTCTTCAGAGGCATTCATTCAAATAGATCAAAATATCTCCTCAGCAGCAATCAACACTCATATGAGCAGAGATTAACCACAAGATTAACACTAGGTCAACAATCAAGTAAACAATTACCAAATGACGAACTAGCTATCTGGACAAACACACTAACTGTAAACAACAGCTTAATCAAGAAACAACCAAGAACATTCCCATCAATACTGGTAGGGCAAGTCACTACCAGCCACAGTATATAAAAATAAAAGCAGATCACGGTCCTTTCTAGAACTGATAATGTTACCTAGTTTGATAATCAAATGCCTGCAAGAAAACCATCATGCTCAGAAAGTGCCAAGGACCTCACAGATTCATCCATAAATGTCCATAAAAATATTACCTAACATATTTCCTCCTCCTATTTTCCCTACAACAACCCTGTGAGGTGGGTTGGCCAAGGTCATTCAGCTGTCTTTCATGGAGAAGGAAGGACTTAAACTCACAGTCTCTTGCTTTGTAGCCTGCTGCATTAATTGCTAGACCAACTGCCTATAAGTGTGATGAAAACCCACAGTTAATGTATATGAAATATAGATAAAACAACTGAACATATATGTAGCTAAAATGGCACCACCTATGTAAAATAGGGGGAAATGAGCCTGTTTGTGATAATTCCAAGTTGGGCAGATTGGAAAGAATCTTTGATAATTTAAGTGAAACACACCATGCTCAATATCATGTAGCAGATACATTTGTTCTAGTTGTCCAAGTAATTTATCTTCTTTATCCTTTGTTTTCTTTCTCTTAAAAATTAAACCTTGGATTATAACCATGTGTCTATTGTTAAACTTCACACATCAGGAGATGTGGTAATGAATGCCTCAATTTTCCTCATGAAAAATGGCTACTACACAATTGGTACCATTGTTTAATATTGTGAGAAACCTTGGCTCCAAAGGGCATGGCCACACACCATAAAACTAATTTCTAATATGCCAGAAGAGTGAAATTAATTTCTTAAGTATACGGGGTTCATAACATTTATTGAATTTCATTAATTAAAGTAAATGTAGTTGATTAATGACTTGGTGAATCTGTTTTGATTGCTGATTTAGTTGAAATGTTATTGAAGCCTCTTTTCAAAGTTTGGCAACTTCCTAGAAACTACAGGGACAATAAATGAGGAATGTATCATTAAAAAGTAAAATAATCCAGTTAAACACACAGGAAAATGTTTCAGAAAGAATGTTAATTATAAATTGCATCAGAATAAGGCTAGTAGACAAGAATGCCAAAGAAGTAATATTAAAACTCTTAAGGCTCAATTGCTGGATGGAATTTTCATATCAACTATACTCTGATAAAGGAGGATTAAAACTTTCCAGGCATTTACAAAAGTTTCTTCAGAGCTATTTGAACATTAACAATTTGAAGGAACTGAAAGGATTTTTTTCTTTATTATTTTACTCAAATTCAAATAGCTTTATGTTGTTACCAAGAATTTGTCCTGCTTTAATTCATATGTGAATTAATATTGAACATGATAAATATTGCTTTCTGGAGCATTCTGATAAATTATTTACATTTTGCCTGCTCAGAATTGAATAGGCCCATTATAATTTTCTACAAAAGATAAATTACTCCAATTTTTCAGAAAATCAGCCCAGTTACTGTAAGTCTACGGTGGGGGGAAAAAAGCTGCATAAATTTGTAAAAGTTTTGTTGGCATCTTGTAACTGCTTGAATTGAGTTCTTCAGTTCCAATAGCTTTGTATATAATACACAATGACATAAACACAAACATTGAAGCAATAAACATATAATTAACTATGCAGATATTACTAGTACATCTAATAGGAAGTACAATAATTGCTGCTAAAGTCTCAGGGTACAAGAGAATAATGCCGTGCTGATGTTGCTGGTGAAAGCAGTATTGGGTTTAGTCATTAAAAACTATGAAATGGCCAATGGTGTTAAAAGAAATATTGCTGGTGATCATAAAATGTTGTTTTATATGATTGTGTGTTTTATTTGGAACCTGCCAAGTCACAGAAGCAAGATGGATGGTGTAGAAATTTGATAAACAAGCAAACAAACCTTCACATACCTGCTTTTTACACCTGTCGCACATAGTATAGTGACACATTTATTAAGAGGAGGGGGTTTTCTGCAGAAATGAGAGCATCCATCTCTCTCTCTCTCTCTTTCCCCTTCCCTCCCTTTCCCTCCCTCTCTTTTTCAAACAGTATATTGCATTGTATGACTGCAAAAAAGGCGTATGTGCTATTTTAAAACAAATTGTTATGGAAACAAAAAAAGCAAAGATAAAATGACAGAATGGGTGTACTTGGGTAAATACAGAGCTAGCAAAGCATCCATGGGATGTCAAGACTATCTCATTTTTGAAGTTTTTGAAACATTCTTTCTAGAGGCAAAAGCAGTTGTTTAACAGATTTCTGATTGGTAAAGTGCTTTGTTGTATATTTACAGTGCAGGAGTTTCAATTCCTGGTGATTTACACAATTGTTCCTTGTTACTGAGTCATGAAATATGCCTTACTCCAAAGTTGATAAGCATATGGAACAAATCAAGCACTCCTAAGCCTGTACATCCTTGAAATTCAACCTCAAATGAATTGATTCATAAACAAAACACTTAACTTCAGAGTATTAAATTCCTACTGAGATTCCATAGAAATCGAATAGAGTATTCTACAACCAGTCTGGATTTGACGTTCTTGGTGGAAGGTAGTTAAAAACAATTTTGCATCCCACTAACCAATCTGGAATCAAAGTAATACAGAATAATATTTATTTGTGGGCATTCAGAGGTTGTAGGGAAATAAGTGAGGGCAGTTAATTAAATAACATATAGTTTTTTCACACTGAATTTGCCAACAAGTCAATCTCCACCTTGCCCTACTTTAATGATTTTATACTTCTTGCAATGACTTCCTTGCTGACTTATTTTTGTTTTTGCTGGGTTTAGTAAAATCATAGAAGTGCAAACAATACATTGTTACAAAGATTCTGGCATTCGTTGTATATCTTCTGGAAGAGATATATCCACCTGTAGTTTCAATTTTAAAGAAAGGGAAGTCATCAAGCACCTCCAAAAGCAAACAGATTTGCATAAAATATCTTTATACTAATTTGTAGGGTCTTTCATACTTCAAAATTATTTCAGAAAAAAGGGGTCTGGATCTTGGGCGTGCAATACCACACTGTTATTCATTAGCACAGCTAATTCTTTATGACTTTTATGCAAGTATAAAAAAGTGTAAAAAGAGAAGACAGTGCTTTCAAATGCTATTCTGAAAACAGCTGCATTTAAAAAAAATGAGATGGAGCATGGAAGCCAAAACAATAGGACTCCTCACAGAAATTAGTTGTGTTTATTCGAGATTTGAAGGAGATCTCCAAATTATATAGATGCACATGTAGAAGTACTATAATTTAAAAAGGATTATTATACATCTTACTAAAATGGGGCAGCCCATGGCCACATACTCTGTATGCATTCCCAGTTAGCTATTGAAATGTCATTCTCTCTATTATTATGGTCCTTTAAACCAGATGTTGACTGAACAACCCTGTCTGACAGACCTTCAAATTAGAGGCTATATTCTCTATAGCAAATATTTTACTCTACAAAGAAGCAGTTAGTTTTTGGCTTCCATATAGATCTGGGGCATTATAGTCCTGTTTCTTTTAAAGGTTTTTGAACTTTAAGCTTCCAGGTATGCTATATGGAATCCAGTGTATGAGGTTTTTAATAATGAGAATGTGCAGATCAAAGTACAAGTTTATTGTTGTGCTGAGAACTCTGGAGTACAACTATGGGTTGAGTTTTGTGTTAGGCATTCTGTTTTAGTGATGAAACCCTAAAATCCCCCCAAAACATAGACAATAATCACAAATGAAGGTGAATATACGTATCCCAGGATAATTTGCAGGATCCAATTTGAGTCGGTCATCAGGATCAGAGGTTTAGTCTTCCAAGCTTTTGGACTCTTGCTGGAATTTCTCTCTAGCAGAGTATGTGCTGTCCTATGTGTGGTATTTATATTGCAAGTGTCTTTTCAGATGTTGACTGGGGCCTGTTGATGGCTGACTTTTAAGTCATTAGCTGTCATTTGCTTGTGCTGCCCAGCCCTCGCCTTCTAAGTACTTGATAGGCGTGTGGTAAATCAGAAATCCTGTTGACTGACAGGGGGCCTGTTTCCCAGGCTTCAATCACCTCCCTGGCTGTTTTCGTGCCTGCTCATCCAACAATCTTACTAGCTGCAAAATTGAATGTGTGTCCTTGTTCATTGCAGTGTGAGGCTACCAATGAGTTTGGGTCTCCTAGTCTGACCCCTCACTTGTGTTCTTGCAGTTTGGTGGTTAGCTTCCTCCCAGTCTGTCCTACATAGTCACAGGGGCAAATCCATGCAGGGGATTCTGTAGATTACATTGGAAGTATCTCCCACCTCCAAGCAATCTTTACAATGCATAATTTGTAACTTTTGGCAGCACAAAAACAGCCAGGGAAGTGATTGAAGCCTGGGAAACAGACTCCTTGTCAGTCAACAGGATTGCTGTTTTACCACCAGCCTATCAAGTACTTAAGAGGGCTGGGCAGCACAAGCAAAGGACAGCTAATGACTTAAAAGCCAGCCATCAATACACCCCAATCAACATCTAAAAAGCCACTTACACCATGCACTATAAATACCAGACACACTCTGCTAGAGAGAAATTCCCTGAAGATGGGCTCCAGCACCAGTCTGAAAGCTTGGAAGGTGAAACCTCTGGTCCCAGTGGCTGACCCAAATTGAGTAGACAATAATACTGTATTTTAAATATGAGAATGCAAACAAAAAAGTCACAGGAAACCAACACAAAATGGCTATGAGACCATGCTGAAAGCATTTTATGGCCTCATCAGAGTCATTTAATAAAGCTTTATTTGGATTTCAGATACACAAGTACAAAAAAAAATCCCCTCTCCCTTTAACAAAATTCTTGGCTATAAGAAACCACCAGCAGAATTTTTATTTATGAAACTGTGCTCTCAAAGCCTATTGGGGAAATACGTATGCATATATTTATGCCTCCAGTTTTATATAATGTAGCTCTAACCATAAAGAATGGCTACATAATTAAGGTAAGTGAACAAAGCATCTATCGTTATGAGTTTACACAACCTGTTCTTCCCGACTTGTGAGGGCCAGCACTAACATTCTGTATATAATATTCTGTATATAACGTTCTGTATGTAATCATATTGTTCCAATGGCTTATGAGAAAATATTGGGTGAGTTGTTTTAAAATCCTTTTGAGTCCTTTAGGAATCTATCAGGCAACAATGACAAAAGAATCCCTTCCAAATACTGTATAACTCTACCATACTCCATTTTAGTACTGGTGGCAATTTTTTTTATTTTAATTCCATTTATATCCCGCCCTTCTCTGAAGACTCAGGGCGGCTTACAAGCTTAGCAGTAGCCTTCATTCTATGTATATGCCTGCTTATTAGGGCTTTCACACACACACCCCAAGCGGCATTTTTACAAAGTCAGCTTAATTGCCCCCAACAATCTGGGTCCTCATTTTACCTACCTCGGAAGGATGGAAGGCTGAGTCAACCTTGAGCCTGGTGGGATGCGAACCTGCACTAATTGCAGGCAGCTGGTGTTACTTAAGGAGGCATTAGCCCACTGCTCCACCAAGGCAATTGTGCTGTTTGATGCAATACGGGAGTGGCGGTCTATTATATTCAGGGGGCATTCAGGTGGAAAGAAAACAAAGTGTAAAATTCAATCACTGGAATAAAACTCCTTGTTCCGAAACAAGTCTTTATCTGCCCATCACAATCCTAACCAAATGAAGCAGGGTAGAAAAACAACATAGCTTTTTTTATTATTATTTTTCTGGCCAAGTCCTGGAGATGAACTGTTTTAAATAGGGGGAAAAAAAGCATGAGGTCACTTTTCTTGGCGAAAAAGCGTGCACAGTTTCCATCAACTTCAGTAGCAATATTAGTCTCTGCTATGAAAAAAACTGGGCACTGACTTCTGTGGTGTCACTTGGAGGACAAACCAGCCCCAAGAGCAAACTTCTCGTTGTCCTACGGAATTTAAGCCAAAAAAAAATTTAAATACATAATGTAATATTGCGTATTTAAACAGCTGTATAGTGGCTAGCTGCCATATGTCAGTTAAATAAAATATTCTCTGTAGGTAGGTTTATGTATATGTGTGTAGGATGTCTATGTGTATGTGTCACATTTTTTTAAAAAAAAATCTTCAACATTAGACAATAGAGCCATTCTTTTATTTATTTATTTTACTCTGGTTATCATTTTAACCCCCTTTATATGCTGCCTAGGTTGCTTTGTGATGGGGCTAATAATAATAATAATAATAAAGTTGGAAGGGACCTTGGAGGTCATCTAGTCCAACCCCCTGCTCAGGCAGGAAACCTTATACCATTTCAGGCAAATGGCTGTCCAGTCTCTTCTTAAAAACCTCCAGTGTTGGAGCATTCACCACCTCTGGAGGCAGGTTGTTCCACTGGTTAATTGTTCTAACTGTCAGGAAGTTTCTCCTTAGTTCTAGGTTGCTTCTCTCCTTGACTAGTTTCCATCCGTTGCTTCTTGTCCTGCTTTCAGGTGCTTTGGAGAATAGCTTGACTCCCTCTTCTTTGTCGTAGCCCCTGAGATATTGGAACACTGCTATCATGTCACCCCTCACCCTTCTCTTCATTAAACTACACATACCCAATTCCAGCAACCGTTCCCTGTATGTTTTAGCCTCCAGCCCCCTAATCATCTTTGTTGCTCTTCTCTGTACCCTTTCTAGAGTCTCGACATCTTTTTTACATCGTGGTGACCAAAACTGGATGCAGTATTCCAGGTGTGGCCTTACCAAAGCATTGTAGAGTGGTATTAGTACTTCACTTGATCTTGATTCTATCCCTCTGTTAATGCAGCCTAGCACTGTGTTGGCTTTTTTGGCAGCTGCAGCACACTGCTGGCTCATATTGAAGTGATTGTCTACTAAGACTCTGAGATCCCTCTCACAGTTACTACTATTGAGCATGGTACCACCTATACTATACCTATGCATTTGATTTTTCCTGCCTAAGTGTAGAACCTTACTTTTTTCACCATTGAATTTCATTTTGTTAGATAGTGCCCAATGTTCGAGTCTGTCCAGATCCTTCTGTATCTTAAGCCTATCTTCTGGAGTATTGGCTATTCCTGCCAGCTTGGTGTCGTCTGCAAATTTGATGAGTTCCCCATCTATCCCCTCATCCAAATCATTAATGAAGATATTGAAGAGCACTGGGCCCAGAACAGAGCCCTGGGGCACCCCACTACACACTTCCTTCCATGTAGATGCGGTTCCATTGAGGACCACACGCTGAGTACGGCCTGTCAGCCAGCTACGAATCCATCTGGTGGTAATGCTATCTAACCCACATTTTTCTATCTTACACACTGAATTAAGGCTCTTACACACTGAATTAATCAAATTAATCAATAATATATAGATGATAGATCCTGGCTTTTTCCTTCTCCTCTTTCCTTTGTTTTTAATGCAGCCTAGTTTGATCTTGCTTGAGAAAGCATCAGAGACAGATTTTCTTTGTTGCCATACTAGCTAGCACTCCACAAGCTATTTAAACCATCTTCTTTTAATTTAATCCCATAGAAATGTAATGTATACTACAACCACAAGGCAATATGCAAAGGCATCTTTGTATGAAAATCCATTAATTTTATGACTGAAGTAGTGAGGTTTGCTTTTTGCCTTCCAGAAATTCCATCAAGAAAATTAAGAATCCTAGAAAGACAAGTGTGTGTGGGGGGGGACACCAATTAAGTCAGCAGAACTGCTTTTAACCACTCGTTGCTTATTAAAGTTCTGCTGGGAAGCTCTATGAATGTTTGTAATAGAGTGAAGAACTGGCTCTTTGGGTTATTTTGGACCAAAAGGGCTTCATAGACCTTTGAAACAGCAGTAGTTACTCATTTTATAATTGTTAAGGATTAGAAAGTTTAAGAAAAACCTTGCTGTTTTGGTAGAAAAATGCCTAGCACTCTGAGCTTTGAAAAGGATCATAAATGAGTATCTGATGGATGAGGAGCACAAATAAACACCTGAGCCCTTACTGTATAATCTTACCATACCAGCTAATTCTTAACTATTCTTCCCAAGTACATTCACCTCTCATATTTGAAGTAACAATATCTTAGTAGCTTCCAGATATATCCAGATATGTAGTCCTTGCCTTACAACCATTCAATGGACTGTTCAAAGTTACAACAGCACTGGAAAAAGTTATTTACAACCTGTACACGACCTGTTGTAGTATCCCCAGTCTTGTGATCAAAATTTGGATGCTTAGCAACCGGTATGTATTTACAATGGTTGCAGCATCTTGGGCTCATGTGATCATTTGCAACCTTCGCAGCTGGCTTCCGACAAAGTCAATGAGAGAAGGCAGATTCCCTTAATGACGGCGTAATTTGCTTACCTGCAATGATTCGCTTAATCACCATGGTCATAAAATACAATACAATACAATTCCATTTAAACAAAGATTCCATTAGTTGAATGGTACATTATTATTTTATACTCCTTCTAATACATGTATTAAGTTCAATGTATAATGCCTGCCATTTCCTGGATCTTCCTACCCTGGACCCATTTTGAAAAACTTAACTGTTGCCAGCTTTAACATTTTGGAGTTAGGTACTTGGAGAAGATGCATATAAGGGAAAATGCCAGGATAATTATAATGTCTGTAAGCCACCCAGAGTCACTGAGAGTGAGTGGGCAGCCATACAAATTTTCTAAATAGGTAACAAATTATTGATAGTGCCAATACTTACAGCATGAAATCTTACTTCATTTGGCTAAGGTGTGCTTAGATAGAAGGAAGGAAGGAAGGAAGGAAGGAAGGAAGGAAGGAAGGAAGGAAGGAAGGAAGGAAGGAAGGAAGGAAGGAAGGAAGGAAGGAAGGAAGGAAGGAAGGAAGGAAGGAAGGAAGATGTAAGTGAACCTTTCTGCTCACCACATATAAATGGTTAGTATGAGCAATCCAGGACCTTGCTACACAAATCAGTGTGATGGGTTAAGTGATGAATAGACCCTTGGGAAATCCAGGACAAGTGCACTCTGAGTCACAGAAACTAGTGGGTCTCTTGGAAGCAATCTCTCAGCCCAACCTCCTACACGGAGCCACTGCAGTGGGGGGGAAAATGTGAAGAGGGTATCTCTGTACGTCAACTTGCACTCTTGAATTAAATGTGAGATATAAATGGAACATACAAATATTGTTGCTGGGATATAGTGGAAGGACAGAGTCTTTTGATCTGAGATGACTGAGAAGGAAATGACAGCTGAATTCAAACACAGTTGAACATCACTCTGTTGGTTACAGCAGAGGTCCCCAACCTTTTGGCCCCAAGGACTGGTTTTGTGGAAGACAATTTTTCCACAGACTAGGGGGAGGACAAGCATGCAAGCTAGATTTCTCCCATGCACAGTTTACAGTAGGGTTCACACTTCTACGAGAATCTAATGCTTGATGATCTGAGGTGGAGCAGAGGCATTGATGCTAGTTGCTGGAGAGTGGATGCAAATGCAGATGAAGCTTTGCTCGCTTGCCTGCAGCTCACCTCCAGCCGGGCGTCCCAGTACCTAACAGGCCACAGACTGGTACTGGTCCATGGCCCAAGGGTTGGGGGCCCCTGGATTAAAAGCACAGAATACCAGTGGGAACACAGGCCAGAACAAGATGTAGAGGACATTTGTTAGTACAGTATGGATGATTCATCTCCATTCTACGATGCACTATTTTATTATGTCATTTAGATTCCTATCATTTCTATTTTGAGAATAAAAAAGCCATACTTTGTAAACAACACACAACTCTGGTTTTCATGACCATTTCATGATTTCACTGAATATTCCAGAAAAGTTACTTTCTAGTTGGTTTTTCTGCACCCCTTTCACAAGCCCAAGGATATTCCAGGAAAATAATACTCTCAGTTTACTCAGCTTATTGAACTATTTATTTATTACATTTATTACATGTTAAACTTGCATTTTCAAAAACCAGCCTCCTACTGTGGTCTTCAAAACTAGGCTGACCAGCCTCATTTGGAGTTTCTGCTGGAAACAGGTTGCTGGCATTTCTTCCTAAACCGAATCAATCTGACAAAAAAAACTGATTTGATGAAGAGTCTTTACAAGATCCCCCCTCGCACAGGATTTCTTTTTCTATGGGAAAGTCCTCTCCTCTAGAATCGTGGGCTCTTCAAACAGATGATACTATAGCTTTAATAATGATATGGAGGTAAGGATTCATTCCAAACTTGGTGTCTGGGCTTCTCCGTAAGCAACGGGGCCCACTGCTGTAATTTGAGAGGAGGAGGAGAGACAGAGACCGAGAGATCCTACGGCCAAAAGCCGAAGTCCCGCGTTAGCACCAATCCCGATGTAGAATTGGAAAAAGAAAAAAAAAAGTAGCCCAAAGCGGTTGCAGCAACTCCGGGCAGCTCTCACTCAAATCTGGACTCAAGCACGCCCTCTCTCCCTCCCCGTTTTTTTTTTTTACTTGGAAGTTTCCTAACGCGCGTGGAGAGCCAGGAGAAAGGAAAACGTGGTTAAGGAAAGTTGGTGGGAAAGAAGCCAGAGGCTCCTCCTTAAGGTTTGTTGATCTTCCCCAACCACCCCCTTCCCGGGAAAAAACGAAGCTCTCGCGGGCCAACCGGTTGCAACGGAGAACTCGCTCAGCGGGGAGCGAGAAGGGCCAAGCGACCGCTTTCCCAGCGGGTCCCAATGAAGCCCTGCACGACGGGCGGCTACAAGCAGAGGACTTGAACCAGGCGCGACCGGAGTTGCCTTTGCCCTCCGCTTCGGGACGCTTAAGTTTGTCGGGCAGCTTCCCTTCCCCGTCCCGTCCCCGGGATGCTGCTGGGGCTCCGCTCGGTGTGGCTGCTGAGCTGTTCGATCAGCTTGTGCCACGGCTATTTCGACGGCCCGCTTTACCCGGAGATGTCCAACGGGACGCTGCATCACTATTTCGTGCCGGACGGGGACTACGAAGAGAACGATGACCCGGAGAAATGTCAGCTGCTTTTCAGGGTGAGCGACCGCCTGCGCTGCACAGCGGACGGGGAGGCTGAGCGCTCGCATCCCGCCGCGGCGGCGCCCACTCTGACGCTGCGCGAGGAATTCAGCCTCCTCGGCCGGCAGGTGGAGGACACGGCGCGCGTGCTGGAAGGCATCCAGAAGAGCATCGCCTACGACCTGGACGGCGAGGAGAGCTACGGCAACTACCTGCGCAGGGAATCCACCCAGATCGGCGACGCCTACGCCAACTCGGAAAAGTCGCTGGGCGAGCTGGAAAACAAGTTCCGGCAAGGCCAGGAGCACGAGAGCCACGAGGAGAGCCGCCTCAACGACGACTTCCTGGCAATGCTGGTGCATGCGCGGGCCCTCCTCAAGGAGACGCTGACCGTCTCGGCGGGCTTGCGGGACAAGTACGAGCTGCTCGCGCTCACCGTCCGGAGCCACGGCGCGCGCCTCAGCCGTCTCAAGACCGAGTATCTCAAGGGTTGAGCAGGAGCGCCCCCCCCCTTTTTTTTTCTCCCCTCCTCGGTGGCCACGCGGCGGAACTCTTGCCGGGCACGCTTCCCACGGACGGGTTTTCTTCTCCACCACATCCCGACCGACCCTTTGCTGCTGGTACCACAGTGCGGATCGTTGGCGAATTTTCATCTGAGCACCTTGAAAGAGCAAAGTAAAGGGCCTGCCTACCTTTAGGTGGCGTGAAAGACGGCTCAGACGACAAATCGACAGTTGTTTCCCCTTGTGAAGATGGGGGAAAAACTGATGGGGGCGCTATTTTTGCTAGGTACCAAAAAATCCAGGAGTGTGTCATCAGCCCATTTTTTAAGTTCGTTTCTTAGCTTTCTGACAGATGGAAATTCAAGTTACTGGGGGTGGGGTGAGGGCCATGTCAGTAAAAAGAGCGCTTTGTGGGATTCCCACTGGCAAAACGTTGAAAGACGCACACAAGCTTACGGCACACAAGCTTACTTTATTCCCTTCGTCCACATTCTTTAGCATAATGTATCTGAAATAGAGGGAACAAATAAAAGTTGACCATTGGGACAATCTATGTACCTAACTTAATAACTCACTGGCCTGGCTTTTTCACCTATGGTTGGGTTGCAAGTTTTTACTCAATTACTTGAAAGTAAGTTCTATTGAGTAAAAAAAGACCGAATTTGGAGGCAATAGTTGTAAGAGTTGCAAAAGCTTTAAAGATAATTCTTTTAATACCTTTTTAGTTCAAAAAGAGAAACAATGGTATAGTCAAACATATCTCAGTTCTGGAGATTTGGGAGTATCTGATATGTTGCAAGAGTTTTAGAATTTATTGGTCGCAATTCAGCAATGTTATATACACTTAAAGTCTTTTGTTGTTTTATGGAATTTGTTGTTGTACAACTCTGGGGGGAAATGTTATAGACAGGAGATGCTAAGTTACAGCTTTTGAACCTTGTCCTCTAGTTCTTTCAAATGAAATCTTCTGAAATTCCATAGTGATGCAGTATTACTAAAAATCAATAATCAATAGAATTTCTGGTGCCAAGGTTTCCATATATTTTATTTAGCTTGTTTTCAAAATAAACCTATATGGTTGCCACTGCCTGCCTGATTCCACATTGACAATTGAGGAACTCAGTTAAAGTAATGTATTAATCCTTTTACTGATTGATGATAACTGCCCTGGAAATTTGTGATGTTATCAATGGTTTGGGAAAAATATGGAATGATAGTTTGGGATTTTGGAAAAATTATGGAATGATACTTATTTCATTTTAATTCATCAGGAGAACTAAAAAGATAATGCTTTCTATTAGATGTGAAAGTAATTTTCCCCATAATTTTAGTGCTTTATGGATATTTTATGGATATTGGTCATTTGAACAAGAATATGATAGTTATAAACATGCACTCAACACCAAATAACAGTTATTTTCTCTCCCAGTTTTATTTTAATTTGCCCTGAATCATGATTACCGAAAGAAATGTCTTTATCATTATTTTAAACATGCCATTCATTGAAAAGTGCAGTTCTTTAGTACTGCAGTAAAAGTTGTAAATCTCATACACTTTGTTCACAATCCATGCAGAGTACATAACTGGTTGCTGCATTTATGGCTGTGTTCTAAACTTTACAGAGAATAGCCATCAGAAGATAATATTCTGGTATCAGAAGACCAGTTGCTTCAGTTATAGTTTGATGTAATGGGTATTCTAAAATAAGCAAGTTTTTTTAAGGGGAAACCAACCTCTATGGCTTCCCAGGAAAACTCAGCCAAATTGGAAGCAATAACTCACTGTGCCTCTCCCTGTTCTGCACAAAAGGCTTTAAATTCCTTAAAGAGATTTTGCAGAGCTAAAGCTACTGTTAAATGTTGCTTGGCTCCTTCTAAGATAACAATTTCCTTCCCAAAGAATTCTTTTAGATTGCCAACAATTAGGCAGATATTGGAACAATTTACCAATCCAAGAATGCCTAATCTACATTGTAATGTTCCATAACTATGATGTCCACAGAGTTCTATAGAAATTTTTATGTTATGCTGATAATATAGGCATAGCCTTCAGAAGCAACAAACAAAAAGATTTAATAGATTTTTGCCATTGATACTGCACTGTAAGGAGTTTTATGCTTCTGGATGGCTAAAGCGAACCTAGTAACTCTTTCAAAAGAAATGAAATGTTGGCAATCCAAACCAAGGTAACAAAAATAGGTTTGAGGTATTTGTCCTTTTCTTTTGCACAGAAAACTCATATTTAAGTTGAAGTGAGATTAATTTAGATTTGTCCCACTTTTCAGAAGAAAATGGTTGGGGTGTTTGAGGCTTCTAAAATCATGAAAAGGGGTGAGGGTAGAGGGACAGCCAGCAAAGCTCCAGAGAAACTAAACAGCAGCTTTGCACTACAACTTAAGACTAAATGACTGTAAAATACCCTTTACTCTTTGGGCTTATATCACCAATGCTAAACTGCTTCAACAGAACACTAACCCCACTGGTTGTGGTAGGGCATTGCCACATGTTAAAATAAATGATGCTCTGCAATTGCAAGATACGTGACACATTTCTTACTCAGATAGGATATTTGGAAACAGGTACCAGAACCTCTGGATATGGTTCTGAACAAAAGATACTCAACTAAATTCATCATCATCATTATCATCATCATTTTAGCCATTGTCAAAGCAACAACAATTAATTTGCATGGTGCTGAATCCTATGGTTATGAATTTTTTCATACTATTGTGATATGTAGCATAAGGTCACAAAAGATCTGATTTTCCCCTATTGTTGAGAACTATAGATACACAGTGTCTGCAAGAGCAATATTACCAAAAGCAACCAACAGCAGGCTTACAATGATTCTACATAATGTTTTCTTTAGACATATTTAATAATATTGTCATTACATCAATGAAAACCTAATCAGGTTCCAAATCCATGAAATCGGCCCATCATCATGGCATATCCCGGCTACATTACTGTATGTGAAAATGCTGTCATTTCTGAGAAAGTTCATGTCTTCACTTTTACTTAAAATGTATGCATCATTTTTGCATCAAAGCATAATCCATAATAAAAAACATGGCAGTATCAACTTCATTCCCATCAAATAATATAAGGTGATTTATTTTAAAAATAGCACAATTCGACAAAAATCAGCATCATGAAGCCCCATTAACCTTAAAACATAATCACCGCTTGAATCTTTCTTTGGCATTAGCGAGGCTTCAGTTTTTGTGGAATTAAGTTTAGAATTATTTACTTCACCTAGATTTTTTTTTAACTTCAGCAAGGCAGAATATTTTCTTTATTATTGAGATAACTTACTAAAGTGAAAGATTGCCATTTAGCGCTTTAGAAAGTCTGATATGCTTACTTTGGAAGAATCCTCCAATAGTCTGCTTCTTAAAATGTGATTTATGAGCTGTATGTTATATAGTTTTTAACCAAAGTTGCTTTTTCAAAAGGCAACTGGACTTTGTTTTTCCGTGAAATTGACTTTTTGAAAAAGCACCTTCGGGACATCCATGACATGGATGACCGAGAATCTCCAGACATTTATAGTTTTTAAGTTTATTTGTAATTTCTATACAAGAAATATATATGATGCTAAAAACTAAATTAAGCATTCTAAATTTTAATAGCCTTTGTATAGTCCAGTTTATCTCCAATGGCAGATGATGTACATTTTTTTACTTTCTCTAAAACAAACGCTTGAATATTAAGAATAAGCCAAGAAATTTTAGATTCATATCTTGGGATCTATGACTCTTTCTCTTAACCAAACTGTTTACATTCTTATTTTCTTTCGTTTGATTTTATTACTCTCCCAGTTACAATCTTTGAGCAGAATCAGAGCTCCTGTTGCTTCAGCCAACATGCTGAAATAGGCATGGGCTGTAGTCTAGCTAGTCTCATATTTTTTGGGGGGGAAAAGAATATATCTATGGTACTCTCAGAAGTCTTGTAATTTAATTTGGGAGGAAGCGTAAACAGTGGATTTTTCTTGAGATTATTTTAGAGTAAGAAATTTAGGGTTTATAAGGTTCTGGGCTGCTCTGTCAAGTATTTAAAGCTGTCATGTTTCCTTTAAAAAATAAAAATAGTAAATAATACTTTTATTTCAATTGAAATCTTCATTTTAGGGGGCTCAATAGAGCCATATTCCTATAGTTTTAATAATATAGATAGCTTACATATTAGTTTGCTTGCCTATTTCCACTCTATATTAAACTGAAAAGATTCCTGTCCCCTTTTGCATCATTATTTTCTCCCTTCCTTTGTATTATAATTTTTCTCTTTATTATTCACAGCATGAATCCATATTTATGAGAAGCAGCTGCTTTTTCCCCTCAAGATTCTAAACATATTTCCTTGAAAGACTTGTTGCTACTATGTAAATGGTTTGGCTCCTAAAGCTAGTTGTAGTTCTTTTAACATATATCATCAGTAATTTTGTCCTTTCCATGCTTTTTGCTAGCTTCTGTTTCTTGAAATCATTTATCTTCTTGGACAACAGCAAAACTGCATGGAGGGATTTTTTTAAAAAAAAATATTGTTCTAAATTGAATATTAATTCAATTAATAATTCAGTAACTAATGTTAACTTTCAACATGGCAAAAAGGCAATTTTGCATTTAGTTTTCATACATATTTAAGGAATACTTAAAAACAACTCCTGCAATTCAGAGAGATGTTAATATTTAGCATACACTTTGGACAGATTTTTCTTTCAGAATGCCAAGGATTTTTTGTAGATTGTGCAGTTTGTTAAATCTTGGTTTATTAAGTCCAGTTTACAATGAACAAGGATAAAAGTGGTAGAAAATAGATTAAGGCAGCTACAGATTTAACTGCTGTGTAAAATAGAAACTTTCAGCTCAGTTTCCTTTTCAACTTAAAAGAGTAGTAAGTGACTTTTTGCAGGATTCTTGAACTAAATGTGTCTTTAAATCTGCTACAAGGACTCAAATCTTCCCTAAATTCTTATTCTCTTTGTAAGTTCTCCCAGTGAACATTGTCCCTATGCTTTGGACTACATGAAGAAGATCCTCTTATATATTAATTCCTGGAATATTAGAAAAGAAAGCATACTATGTGTGGGCTGCAGAAATTCAGAGGACAATTAGCAGTAAAGGTATCTGCAACTCTGCTGCCATCCAGTGGTTGTCCAGATGTTTGTAGTCTAAACCGTTTGTAGTCTAAATACAGTGTTTTAATGACCTATGGTTCCATTTGCTTGGAAAAATCGAAGACAATCAAAAAACAAATCAATAGATCAGGTAGGCAGATATTATTGCCACTAACTCAAATACAGCTTTACAGGAGCTCAAAGGAGAAAACGAAATCCATTAGGCCATAAATAGTTGGAAATGACTCGGACTCAGCAACCGTTTCTCCATGATTTAGTCTGCTTTGGCAATTTCTCTTGGCTTGGAATGGCAATGACAGAAAACTTTTATGTAGCCACTTCACAGATAGAATTCAGTCATGATTACATTGCTCTTCCAGGGATTATATAAATCAGGGGTCCCCAACCCCCGGTCCGTGGACTGGTACTGGTCCTCAGCATGCCAGCAACTGGTCCGCACAAACAAACAAAGCCCCATCTGCGGGATGCAGGCAGCACAAAACCACACCCCCTCCGGTCCATGGAATAAACGTCTCTCCAGGTAACCGGTCCCTGGTGCCCAAAAGGTTGGGGATCTCTGATATAAATAATGCCTGTTCTTTGAATTTTCAATAATACCAGACGTGGACTTTGGAGCAACATTGAAGTTTTCTGTGGAATCATATTATGATTTTGTTGAATAACTTGACTACATTTGTTCTTATCTTAAGTATGTATATGGCGAGGTTAGCAGGAAAAAAAATTAAATGTTTCCCAAAGGGATGGAGCTCAAGTCAGAACTTAATGAAAAAAGAGACTAAATACTGAGCCAAAGGTTGACCCAATTAGTATACATGAAATTGATTGTGGAAGCAAAACACTAATATCATAACCTTGCTACTTTATTTGGATATTATGATGTTATGTTAAGAATGTTTCCTTACAAGTTTTAAATTTTTAATAAGTCATTATTGTTTCTCTGCTTATTTAGCATATAAGTGGACATGATTAAAAAACTAATAGTGAGCTATGAGAAACAAAAAGCATTCCATTTTTACCAGTTACAAATGTAAAACAACAGCTATCTCTTCTAATTTGTTTCCAATCAATCCATGTTTGATTCTGAATTATCCTGCTTATCAGGTGATAGTATTTCAGTAATTGTCTCTATACAGGATGCCATAAGTACATATTCTTTACTGTACTACATCTTCTTGTTATTAAATTAATAAAGTATTTTTATTCTTTGAAATGCTTATTTTGAATGCTCCATTACTATATATTTTAAAAAATTAGCCTTTTCAAGGACGCCTAAGTGTATATATAATTGTTTGTATATATACACAGATTGAAAGAGAAACAAAACTCCTTAATCTTACAACACATAGATTCAATCGTAGTTTCAGGTAGGAAAACTTAAGCAACCTAGACCAAGCTAAATCCATGCTAGGAAATTTCAGAAACTTGGCATTCAGATAAATCAGTTATGAATAATAATAATAATAATAATAATAATAATAATAATAATAATTAATAATAATAATAATAATAATAATTTTATTTATATACCGCCCTTCTCCCGAAGGACTCAGGGCGGTGAACAGGGCAAGAATAAAAAATACAGAGATACAAAAGTTAAAAAGGATTAAATATATGCCCAACTAAAAAGAGTAAATACAAATATTAAAATAACAGTAAAAAACCCCACCCATCCCCCATCAGGCCAGGCCGGCTTGTTCAAATGTCTTTAGATCGCGACAGAAGGAGCGAAGGTCAGGCGTCATCCGGAGCTCAACCGGTAACCGATTCCATAGCTCCGGGGCGCCCACAGAGAAGGACCTCCCCCTGGGGGCCACCAATCGACATTCTCTGATCGGTGGCACCCTGAGGAGGCCTTCTCTGTGGGAACGCACAGGGCGGAGGGAAGTTGATGCCGGCAGCAGGTGTTCCCTAAGGTATTCCGGACCCATGCCATGTAGGGCCTTAAACACCATTACCAGTACCTTGAATCTCACCCGGAAGACAACTGGCAACCAATGCAGCTCACGGAGCAGAGGTGTAACGGGAGTATCGGGAGACTCCCAACACAACTCTCGCGGCTGCATTCTGTACCAGTTGGAGCTTCCGAGTGGTCCTCAAGGGCAGCCCCATGTAGAGAGCGTTGCAGTAGTCTAGACGAGAGGTCACGAGCGTGTGAGTGACCGTACATAAGTCATCCCGGTCTAGATAGGGCCGCAACTGGTGCACCAGGCGAACCTGGGCGAAGGCCCCCCTAGTCACAGCCACTATGTGGTCTTCCAGAGTGAGCCGTGAATCTAGGAGGACTCCCAAGTTGTGAGCCCTATCTACGGGGGGTAATAGTTCACCCCCCATAGAGAGAGATGGAATATCCTGAATAACCCGGGATGCCAGTATGCAAAGCCACTCAGTCTTGTCGGGGTTGAGTTGAAGTCTGTTCCTCCCCATCCAGACCCGAACCGCCTCCAGGCAACGGGACATCACGTCGAGGGCATCACTGGGGTGGTTTGGGGTCGAAATGAAAAGCTGGGTATCATCAGCGTACTGATGATACCCAACTCCAAAGCCACGAATGATCTCACCCAGCGGTTTCATATAGATG
The DNA here is from genome assembly GCF_964194415.1 of Vipera berus. Lineage (NCBI taxonomy): Eukaryota > Metazoa > Chordata > Lepidosauria > Squamata > Viperidae > Vipera > Vipera berus. The sequence goes on from NC_138202.1 coordinate 92,081,506, forward strand.
TTGAACAGGAGAGGCGAGAGGACCGACCCCTGAGGAACTCCACAAACGAGAGACCTCGAGGTCAACCTCTGCCCCCCTGTCAACACCGACTGCGAACGTCCCAGGAGATAGGAGGAGAACCACTGCAAAACCGTGCCTCCCACTCCCAATCCCCTGAGACGCCGCAGCAAGATACCATGGTTGATGGTATCGAAAGCCGCTGAGAGGTCTAATAGGACTAGGACAGAGGAATATCCCCTGTCCCGAGCCCTCCAGAGATCATTCACCAGCACAACCAATGCCGTCTCCGTGCTGTACCCGGGCCTGAGACCCGATTGGTACGGATCTAGATAATCCGCTTCATCCAGGACCAGAGGGAGCTGATGCGCCACCACACTCTCAACAACCTTCGCAAGAAAGCGAAGGTTGGAGACCGGACGAAAGTTGTTCAACACAGCTGGGTCCAAGGCAGGCTTCTTGAGGAGAGGCCTCACCACCGCCTCTTTCAAGACGGCGGGGAAACTACCCTCACTCAAAGAAGCAGATATAACCGCCTGGAACCAGCTTCGTGTCCTCTCCCGGGCTGCATAAACCAGCCAGGAAGGGCACGGGTCCAATAAACATGTGGTGGAGCTCAGCCTCCCCATAATCCTGTCCACTTCCTCCGGAGTCACAGAATCAAACTCCTCCCAGGTAATATCGACAAGACCGCCCGTGTCCTGATCGTCAGGCTCTGCCCAGTCCAAACCGGTCTGAATCCGAGCGATTTTGTCTGACAGATGTTGGTTAAACTCCTCGGCACGACCCTGCAAGGGTTCCTCCCTCACCTCTTGATTAAGGAGGGAGCGAGTCACCCTAAACGGCGGCCGGGTGATTATCTGCGGACGCGATAAGGGTAGCAAAGTGATTAGACTTCGCCACCCTTATCGCAGCGAGATAAGACCTAATGTAGGTTCTTAGTCGCAATCGGTCGGATTCGGATCGGCTGGATCTCCAACCGCTCTCTAGGCCCCGTCTCCGACGCTTCATCTCCCGAAGCTCCGCGGAAAACCATGGAGCTCGACGGGATCTGCATCGGGTCAGGGGCCGCAAGGGTACAACTCGGTCAAGAGCCTCCGTGGCAGCCCTTTCCCAGGCTTCCACTAAGGCATCCGCCGAGTTGTGAGCGAAGGAGGCAGGTGGGGACCCCAGCGCTGCCTGGAACCTCTCAGGGTCCATTAAGCGTCTGGGGCGGTACCATCTAGTTGGTTCCAGACGCCCACGGTGGGGAGTGGCAAAACGGAAGACCAGCCGCAGGAGATGATGATCGGTCCATGACAGGGGCGTAACAATTGGGGAGCCCCCACCAAGATCATCTAACCACCGTCCAGATAAGAAAATCAGGTCAAGGGTGTGGCCTCCCACATGAGTCGGTCCCGAAATTACTTGCGTCAGGTCCATGGCCGTCATGGAAGCCATGAACTCCCAAGCTAGCTCAGATGATCCTCCCAGGGATGGTGGATTAAAGTCCCCCAAAACTATAAGTTTGGGAAACTCAATCACCAACCCAGAGAGGATATCGAGAAGCTCAGGCAGGGCTGCTGCTGCGTGACTAGGCGAAAAGTACACCAGCAGCAAGCCCAACTGCGCACCCGGGCCACATCTCAGGAAGAGAGACTCACACCCAACTATCTGGGGAACGGTGGCTTCCTGCGGACACAAGGTCTCCCTCATAACAACCGCCACTCCCCCACCCCTACCCTGAGCCCGAGGCCAGTGTAGCACCCGGAAACCTGGTGGGCAAAGATCGACCAGAGGAATACCGCCCTCTGGGCCCAACCAGGTCTCCGTGATGCAAGCCAGGTCCGCCTGCTCACCCTCGACCAGATCCCGGACAAGAGGAGCTTTATTAACAACAGACCTGGCATTCAAGTACACCAACCGGAGCTCAGGAGGCTGCACATCCTCGCTCCCGGGACCTCGGGGCGGAGACAGAGGGTCGGAGTGCCTCACCGCTTGCAAGCAGCGGAGAGGCCTTCCCTGAGATCGATACGGCCCTCTGTTCCTACACCTGCTGCCATTCCCTAACGTCGTGGGAATAGGTAGTCCCATGACCTGCCCTGGAGCCCCGGAGGCAACCGACCCCCGCTCCTCCCCCCCGCGATCAATCCCGGACCTGGCCTGAACAACGGTTGTTGGACTACCCCCCATATCCAAACGACCAAAAGAAATTCCCACCCCCCTCCCTAACCCCCCCAAAAATTTAGATAAGAAACTAACCAGGGGCCTCTTATTAGATTTATATCGGAGGCCCCTACCCGTGCCCAGCCATCTCTCAGGGTCCCAACAATCAGGCCCTTCATCGAGACTATAAGTGGCTAGAAAGGCGGGTCGCACCCAGGAAGGGGGGGGCACCCCTGAGGGCGAACAAGTCCGTGAAAGTATAACGAAAACAAGGCATAAGGAGCAAATCCAGGTGAAAGGCAGTCCATAATTAATAAGGAGGGTCCAAAACAGAGGATAAATGGGTGTCCAGACCCTCCACCCAGCTTCACTGCCACTCAAGCTGGGCGAACCCCCACGACAGGCCGACCACCATCCTCTCACGACGGTCGCGGAGCCTGCTCCCGGGGGTGGTCTGGAACATACACTCTAGGTACAGCATGCCCCATAGAGCTCTCACCTCTAGGGGCAGCAGATGTAAGTTCAAGCCACCCTCTCATGGTGGCTTATACCCAGGGTCCTCTGAGTCCTTTGGGGATGATGTGTAGGCAATAGGCAATAGTTCGTACAGGCAAAGATATAATAAGCCATAATAGTCCACTCTGCTAATAACCAGGTCCTCCGCCGCTCCACCACTCCAGGTCCTCCGCCGCTCCACCACTCTAGGTACATGGATAAACCACATTTACATACCATTCAAAAGAGACAATAAAAAGCTAAGAAGAAAATGAAAAAAGAACACATCCTCTTCAACAGCAAAACACAAATAAACAAGGATTGGTTATGATTCAATAATAGCATCACTTAATAATGTCTTTGGTCTCAATTGTGATAAGGCAAGAATTATAATGTAGTCATTCACTGACTGGATACAGCTGAGGTTTCTAGATACAGCAGCACTTTTTTTAAAAAAATAGCGTAAAAATATTCGGAATGAAAACTAGATGCTGGGAAGTAGTCACATCTGGATGCCTTTTAAGATTCAGTGACATTAGAATATAAGGAGATATTCTAGTAGATAATCAAGTTTCAAAAACCTGTTCAGCCTAACTATCCACTTTATTATGAACATACAAAGGAGTTGCAAGAAGAAACTATGTCATCTTAACTTTCTTTGGGAAACGGTAGTAAAAAAAGGCATAGTAAATAACTTCAGAAACACACATGGCTGAAGATGTCTTGGATTACTGCCCAAGGTAAAATGCAGAATAAAATAATAATAACTTGATATACTTCAGTTTAATTAGTTGGTAATGATGGTCAACCTGGGAGCTTGATGGAATCTGTAAATTAACTTAATATCAAATGTTTCGGTAAAATGCTATAGTAACAGCAACAAAAATGTGTAACACACTATAAAGGAAATGAATTCCAGATTTGTATTACATATTACTCTAGATATTTCTAGTTAAAATACTTATTTTATAAGCATTTTGAAAATAGAAGGGAGTGAGTCATACTTCTGAACAATTATGTAATCTAAAAGGGAGCAGATTTAATTTCAGTTGGATAATGTTCTTTTCCACTTGGATCTCAAGTACCCTTTTCATCAGATGTACCAATCAAGCAAACATTTCAGACTGTATTGTTCATGCATAGCTTGTGTGCAAAAAGCTGCAGAAATATTTTTAACTCTCAGAATACTATGGTCACACCACCTTTCATTTTATTGCATTTTGTAAAATTATGCAGAATAGCAGAAAAAGGGAAAGAAACCATAAGTAAAAGCATGCAATAAGAAAAGGGAAATATGCCTAAACCAACATCATTTGCTACATCAGTCCATCGGTTTCTATTTTTGCAAATCAATCTTGATTCCAAAACAGATATGCTTCATACATTGCTTTTGTTCTTTACATTTATTACTCCTGTCTGTTTCTGGAGTTCATCAGCCTCATCCAACCAAATGTTCTTGGTCTTCCCCTCTTAGAACCATACACACTTCTAGGTATTTGTTTTGTGATTTATCTTTTGACATGATAAGTTTCAGGTCTACACTGCTTATTACATCATAAAACCACCAAAATATCATTGTAAATCCTTCAGATTCTAGCCAAAAATACAGAATCCTCTACTCACAAAAATACTTACATATCCACATTCCCAACCAACACACTTCTAATGTCATTTTTGAAATTAAACATTAATAAGTACATTAACTTATCAAGGGGTACATCTTACATCTGCTCAATGTTTAAGCATTGTTAAGCATTCTATTTATTCTCATGTATACTTTACTTCCATCATATACTGTATTACTCTTATTACATTCAGCAGTTCAGCTACTCTTATTGCATTCAATTCCATATTTGCACCAAATACTCAATAATTAAAAAATGATGAAATCCATTTTATCCTACACCTTTTCTAACTCAACAAGTATGCAATAAAATTCCTTTCTCACATTCATTTATTTCTCAGTGATTTGATAAATAGGATAATTCAGTCCGCACATAATTCAGTCTGCCAGACATAAAATCAACCTGTACTTCCCAAATTTTGTTATTATCTTTCAATCAGTATTCTGCTAAATACAGGCACATTTCACAAATAATAGTATTTTTTACTCTTGTATTATAGAACAATAATATCATTTCTCCTATCATGAGGCATAGCGTAGTCCTCACAGAGATACTGCATAACAAAACACCTCCATTTTTTTAACACTTATCAAGTTACATCATTTATACCTGCTGCCATACTGTACTCTTCTAGAGTAGACTAGATTCAAGATCAGAATCTGTATTCTAATATGTATCCATTCTTGCATATTCTCTTTCTTGGAGTGATTCTGCGATTATTTTAATTTCTTTTATTCTTCCCATTTCTTTCATGGCCATTCCTCCCAAAATCCATTTTTGCTGTTATAAAATAATGCTTTTATAACCTTTAATTGCATTAGTATCCTTCATTAATTCTCTCAATTTTTCACCATAAACGGTCAACACAATCATGCTTTTAGAACTGTACAGGTAATCTGGAGTTTAAGAACAAGTTCCATTCTCAAGGTCTATCCTTAAGTTTGAATTTGTATGTAAGCCAGAACAATATAATTGCATAATACTGAAAAGCAGTATTGTGTGATGAACTTGAATCACTCTGTATTTAAGTTGAATCATTGTGTATTTAAGTTGAATTTTGCTACAATAACCTCCATTCTTAACTATGGGTTGTCCTTAAATTATTAACCCGTGGACTTGTTGTATTTATTTTCTTGTCTTATATGAACAATAGATATGCTTAAGCCACACATTTGAAACAAAGAGATCTTTTTCTAATTAGATACTGTACTCACCAGTCACCCTTCTAATTTATTCTTGGGCTTCTAAAAGACCCAATTACTTTTTCTTTATTCACTTCATTCTCACCATTCTTTCATGCCATTTAACGGAATTCTTCTTCCCCTACTACAATCCTTCAGAATATTATACAATTCCGGTCAAAAATACTCTGCTTGTTCCATTGTTACTATTCTTTGGAACAAATGTGCAACTAATGTTAATTTAAGGATTGCTACTTTCATTTGCACCCACAATAAACTAGGTAACACAAACCACATTTTCTGAACTGTGAAGCAATTGATGCCAAAGTTTTTAAAGAAAGAAAAAGGAAATCTGCTGGTACTGTCTTTTTCTCTTTTTGTTCAGCAGAAATATTACAAACAGAACTATACTTGGAAATGAAATGGAATCATGACATAAGCTTTCTGAATCCAGTTCCAAGATTCTACCTAAAGAGATCATTGCCTGCTTTAATGGTACCATATTAAAGCACAGTTTAAGTATAGGGTTATGAAATCTTTGAACAACTGATTTTCAAAAATGAACCCTCTAGTCTAGACATTTGAATTAATTCTCATAGCACTCAAGGAAGCTAAGATGGTTCACCAAGAATAGATTGTTGAAATCCTCAGCTATGGACTGATTAGAAAACCAATACTGATGATTACAGTTGAGATTTTAGAATATATATCTAAGTGGTGACTAAGAACTGACAACAACTTGATGTCACATAATCATTTTCAATACTTGGAAAGACTTGACAACTATGATTAACTTGGTGCTTTCCAAATGAGTTGGACCACTCTTATAACCTTCACACTGCTTCCAGTAGTAGCTGAGGATAAGGAAAATTAAGAGAATTAAAAATTCAATCCATTTTTCAAGACACCAGTCTGGGGAAGGCTGATTCAGAACTTATGATAGATGCATTAAATGTGTGTTAAAAAAAGTTTTAACTATGTTTATTTTTAAATAAAGAGCAGCCCATTGGAAACGGCAGGGCCTGTGAGCTAAGAGCTTGCTGGCTTATCTTTTCTGCTACCCCTTGGAAGTAGAACTCCCGATCAGGAGCGGCATATACTCCCCCACATACTTTCTGCTGCAGGTTCTGTCATTTCTGACTACTTCTTAAAAGTAAAGAGGCAGGCCAGAGAAAACAGCCGCTGCTCTTCATCTTCTCCCTGGCTCATCCCCCCCCCCTCTCAATACTATGAAGCAGAACATGCTTCAAAAGCCGCCTTGAGAGCCTGTGCAGCAGAGCCACCCTGTACGGACAGAGAGATAAGGAAGCCGGAGAGAACTAGCTCTCCCCGTTCCCTTCATTCCTTCCCCCATTTTCCCAAGCAACCTGCAGCAAGCAGCTTGCCCTCATGCCACCTGCCCTCCAAGGCGGGAGTACGCCTATTAGAAGGTCTATTGCCGTCAGGCACGTTTGCACCCACATTTGCACAGGAGCAGGTCTAACTCGCTCCAGTGGGTCGGAATCTCTCGGGAATCTCCTTAGTAATCAACCGAACACGCGAGCCCTGTGGGCGCAGCCTTCTGCCTCGCTTTTCCCAGGGTGTTCTGAGCAGGGAACATTGGCTCCATTGATACCGAGGGGACATCTTTCTGCCTCCCGTTCCGCACGCATTATTTTCAATAAGCGGTGGCAAAAAGCCAACAACCCTACACCATCTCCCAGGGTGCAATGCGTGCGTAGGTTTACGCTGTCCCCTAAAGGCTGAGTTGAGCGTGCGCGCGAGTCTCCTTTCCCTGAGTGCCCTTCGGAGTTCCTGCTGTAGTTTTTACGGGTGGCCGAGCCCGACAGCCGACCTTAGCCCTATTCTAGTTTTCGTGGGCTGCGTCCGCTGGCTCGCTTTCCCTCTGCGCTGTCAAAGCAGGAACGAGCCAGGGCCCTTTGCCGGTTGTCCCGTTTCTGATGTCTCTCGAAAGTAAAGAAGTTGCACCGCAGCTCTTATAACTTGTAGAAACGTTGGTGGTCTTCCCATTTTAGCTGCGGTTTGCCTGCCGGGCAATCGGGAACGAGAGTGACCACCTTTTCCGTCCTGGCCAGGAGAAGTATTGCCCACTGTATGATACTGGAAATAGATGGGTGTAAAGAAGCCTATTATAAGTCTTCTTCCTCTGTAAGGTAGGATTTTATAAGAACCTGTTTAGTTTATTAGATTAGTCTAAGTAAGTATGTCATATGTGAGGCATATTAATAGGCTAAGTCTATCTCTGCATCCAAAGCAAAAAAAAAATTACGTAAAACAGAAATTTATGTAACAGCAGTGTGAATGCAGTTGATTTTATTTCAATCAATAAACATCTCCGTGGAAAAAATGGGGCAATCCCCCATGTGAATATGCAGCCATGCGATGAGTGCAGGGGGATGCCTACTGTATTTGGAGACCCATTACAAGATCAAAAAGTAAATTAAATTTAAACATTCAAACACTTCTTGAAATTTTGTAGTTAAATTCAGGATTATGAAGTTCCTCACTGGTGACAGTTGATTAATTGTTGCTCCTGTTGGCCTTCACAATACAGTAACAGTGGGAAAAGCACATGCCTGAAGGTTGGATTCTGTGCCAAAAAAGTCACCACTTAAAAATAATAGTAATATGTTTCAAAGAAATGACTTGGTATTGTACATTAAATTGAACTTTGGTATAATTAGGCAGAATTGGAAACAAGTTTCCTATGCCACAACCCAAAAAATGTATACCAGCATAGAGTTATTTCTGTTTTTGTAAATGTATGTATCTTAGAGTAATATTTATGTGATATGTAATATTTTACTATAAAGGGATCATAAACTTGGAGATGAGACCCAATCTTTTTACACCATGTGAGTTCTGATAATTCACTTGGCTTGCTGCAGAGGACTAAACCATAAATTTCATTTAACACTGTGAGAAATTAACATGATGATAGACCACTGAACACTCTGAACCTTTAAAAAATATTATAGACCGTAAATACTTGGAAATTGATAGTACAGATTTATGGATGGAGGCATCTATTGGCATGGCACCGATCCCATTTTGTCATTTCTGGGGGGTAATATTTATTTGTGCATGTATTTAATTTTTCCGCCCCTTACTATTTTTCTAAATAACTCAAAGCAGCGAACCCACCTAATACTCCTTCCTCCTACTTCCCCACAACAACAACTCTGTGAGATAAGTTGGACTGAGAGCATGATTGGCCCAAAGGCGAGACTGGTCTCCTGATTTCTAGCCTGCCTTATCCACTAAACCAATCTGGGGTTTTGAGTCTGTGAATCTCAAGAAAGTGGATAAAGTTTTCTGTGATTTCAGTTCTGCATCTGTGGATTGGACAGCCTGCCTCACTTGGCTTGTGAAAGCTGCTAGGGAGAGGACTGGAAGCTGGACCCAGGCTGTAGTCAATACTTCTTTGGGAGAAGGTAAGATCTCAGCAGCCCTGAAAAGCTGATATGACTCATTCCTCAACAGGTCAGGAATCTGAATAAGTTACAAGGCTAGATGGTAGAGAGTTGAAAATTTGTGCGCAAATGGTTTTATGAGTTTTATTAAGGATCTAGTACTACCCAGAGACCAGTAAAAATGTGTGTAATCCAAAGACTGAATAACTCAACTATTTTAATATATATATATATATACATACAGTGACGCGGTGGCTCAGTGGGTTAGGACGCTGAGCATGTCGATCAGAAGGTCGGCAGTTTGGCGGTTCGAATCCCGAGTGCCGCATAACAGAGTGAGCACCTGTTACTCGTCCCAGCTTCTGCCAACCTAGCAGTTCGAAAGCACGTAAAAATGCAAGTAGAAAAATAGGGACCACTATGGTGGGAAGGTAACAGCGTTCCGTGCGCCTTTGGCATCTAGTCATGCCGGCCACATGACCACGGAGACGTCCTCGCACAAGCGCTGGCTCTTCGGCTTTGAAACGGAGATGAGCACCGGCCCCTAGAGTCGGAAACGACTAGCATGCATGTGCGGGGGAACCTTTACCTTTTACCTTATATATACATACACACACACACACACACATGTTTTATGTCCACTTTATGGCACTAAACACTGTTTATTCCTTTTGAATAAGATATTTAGCCTATCATTAATATTTAAGAAGAAATCAATTAATATTCAGTTTTATTCAGAGAAATCATAATGTATTAGACTGGTAGTATAAAACGGTTTCATTATAGATAAAGTTTGATAAATCAATTCCAGCAAGATTTTTTTAAGAAGCTGTCGAAATCAAATTTTCCTATAGTAAAAGAAACTTTAAATCTAGCTTAGTTTAACCAGCAGATTTCTTAGTATTAAATTCTATGTTCAAGATATGAATTTGCTTTGGGAGAAAGGATCCATATTTCAAGCTTACGTCCCAAGTCCTCAGCAGTTGCAGCTGGTATCCATTGGTGCTTAAGTGACAGAAAGCACAGTATCAATGAAATCTGGAGCCAAGGAAATTGTTTTCCACCATTCCAGTCATCCAGTTTCACATCCTGCTTTTTTAAGGAGTTTGGCCACCAAATTTCAAACCATATCCCAGAACTTTGAAAGTTTTGCAGCTCTAAAAAAAAGATGGGGGATGGGTAGAAGAACCAGGTATGTGTGAATGAAGGAGGCAGCTCAGGGAAAGAATAACATAGAATATTTCCTTGCTTACCTGCTGGCTACATATTACAGAGCTATCCACATACCAGCTGGCTGCTGCAAAGAGAAATTGCCTCTTAATGTTTAAGTTTCTGCTCATTTACATCGTGCTTGTGTACATGGTGATTTGATTTCCACTCTTCAAATACATGTTTCTGTATCATCAACACAGTTAACCATAACTTAATCTGTTGTTCAGATTAGGGAAACATTTAAAGGGATCTGTAAACTCCTTAAGCTGAAATAGAGAAGCCTATTTCACTGAAAAGAAATGAAGCATAGTAGGTAATTCTGTTGAATAGAGTGAGGGATTGGTCTAAAAGCAATATGATTTGGAGGGAATGAAAGCAGTATTTTCATTAGTTTGAAACTAACATAATGGGTAACCAAAGTCTTGAAAAGAAAATGCAAAGTGTCTAAAAGTGAAAAGGATCAATAATAGTAAAGTGGGGGTTGATGGAGAGAGAGAGAACTACAAAGGCCATAAGCATATGTAACTTAAGACCATAAGTTATTAGTAATAAAGTTGTTCATGATTTAGACAATGATCCCGATCTATATTATGTACATCTTATATACAAAGATCAATTTCATTGCTGTGTTTTGCAAGAAAGTTTTTTCAAAGCTATATATTTTTCCCCTACCCTCGCAAATTCCAATATGCACCTACAGGACATTATTGAAAATATCGTATCTATTTCTTTAAGATCGCCAAGAAAACTATGAAGACATCAGGAACTGAACTTGTCTCAAAGTACGTTTTAACTTTATCTTATTCCAAAGATTATGATAAACTTTAAATACCAGTTGAAATCAACAGATTTGCTAAGCTATGTAATTATGAAGTCAATAAGAATTATGTATCTCATAATTTTTACTACCTTAAAAAGAGCTGCTACATCAGACATGTCAAACACAAGGCCCGGGGGCCGGATGTGGCCCGCAAAATGGTTTCATGCGGCCCGCGAAGCCATCCTGGAAACAGTGAGGGAACGGCCCCGACTGCCTTGGCCCTGGCCCAGAGACCCTCCTCCTGCCAGAGACCCTCAGATCTGTCCCACTCCTGCCCAGGCCCCCATAGGCACCCTTGATGCGAACCATGTAGAGCTGGCCACGCCCACCCAGTAGGCCATATGCACTCTAGCCACGTCCACCCAGTAGGCCACGCCCACCCTGGCCACACCCAACCGGCCCCCTGAGGCCAACCGCAATGCTGATGCGGCCCTCAATGAAATTGAGTTTGACACCCCTGTGCTACATGATCCAGGTAACTAAAATAAGTAGATTTTCTGAGCTGTGAGTTTTTTCCTAAAGAAAATAGACTAATATTGTAAATCCATGTTCCCCCTCTGCTTATAATTGAATAGGTCACAACAGGACAGATTTGCAGGCCACCTGAAAAACTCTTGGCCTGACCTTGCCACTCAATTATCAGAACGTTGATGGGCAAAAGATACGAAAGAGCTTTCCCTGCCTCATTTTAATGCTAAATTTATATAAGCCCATACATGCATATACCAAATAATAATAGCAATAGCACTTAGACTTATATACCACTTCACAGTGTTTTACAGTCCTCTCTAAGCGGTTTACAAAATCAGCATATTGCTCCCAACAATCCTGGTCCTCGGGAAAGATGGAAGGCTAAGTCAACCTTGAGCCAGCGAGAATCAAACTGCTGGCAGTCAGCAGAAATAGCCTGCAATACTGCATTCTAACCACTGTTCCACTACGGCTCTTATAGTGTATTATTTCCATAAGTGGACAAAAGTGCATTTAGTTACAGTTATACTTGTAGGGACGCGGTGGCTCAGTGGGTTAGGACGCTGAGCTTGTCGATCAGAAGGTCGGCAGTTTGGCGGTTCGAATCCCGAGTGCCGCGTAACAGAGTGAGCGCCTGTTACTCGTCCCAGCTTCTGCCAACCTAGCAGTTCGAAAGCACGTAAAAATGCAAGTAGAAAAATAGGGACCACTATGGTGGGAAGGTAACAGCGTTCCGTGCGCCTTTGGCGTCTAGTCATGCCGGCCACATGACCACGGAGACGTCCTCGGACAAGCGCTGGCTCTTCGGCTTTGAAACGGAGATGAGCACCGGCCCCTAGAGTCGGAAACGACTAGCACGCATGTGCGGGGGAAACTTTACCTTTACCTATACTTGTATTATCACTGTTCCATGTGCTGCGTTGCTCTGGTTTCAGTAGGGTCACTTCCTGTTACAAATAGCACTGAACAGAAGTTCAGTTGCCCCCTCCCATGTTCCCTGACACCCAACAAACCCCATCAGCAATAGTGAAGATATTCAATCTGAACAATAAGGAGACAACATATGTAGCAGATTATCTGGTTGTTTCACTTAATTACACAATGCCATTGCCTTCAGCATGTTTTGACTATAAGGCCATTGTGGAGATGTGAGTCCAATTGTGTGCATGTTTCTACTTGCCCGTGTGTGGTAAGAAAGGGTGCATCTATAAGCGTAGAAAGGTATAAGAATTATCTTTTTGCATGCACATAACAGAAAATCAACAGCGATTAAATACTTTCCAGATGTTTGATCTCATTACTGTGGTGTATATTATTATTAAAAAGTATATTGTGACTAGTCTTTCCACATATCTTCATGTTCTACCACAATAATTTATTGAGTTTTCCCACCCCACAAGCATATGCATGTTTTTCCCACCATAAATTAGTGATGTTTTTCTTCAGAATAAAACTCTGTGTATAAGTTCAGAGACTTTCACTCAATTGCGTTTTTGTGGGGGAAGGGAATTTAATCCTAAGCAAAAGGTATTAATTATGGAAACCCATCACATATGGAGGAAACCAGGTCAAAGAAGCTTTTCAGTGATCTATGGGCCATTAATTTTACATTCTCAGAAAAGCTTTGTTTATTGAGATGCCAGTGCCGCATTCATAGCTACCGGAAAGTATGGATGGGGAAGAGAGAAAATTCAGTTTACCAAGCAAAGCAGCTTAGGCAACGGTTAGCATGTATAGGGAAGTGACAAGGAAAAGAATCGGTGTACAGCTTTACCAGATGTGTTTAATTTTGTTACAGATGCTTGATGCCTAGCTTCCAGTGTTTTCATCATTTGAATTTATATTCCACTTTTTTATCCATAGGGCATTCAATTCCTCTCTCTCATTAAATTAATGAAAACACCTAAAATAGCTAGTTAGGGGCAAATACCTTTGTACTCAGTATTCAAAAATAATTCCTTATTTTAACAAGACGCAATTAACATGCAGAAATACAATCAGAGAGATTTTGTTAGATGGGGGTGGACAGTAGGGGGTAGGGAATCACTGAGAGTAGAGAGAGAGACACTCCTTCAAATAACACTTTTTTCTCTTCCAATTATTTTTTTTCTTACAGAACTGGTGGAAGACAACTTTCATAGGAGAAGGCATTGATGAAGGGAAGACCAAGCAAATGAAAGCAAAATGTGGATGTCGCTTGCCAAAAATTTGTTAAGGACAAAAGACTCTTCTCGAGTTTTGTTGCAAGCACCAAAGGGCAAGCCGAGTTATCAAAAGAATTTTTCACTTAGCAGGAAGCCTTGGCTACATTCAGCAAGGGTAGTAGTACCACCGGCAGTTCAGACCCTCAATGTTGGCACAACTATCCAGAAAGTGGAAACTTTAGAGAAAAAACAGTTTATCTGTGTTCATTGGGAAGATGGCAGCGAGAGCCTTTACCCGTCAGTGTGGCTACGAGACAATTGCCAGTGCCCAGACTGTTTCCTACAGTCTGCTAAAGCACGCAAACTGCTTCTGGAAAATCTAGATATCAATATCAATGTGAAGGATGTCACTCTATCAGAGCAGAAAAAGGTAAAAGAGTTTATGTGTATGTGCACTTGTAATAAAATGAATACAACCATTGTAATACAACAGAATAAAACCATGTAATAAAGCCATAAAAAAATCATGTGACTCAAGGTGTTTTGGCCAAAGCAGACAACACTTCCTCTGATTTGGATATTAGATTTGTGTTGTTGCACCCTACAATCTACCTTTCTGCAACCACATCATTCTGCCGGCCAATATTTTCTGCAGTCTACTGCTGTTCCAAAATCTTTTTTAACAAGTGTTTTACCAAGCCAGTTATCTCTCATCTTGTAACCGTGTTGTTGTCTGCCTGTTAAATTTTGTTCTTTGCAAAGGTACCAGACGTTCACTTGCATGGAATTCACTTGGCCTTGCATTCTCTGCAAAGGCCAAGTGAACTCCATGAAACAATTTTGAATGAAGACTGTGCTACACACAATACAAATGCATGCCTTTCGATGTTTGTTTCTATTTCATGGAAGAAGGTAAATATTGTATGGCCAGATGACCACACCAGTGAATTTGAGGCTGAATGGTTGAAGAAGAGATGTTTTTCTGACCAGGCTAGAGCAAAAGCACAAGAAGAATTATTTTTATCAGGTAAGAATGTATGTTGTTGTGCTAATGTATTAAGAGTCTTCCAACGTGATCCATAGGCCACATGCAGCTCTCCACGTCATTTTCTGTGACCTACAACAATACTTTGTAGGCACTGAGGTTCCTATCTAGGAAGGCCCTGGTGCCAGACACTACGTAGAGGCACGGTCTAGGTTGTGATGTGTGTTCTTACAATTCCTCCAGTCTTAACTCAGCAGGGTTGAGTTAACTGGACTGTGCAGTTGGCACTTCAAAGTCTATCGGGCCAGGCAGTGCTACCCTATGAGAATCCTTTACCATGGCAGACCCTGCTTCTGAAGCAGCTGTAAGAAGACCGTCAGAAATGAGGCTTGGTTAGGGAAGATGGGCCAGGAGGTTGCCTAAGGGAAGGAAGGAGGAGGCAGCTGAGAAGGACTAGATCTCACTGCCATACTGTAGGGGTTTCTCTGCCAGATGAGGATCGGAAAGACATCAAGTCAGCAAGATTTTGCTATTATGCAAAGGAAAGAAGGATTCTGCTGGGCCAGGAAAGAAAAGAAAATGAGAAGCAGGCAAAAAGAACAAAACATCTTTCCCCTCAGGAAGGAAAGAGAATGAAAACAGTATTTTGGCAGTTCTTAGTGGAATAGAACTCCTAGATTATATCATTGTAGATGATATAATCTTAAAGCAATAAATACATTACTTACAAACTGAGTAAGAAAAACCAATTTTGATTTTATGGCCAATGAAAAATACTGCTACCTAGATGGTCAAAGTGCAGTGCTCTATTTCTCAAATAGTTCTGATTTGAGGGTTGTTGTTTTTTATTAAACACGTTTATATTTAATTGCATACTGTGATTCTACTCATTATATTCATTTTTGACTCACTACAAACTTTTGCATCAGTTTATGAAAAGGCTTTAGAGTTGCAGCCGTTGGGCTAATGATAACAATGCCACTCATGATTATTTGAATTGGAGAGCTCGGTACTA
This sequence comes from Vipera berus, assembly GCF_964194415.1. Taxonomy (NCBI): domain Eukaryota; kingdom Metazoa; phylum Chordata; class Lepidosauria; order Squamata; family Viperidae; genus Vipera; species Vipera berus. The sequence continues at coordinate 92,097,009 of NC_138202.1, forward strand.
TAGTGCAGAATTATGGGTATGCCAGTACGCCATTATTATTTTTCTATATGTATTTATATTGCTTTTTGTTAAAACCCGCACTAACACTTGCCTTTTAAGAACCAAGTGAATTTCTCTACTGTATAAAGTAGCTTGAAAGTAGCTTGCCAGCTGGATTAGAAAGACTCATCCTATCGCTTGCTACTATATTTTCTTGGTGACCATTTCTGGGTAGGGCATAGTTTAGCAGAAATGAGAAAAATATGCTCTCTGTAGCCAGCAGTTAACTGTATGGGTTTGCAGCAAAGATTTGAAACTCAGTTTTACATGTAGACTTTTCCCTTATTCTCCTGTGCCATATACTGTGGGTAATGAATAGAAAGCTAAACATATGGGGGTATTTTCAATGGAATCAGCTATTTCTCCCAATAATACATCCAACCATATATCTTCTTGACTGCAACAAAATCAGTAAAATCACCCTACGAATAGCTGCTTTCTGGGGAAAAAATTGTTCCCAGATCTAATTCAAATTGCTGGTTAAAAACTTTATACTACTTGAGTTCAAAGTACAGGAGCGAAGCCTTCATTTGTATCGCTTCTTCTCAGAAAGATGTGTTGCAGAGATTTGTGTATATATATTGTGGGCATACAATTCTATATAAATAGGTACAGTTATAAAGCATTATCCTCCAGTTAATCAACAGGTTATGTTGTTACTTGAGGATAGTTCTGCCTTCTTATTTTGCTGAGCATGCAAAAGAAGAGGGGGAGAGAAATGAAAGGGAATATGAAATACAGGAGCTGTTTTGTTCCTTAGCTAGAGGCTTTTGCAATTCAGAAACCCAGCTCTTCCCTTGAGAGCAGTTAAAAAAAATCATAAATGCCTTAATTGAATAATATAAATGGTCTCTGTTAACCTGTCCATTAACATAATGTTTTTATACCAAATTCCAGGAAAGGAAATGGCTTCATAGAATGAATTGATTTCTGGAATTTTCCTTAGATTATTATTATTTTTTTTGTCTAACAGAGGCTTGAATTATTTAGTTTGTCACATGATGGAGAGAGTTACCCTCCCTTGGTCACTAGAGAGCAATGGGATCTTTCCCTTCTGTCCCACTGCATTTAGTTTCATGAATTAACAGAGACATGAAAGGAACACATATTTTTACTTGCCTTAATTTTTATATTATATATTATGAAATCAGGCAACTAAATGCTATACACCAATTTAGATAATACAGTTTATAAACCAACATATAAGCATTTCATAATATATAATATTGTAAATAAAGTTTTCTGCAGGATCAAATCTGGGCTGGTCACCAGACCAGAGTTTTTTTTTTCTTCCATGCTTTGGGACTCGTGCTGGAGCCCATCTTCAGGGAACTTCTCTCTAGCAGCCAGCCTTCCTGCAACTTTATCCTGGGACACATATATTTGCCTTTATTCATTATAAAGTTTTCCAACTATAATCAAGGGTTTATCACTTAGTCAAAATTAAGCATAAACTAAGAGCATAATTAAGCATAAATCAATACAAGTAGTCCAGTGGTGGGATTCAAATACCTGAACAACCGGTTCTCTGTGTGGATGCAGGCCTGGGCCTCCAAGTCCTAGAACAGACTTCTGGAAGTGGCATCCACGCACTTCCAGCGGGCCATTCAAGGCCAGGGAGGCCTCCTTCAGGCCTCCGAGTCCTAGAACAAACTTCTGGAAGTGGCATCCACGTACTTCCGATGGGCCATTCTAGGCCTGAGAGTCCTTCTCCAGGCCTCCGAGGCCTAGAACGGACCTTTGGAAGCAGTGTGTATTCAGCCGGTTCTCCGAACTCAACAAAATTTAGTTACCAGTTCTGCTGAACTTTTGCGAACCGGCTGAATCCCACCAATGAAATAGTCCTAGATTTACTACCAGTCACTTAGTGACTGTTCATAGTTAAGACAAACTCTCCAAAAGGTGCTTACACTGTACATACCCCACTGTCATGTGATTGCATTTTGGTTACTTGGCAATCAAGCCTGCATTTACAGCCATTTGCAATGTCCTGTACTTATGTGAGTACAATTTATCACTTTTTTTGCCAAAAACTTGTGTTTACTTCTGGTGTTTGGGGAAAAAAGAGTCCATTGTGGACAATGGATTTACTTAATGACCGTGGACTTTCTTAATGACAACTACAAAAAAATGTAAAATTGGGTTGGTCACAGGATGACCTGCTTAATGCCCAGCATGATTTAAAAACCATAGTTCCAGGCTCAATTATGGTCATAATACAAGGACTATATGTAGCAGGAATTCAGGAAGTCACAATTATTAATGAAATATAATTAGACTCTACTATATCCTTATCTTTGCATGCCAGATCTCTAATATAAGTCATCCAGAGTCTTATAGGGGCAGTATATAAGTCCTGGTGAAGAAAAGTTATATAAATAAAATGCTGATGACCACAAATTATTTGTCCCTTGATCCTTCTCATTCTCACATCAGTAATCCAGTAGATGGGAAAGGCTTTTAGAAGATGTCTATAGGATCTGGCCTTAAGTAGAATAGAATAGAAGAAGAATAACTTTATTGTCACTTTGAATGTACACTAATCAGCATACATTAAAATGAAATTTCGTTGCATACAGCTCTCAAGAGTCACCACCTCTGATATACACTACATAAATATGACAAAAATAAATACAGAATTATGCATATACTCATATATTATATGACACAGAGAAACAACAGTCTAGTTTGGGTTGTGTATAAATATGTATGGCAAGAAAAACGAATCTTGCGAGTTTACCAGATGGATGGTATAGGGAGCAAAGCTATTACAGAATCGGGTAGTCCTGCTAGAAATACTTTGAAACCTCTTCCCAGAGGGGAGTAACAGAAAGTAAGACAGCAATAGCAACAACCTGCTTTCACACAAATGTGTACCCCGTTTCTTATTTCTCAATATACAACAATATCAATATCCATAGCCAGGGCTTTTTTTCTCATAGAACGCTCAGAACGGAGTTCCACCACCTTTTTTGGATGGAACCTTGTAGGGTAGGCAAGGTGGGTTGTATGACATGTGTGAGTTCCGGCACCTTTTTCTTTTACAAAAAAAGCACTGTCCATAGCCATGTTGGGAATATTGCTTTCTATTTAATTCTCCACCAGATTCTGGGGAACAAAGAAAATACAACTGTTATAACTATTTTATGTGGGTATTTTTCATATTCTGTAGGAAAGATGCATTTTAAGAGCTGATATTTACATGAATAGTGGGAATTCCTATTCCTTCTGATCCTCCTCTGTATTAAAGCAAATTTGGGATGATGTAGGTTGAGTTGAGGAACAATATTGTTAGCAGGCTTTTTTATAGATTCAGTTCTGTTTAACTGGATGTTGTATGTTTTAGTTAAAAGAACTCTCTAGAATCAGTTTTAAAGACTTTTAAAAATTGCACTGAAAGGATACAGATGTTGTCAGTTACCCTACTTGTTAAAAATTCTCTGTCAAGCCAGCCAGCTTTTGTGGTCATTCCTTCCATACATTGGCTAAAAGGGGAAAAATCAAAGAGACAGTTCTACAAAGTTGGAGAGAAACAGCTTTTCTGTTTGTTTGTGGAGCTACAATGGTGGACCTCTGCACAAATGCATCCTTTAAAACATGTAAGATCTATTGTGTCTGTGCAATCATAAATGGGAAGCAGGTGATGGCATATTTTTCAATGTACCTTACTACAAATCTATGTTGCTACTTTCAAATATTAATAGGGTTTTTTTCTAATTCTGAAGTACTCAAAAAGTTACATGCTTTAAGGTCTGAAGTGGAAGGAATAGACGTTCAGAGACTTAAATACTCTATTTGCTTGCTTCTACTTTACAACTGAAATGCACAATCAGTGGACTGAGCCATCTGATGCTGTCCTGGGCAACTTCAGACTAATGGTTAAAGAATCTCATGACTGAATCCAATAAAAAAAAAACACCCCGAAACCACCTCACAATTGGTTAACAAGGGACTTTCTGTTTGTTGCATTTTATGTGTTATTCAGCCAGTAATGGCAGATATACTTCAGAGGGGGGAAAACTTTGATAGAATTAGTTAATGTAATGAAAGACATAATCTTGGGCAACATGAAAAGTGCTAGCGCTTCTGATGAGTCTTCTAGAACAAGAGCCCCCAACTACCAGGCTGTGGGCTGGTACTAATCTGTGGCCTGTTAGGAACCGGGCCGCACAGCTGGAGCTAAATGGCCGAGCGAGCAAAACCGAAACCATCCTTCCCCGGTTCGTAGAAAATTTGCCAAAAAGGTTGGGGGGGCGCTGTTCTAAAGAGTCTGTTCCCCCTATCGTAGATCTGTTTTTCAATAGTAATGACAGTTGGTTTGAAAGCCATGAACGGATTCTACTGAATTTCCTTCTGATTTCTAAGCTACTAAAGTTGCCTTCAAATTGTTTTGACAGATAAACCCATTTTTTCAGTGCAGAGCTGAAGCAGCCTGTCTTTTTCACATTTCTTAGTAAATACAGCAGCAAAGTGGAAATTATACTGAGTGTGGTTAAGAAGTAGAAACAAGGTGCATCCTGAAAGAAGAGTGTAGTGAACATGTGATTCCAACAAAACAATGCAGTCACTATGGGAAACAATAATAATTGGAGTCATAGTAATAAACCTTAAGCAATATAAGTGTTCAATATGTTTTATATCTTCTGGGTTCACACTGATTCCAAGTTCATTGCTCAATGAAGATATCAAGCCAATTCTGCACGGTGGCTTTATTTATATCTCCCCACTGATACAGTATATGAGTAGGATTATCCCACTCTTAGAAATTCAGCCTAGGAGCTTCCCTGTCATGCACCCATGGATTCCTCTGCTTTCTTTCCTACTTTAAATAGACAAGTGTATCAATCTTTTCTGAAGATTGATACACTTTTCTCTATATAACTAGCCATCAAGAAGCAAAATTAATATATAGGACCTTGTGTATGCTCTATGTTTGTCTTGAATCATAGTTAATCAGGCAGTTTAATTCCTATTTGATAACATTAACAGATTTTAGATATGTACAGGTAAATCCTTGCTTATTGGCTGCCTTGTACAGTGATCATTTGAACTGATGACAGTAATGAAAAAATAACTTTGAGACCAAGGTGCATGATCTGTACAATTCAATAAGTATTAAAAAAGGAAGATTTGTTTTTAAAAAGCAATGTAAGCATCTCTCTCTCTCTCTCTCTCTCTCTCTCTCTCTCTCTCTCTCTCTCTCTCTCTCTCTCTCTCTCTCCTTCTCCCTTTCTCTGTTCCTATGAGCATTTTAAATCACAGTTGTATGTTCCATATGCCAACTCAATAAATGATCAAATGATCAGTAACAATTAACAACAGTTTCAAGTTTGGATTGGATCTGTTGAATTTATTAAGAACTGAGATTTAATAGTTGAGGAACTTGATCCATTTAAATATGTTGCTAAAATATTTTTATTTTAAATTTAATGGATGTTTATTTGAGCTATCTTTCAGGGGGGATTCTTCTTCTCTGCTGTTAGAAAAGAGTTGCTGTACCAGTTGTAATGGTTTATTATTGAAATTTTATATCGTGTCTTTTTATTCCTATTCTTTGCTTTGAGAAACTTTGTAAACTGAAAAAATAAGTTATGCGCTTCCAGATAAATAATCTAATTTGAACTAATTTCCATTGGTACGTTTCAGTGTAATAAACATCACAATGGACTGGCATGACAAACTCTTAGCTCAGGAGTCCAACAGTTTCCACAATGAAAGTATAATTTTTGTAAGCTGTTAAATAATCTTATATAAGGAATCATAGCCTGCAAACTGGGAAAGAGGCCATTATACTGTCCAAGATATCATAAATTGAGTAACTCTGTAAAGGATTAAGAAAGGGCCGAAGACCAACATCCTACACTGTATTCTTAGTAAGCCACTCAAAGTATGACATCATCACTATCTATTGCCACATCCATAGATTCATATATTGTTTCTAAGTTGCAATCACGAGAGCCAGAGAGCATTCTGTTAGAGACCACCAGTTTCTCACGTTTATTTTCTCTCCTAAACAAGGTATTATGTACTTTAATACGTAAAGATGATGCAGTTTAGGACTGTTGTAGGTAGTTGCTGAGTCTTTTTTTTTTTAAAAAAAAGTCGTCCTTTATTGGCTTTTTAATGGTATTTGTCACATTTTCCCAGGAAAATATCTTTAGTAATTGGGCAAAAATATTTATTTAATAAGACTATTATCACAATCTTTACAGTTAAACCACAACGAAGATAGATAAGGGATTGAGATGTTGAAGTTGCAAATCACAGCCTTTCTATGGATTCTATAATTCATTTAACACCTTTTCAGTTTGTAACATTTCCAATCCTGCAGAACTGTTTCTCCCTACAAATTAAGTTCGTCCTTGTTTAGGGACTGCCTCTTTTGGCAACTGTTTGCAGTTACGATGGTGATGACCAAGTAACTTTGTAACCAGTCTTGCATTTATGACCTTCACAGGTTTGTAAAACAAAGAAAAGCTGATGTAAATGATAAGCACAACCGAGGCTTCATTTAGCAACCATTTAGCTTAATGGCAGAGTTGCTGGTTCTACTTGTTTGTCGGTAAACAAGGGACTACCTGTACAGAAAAGCTATGTATAGCAGATAACAGCAAACATAGAATATAGCAAACAATAGAATAAAAAAATATCATTTTTCCAGATTAAAAATGTAGCTTCCAACCTAGAAAGATCGACATTGATTCCAAAATGACAGTGTTGTCAAATATCTGTAATTTGTGTACAACAAGAAAATTTAGACCAAGTATAAGAAATGGCAAAACAGATCTTTTATCTCTTTTTAATATCTACGGTCAATTGACTTTAGCTACTTATTCCTAAAAAATAGTGTGGTGTCTGGCATATTTATAAAGAGCTTTCAGTCCATGTCAATAAAGGACTCTAATAAGGATTAAAACCTACAAAGATATTGAAAACTTTTTTAGAAGCTGAGAGAGAAACGGGTACAGGAACTAGAAAAACATCTGTAAAAAGGGACAGATCATGCCCTACTGTTCCTTTTCGGCAGTACTGAAATGTTTGTAAATCATTTGTCATAGTAAACAGAAATGTTTGATCCCAGCTTGTTGTAGTTGAACCAATAATTGCTGGAAATTCTCCCTTTCCCCACAATACCCAATTAATTGCTGTTAAAATATCCATGCTATTGGTTTTTAAGCTTATTTTATTTGCATTTTTTTTAAAAAAGTAATTTCCCTATGTGTGTCTGTTACCACAGTTCAGATTAGCTTTTATACAGCCTGGAGGAGAAATGTAAAATCTCTACCTTTAAATGCCAGATGCCAGTGACTGAGCCAATATGACCTGTATGAAAATATGTACATTGCTACTATACATTGCATTGTATTCCCTCACAGAAGGGGAAAGCTAGCTGGTAATTTAATTAGGTGTTTTCATTAAAAACTTCCACATTTTTCTTTGATTTATGAGTTGGTATACCTGGAGCAAAAGGTTCCACCTCTCAAGATTTCTGCCTCTCTATTGCTTCTTTTCCCCACCATGTTTCCTCCAGATGTGCTACATTACTGCTCCAGAATCCTCAGCCAGAGTAAACAACAATTTTGCTAGCTGTAAATTTTGTAAGTTAAAATCCAAGAGGGCATGAAGCGGGGGAAGATGGCTGTATTTCATTACGTACACCTCATATGTCGTTCTTTTCCTACCTCTTCCTTCAGCCCATTATAATCAGGTTTTCATTTCTAATTGGTGGAGCCTTGGTGGAGCAGTGGGCTAATGCCTCCTTACGTAACACCAGCTGCCTGCAATTAGTGCAGGTTCGCGTCCCACCAGGCTCAAGGTTGACTCAGCCTTCCATCCTTCCGAGGTAGGTAAAATGAGGACCCAGATTGTTGGGGGCAATTAAGCTGACTTTGTAATAATGCCACTTGGGTGTGTGTGTGAAAGCCCTAATAAGCAGGCATATACATAGAATGAAGGCTACTGCTAAGCTTGTAAGCCGCCCTGAGTCTTCGGAGAAGGGCGGGATATAAATGGAATTAAAATAAAATAAAATAAATAAAATAATTTCATTTGGGCTTCTTTTTCTTGAAAGATTAGCCTATGGTTTACTGTGGCCAAACTAAACACCTTGTTGATGATTGTGCTAGTTTATTTATCTGTTTGTCTTCTTCACACATAAAATGGAGAAGGGGAGTTCCCATGCAAAGGAACTAAATCCTCCTATCATTTGAGGTATTCCCATTTCCCCCTTTCCCTCCCATCAGACACAGAGTGGAAGAGGTTGAAGAAGCAACAGAGGGAAAGAGAGTTACCATCTTAACTTAAAAATCAGTCCACGCACAATATCTCACTCTTCATAAACTGAGCAAACATGACAACCACAAATATGCTTTCCTCCACCATGTCTGTTTTGGCATCGGTTTCTCCCCCAAAGGATCCCCACAAAAGATGTTCTCTTGTCAAAATCTAACTGACAGCAGTAAAAGAAACTGGCAAAGAATACCTAGCTAAATCCCTTGGCTGTCCATTATTATAGAGTGCTTTCTAAAAGAGAAAAATTCCAAGGAAATCACGTCATCTTTTTAAAGATCTGCATGTACACATACTGCACGAGCACACAGATGTAGCATATGTTTCTCCTGGCTCCAGATCCTGACATGCTTTATGCAACTGCCTTTTTATTATAGATAGATGCATTTCTTGTCTTTCATGATCCAGCAGTAGTTACTTTTTCAATAGTAAAGTACTATCACAGCCATTGCTAAAAGTAAATATTGGGTATTTTATTGTTCCTGGGAAAGCACACAACCATTCCATCAGATAAATAAATCTGGTTTAATCCAACAGCCTGGGGAAGGTCGTGAAAACAGCAACAGACCCACATTTTTTAACCCTCCTTGCCCCAAAGTGATATTCCAGAAAGACTGTTTCTAAACCTAGAGGTTCCTAAAAGGATACTTATAACATTCATGCCTGAACCAAAAAATTTCCAAGATAGGAATGATTTGATATTACCTGTGTAACGAACAACAAAAGGAATTTTTCTTTTTTTAATTGCAATAATTAGTTCAGTTAGGCAATACTTTAGGTTGTTTGTAAATGCAAAGAGTTTTTCAGATTTTCTTTAAACGTTTGTAGTTATTTACATCTTGCAACTTTATATACACAGTTTAAAAGAGCAACTGCTGTCCTGAGAAATTTCCCAAATGTTACTTTTGAAATTTAGCCCTTTTCTGTATTTTTAACAATGAGAAAAGCTTTTCCTTTTGGCAGACAGAATTCCCCCAGCTGTGTCATTTCATGAGAGGTTGCAAAAGGCTACAACCACATTGTGAGAGTTCCTGATGAGGAACTTTACAACTTTTCTAGGTATTTGGGAAATAGAACGGTAGCCATTTTAAAGAGTCATTTATTTATTTCAAAAGCATTAAAGGGCCACCCATCTTCACAATATAACCTTGAGCAGCTAACAACAACCAAACTAATATAAATATACTAAACAATACAAGTATAATCCCTCCTCAAAAAATTAAATCTCATTACACTATCCAAGACACCATAACGACCTCACATTGGCTGTGTATATGCTGGTCTCAATTCACTTCCTGGGTGAAGAACCAGGTCTTCATGGCTTCCTGGAAGGCCAAAAGCGTAAGAGCCCTCTAAATTTCAGTAGGGAGGCTGTTCCACCACTGTCACTACAGACAAGTCACATGATATCTTTCATGTAGGCTAGATTCTTTGCACATTAGAATAGTTTACCACTGTTGAGGTGCTGTTCTTCTGAAATCAGCTAGTTCTACATAAAGAGTTAATGTTGAACTGTTTTGTTCAGTAATGCCAGTTCTTTTTATGTCTGTTCACCACTAACATTCAGTACGGGACTTGTTCCATAATAATCTTGCAATGTTACCCCGCTGCTTTCAGCCTGCCTTAATTTGCTTTATTATTTCTAATTGAGTGCTACTAAAGAATTGCTATTCCTATTGTATTTATTTTATTAATCTTCCATTCCATTTATAAAGCAGTCCAATTCTCTAATGACTATTTCCAAATGTCTGCAAAAACAACCATTCCAAATGGAAAAATACACAGGACCCGCCAAACACTCTAATCCAAGGCTTGGGGGGAACCCAAGTTTTCAAGGCTGTTTTAAACACGGAGTGCACACGAGATAAAACTCAGTGGGGGAGGGGGGTATTGAAGAAGGCAGGTTCTGTGACAAAAAAAAACCACATTTCTTAGGTCCCATTAGATGACTGTTTCTTGGAGGAGACAAGCGCATGTCTACTGTTTCTGATTATTTCATCTGAGCAGAAACTGCATAAAACAGCTATCCAGGCCCTGTGCTATGAAGAACTTGACAGGTAATAAGCAATTCTTGAATTGCACCCAGAATCTATTGAAAACCAGTGCAGTTCATGTGTTAAATGAGCATGACATGACATGCCCCTAATTACCTATGCCACTGCATTCTGTATTAGTTGCAGCTTCCATGTAGTTTTCAAGGGTACCCCCAACTAGAGCACATTGCCATCATACATATGTGAGATGACCAATGTGTGAGTGCTGATCTGAAAGGCCTCCCAGTCCAGATAAAGTCATAATTGGCATACAGGTTGGACTTAAATGAAGACCTTAATAACCAAACGCCCACCTTCTACAGTAACTACGAGTTCATGGAGACCCCCAAATTGTGCACTAGTTCTGAAGGGGGCAGGATTAAAGATGAATAATTCCCATCTCTATGGCATCCAAAACCCAATTATTGCTAGATTTTGTCAGGGATGTGCTTGAACTGTTCCTTCCAACAATCTCCACCGTTGCCTCGATAGTCTGGAATCTTAAGTATTCTCCATATATTGATTATATATGACCACAAATCAATGAATGTCCTCACCTGATGGTAAATTTTAAACAGAAGAGAGAATTATGCCCCATACTAGAGGCTTTGGACTTTACTTCTTTCCTCCTATCAAACCAAGTGAAGCCAACCATAGAGATAGTAAGTGAAACACTGAACATTGTGTCTCCATTCCTAAACCCTGTGGGTAGACCAGAAGGGTGCCATGTTCAATGTTATTGAAAACAACAAATTATTGTTGCACTCTTGTTCTGGATCCATCAAATTGAGTAGTTATTAACAAGAACAACTTGAGCTTCTCACTACTATATCCAAGTCTGAAATCTAACTGGGAGGGGTTGAGATATATCAGTTTCTACCAGGGTCCTCTTTAATCCAGCCTAATCACTTTTTCAACCTTCTCTAAAAGGCCAGGTTGAAAATGGGATGAAAATGATGCAGTACAAGTTGGTTTCAGCAAAGCCTCTTTTTTTTATTTAAAAAGTTTTACAATACATTTTAACTTTAATCCCCCCCTCCCCCACCCCCACCCAACCCTCCCTATCCCTTCCCCCCATTCCCTCCTCCCCCCCCCACTTCCCAGAGCTAAATACAGGGTATAAAATCAAAAAACAAACATAAGCACCCCTATGTTATCAGCAATAAACTATTAGTTCTATCTCCCTCTAGCTCATGTAAAATGAATACAAACAATATTAATATTACAAATAAAGTAAAAAAGAAAAAGAGAAAAACAAAAAAAGCTTTACTCAGAATAGATTTTCTTAATCCCAGTCCTTATTCATATTAATTTCAAAGAAAAAAAATAAACAAATTCTCAGTTACGCGCCAAAAGCGCCTATCTATTAACCTTAATAATCTCCAACCAAACTAAACCATAATCAAAAATAATTCTTGCATGTATCACACCAAATGTCTCGCAGTTCCAGGTCATCCTTGAGTTCAAATAAAAAGAGGAAAAAAAGGGTTAAGCAGTCTGTAAGACAACTTATTGTTAATTAGGAGCTTGCATACCCATTCTTAGTTCAACACACACTTTTAGTCCATAACCCTAATATACTTTTCTAACAAGCAAATAACATCCATCTTAAATTGTGTTACATATTAAAAAAAAACTTTCTTTCTCCTCTATGATAAATTTAATCCATTAAGATACTAATTTAAAAATTTAATCAGCAATCTTAACGCCCCAAAACTTTTGGAGCACGTCTGTCATGACCCCCAAAACTTCTTTGGACCGCGCCCCTCCCACATCTTCACTGTAAATACACTTTGGAGATTCCATAACTATCTGCTGGTCTTGCTCTTGCTCTCGTCTCGCTCTTCTTAAGGCGGCACGCGTCTTCCTCTGGCCTCCTGCAACATCCAATGAAACTGTATCTTGATCCCCTCCAACACCATTGTCCTCTATCTGTCTGTCTGCAACATCTTGAAGCTTTCCCTCGCCGTATCCCTTAACAGCTTCCAAAAATGATAGGGGGGTTGCTTTTAACACATTGCTATAAAAATCACGTGCCTGGGCCACAGTAACCAGACGATGTCTTTTACCTTCATGCGTCACCACCAGTCCAACTGGAATCTCCCATCTAAACTTAATATCACATTTCTTAAGTTCCTGTACTAAAAATGCAAAATCTTTCCTTCTCCTTAAAATCTTCGGAGGAATCTCTTTTAAAACCAAGACTTCTTGCTCAGCCACTACCAGTTTAGTATCATAGGCAGCTTGAATAACTTCATCTCTAATTACTCTCTTTGTAAAATAGACCACCACATCTCTGGGTAACTTCCTTTGTCTTGCAATCCATGAATTTACACAAAAAAGTTTGTCCATATTTCCCTCAATTTCAGATGCTGGCTGGCCCAATACCCCTTCCAGAGCCTCAGAAATCAGCTGCTTTAAATCTTCTTTACAGTTCTCCTTTAAACCCCTGATTCTAATAGCATACTGCATCTGTTGATACTGAGCAAGGCTCAATTCTCCGTCCATTTTATCCCTTATATTTTCATTTTCTGATACTTTTGCTTCTAATATAGAGTTCTTTTGACTGAGATCCTTCACTTTTTCATCCAGCTGTTGCACACATTCAGCTACAGATTCAATCATAGACAACATGTCCACCCTCATTGCTCTAAACTTCTCTTCCATCTTCTTCTCCAGTTTCTCCTCCAACTTTTTCAGCTTTTCATCCATCATGTCAGACATCAATTGTGAATGCTTTCCAAGAGCATCTTGTAAATCCTTAAGCGTCAATGCCGGAGGAGGTGCAGGAGGAAGCAAAGCTTGCAATGAGGTCTGTTGCACCAGGGAAGACCCCGCACTCCGAAGAGCTTTAGAAGTTTTAGCCGCCATCTTCCCCCACTTTCACTTATTGCGCACTTTCACTTTGAAGCTATAAAATCCATTGAGCTAGAGAGTAAAGATAAGAGTCCACATCACCTTGACCTCCTGTACCGCTCTGCCTGCATCTTGATAATCAAAGGTATTTCCTTTTGGCAGGGGTGGTTGCTAACGCCTGGCTCTGCTCCATAAATCCCGGAGCAGGGGCGCTGCGCAGCTCGGAGCAACCCAGGCTTCGGGGGGGCTCAATCCTTCAGCCGCCCAAACTCTCAGCTCAGGCGGCCCCAGAGAGCTCAACCCCTACCTGGGGCCTCACCCCCTCCTCTTCTCCCGAGGAGGGGGCTTCAAATCCATCTAAACAGCTGATCGGCGCTGTTTACGATGGAAAAACACAGCTGCGGAGCGGGCAGCCCGAATACGGCTGTCTTCGGCGTCGCGTCGCCACCGGAAGTCTCGGTTTCAGCAAAGCCTCTTGAGTGGACGTATCACCCCAAAGGTAAAGTCCCCCAAAACAACAAGCCTTGGGATTTCCATACCAACTTGGGGATGAAATTTATCAATTCAGGCAGAGATGTTACTACACAGCAGGGAAGCTGGTATAACAGCAACAATTCCAAGTGCTCCTGACAGCTGAGCTTCAGCCAGAGAATCTTGCATTCAAAACAGCATCTCTAAATGTCCATGAGACCTCCTTAATGACCACTGGCATTCATTCCACCCTCTCCCTGGAGGCACAGCTAGTGTTAGACTCAAGAGCCAGGTGGACATAACTGCGAGCAGGGCAATCTCCCTCTAAGCTTACCCAGGTCTCATCTGACAAACTTTAAAAAAAGATAAAAATAATAATTAAAATAATAAATACATAAATTAAGAAGAAAACAAACAACTCAAAAGGGCAGATTTGATGGACCACAATGTCTTTTCCTGCTGTCAGCTTTCTGTGTTTCTATAGCTCAGTTATGCACATCAGATTGGTGGCTATTCATCCACAGTGAAGGTCTTACTACATATCAGCCTGGTTCTCTGACTAATTCCTTCCACTATCTGCTAGAATTTTTTTTAATATTGACCTATAATCTGCCTTTCTATAACTGGAATCCGTTATTTTGCGTCCCATTCTACGGCATGATGGAAAATATGTCTTAAATCTTTCTAACAACATTTTAGGATTTAGAAGTTCTCCATTCACTCTCCTCTGGTCAAGTGTACATATTATCAAATTACTTCAGTCACCCTTCATATGACTGATTCTTCCCCCTTGATCTTCTCGGAATTTATAGTATGATACCTAAAACTGAACACGAAACCCAAGTTGAAGTCTGATCAACATAGAATAAAATGGAATTCTCTGTAATAATAATACAAATAATTCATAATAATTGATTTATATATTTCTTATGCAGAGCGCCAGTATTGGGGTTCTGATCTTGAGCTCCCTATTATGGACTTTGAAGAGGTATTGCACAGTGACGAAAGTGCATACAAGTGGTTGGTTACCCTTAAAAAGGTGGGAATTGTGCTACTAACTGGAGCTGCTGTTAAACAGGGAGAAATTCTGAAGCTCGGGCAGCGCATTGGATTCCTTCGCCTCACATTTTATGGGTAAGTTGTTATATTTTTATTTTTAAATGTTTATTTCCATTTGTTAATTGGATTTTGGTGTATTAAGCCTACAAGCAAGCTTACAGTGTATTTTTATCTTGTTTTAGCAGGAAATTATACCTCTTTTTCTTGGCCATTGAAATTTAGCAATATAATTTTGGGAGATTCAGGAATGATACAAAAAGGGTTTTGTCAGCCACATAGAATTTGCAGGCTGCTGCACATGATGTTAAGTAATTCATGGGATTTACATTTCAGATGAACCAGTTTTTGGCATAGATAAATGTAAAAATTTTAGCCCGTAGTGCCATAATTAACAGTAAAAAGTTTTAGAACCAGCTTCCCATAAATCCCAAAATCTTTGATTATTTGCCCGGCTAGACCCAGTTAATGAGAGTCATAATTGAAGGGATTTGGAGGTCATTAAGTACCATAGATTAACACACTTTTCATTTTCCCATTTTGTATCCCGGATATAATTAAAAAGAAATGTACTATAATTATGGTAAGCTCTCCCTACTCCCAATATGTGCGTATTGGCACACTAGCCCAGGAGTAGGCAACCTTGGCTCTTTTATGACTCGTGGACTTCAACTCCCAGAATTCCTGAGCCAGGCTGGCTCAGGAATTCTGGGAGTTGAAGTCCACGAGTCATAAAAGAGCCAAGGTTGCCTACCACTGCACTAGCCAGTGGTGATAAGAGACACTATGGATTATAAATAAAATTTGTATTTCCACTGAAGGCATTAAATCCATCATTTAAGCTCTCCACCTGCAATAATGATATTAGACTTCAGAAATCTAACTTCATGTAAAACTGATTATATGCCTCTGTTCAGGGTCATCGATTTCCCAGCCATGGTATCTTATTGCTACCTTGCCCGTCCTATGTTTCAGTTTATTTCTCTTGTTAGTCTTAAAACAGCCTTTAGGCATCTGTTCAGAGTTTGTTGCTATGGTTAATATGGGTTAGGGGAAGCTTCATTTTAAATGTTGCTAATATCCTTCAGAAACGTGACTGTTCAATTCAAATGTGCAGTAGAAACATATTTTCCAGTTCGTTGAGAAATAGGTTTATGCAGGAACACTTTTTATTACGAGCATATTTAATTCTCTCAGCAGAAAGATTCTTGTAGAAATGAGGAGAATGTTTTGTGTGAATTGTACTGTCATTTAAAATTTTATTTGTTTCCTTAAATTTATTAGCCACTCATCTTACCACGTGGTAACTCTGGGTGGCTTAGAATATTAAAATGATTGTCTTTTTTTCCAAATTCTACAACTGGGAAGTTAGGCAAGCTTGAAACTTTGATTTTTGTTGGTAGGATTATCATATCTGACTGCCATAATCCAGATTATCATTATTAGATTTTTATTCTATCTTTTCTTCTACATAACTTAAAGTGACAAACAGACGTAATACTCCTGCCCCTTAATATTCCTACAACAATCCTGTGTGGTAGATTGGGCTAAGAGAGAGTGGCCGAACCAAAGTTACCCAGCTGATTGTCATGCCTAAGGGAGGCCCAGAATTCACTGTCTACTAGTTTATAAGCCAGCACCTTAGCCACTATTAGATTACTAGGAGATGCAGCAAAGAGAAAACTGTTTAGTGAAACCAAGTGGTTATCTGGCTCTTTTTTAATCCAAATAATAGTAGCTTTTTCTATTGATTTAAAAAACATTAGCTGTGTCTGTTTGCCATTTTAGTATTGCCTCCAAAATCTGCATGTCTATAGAAGACTTTCCCATTGCAAGGAAAGGACAGCATGAAAATTATTTAGGGAATCTTTATACAGGCTAGGAGATCCTCAGTATTTCCAATGCCTCATTTAAGTACATTTAATGATCTGCTTAAAAGCCACAAAATCCAGTATATTCAAAGGCTTTCAGCCAATAAGAATTATTAATATTTTCCCCTCTTTTGTTTTAGATAATATCAGTTATTCTTGTTAGAAACCAAAATTTCTTTACTTCTTTTCCCTCTGTCTGAAACTATTAAAAACAAACAGGAAAAAGGGATTACATATACACATTCCAAACCTTGGCTAAAAGATTTACATTCCTTTCAGATTAGAACACAAAAACAATTATACACACACCCCCAACCATGATTTTACGCAAGGTGATATGCAGACTCCATTTGGATATGCAGCATTGGCTTTGCCCCTTTTACCCAGGTTGATAGAGGTTGATAATCCATGGTGGGAAATGACTAGTACAGACAGTTCCCTACTTATGAACTTTCAAATTACAAACTTTTGTAATTCCAGTCTAGAAGGTCCTTGAAGGTAGAAGGAGGCATCAAAGGCTTAGTTTATGGCACCCCACAAGTCTACTGTCAAGAAGGCTGGCTGTGGCCCATTCCCAAAGTGCAGGGCTGGCAGAATGCCTTGACCAACCAGAGTCTAAAAGAGGGTTCAAGCCCCCTGGGATGGGAAAAAGTCACCAGGATGGGGAGAAGTTTGCTCCACTCGAATGTTGACCTAGGAAAAAACGCAATTGCATAGAAAAGAGGGGGGGAGTCAAGCCACCATGCAGACAAAAAGGCTTATGGTGGGAAAACATGGCTGCACAAGAAAATGGTCAAAGGGACCTGGGCCCAGGGGCCTCTTGTCACTGAGAACCTCGATCAAACTCACCCCTCCCCCTTATTCCCATGGAGAATGGCACAGCGAAGGGTGGCCGGCAAGCTGTTCATAGCGTCAAGACCAACCAGTATATACTTTAGTCCTCTGGCCATGGGTGACACAGGATGGCAGCACCTGATTGTCTTGCCAATGGCATTTCCCCAGTGACAGTCCCCATGAAATAACTGGCCAGCCCCTAGAGCTGGTGGCCAAAGCTTCAGTGGATCAATGCAGTAAAGGATTTCTGGACCCAGAGCTGATCTCCCTCCACTGGTTGGGAAGATGCACCCTCAGCCATACCCTACAAGCAGCGGTTGGGAGGAAGTCGAGTCATTTGCTGGTGCTTAGAGGGCGTGAGGGTTAAGGTTAGTCTGCAGTTGATCAGGTGGAGAAGAAATGTGACTTAAGTTATGTAAGGTAAGAACTGTGCATTTTTAAAAAATATGCTTGGTTGAACTTATGAACAAAATGAACTTACGAACAGCATCTTAGAACATAACCTATTCATAAGAGGATTGTTTGTATCTTGGGGGCTGGAAGAATATGTACATCCAAATTTACTCTAATGCTGAGAATTAATAACGTAGAGTTTTATCTCTCATTTGTCATGTAGTTATTAATGGAAAGGAAAAGTAGTTGTGAATAATTGAAGGAAAATGACTATATCTTCATCCCTTAGGCAGAAATGGTTTGTTATAAACTGTAAAATTGTGGAGCAATTGATGATCTCTGAGCACCAAGAATTCCACAATTAAAACCTGAGCTACAGATATTCACTTCTATTGGAACAATAAAAATTGGAAATCAAAGCCATTTCTGGAGTCTGTGCAGAAAAATATTCTCAAAAGTAGAAGATGTCATTATGTTCCAGCAGAAAATCATTGGCACTGGATGTGCCATCTCATGTTGCATTTCCAAATTACAGGCCACTTTGAAATAGACTCTCTTTTTCTGATGATTTCAGAATAATTCCAAGACTACTAACTTAAAAAAAATTAAGTTAGACAAATAAAACTAAGGAAGGAAGGAAGGAAGGAAGGAAGGAAGGAAGGAAGGAAGGAAGGAAAGAAGGAGATAGTTTTTACTGTATCTTCCTATGATATATCACCCTTGCATGTGGAGAAAAATATTTATTTTATAATTCTATTCTGTCTTTCTGTCTGTCTCTCTTTCTCATTCATACACACCACCCACTCACCCACAAAGATAGAAAGAGGGGGGGGGGGAAACCCGATTACAAATAGTTTAATTACTTGGGGTTGAGTTAATTGACTATGACCAACCAAGTTTAGCTAGACTGAAGTTCCCACAAAAAGCAAGTTAATATTTGTTAAATAGAAGAGTTTGTTCCAAGTTAAAAATAGCAAAGCAGTGGTTTGGAAAAATCATTTCTGCCAGTTGACTGTAATGGATAGTGAATATGTGATAAATTAACCAGGCAATGTTTGGCAGAGGATTAGCCAAGGGGCTGGGGAAGACAAGAGGAACAAAATGCACTGAATGAAGTCTGTGTGCAACAGCATAAAATAAAATGATGTGAAAAGGGCTAAAATTTAAAGGTTCAGGAAGGGGGATGGTGAACTTTTTTTAAACACACAAAAAATTATATCACGCTGCTCATCTCATCCTTTGGTGGAGTGGAAGTTTCAGTTGTATAGTAATTACACACGTTCATTTCCTTTAGAAGAGGAAGCTACTGAGAATTTTTAGTATTTCTGTACCATGGCAATGTCTTAAGCCTCTGAGGATTGCATAAACACCATGCTGTGATTTAGTGTCTCTCGTACCATCTTCAGTGTGATGAGGTTCAGCATTTGGACCACGGATGACTTTCCCGGCCAAATCCTGTCCAACCTTGAGTCATTCTTCTGTTACGGATAAAACTTAGTTGAAGATTGCATGCTTGTATAGTTTTTAACTGCGGCATACTGGCTGGAACCTTTTTAGATGTAAAAGATATATCTCTGGTTTTAGTATGCTGTAATACGTGGCTACTTGCATAAGGTACACATCCTCTTCACAACCTGCTTTCCTTGTTCCTTCTGGGAACAAGGGCTTCGTGGTATCTGAAGCAGAACATCCAGATTCAGTCACAGTTTTGTTCCATATAGCATCAACTTTGTGAACTCTCAAGTTTCCTCTTTCCCCTATGTATTCAAAATGGACAGTGATTAATATGGATATGGAGATAGATAGATAGATAGATGATAGGTAGGTAGATAGATAGATAGATAGATAGATAGATAGATAGATAGATAGATAGATAGATAGATAGATAGATATGGATGTGTGTGTGTGTGTGTGTGTGTGTGTGTGTATAGCATGTGTATAGGTATGTTATGTATGTGTATGGGTAGATATATACTTTCTTTTGAGAGCAAATAACAGAATTTCATTTTTAATGTGTGCCAGTGTGATCGCAGTAAAAAATGACAAGGTTATCTTATCTTATTAGGTGTTTGATCTGTCTAATGCCCAGTCCAAAAAGTTTTATCTGCTCAGTTTGAACATCAAGGCCAATAGCTTCACCAGATTTCATATTTTAATTTTATTTTATAACTGTGTCATTATAAAAACATCTTTAAAATGCTCCTCCTCTTGATGTTCCTTTGGCGCTCTCTCTCTCTCTCTCTCTCTCTCTCTCTCTCTCTCTCTCTCTTAAAATTTATTTGGAAGTTTGCCATTTAGGAGTACTTTGGTTGCTACTTGATTGGCTGCTGCATTTTAGTGCTCTTCCATTTTGCCTGCTCATTGTCTGGTTTTCTAATTGGGTTCCAAACTTTCCTGCTGTTAAAGCTCTTTTTTTGTCTTCCGTCAATTCCTGCTATTTCCTTGTTCTTCAACTAGCATTGCTTCATCCCTTAGTTCAGATTTCTTGGGGTTCTTTTTCTTTTTCACTCTGTGTCTCCATTCTAGCAATTTTTGTTATTTTTTGCACTGACACAAAAGGAAAACAGATAATTTGTAGTTGCGTGGGGAACAAATAGATTCATTCAGAATATTTTATGATGCTCCAGTTATTTCCTAGCTATTAGAAAGCGTTTGGGAAACCTAGGATAGTTGCAGAGGTTTTTTTCAGCCCACTCTGAGATATGAGCGATAATAAAGAACAAGCTGTTCCAAGCAGTTCATTTCTATGTTGGATCAAAGCAAAGTATTCAGGTGAAAATGGAGTAGAAAGTGAAACACTAAATGGGCAGTTCTGGTTAATATTAAACCATGATGTGGCTTTCTAAAACTTTTCTGTCTTAAGAAAATTACAGCTTTCTTGCAGTCTGAAGAAGGAGGTAAACGAAGCAAAAGAAGTTCCCTTCTCTCCTCTTATTTACTTACTGAAAAGTCACTGTCATGTTTATACAGTAGCTTTATATTGTGTTGTTTCTGCTCCTGGGTCCTTCAGAGAATTTGGAGCACACTCACATGGTATTTAATTTTAACTGTCTCAGATCACTGAGATTTGAGCTATCAGTGTAACCTCCAACTGACCCATTGGAGAAGGCAAATAGTGCTAGCTCCCTAACACCAATTCTGTTGTAACGTACAGTAAATCTCTCTATGCAACATGGCCAGTGTCCTTGGTTCATGATTTCTGTTTACATGTCTCTGTTGGCAGGCAGACAGACAGATGTTGCTATTGAAAAGAAGCGTCATGGTTTCAACATGCAATTGTCTTGCTAGCACTGAAGGTGAAATTGTATCATTCTACTTTTGGTGTGATTTTGTATCTATGTGCATGAGTCAAGTTGTGGGCAGTTATGTTCTCATTCTTTCACTTCATTGAACTTGCAGTGGAATCATTCCACAAAGGATGTTTGTGGAAGACACACTGATTTATGTGACTGCAGTAGTACTCATTACACAGCAATACTTTCAGGTTACAGCATTTCAGACTTGACAAGTTTCATACTCTCTTTATCTGAAATTTCAGAAATGCTGCTTTGTGAAGAAGAAGATAGCTAGTGTACGCCCTGTGTACGGTCACTCATGCGCTCGTGACCTCTCGCCTTGACTACTGTAATGCTCTCTACATGGGGCTTCCCTTGAAGACCACTCGGAGGCTCCAACTGGTACAGAATGCGGCCGCGAGAGTTGTCTTGGGAGTTTCCTGGTACTCCCATGTTACACCTTTGCTCCGCGAGCTGCATTGGTTACCAGTTGTCTTCCGGGTGAGGTTCAAGGTCTTGGTTATGATCTTTAAGTCCTTACATGGCATGGGTCCGGGTTACCTCAGGGACCACCTGCTGCCGGCGTCAACTCCCCTCCGCCCTGTGCGTTCCCACAGAGAGGGCCTCCTCAGGGTGCCTCCGGTCAGGGAATGCCGACTGGTGGCCCCCAGGGGGAGGGCCTTCTCTGTGGGCGCTCCGGCATTATGGAATCAACTGCCGGTGGAGCTCCGGATGTCATCAGACCTCCGAACCTTCCGTCGCGGCCTGAAGACCCACTTATTTGAATTAGCTGGTCTGGCCTGATGGGGGAATATGGGTTTTAAATTGTTGTTCTTAGTATTGTATTATTGTTTTTTAACTGGGCATTGGTTTAATCTTTTTTAACTTTTGTATTGTTATTTATATATGCCCTGTGAACCGCCCTGAGTCCCTAGGGAGAAGGGTGGTATACAAATTAAATAAAACTAATAAACTAAACTAATAGTTTTAAGGAACAAAAGACACAAGCATTTATCAATATGTGCAAAAACTTTTCTGTATCTAACTGAGCGCAATAGTTTGTTGTATTCAAAACCAATTTCTTCCATTTGTGAGGATGTTTCTTAATAGACATACCAGAATCCCTTTTACATCCAAACATTAATTAGTAAGCAAGAAAGATTCTAGCTGTTAATGTATTTCTTTAAATATGATGGATTATGAATTTAATGGATTTTTTAAATTATCTTTTTGGAAGGAATTTATTTGTCTTTGAAAATGTTTTAAACAATTATGCCATGTTAAGTTTATAGCTGTCATCTGAGTAACATTCCTATCTAAAAGAGGGGCAAATACCAAAGAAATTTAAGGAGCATTTGAATAAGATAGATGTAAAATATAGAAGAGGCTATAAATGAAAGGGACAAAAATTAATCAGTGCAAACACGTTTGCTTTATAATTGCTATGAATGACATTGATCATTGTAGCCTACTAAATAATAATAATAATAATAATAATAATAATAATAATAATAATAATAATAATAATAAGAGTTGGAAGGGACCTTGGAGGTCTTCTAGTCCAACTCCCTGCTCTGGCAGGAAACCCTATACCATTTCCGACAAATGGTTTGTCCAGACAAATGTTGATCAATAAATTTTCTGGGCTTACATGTTGTACAAACTACCGTATTTTCCGGCGTATAAGACGACTGGGCGTATAAGACGACCCCCTACTTTTCCTGTTAAATTATAGGGTTTGGGCTATACTCACCCTATAAGACTACCCCACTGCATACAAAGTCTGCTTGGATTGGGTGGGTCAGCTCTCTCTCCCTCCCTGCCTGCCCAGCCCTCCCTGTCTCCAAGACGCAATTTTTTTAAAAAAAATCCCATTTATATCCTGCCCTTCTCCGAAGACTCAGGGCAGCTTACAATCTAAAGCACAAATCAATGTGCTTAGCAATGTACAAAGTACACTTCCGGCATCCAGAGCCTGCCTGCGTTTCTTTAACCTCCACATGCTTCCGACTCTCGACAACGTCAGCGTTGTAAACCTTGCTGCTGTTAGTATCCTGGGTGACTCTTCTCCAAACCCCCTCTACCCCAACCCGGGTGAAAACGCTAACGTGCTCCCAGTGTGTGCCTATCCCTCTCCAACCAACTGCCCCCCCATCTGTATCTGGCTCCAGCAGGCTCGTCCACACGTCCCAGGGCTGCCGTTCAGCAGTCCCTGGCTCCGGTCCATCTGACACCGACGGAAAACAGCCAGCTCTTGCCTCCAGCGCGCAGGCTATAGCATGCAGTCCCGGCACAGGTCCGTCGGCAGGCAAGGGAACAGCTAGCATGTTTTGTAGTGCCCAGGCTCCCTGTACGGCAAGGCAGACTGGGCTGTCCTCCTGAGTGCCTGCGGGGTCCTCAGCAAAGCCCTGCGATGCAGGCGCGTGCAAACGCCATGAAGCAGCTGGTTGTCGGGTTTGCAGAGCCAGGAACCGACGATCAGCTGATAGTCGGGCTTGCTGATTACGGGCGACCTCCTCCCTTGTTTGTCGGAGCGCCGGGTCATGGAGCGAGCCGTGTGTAGTGGGGAGGGGGGTGAGTAGGTGAAGCAGGGCTTGTTTTTGGAATGAGACCCCCTGTGTAGTGTCGGGCCCGCTACACGAGGTTGCCTGTGTGTGTGTATGTGTGGAGGGGTGTTGTCTCTGGTTTTTCCTGTAACATCGGACAATAAAACCGCCCCTAACCCTAACACCCGGCGTATAAGACGACCCCCGACTTTTGAGAAGGTTTTCATGGGTTAAAAAGTCGTCTTATACGCCGGAAAATACGGTAAGATTTGTGGCTTAACAGGGCATGTAAAACTGGTGAATTGTACTAATTCAGTAAAGAATCATTACAGAATTATGGAATAATGTACAGTATGAACTTTATATATCTGTAAGCAGATAACAATTAAGGTACTGGCAGGGCAGAGAGATTGCTTAAACTAGTTACCTCTTTCTGAGTTGTTTTTCTCTGCAGTGCAGTACTTCCCTAAACAGTGCTAACTCCAAGTTAGCAAGCTCAGCTCATCATAATATTTGGTGGTTAATGTGCAAATTGGTTGGAACATGATTTTCTATTATCATTTATTACCATTGTATTTACAATAAATAGAAATTTAAGGAGCTTTTGAATACGATTGATGTAAAATATAGAAGAGGCTATAAATGAAAGGGACAAAAATTAATTAATATAATTACTATGAATGTCATTGAAAATTGTAGCCTACCAAATCAAAAATTATCCATAATAATAATAATAATAATAAAATAATAATAATAATAATAATAATAATAATAATAATAATAATAAAAAAAAATGTAAACTAGGAGTGGATGTATGTCAAATTCTTATTGTCAGCGTTTCTCAGAGTATACAGCCTTTCTCGTTCCTTTGCTAACCTGGAGCTAGATTGTTCTCTTCATATTTTACCTTCCTCACTTATATAAAGGATTCATATGAAGACAATGGAATGTTGTGGGATTCCTAGCACATTCAACAACATGATGTGACTGACACAATCAGGGACCTTTCTTATAATTAGAGTAACACACATACCGACTTATTTTTTTGGTCTTCTTTGACTTTGCAATTATGTAGCATGCATCAGCTGTAATATCTCTTGTTCTAAACCTTTTCTAAACATTTGAACATACCCATGTCCACGCAGAGCTGTAGTCTGTATTGCACCATCCTAAACATTATTTTACTAGCATGTGACATTAAGGGTATTGCACAGTAGTTTGCATTAAGGATATTGCATAGTAGTTACATCACCTTACTATATTCCAGTTTGTTGGCTGCAGTATCATTCTCCAAATTTACTGGCATATTTTCGTAGAAACCTTTATTCTTTTTTTGTGCTTGTCATGTTTTTGTGGCCTGTAGCCTTCTGATTTGGTAATGACTGGGTTGTTAATCTGCTTCATCTTTTAGAATTTCTTGTAAATAGGAAGTATGTTCTAAAGTATATTGGATATTGACATATGTACTGTACAGTATTTCAATATATTCCGTTCGTCTTTCTTGGATCTTCTTAGAATTGGCTATTATCTGTCCATTGGCATCCTTTAGCATACCAATTCAAGGTTGGAATCTCCTTCTGAGTTCAGAAAAGAAAGACAAATAGACTGTTATAGTCATTAGCTGGTGCAAAGCATTGCCAGTTAATTGTTTACATGGATGAATACAAATAAAAGCTGGGCATATTATTTTTCAGGAAAGGGAATTTCAGACTTGAACATTCCTTTCCAGATGTGTTATTAGTTGCTTTTCTCCTAAAGGAAAGAGCAGTTTTGCAGGGTGAAGAAGAAGAAGAAATTCAAAGCCCACATTCCTCTCTTCCCTGTCACCTGTGAGCACGATCATTATCCTCCCCAGGGCTTTTTTTCTCATAGAACGCTCAGAATAGAGTTCCGGCACCTTTTTTGGATGGAACCTTGTAGGGTAGGCAAGGCAGGTTGTCTGACATGTGTGAGTTCCGGTACCTTTTTCTTTTACAAAAAAAGCACTGATCCTCCCCATCTCAAACAATTATTACCTGCATTTTTAAAGTTTAATAAATGCTATTAACAAAATGATAAAAACAGTGAGACATTAATAATTTAATGTTGATATTAATTTTAGGATTATTCGGGTTTTGGATCTGTATAATGTGTATCTAGATTTTTACAGGCGAATTATTATACTTTTGTTTTTCATTTCTTGTTCATTATCAAGGCCTACTTGGCAAGTGCAAGACAAAATGGATGCCAACAACGTGGCATACACAACTGAGAAGCTAAGTTTTCATACCGATTACCCTGTTCTACAATTTCCACCAGGGGTAAGAGAAACATAAAAAGCAAGACAGCAAGAAAATAAATAGCATCGTAATAGAAATATTTAATTATCTTAAGCCATATATTATATTGTACGAGAGCCAGTTTGGCATAATGGTTAAAGGCACCAGAGTAGAAACTGGGAGCCCCTGAGTTTTATTCAGAGAGGACCAACATAAAAAGAAGTGTTTTTTAAAGAAAATTTAAAACACTAACATTGGCATCTGTGGCAGAACTTCCCCTAGGACTCAGCTTACAACTGTGTCATGAACAGTAGATCCTCTCCTGAAGCTCCTGAATGTTTATATAAATAATGGTATTATTTGAGTTAATCTGATTCCAGATTGTTTAGAGCTTTGTGAATTAACACTATCATCTTGAAGCTGGCTCACTAACACACTCAGACATGCTTAATCATCTTCCTAGTGTTTTCTGAACTAATTGCAGCTCTGAACTATTCCCAAGTTCACAAAGCACATCATAATAATCCAATTTTTAGATGCTCATTGCAGGAAACCTAATAGTCAAGGTTTCCAAGTCCAAAAACAGGCAAATGATTTATGAAAGGCAGATAATAATAGGAACTAGCTATGCCTGTAGTGAAGAGGGGAGATTCAGGCTAAATTAACATAGAATCAAGATCATGTGAAGTGTTAATACCACGGTAAGGCCACATTTGGGATACTGCATCTAGTTTTGGTCATCACAATGTAAAAAAGATGTTGAGACTCTAGAAAGAGTACATAGAAGAGCAACAAAGATGATTAGGGGACTAGTGGCTAAAACATATAAAGAACGGTTGCTAGAATTGGGTATGTCCAGTTTAATGAAAAGAGGGACGGGGTGACATGATAGCAGTGTTCCAATATCTTGGGGGTTGCCACAAAGAAGAGGGAGTCAAGCTATCCTCCAAAGCACCTGAAGGTAAGGCAAGAAGCAATGGATGGAAACTAACCAAAGAGAGAAAGCAACCTAGAACTAAGGAGAAATTTCCTGACTGTTAGAACAATTAATCAGTGGAACAACCTGCCTCCAGAAGCTGTGAGTGCTCCAACACTGGAGATTTTTAAGAAGAGATTGGAGAACCATTTGTCTGAAATGGTATAGGGTTTACTGCCTGAGGAGGGGATTGGACTAGAAGACCTCCAAGGTCCCTTCCAACTCTGTTATTCTGTACATTCAATAAATTCTGAAAATTTCGGTACAAATAGCTTCAGATAAATTTTAAATAGCACTGATGATACAATAGCACTTAGTACCAGATTTTACTTCCAGATAAATCTTTGTTTCTGCCAGTTCATAAAGTGTATTATTTGTTACTCCTGAGATAAGAAACCTTGTACTCATTCAGACATTTTACATAAAACAGCTGCAATATTTTGCAGTTCACCATAGTCATAGTCATAAGTCATAAGGTAATATTGTGTTACCTGTTGTGTTATTTATGTCACATATCCTGAATTTTAACTGACAAAGTTATTCATATGTCATATAAGAGTGAAAAAAGATAGAGCTCTGCAACATTGCATTGAGAAGATTCTAAAGTAATGCAAAGTTAACATCGTTTAAGTCCCCTAATAGAAAACAGTGAGATCTGAAGAGGATTCCACTACCACATGTAGCAGTCAGAGCCCTAATTTAATGTAATCATTCTATTTAAATTTATAAACAGCTCCAAATGAGGCAAATTGGCCTTTGTGAATACCAATTCTGGTGAGGTTTACACTGATTCCAAGTTATTTTCTACATAATCACTTTAAATCAACCATGTACTAAATTATATTCAGCTCACAATGCATCTGTTGGTGTAATAAATGTACAGTGCAGAGAAATGCTTAGGATTTCTCAGATGGATTCATGGGAGAAAATCCAGTGGAGAATATGTATATGTATTTCTGTTCATTATTTTAATAACCTACTGAACTTCTAATGCTGCCCATATTTCTGCCATTCTTGCTGTATTTGCAAAGATGGGGAGATTAATGTGGTCTGTGTGTTGCTGTAGGAAATTTTTACTCAAGGCCTTCAAACAATCTGTGGTATCGTACTTTTGATGAATTAAGCAGATTGTGTGCTATTAAATAGATGTCATTTTTTTCAGATTTGGGAGTTATGTTGAAAATTCATTTAGAGGTTGTAAAAGTACATATGGTATGGCAATCAAGGGGACATTTTCAAATGGGAAAGAAAAGGAAGTTCATATTCTAATTTATGCCAAGAATCACACCAAGATATTACTTTGAAATGCTTGTAAGAATTTTTTAAAACATAGTTTAACAAAAAGTTTTGCAAACATTCTTTATAGTCTCTGTATGTTTCTAGTTTGTGATTTTTAAAGAAACCATGTCATGTTATATGACATGTCTAAAGACATTGATGATATAAAACATAAATGTAGAGCATAATGTTGAATTTATGATATAAAATATAAATGTAGAGCATAATGTTGAATTTATAATAATAACCTGATATTAATTTTTTTCAGATTCAGTTTCTGCATTGTATAAAACAAACTTCTACTGGAGGGGAGAGTGAAGTTGTGGATGGATTTCATGTAGCCAATAGGTTTAAGGAGCAAAATCCTTATGCCTTTAAAATCTTGACCTCTACATTTGTAGATTTCACAGACATTGGAGTTGATTACTGTGATTTTGCTGTGCAATCCAAACAAAGAATTATAGAGTAGGTGACATTGAATGATATGGTAACTTTTTTTCTGATGCTGTCTAGATGCTTATTCCTGAATTGCAAGCAAAAGTATCTTTTTGCATTATTTATTTAGCATATTTATATGGTCATCTATCTCACTGGTGAAACTCTGGGCAGTCAATTTTATTGAACAAAATAAAAAGTGTTAAGGCTATTCCTGCCACCTTGTGGATAGGAATACAAATCAGCTTTTTAAAAATGTATGTGCTGTTCATAAGAGAGAGGAGGAGGAGGAGGAGGGAAGGGGAGGATGTGGGGAGATGTGTATGTGTTTGTATATAGATATAGATGGAAGCTTTATAATGGGCAAATGGTTTAATTTCTCCTACATTAATTTTATAAGGATTTTTTTTACAGTTGAGACACTTTTAGTATTAAAAGAGGTGACAGCAATCCAATGCCACACCAAACATATAGTTGTATAAACCATAATGAAGCCTCAAAATTTAAAAGCAAAACACTTGTCTCTGCCAGGATGAACTAAATCTGTCCATTTTTGCTTTCATTTTTAACTTTAATCTCAAATTTATAAGGAAATTTAATTGCTTTAGTAAACTGAACCAGTCAGATTCTCAATTATTTACCATATAGCAGTTAATTCATTGTAAGTTTCATAGTTTATTCATTGTAAGGTTTATAATACTAACCCATTTATAAGAACAGTGAATGAAGAATGGTGTTACATAAAACTGTTGAGGATAATCTGAATTGTTCTCTCATTTCTCAACAGTATAGATGAAAAGGGCCAAGTGGTTCGTATCAATTTTAACAATGCAACCAGAGATACAATATTTGACACACCTGCTGAAAAAGTAAAGCCATTTTATGCTGCTCTCAAGGACTATGTTGATCTCCTAAATAGCACGGATTATAAATATTCATACAAAATGAAGCCAGGTAGGCCTGAATGAAATGGTAATCGGTTTTTTTCCAATTGATTTAAAAGTCTCTTTCAGTAGAAATAGGAGGAAATAATACAAAAACTCCTTCAGAAAATTCCCCAACTATTAAGGGTATTTTTTTTCAGATACAAGGGTGGTTCCAGGCAAAAGATATTGTTCTTTTTTATAAATTTCTATCCCATTTCACTCATTTTTTTATTAGCAAGAATAATAAATTTCCTTATTTGCTTTATTTATAGCAGGAGTGTCAAACTCAATTTCATTGAGGGCCGCATCAGCATTGCGGTTGCCCTCAAGGGGCCGGGTGGGTATGGCCAGGGTGGGCGTGGCCTACTGGGTGCGCGTGGCTAGAGTGCGTATGGCCTACTGGGTGGGCATGGCCAGCTCTACATCGTTCGCATCAAGGGTGCCTATGGGGGCCTGGGCAGGAGTGGGACAGATCTGAGGGTCTCTGGCAGAAGGAGGGTCTCTGGGCCAGGGCCAAGGCAGTGGGGGCCGTTCCCTCACTGTTTCCAGGATGGCTTCGCGGGCCACATGAAACCACTTCGCGGGCCGGATCCGGCTCCCGGGCCTTTTGTTTGACATGTCTGATCTATGCAGATTTTCA
Organism: Vipera berus; assembly: GCF_964194415.1. Classification (NCBI taxonomy): domain Eukaryota; kingdom Metazoa; phylum Chordata; class Lepidosauria; order Squamata; family Viperidae; genus Vipera; species Vipera berus. Next base: position 92,127,185 of record NC_138202.1, read on the forward strand.
ATCATTCCGGTCATGGATGTCCCAAAGAACTAAAGAAACTTCTTGGATGAGAAGCCAAACATTTTGAAAGAAAAAAAACCAAGAAAGTCCAGTAGCATTCTGGAAAAAGCATCTTTGGGACTTATTTGCTTTTGTTGCCAATCCTCTCCAGCTTTCTGAGGAGAGCCAGGGAAGGGAATGGTCAGAGGAAGTAATTTGAGATATAAACCTTTTCTTTTTGCCTACCTATCACATGCAGTGCTCATTTTTCTTGAAATGCATTCTGAAATGATAGTAGAGACAAAGAGATGGACGCTCTTATATACAAATGCACCTGAAACAGATTTCTCCTAATATTTGCATATTAAGTGCATTTGGCAGTGCCAAGCCTACTTTGGCTGGAAATAATTAGTATTTCAGGTTTTGTTGCCCTTGGGTCAGAAGTGCCAAGGCACTTCCAGGTTGAAAGGATTAACTGGTGACATCACTGTTGCCCTGGGAATGCCCAGTTGGAGGCTCTTTTCATCTCCCAGGGAGGAGCTGGAGTGAAGGAGGAGAGCTCAACCCCACCCCACGTCAGCTCTTGGAACACGGGCTTGCTAACCTCCTGCCCAGCAGCCCAACCACTCAAGCCACTACGCTCCTACAGTAGTACTTCAGTAAGTGGTCATGAGAGAACTTGAATGCTACAGGACAGTGGCCCCCAACCTTTGGGGCACCAGGGACCAGTTCCGTGGAGAAAGGTTTTTCCTCAGACCAGAGGGAGCGTGGTTTTGTGTGCTGTCTGCATCTCGTGGATGGGGCTTTGCTTGTTTGCACGGCCTGGTTTCTGGCATGCCACGGACCAGTGCCGGTCCACGGACTGGGGGTTGGAGACCCCTGCTATAGGCTACACTGAGAAGTCAGAAAAAAAAATCTCAGAAGAAAGCAGTGACAAACTACTTTTATTTTTATTTTATTTTTTAATCGCCAGGAAAACTGCATACCAGTGCAATTATCAGAAATTAAGCTGTATGTAAAGAATTACTGGCTTCAGTAGTTCCAAATATTGTTATCAGTAAGCCTTTCTGCTCCATCATATCTCTAATTAGTATAGATGTATTTACCACAGATTTTATTTTAAAATAATTCTTTGCCTTCTTTCTAGGTGACATAGTAGTATTTGATAATTGGCGTTTACTTCATGGTCGGCAGAGTTACCAGGCAGGAGCAGAAATATCCCGTCATCTTGAAGGAGCCTACGCAGACTGGGATGTAATAATGTCAAGGCTCCGAATCTTACAAAAGAATGTTCTGAGGAGACAATACCTTTGAAGCTTGGACTAATGAGAACTCTTAATCTTTGCTGGGATTGGATGGTTTTTCCATAAAGGAAAATGAACCTGATATATTTCCTGTTTATTCTGGGCATTCCTGAATAAACTAGGTGTTATCTGTCCTGTTGAATATATAGATCATCTCTTAAACAAGGAATAACATGAATTCTTACAGGTAGTCCTCCACTTAAGACTGATGTCAGAGTTATGACAAAAAAGTATGACCACCTGGCTGTCGCCCCCATGATTATATTTTGGGTGCTCAGCAACCTGCCCACATTTACAGCCATTTGCAACATCATGCAATCGTGACCACAATTTACAATGTTTTTTTGCCAGAAACTGGTGTTTACCTCCAGTTTCCAGTGAAAATTACCCATTGCGGACAGTTGGTTCGCTTAATGACTGTGGCATTTGTTTAACAACTGTGATGGATCCATTTAGCAATCCGGGTGATTTGCTTAAGGACCATCACATAAAATGTAAAATTCAGTTGGTCGTGATGACCCACTTGACAACTGGCACAACTTACGAGCATAGTTCTGGACTCAATTACAATCATAAATTGAGGACTATTTGTACTGTGAGAACACATAGTTTGCCCTTTGTTGCTAATTAGAGTCTGGGCAACTTCCAAGTTTTCCAAAGAATATTGCAGAATAGACCAACAAAAACCAAGAATAGCATGGAGTGTTGAAAACCTTTTGGAGGCATCTGGTTTAGCACTGAGGAAAGCAAAGAAATTAGAGGTGGAATGGGAAGTTCTCTATGAATGATGAAGTCCATTGCTATTACTCCTCTGAAAATCAGGTTATTTTCTTTTCATAGCCTTCAAAGTTAACGGTCTGTCTGATATTTTCTCCTGGGCATGTCTGTGGTTTTTCACAAATGGATATAAGCTGGCTCATAGGCACAAAACAAAATAATAATTAACAAAAACAAGGATTTTTTTTCAGTTTTTGAATTTGCAATATGTTGTCCTTACATTTGTGTGCCTTATGAACACCAACATGGGATTCAGTGGCTCAGTAGTTAGGACACTGCATCTTAGACTGTTAAAGATCTACAGCTCAGCTGTTCGAGACCCCAGTGCTGTGAGATGGAGTGAGCTACCATCACTTGTCCCAGCTTCTGCCAAATGAGCAGGTTGAAAGCATGCACGTTCAAGTAGATGAATAAGTAATACATATAACCTTCCAGGAAGATAGCAGTGTTCAGTGTTTCACTGTACACACTGCTGTGGCATGATGTCATGCTGGTCACATGACCACAGAAACGTCTCCAGACAATGCTGTCTCTCTGGCTTAAGAAAAGGAGATGGGCAACTACAGGGTAAAACCTGTGGGGACATCTTTTTTTCTTATGTACACCAACACATTTTATTTTGTAAATAAGAAGTTAAAACTCATGTGAATCAAGCTGGGGAAACTTTAAACATAATAAAGTCTTAACTAAATGAATATATTCATACAAAAATGCATATCATGGAAATTATAATGAAATTAAATTATGCTTTTTTCAGCTCCTGAAATTTTATAACATAGAATGGCAACAAATTCTTAGAAGAATCAAACCACTGTGTACAACATACTGAGTTTAGCACAACTTATGAATTACTTTAAGTTTGGTTCTTTCTAATGATAGCCGTCATGTGAAATGGAATAGTGCCTTGACTATTTTTCAAAAGTGACTTAAAGGAACTAAGATGAATTTCCTATACCCAAGAGTAGATCTTAGATAGTAGTAAAGAATCTCCAGTGGATACTGTTGCTATGATTAATTTTTATGGTGCTTTTTTTTTTCTCTTGACTTGCAACAAACAGTTGCGATGGGAAGGTCTAACTCTTTATTGAACCGTCATTTATTTTCCCAATTGAATTCAAGTTATTGTTTTGACCATTGGATGTAACAAATAAGATAAAACCTGCTCAAAATATTAATGAAAAAATAAAATGTACAAAATGAGTAAAAACATTAAAACAGTATTATTATAGCAAATACAGTATTATTGATATTGATAAAGTATTTTTTTCTGTTTAGCAGCAGCCCATGCAAAGCTTGCTAATTTCTGTAGCATTGTCTTCTAATCTAAATTCATTAGGTATTGAATTTTATATGTATCAGACCAAAATCATTTGCTTACCAAGAGGGGAACCTGAAGTTTCCAGGTGCTGAAAGAGAAATAAGGCAATACAAAAATAATGGGTAAAATCTTATATAAATTCCTTGGAGCAAGGGTAGAAGCACATATTAAATGTGATATTGAGAAATCAGCCCTCTCTAGCTGGGTCCACCTCAGAAAATGTTCACGTTAATTTTTGGTTTTATGAACTGTGTAAAGGTAAAGGTAAAGGTTTCCCCGCACATGTGTGCTAGTCGTTTCCAACTCTAGGGGCCGGTGCTCATCTCCGTTTCAAAGCCGAAGAGCCAGCGCTTGTCCGAGGATGTCTCCGTGGTCATGTGGCCGGCATGACTAGACACCAAAAGCGCACGGAACGCTGTTACCTTCCCACCGTAGTGAACTGTACCAAAGGGTAATTTTATAGTGGAATAATTTAAACAAATTTCAGACATTCAGCACCCTGTTTTCAAAAACTAGATTATTGTTTGCATAATTTAAATTTGAACAGAATTCCAGAGAAAAACCAAAGGTATGCATACAATTGGATAAAAAAGTAATCCAGCTGCTGCAAGAAGGCATGGACAAATTCATTTTCTCCAGGAGACACCACTTGACAAATTGTGGATCAGGTAGGAAGAAGAATCTACCCCAGTAATTAAATGCCCTTACAATTTATAAATGAAGTATATGCTTCTGATTTTGTAAACTGCAAGACTGAACTAAATGACTATTAAGTTAGGGATCTGTAAGTAGCATTTCTATTTTAATGTGGAATATAGCAGTATGGAATGTTCAGACAACTGACAAGATTTTCTTAGTTACTAAATTTTATAACATAGTATATTTATTCCCACATTGACAGCTTCAGTCATCTGCCTCCCATCACAATCAGCTGGAAGGTTTGCACATGCTTGTGCAAATTAACTGATCCACACTGAGCTGGATAATTTGAAGCTTGACTATCCTCTTCAGTTTCTGCTTTTGTATTCAGTTACATATAAAATCTATAATTTTGCCATACACCTCCTTAATTATTACCTGGAGCCCTATTCTGAATGCCATCAGTTCTTTACCTGATTTGGTGCTTCTGTCTCCCTCTGTCTTCTGGTTTAATTAAAAGGTCTCCTGTTAAGGTTAACAAGGCTTTTGCTAAGCACATTTACCCTGCCCTTTTGAGGTACCTCCTACACCTGCCTAGCAATCTTTTCTAAAAGTAATATGAATTATGATCCAGGAATCCAAATTTTTCCCCAAAATACCATCCTTGTAGCCAATTGTTCATTTTCAGGACCCTGCTTTTCTTTTTATAAACAACAGCAGGAAGGATGGTTGAAACCAATATGTGTACGCTCAGCTCTTTTTATCTTTTTACCCTTGATACTAAAAAAAAATGCAAGACAAGAAAACTAGTAGATGTGATTAGTTTATTTGTGATCAAGTAATTTATTTACCACTCAGAGTCATTTTGTTATGAGATGTTTAGCAACCACTTATTCTAACATTCCCTTATTTATTTCAATACAAACAATTGACAATGGCATTCAGAAACATTTCTTTGCATAATTTATCCGCTGGAGACTGGCCAAAGAAAATGAAAGTCTTGATTTATACTTCAAATAATTTGTCATCAATGAAACCCCACATTTATGGTTGCTGTTCTGGCTCCTAAATAGTAAAGTAGTGAAGTAGGGTTTCCATCTAGTGGCTTGTTAAGGCACATATTTGAATAACTTTAATTGGCCGAAATAATTCTATAACTACCAGATTTGGGAATCGGATGTCAGCAGATTTTTTCCCCACCCAAATATAATAGCCCTAAACATTTCAACTTAGATTTCATGGCAACATATTATCACTTCATATGATTAAAAAAGCAGATGTCCCAGGCTAGAAAAGAGATTTTAGTTGACAAAACTTTTTGGTTCTCTCCCTAACCCTACCACCCATCCTTCTGGGGGGAAAAAAGGGAGCAGAGAATTGTGTTGGTTTACTCCAGTCTTTCTCAGCTTATATGTCTCTCAGATGTGTGAAAGCTGCTGCTGAAAATTCGAGGAGCCAAGGCCTAAATATTTAGAGGGCACTCAGGTTGCAGAAGGATTGTTTATCTTTTCCCTATTTCTGTTCCATTATTTTGTTCCTACAAAAGACTTTGATCCCTTGTTAGACCATAGTGATTTCATGATACTGATCACTGGGTAATATGATCTAGAGATTGCTTACTAACAAGCAGGACCTGGGATACACATAGTATCCCCTTGTAAAAGAAGCAGAACATTCCATTCAGTGTAGATTCCAGTTTAACTATGAATTCCGATAATTACAATTTTAAATTTGATTCCATAGGATAAAGATTCCCATGGACTCCTTTCCCTTCCCTCTTTGAATATCAGGTGAAAGAAGGAAGAAAGAGCAAACCCAATCTCCCAGTTGAGCCTCAAAGAAGTTGTGATGTGTATCAAACGGCTACCTCATCCATTTGACACAAATCAGTCTTGATGCAAAAAAAAGAAAACAAACCAACCCATAATGAGCTATCCCAATTTTTTAAAAAGTGGGGGGAAGGGCATCTACGATCTGAGTATGTTAATCCTCTTTTTTTTGTTTATTTGTTTCAGAAAAGTAACATAAATACTGGGCTTCATCTCTCCCTCTGCTTTTATATTCAATCATTGTGCACATAATTCAATGACATTCTTTTACAGGGGGTTGTGAATGTTGTCACATATGTGATTGTCCTAAATAGACCTACTGTTAATGCTATTTTCTTGTGAAATGCTATCTATGGGTTGGTATTTTTCTTGCCAATGAAACTATGTCAATACTGGCCACCAGTCTCTCCTCTCATACCAATGCTAACACTGTGTCAACAAACAACATCGTTTGCACACACAAAAGAAGTATTGACCATTGCTCTTTAAAAACATGGATATTCAACTAAAAAGGTCAACAGAAATTACCCTTTTACCCTACCTAACAATATTTGAGCTTTGTGAGAAGAACAAGATGTTAAACTGAAGTCTGAAAAGTCAATATTTAATACGGCTCTGGCCACCAAATGTGATAGAAAGTAGGCAAATGGATAGTCTGCTTGCTATTGCCAATTGCCAAAGCAGTATTTTTCAATATGAAAACAAAACATTTAGCCATTTTTGTAAAATACCAAAACTTCTGCATTTGTTCAAGCCTTGGAGTCGAATATTTTTAATTCTTTGTGCTTTTAGAGCTCAGCTTAACAATAATGCAACTGACAGATGTTATCACTCCCACACTGTTCACTATGGGGTAGGATTCCAGCTAAGCATCACATTAACTCAGAGATAGGGAAACTGGCTCTCCAAATGTCATTGAACTATAACTAGAACCATCCATTATTGTTAGGTAAGCAATAACAGAAAGCCCAGTGGTCCCCCCAGTTCTGCAATAATAGGTTAAAAAGGGTTTAATCTTTAGTGCCAATACTATTATTGTTACCAAAAATGTTCAGGAAAGATGTATTGCATCTGTACTTGCTTTTGTATCCTGAACATGCTTTCTTTTATGACATGTGACTGTGAATCAGTCATTTTATCTCTTGGGGATCTGAGTTTCAATTTCTATCAAAGGATATGATGCAACGTAGGTGATAGAATGGGCTTGCAAAATCAATGCCTTATCCAAATTAACAAGACCTAAGGTTAGGAATTCAGATCCTTTGCTTTATAGGGTGGCATGTCAAAATCCCCTTCTGAAGAGCAAGATGTCATTCGGATGGGAGTTAATCTTCACAAGCCAATCATGTTGCCCTAAACTTTTAGCTTTTTCCAACTAAGGACAGATATGCTTTGACAGCCCTGTGTCTGGGATGCTGAAGCCAGTTGATTGGAATAGGTTGTTTTCAACAGTCTCCTAAAACTACTTTCATTCAATGTGAAAATATCCCCAAACATTATATATTTCAGGAATCAGGATGAGTTCTTACTATACTTTTGTTAAAGCTGTAAATCAGGGGTCCCAAACCCCCAGTCAGTGAACCAGTACCAGGCCACAGCATGCCAGCAACTGGTCCACACAAACAAGGAAAGCCCTATCTGCAGGATGCAGGCAGCACACAAAACCACACCTCCTCTGGTCTGCGGAAAAACCTCTCGCCACTTAGCTGGTCCCTGGTGCCCAAATAGTTGGGGACCTCTGCTGTAAATCATAGAAGTCTTTATGATACACTGGAAACTTCACCTATTTTAGTAAATAGGTGGACAATTCATTTCATTACTATAGTTTGATCATTTAAATTCTAATCACATTGTAATTTGATCATTTCTGGCACTCTTCCATATTTGAAGGAAAGTGAGTTTTGAAACAGCCAAGAGAAAGGGAATTTAATACTTTTTATAGATTTCTGAATTTAAAATTACCTTAGTTATTTGGCAGAATGGTGAAAAATGATTAGCAATGCTTATTTGCTCATTATATTTAGCAAGTTACTGTCTAATTAATTTGCTACTTAATTAAAACTATGAAGAAACTTGGAGCACCTTTAAAGCTAATCTATTTCTTATAATCTCACATTTTGTAGATTTAATACATCTTTTTTAATGGAAATACATTGTGTATTATTATTATTATTATTATTATTATTATTATTATTATTATTATTATTATTATTATTATTATTATTATTATTATTTGATAGCCTTGATTACCTTTTCTGCAAACTGATTTCTATGCTTCCAACTACTTTATATACTGTACATTGTCCTTCAAGTACATTGAAGGTGAATACAAATCAAGAACACAATAGGAAGAAGAAGAGGTTTTTTTTAAAAAAAAATAGTGAATGTTGCAAAGACATTAGGTTCAACCTCATGTTCTAGATCAGGGGTGTCAAACTCGCCACGTCACGTGATGTGTCGTGACGTATTGTGACTTTTTCCAAGTTGCTAGAGCTGGGGTGGGCGCGGTTTTAGCATGACGCATCCGGCCAACAGGCCGGCAGTTTTACACCCCTGTTCTAGATGGTGCAGAATATAGCAATAAGGAAGAGCCCAACATTCCATGATAAAAGTCATTTCTGAAGAATATGGAACAATATAAGTGGGAGAATAGAAATTAATTGGGAGTGAAGCAACCTGAAGTGTATGTAGATCCCCAGAGGTGTTTTTGCTCAACCCATGACTGTTGTTCATTAGTACTTCACCAAAGAGTTTGCTGATGCCATGAATGCATCACATAGAAATTGTGGAGGTCTGATTTCTCCTATATCAACATTTACATCCATAGGACAGAAAGAGAATTTCTGGGCAGAATATCACCTTCCATCCAAAGATTGTATTTGCTTGACTGAAGAAATGTATTTAATTTCAAAGTGTATATCAACTGGAAAAGCATGTTTATGTGTTCCAGCAATCTTTGCCCTGCTCGTGAGCTCAGCCATGACAAGATAGAGTAAATAAGCTATCATCTGAGTTAAAAATGAACTAGCAGGGTTTGCCAGGAAAGTTCTATATCCAGAGATCTTTTATATGAACAAATGATTGCACTCAGCTGACAAAAAAACCTTACTACTATGAGGATTATGTTCCATAATAAAAATGTGCTACTGTGCTTTGTTTGAGGACTTCCTGTGCAAAATGTGAATGATAAGGGTCTACCATAGAATAAAGAGCAATAGGGAAGGAACCATCTCAGTGCTGCTTTCTACCAAGCCAGAATATACTATTGACCTGGGCTCCCACTCCAGATGATTTGCTGTTAAGGCAGCATGAAAATAATTAGAGTAAACCATTCATCTGCAAGTTTGTTTACTTGCTGATTGCATGTGTAACCAGAAAAAAAGCAGCTTGTTTATATGAAGAGTCCATGTTTTCAATTCTAATTAAATCAAGATCCATTCATTATGTACATATGATGTTCTCTACTCTTTGAGACAAGAATGAGCCTATGCTATTATGATGTTCCAGCTCAAAAACACAACACTGCAGGGAACAAAGGGGCTGTTTGCAACACAGTTGTTTGACATTTGTCCCCAATTGAGGGATGAAGCCACAAAAATAAGGGGTCTATTTGAGTGATCCATTCTTGATGCCTGATAGACCTGATGGACTTCCAGAGGGAATTTAGGGCATGTCTCAAGGCCTACATTACTGATGTGAATGAGCAGGTGATGGTAATCCTGGATTAGATTGTCCCTGGGTAGACTCTGTGCATGTGAATCCTGGAGAACTCCCTGATTTTCAGACAAACTCTGGGACATGAAGCAGCATAAGAGATGCCTCAAGGGCTACTATAGGAAGATGAAGAATCCGAGAACAGGAACAACCACTGTTGCAATATAGGCAGTGAAAATTACTTATTTCTCCACTCTTATTACATGCACAGATAGATGTCTGTGCATGCAATAAGAAATCTGAAACAGTGACCCTATTTCAGGTGACTTGATCCCTCCTATGTAAGGAGGGGCTGAAGGACTCTTAGCAAGGTTGTTGTTAAAATTATCCTAAGAATCTGTAATTTAAGTCTACTGGGAGTTGGACTGTGCTAATCCCATGGAATTGACTAAGGCTTAGTTGTGCTGGTTTATCTGGTATGAGCTTGAAAATCTATTAGTCCTGTTAGGTTCCTTGAATGTTGAAAATGTAAGGGGCAACAATAACTAGAATTCAAATGTACCTAAGAGAAGACCATGAGTGCAATTTAATTTTCCTAATAGTACTACTGGTAAGACTCAAAAATGTTACTTCATTACAGCAATGGTTTAAACTTCTAATATTCATCTTTATTATGAGGCAGACATTTTTGCCTCGAAACACATACTCCATTAGTAAAAAAAGTCTGGTACCATTTCTGTGTTCAACAATTTTCAACATCCATTACTGTAAGGTAAAGGTAAAGGTTCCCCCGCACATGTGTGCTAGTCGTTTCCAACTCTAGGGGCCGGTGCTCATCTCCATTTCAAAGCTGAAGAGCCAGCGCTTGTCCAAGGACGTGGCCAACATGACTAGATGCCAAAGGCGCACAGAACACTGTTACCTTCCCACCGTAGTGGTCCCTATTTTTCTACTTGCATTTTTACGTGCTTTAGAACTGCTAGGTTGGCAGAAGCTGGGACAAGTAACAGGCACTCACTCTGTTACGCGGCACTTGGGATTCGACCCGCCAAACTGCCGACCTTCTGATCGACAAGCTCAGCATCCTAACCCACTGAGCCACCCTGTCCCTCTTTCCATTACTGTAGTCATGTATTAATGGAAGTTGCAGTCAACAACATTTGTTGGTGGGCCAGGTAGCCTGCCTGTTTTAGACTACAATCCTATGCCCATTTATCTTGGATGCATCTTGGATAACCTGCACAGAACTTTATTTTTACAGACCCATGTTCTATTACACCAAAATAATAGAAAGCTTTCATCAGCTAACCATCCTGAGTAATAGCCTGCCAATAAAAAGTCACCTAAGAGCCACAAAAAATACATACAGTATATAAATATTGACACTGAAACTCAGCAAGAGCACTTAGACCAGGGGTGTCAAACTCCTGGCCCGTGGACCAGATGCGTCATCAGGAAACCGCACCCACCCCGTTGCCAGCAATGGAGAAAAAGCTCTGATACATCATGTGACATCACGTGTCATCACGAGTTTGATATGTCTGACTTAGACCATAGTGCTTTACAGCCTTCTCTAAGTGGTTTACAGAATCAGCATATTGCCCCCAACAATCTGGATCCTCATTTTATTGACTTCTGAAGGATGGAAGCCTGAGTCAACCTTGAGCCCAGTCAGAATCAAACTCCTGGCTGTGGGCAGGGTTAGTCTGCAATACTGCATTCTAACCACTGTGCCACCACGGCTCCAGCTTCTTTGTTATTTCCAGATTAATTTGCCCTCAATTTTTAAAAAGTCATATTTCCTGACTTCTCATTAGCATTGCTTATACCAAGCCAAACTGTCTTCAGTCTACGTACACTTCAGTTGCACAAAACACAAGTGCCTCTGGACTGTAGTCAATGGGTGGGCAAAATTAGTCCTCTTAAACATCTACACCTCCACACTGGTCTTGGCAATATGAAAGGAATATTTTTTTTACCACTGGGGGGCATTAATACACTTACTTATATGCTGTGAAGCTATCTGCTCATTGCAGGTTATGTGCATACTGAATAGTTATGCATGGTATCATTTAAGAATATTAATTTTGTTCATATATAAAATCCTGCATTTTAAAATAGAAACTAAAAATATTTTCCCCTTTCTCATCTCAGTTAAATAGGTGTTAGCAAAGGTAAGAGCAAAAGACAGTTCATATTGTTCTCTTAGATGAAAAATGAACTTTTATTTTAAGATCACTATCGGGGATTTCCCCCCCCCCCTCAATATAGCTAATAGCATGTTCAATTCTTTTCAGATTGTTGACATTTGATCTGTATAATAATAAACACAAAGATCTGGCTTTTTAAAGTTTTACTCTTGGAACCCAAGTTTTTCTCTGAAAAAGGGGGAATCCAGATAGGAGATTGTGAGAGAGTATGTTATGTGGATGAGAGGTATGGCAGAGGCAGGGAAGGTTTAGTACCACTAATGTGTCTTTAAAAAGAAGCAGTTTTACAGCTAGGATGCATATCAAAATGCAGTTCAAGGTGATGGTTATGACCTTTAAAGTCCTTAATGGCATATGTCCAAGCTACCTGATGAATAGCCTTGTCCCACTAAAACAAGCCCATTCTACTTGTGCTAGCAGAGAGGACCTACTTCGGATCCCATCAGTCAAAGAGCTCTGACTATTGGGATCCAAAAGAAGAACTTTCTTTTTTCTTTTTTTAATACGTTTTATTAATTTTTTAAAAATACAATCTTTAAAGCTTAGTAAACAACATGTCTGGGCTCACATATTGAACATTAATTTCTTCAATATAAATCTGTTCAGTCCTGCACAATCCAGTATTTTTTCCTTGATCTTCCTTTCTTCCTCATATTTTTCCCCTTTTCCCCTCATTAAACAATTACAATTTTTAATGCTATTGATGTATACAAAATTAGATGTAGACATCTTCATCATATTTTACTAATATTGTAGAAGTAACAATAATATCAATTCATAAGTCAAAATCCTGTTTTTCGTGCTCTTATTAAAGTTTGATTTCCCATCAGTATTTAAAGTGTCTTTGTCAGTTATGATTTTCACAATATTAATTACATTTATATAGCTAAAAAAAATTATTCATACCAATCCTCCTTTTATTTTCAAATTTCCTGTATCAAAAAAGGGGAAAAAATGCTATTTTAATTCTAAATCATATCTACCATTATACAAATCTAGTTATGCCTAAGGGTCATCTGTTCTTTTAATCATATTCTAGATCTTACCTGGAAAGTTAATACAACCCAGGTGGCCAGAAAGGCCCAACAGAGACTTCACTTTCTCAGGGTCTTGCGGAAGAACAGGGTAGAACAACGGCTAATGACCCTCTTTTACCCATCTACTACAGAGAGCGTCCTCTCATACAGGACCAAATGGATTACACCCCAAGGTTCTCAAGGAACTGGCAGACGTGATCTCAGAACCACTGAACTATATTTTTCAAAGATCCTGGAGCACTGGGGAACTGCCAGAGGACTGGAAAGAGAGCTGATTTAGTTCCCATATTCAAAAAGGGAAAAAAATAGATCCAGGAAACTACAGACCTATCAGCCTGACCTCAATACCTGGGAAGATTCTGGAAAAGATAATCAAACAACAAATCAGCGAACACCTAGAGGCAAAAAAAGTCATTACTAAAAGCCAACATGGGTTTGTCAAAAACAGATCATGCCAGACAAATCTTATTGCATTCTTTGACCAAGTAACAAAACTAGTGGACCAGAGGAATGCTGTGGATATAATTTACTTGGACTTCAGTAAGGCATTTGATAAAGTATATCACAACCTACTACTTGATAAGATAGAAAAATGTGGGTTAGATAGCATCACCACCAGATAGATTCATAGCTGGCTGACAGGCTGTACTCAGCGTGTGGTCCTCAATGGAACTGCATTACATGGAAGTAAGTGTGTAGTGGGGTGCCCCAGGGCTCTGTTCTGGGCCCAGTGCTATTCAACATCTTCAGCAAAGATTTGGATGAGGGGATAGATGGGGAACTCATCAAATTTGCAGACGACACCAAGCTGGCAGGAATAGCCAATACACCAGAAGATAGGCTTAAGATACAGGAGGATCTGGACAGACTCGAACACTGGGCACTATTTAACAAAATGAAATTCAATTGTAAAAAATGTAAGGTTCTACATTTAGGCAGGAAAAATCAAATGCACATGTATAGTATAGGTGGTACCTTGCTCAACAGTAGTAACTGTGAGAGAGATCTCAGAGTCCTAGTGGACAATCACTTAAATATGAGCCAGCAGTGTGCTGCAGCTGCCAAAAAAGCCAACACAGTGCTAGGCTGTGGTAAGGCCACACCTGGAATACTGCATCCAGTTTTGGTCACCACGATGTAAAAAAGATGTCGAGACTCTAGAAAGAGTACAGAGAAGAGCAACAAAGATGATTGGGGGACTGGAGGCTAAAACATATAGGGAACGGTTGCTGGAATTGGGTATGTGTAGTTTAATGAAGAGAAGGGTGAGGGGTGACATGATAGCAGTGTTCCAATATCTCAGGGGCTGCCACAAAGAAGAGGGAGTCAAGCTATTCTCTAAAGCACCTGAAAGCAGGACAAGAAGCAACAGATGGAAACTAGTCAGAGAGAAGCAACCTAGAACTAAGGAGAAACTTCCTGACAGTTAGAACAATTAACCAGTGGAACAACCTGCCTCCAGAAGTGGTGAATGCTCCAACACTGGAAGCTTTTAAGAAGAGACTGGACAGCCATTTGCATGAAATGGTATAGGGTTTCCTGCCTGAGCAGGGCATTGGACTAGATGACCTCCAAGGTCCCTTCCAAATTATTATTATTATTATTATTATTATTATTATTATTATTATTATTATTATTATTATTATTATTATTATTATTATTATTAGCATTAGCATTAGCATTAGCATTAGCATTAGCATTAGCATTAGCATTATTAGCATTATTAATAGCATTATTAATAGCATTATTATTATTAGCATTATTATTAGCATTATTATTAGCATTACAGAGGGTGGTGAGCACAGCACAAGACATTGTGGGCTGTCCCCTGACACCACTGGATGACATCGCCAGGGCTCGCTGCCTTGGAAGAGTGAGGAAAATTCTCAGGGATGACTCACACCCTGGACAGTATCTCTTTACTCTCCTACCATCGGGTAGGAGATATAGGAGTATAGCCAGCCATACCAACAGGCTGAAGAACAGCTTTTATCCATAGGCTGTTAGGCTTTTGAACGGGATATAATTTTATAAACTTTATGCATGATGGACTTGCGAAGCCGGTGTGTTGTGCAATTAGCTCACATGGTGTAATAAGATGGAGGGTTTGTGTCACTGTAACTTGGGGGTGGAGGCACGAAGGGAGGCTCAGCTAATCTCAATGTATACATGGATGTACTTTGACAAAAAGGTTCATTCAAATAAAGGTTCATTCATTCAAGTATGTTAAACAGATAGTGCCCCCTCTGATAGATCAAATCCTCTGTTTTCTAAGTCTAACTCTCGCTTTCTTTCTTTGCCAAGCAGCTTTCGAGATCAGGGCAATTAAATCACTCAAGAACCTTCTTTCTATTTTTGTGAAAGCTGCTTGGCATGAGAAAGACAATTTAGGTAGAGTATTTAGGGGGGGGACTCCACCCATCTACATTCCCTAGACATTTCCCCTTCCCACTCTATGTTCCATTTTCTAGAATCTTCTTCCTTGTCATCAGGTGTATTTTGGAGAAAGGATTAAAGGGTCTTTTGTATTTTAATTGTTATAGGTAGGTCCTGGAGTATTTTATTTGTGTACGGTAGTCCATATTTCCCTTCTCATATCTCCTCCATCTCTAGGTCTATTTCTTCTGCTTCACCCTCTGGTTTCTGGTTTATTTGTTCATAATTTGTAGTCATTGTCTGGGAGCTTTCCAGTTGTAGCTTCAATTTGGAGATTTGGTCCTTTATATCATTTAGGTTATTTTTAGTCTCATTATGATTTCTTTTTATGTCATCTTTGTGTGTAACAATTGTTTGATGAATTTGCTGTAGGATAGAAAGTATTTCCTTCTGATAAGTATTTGTTTTTTCTTGAGGCATTTCCTAGAAATCCTCTAGTATCACCAGTCTCAGTAAGAGTGGAACAAAGTTTTCTCTAGTTTTCTGGTCTTTATATATAAACTTTATAATCCAGTCTTAATAGCAATATTTTATAGTAATCCTTTGTCTCAAGTATTCTGAAAATTATCAGTCAGGCAAGGTTGTAATCCACAATGTTCCAAGTGTTCAGAATGTTCAACCTACCTGCAGCCAGACATATTCAAAAGTCAAATTTTTCTTTCTCTCACAGTAGCTCTTGAGATTAAAAGTCCAAGCCCAGTAGGTATTTATAGTCCAAGAAGGTCAGGATGATAAATATGCCAACATATTTTCCTTTATTGCCAGCTGTTCTCCCTTAAGCTGAAATTCACCAAGCAGCGAAGGAGCTAGTTATAGTGCTGTACTCAAATCCACCACTAGATGTCATTCAAAGTTCATTTTCCACTCTTAAAACAAAGAGTTGATTTCTTATATTTCATTTCAATATTTTTTTTCCAAAGAGAAAATCTTAACAATTTATCTTAGTTCTCAGATTTATCAAAACTGTAGTTTTGTATTACTTTCACTTCAGTATTGTGTATTTCTGTCCCCTATGAAAAATTTAAAATGCCGCTTCCATTCACATCCAGAGGTTTTAAGTTTCTTGGGAGCCTTTCCCAGGAAATTCAGTTGTAAAATGGTAAAGATAGGATCAATATTCTCACCCAGTCCAAACATGCTGTTTACAGTGTGCTAATTAACGCTTTTGTTCTTTGGTTGTCAGCAGCTAATTGCTGGCTGTCTTTCTCCTGATGGTTTAGAGGGCTTTCCTTGGCTCAAACAGAGAGACCGCCATCTCTCCATGATCAACAAGGCACCCCTCCTTCTTCATCGCCTCTTTAGGGTAACTTTAGGACCCCCAGCAGGGTGAAATCTGGTGCAGAAGGCAGAGCTCTGCCTTCCTGCATCCCGTTTGCTGTTGTGCAAACTGGAAGTCCAAAAGAAGAACTTCCTCTGCTCCAGCACCCGCCCTTTGGAACATCTTCCTCCAGGGTAAGATCTATCTCCTTTTTCCTATCCTTTAGCAAGAGCCTGAAGACCTGCCTCTACTGGCTGGCCTGGGAACCAAATGGGGGAGTTCCATACTGGATGTGGATGCTGGATTGATGACAGATTCCACCTCCCTTCCTTGTTCTCTACTCTTCACCTGTCCATCTTTTTGGTTATCATATTGATGTATTCTCACAGTGTTCTTTTATTCTATTATCTTACCTCTTTTTGGTTTATACTTTCTTCATTTCTTTTTATTGTTGTAAGCTCCCTAGAGTAGCCCCACAGCCAGATAGGTGGCAAATAAATAGATTAGAATCAGTTATCTTCTGTTAATTTGTATATACGTGATTAGCACTCCCATTATCACAAATCTTGCCAGAAAATAATTTTTAATGGCTTTTTCTTCAGGCAAGATTTACCTAAACTTTTCCCTTGCCAAATGTTACATCAGCAAGGCAGATATATTAAGTAGTCTTCTCCAGCTTTCACCCATTTCTGTTGCGTTCAGATTTTATCATGATTTAATGTCTAGATCTCCTTTCATGTTGGACACTGCTGCCTACTAGTAAGCATAGTGGGTCCCCAGTACAGCCGCAGATCTTTTCCCACAAGATTCCCTCAGAATGGCAGTCTTAGTTTCACATCTCTACACTCCAGCCATAAAACCAAATCCTTAGCTGTAATTCACTTGGAATTCTCCATCAAGCAGACATTTTCCTTCAATGCTTTTTAAATCCTGACCACAACATCTGATTAATCAATATCTTTTAAGAAGCAATCCAACCATGTTGTCTCATTGCCAATTCAAGGTGCATGTTACTATTCTAAAACAGGTTGAAATCAATAATTCCCTCCTATATCTTGTCCAAGGTATCCAAGACACCCTGAGTATACTCTGGACATATGGATCTCAACAGAAATCTGCAGGCAGTGTGGCCATTCTAAGAATTCTGGAAGTTGATTCCAAGGATGGGAAAAGCAAAAATAAGCCAAAATAGGCTTCAAGTAAGTTATTACTAGGGGTATTTTAGATTTATTATAAAAAATTGCTTTAGAACACATGGGAATGTAACTACAGCATCTCTTAACCTATTAAAGCAACCATGTCAATTACAGCACTGCACAGCCTAATTATAGCTTCTTTTACCTTATTTTTAGAAGTTGATTTAGTTTCAGAACCAAAGCATGCAATACCAAAAAAACAAGTGAAAATGTGTTTATTCTCTCTCCCTCCCTCCCTCTCTCTCTCTCTCTCTCTCTCTCTCTCTCTCTCTCTCTCTCTCTCTCTCTCTCTCTCTCTCTCTCTCTCTCTCTCTCTCTCTCTCTCTCTCTCTCGGTATCTCTCTTTCTCATTTTCCCATACCAACATACTGTTTCAATTGCTATTATTATTGTAAAAATAAAGTATAACTAAATAGATATTAGCTCTAAAAACATGCGTGCAAAATATTTCATTTGGCAGCAACAGCTAGTGTAAACTGTGATCAAACAGGGTAACCCACCCTCTAAGTCACCCACACAGAATATTAAGCAACAGTAAGATATATTTCAAAGTGTTATGCTTAGGATCAACACATTTGTCTCTTTCATCTTTTTGAGTATTCGCTGTATATTATTGTCACAATATTTGTAAGATCTGATAATTGTGCCAAATAATTCAGGAACATATTTAAGCATTCTTAAGGAGAAATAAGTTCTGTGAAGTTAGTACATGGTTCTTTTTCTGTGGACCTACTGTATCTGTAGCATTACCACTGCAATCTTTAAATCCTCAAGACTGTATTTGAACTGTAAAGCCCATAAGATGATAAAATGCTTCTAAAAATTAATTAATCCTCTAATATAAGGCTTCCAGATTAAATATACAAATAAAACTGTGCCATTCATAGCTGAGAGAATTGCTAAATTGAGCTTCCGTACACCACAGCATTCCTTTCCCAAAATTCTCTCTTCTTGCATTGGGCAATCACATCACCAGCAATGGAAAAACCTGGAAGACTTGTAAGAGCAACACTTCTCTTTAGATTGAGGAATGGCTGTGGCTCAAACTGAAAGCCAAATGTAATTCTACCAACCACAAGCTGCCTTTCTTACTGTATGTTTCTAGAAAGTATTTATGTATGCATGCATGTATGTATCTATGTATGTATTTGTAACATTTACATTGTTATGCATCTTGAATAAAACTTTAGGTGGCTCTCAACTCAAAAATAAAGCAATATCTGTCTTCAATAAAAGAACAACATTAAAACAGAAAAACATCTGGCATCACAGCCGAACTTTCCCATGCAGCTCACAAAAGGTTTATCCTGCCAATCTCACCCTATCCCTATGGCATTTGGAAGAAAAGCCAGGTCCTTTGGGAAGGTTAAAATGGTGGGAACCACCAAACTTTTTCCTAAGGCTGAGGCTGCCATAGCTGACATGCTTCCATAAGATGGCAACAAAGACGGTAGCCCAAAGGATGATGACATGGCTTATAAAAAGTGTCTGAACTGACTGCAAAACATGGGGACAGAAGTAGATATCTTATGTGAAGAATCTTTCTCCACTGCTGAGTTGAAGTATTACTGTCAGGCCCCAAACCAAGAATAACATGTAATTTTTCCAAACTGAGTTGTTTATTGTTACACACCCATAGACAAAATCTTGTCAGACTGAGCACTCTACTATCAGCATCTACAATCTAATCTGTGAACTAGTAAGGAGGGGCTGTCTTCATACTCTGTCTCTCACAAACAATATGTAGGCTGAGTTGCCTCTTACTCGTCTCAAATGCACACCCCCACCCCAGCTCCGGGAATCCACCTCCTCACCACATTCCATCACAATTACCCACTTATCACTGTCTCCTTTGTTCTGCTGCCTCTGGTGCTTCTATTGCAGTCATTTTAGTTATATCTGACTTATTTGTGAAATAATGATTGAGTTGAATTGATTGAGACTATCTGCAGATTGGGGGGGGGGGAGAATGTGTTAGCCCTTCAAGGTAGACCAAACTAGGAAACCAAAGTTACGAATGCTAATACTACTTTTATTATAAGGTTACAGTAACAGGATCTTGGAAATCTCAATGTGCCTCACCATCTTTTCCCAGGGAAGGAGAAATAGGGAGAGTCAAGCCCAAAACCCTTTTTTCAAATCACATTTCTGCCTTGGATTCAAATTTCTTTTATCGGAACATTGACTTGGTTGTGGTTGTTCATCCTGTTTCTCAAGGTTATTTGTATAGTCCATAACAGAATACTACTTTATTACCATAAGTCTGACTTAAGCCTGTTTCACTTCTAAATTGGGATTAAGAAAGGCTGTATCATAAGGAGAATAAGATGTTGCCAAGACATAGTTATGTCTTCGTTTGGTACAAATGGGAAAAGGAGCAAAGTCAAATAACGAGCCCATCTAGCACAGATAATACAAATTGCATAATACTAGGATTTTCTCAGACTAATTTATAAATCACACTTGTGTCAGAAATACCCAGGCATTTCTAGGTTGAAAGGAGTAGCAGGTGACTTCACTGTTGCCCAGGGGATGCCCAGCTGAGGGCTCCTTTCATGTCCCTGGCAGGAGCTGGAGCAAAGGATGGGAGCTCACCCCGCCTCAAACGCTGCTTGCTAACCTCCAACCCAACTTCCTAACTATACAAGCCACCATGTTCCAATTTATAAATAATGGGATATCTTAAACTAAAGTGTTAAAGAACATTACCCCAAAGGGAAAATAACCTCCAGGTACTATGGAATCGACCATGATCCTAGACCCACAGTGGGTAACAATATTTGCAATCTGTGTTTGCAGACTCTTAACTATAGGCCTCCTGTGCATAACATCTGACCTAATCTTTTTAAATGCTCTGATTCATTCTTTTCATGTATCTTAATTACCACATTTCCTGATGAAGATGTCTACAGAACTCAAAACGTTCATAGCATTTGGGTTATTTCTAATGAAGCTGTTGTTCTGGGATTTCTTTCTTTCCATTGGCAAGCATGTCTGTCTACTTTTCATAAAATTATTTTTTAAATAATACTAATAAGAACATTTATTTGTAAAAGCAACCAAATATTGCAAATTTTGCAGCTTGATGTGATGTGAATTTTTGTTGCAGCTTTAGGCCCACAATGGAAATACTTCATGGTTATCAAATAGGAATGCACAGTTCTTAGAATATATCATTTCATTGTTCAGCAGGCAGTGAAATATGAACTGGCTGAACAGGTCTGACAATAACATTATCCAAACTGAATCTTACAAGAAAGACTAGCTAGATTCAAAGGATAAGTTGTTTCTACTTTCCAATGGAACATAACATGGATACAGGGCAACATAAACAAACCATTTTGGATATTTGCCTTAAAGCTGAGTTACTGCTGAATTTATTTGGAGTCAGAGAACAGAGGTAGAAGACAACAGGACTTAACTACTGATGCTGAATTGGCTTTGGTCTTTCAAGTATGTGCCTTTATTCCCTCCCCCCTTCTTTTCTTCATTATCAGATTTCAGTAAACTAATTTAGGGCAATAGAAACCCTCATAAATAACTTGAAACAATAGAGGAAAATCCTTTATCTGTTATCATCTGACTTTAATCTTTGCTCTGTTGTCCACAGAGAGAAAAAATATTACTGAGGGAGGTCAAACAAAACAAAAATTGTTGAAAGTGATGTTCTGTATAAGCAATGCGGCGCTTACAGTACAAGTATATTAAACGTCTATATTCGGGATTTTATTTATTTACTATTAGCGGGATTGTACAATAGGGTATTCTTGTTATGACCGCCATTTTGCTTCTGTACACTGTACTTGCATTAGGGACACCATTTTGTGAAGGCAGGAAGATCACATACACAGACCCAGAGACAGGGGAAAGAGCGGGAAAGTAATGAAAGATGATTGGTTGATATTCTGTGTGCCAACAAGTGTCACCTTGTGATTGATTGTTACCTGCATATAAATAGAAGTACCTAACTGACCACTATGTGGCACTTCTGAATGCAGCTGCCAGTGTTTCAGACAGTGTTCCACCCAACAACTTCACTGGGCCAAATAAAGTTCTGTTTGGAAGCCTCCGCTTGAGTCTCCTGATGTGCCTTCTTCGAACCTCAAATTCTTTGGGCAGCTGCTGACCCTTACATTATTAAACTTATGTGCCACCCATTTTGTCAGAGGTGATTCCAGGCAGTTCACAATCATTCAGTTAAAATGCATTATAAAACATTAAAATAATAAGTAGTGATCTTAAATTTAACATTTAAATTTAAAATTCAGTTAAAATAAAATTGGCCAGGATAGAGAAGGAGGGAGAAAAGTGTGCATGGAGAGTGTTATGTATTTACATGTTATTAACGTTAACATAATAATAATAGAGTACAGGGCTGAGGTAAAAGCCGCGGCAGCTTTTGACAGCTGTCAAAAGCTGCCGGACAGAACTACGCAGGCGCACACCGTCTGACAGCTCTCGGCTGTCAGAATCACCTGGCAACAGCACGCGCTACCGATGACAGCTCCGAGCTGTCAAAATCAGCCGGCTCGGATTGGCGAAGCAGACAGCGCGGGAAACCGGCTCAGCCCTGATTGGACAATACGTTACAGCTGCTAGTATAAATAGGAGCGTTGTTCTTCTGTCCCTTGCCTGGTTCTTAATAAAGTTAAGTTTACTTAACTTTGCTGTCTCGCCTGCTCTCTTTAAAGCACTGGCGACGAGGATGGGATGCCTGCTTGCATAGCTGAAGTCACCGCCTAAGGGGAGAAGAGATTTTTTCCCTTAGCCTGAGCTAGTCACTTGCTGAAGTCACTTGGAAGCCTAGCTTCCACACAATGCAAGCAGCAGCACCCGCGACCAAGACAGACAGCATGACGAACCATGGCCACATTCGCGAGTTCAACACTAGCCACCCAGAATGCTGGGAATCTCATCTAGGCCAGGTAGAAGGGTAACTGGTGGTGAAGAAGATAACGGACGACTGGGCGAAGGCAGCCGCCCTCCTCTGGCTCAGCGGGCCCGCCGTCTACGACACCGCTGTGGGGCTCTTCAGTCCAGAACCCATCGCAACAATCTCCTACGCTGAACTCACCGAGGGGCTGAGTAAACACTTCATGCCCACGAAGTCAGAGCTTTTCTGGAGGGTAAATTTCGCCCGACGAGTACAGCTTCCTGACGAGCCCGCTAATGACTTTATAACCCGGGTCAGACACGCCGCGCGGCGATGTCGGTTCCCCGATTTAGAGGACTGAATCCGGGACTAAATTGTCATAGGGCTTAAAGATGAGCAGCTGAGGAGGAAGCTGATCGCCAAACCCGCTCTGACGCTGGCTGAAGTGGCGATGGAAGTCATCGCCTACGAAGACAGCCACGGTGACAACCAACGTTCCCCTGATAGCGGGCCCAGTGGGTCTGTGCACCAGGAGGACGGCGCTTTCAGCGGTCCAGAAGATGACGACATCTCCATGGACATCGATGCCGTGCAGCGGCGATTCGAGAGACTCAGGCTGCAACGCAACAACCGAGGGGGCCCTTCCAACAACCACAAGAGCACCAGCTACCAGCCGAACAGGGCTAAATGTGCCAGCTGCGGCGGAAGCCACCCGAGAGCATCGTGCCGGTTCCGCAGTGCCAAGTGCCATGGATGCGGAAAAACAGGTCACCTCAAAGCCGTGTGCTGTAGCCGGAGTCGAGAAAATCTACATGAATTGGAGGTGACGTCTGCAGGTACGAACCAACCCACACCCAGGGACAGGCATAAATCCAAACCCCTAGTACAAAATGTGAAGGGAAAAGTGAGGGAGCGCACGGTCCACAGGACCCTTAAGCCCAAAGTCAAGGTGGACGTCCTAATTCACGGAATTCCCTGTGAGATGGAAGTGGACTCTGGGTCCTCCGTCTCTCTCATTTCTTGGCAAACTTACAGGGACATTTGTAACCGCAGCCGAAAACGGCCTGCCCTACAACCCACTAAACTCTGCCTAGCGGATTTTCAAAAAACGCCCATTAAACTCCGGGGGAAGGCCTCTGTCCCAACGGAGTTTAAGCAATTTAAGGGACCCCTTACTATACTAGTTACCCAGGAAAACAGGACCAGCCTGCTAGGGCTGGACTGGTTCGAGGCACTAGGGATAGCGCTGACAGGCATCAACGCCACTCAGCTGTCAAACTTAGAATCCGTCTGCCTTCAATTCGCGGACGTTTTTGACAGCTCACTAGGAAAATACACAGGACCCCCAGTATCATTAAAACTGAACCCGAATGTAATGCCTGTCAGAATCAAGGCTAGAAGAGTTCCCTTCGCCTTGAGAGAAAAAATAGAAAATGAACTAGATCGGCTAATTAACTTAGGGGTCTTGGAACCAGTGGAAGGGGCCGAATGGGAAACACCCATAGTGACCCCAATTAAGCCCAATGGCCAAATCAGATTATGTGCTGATTATAAGGCGACCCTAAGCCGCGCATTAAATGCCCATGCCTACCCGGTCCCGGCTGTCAAAGACATCCTCGCGGCCATTAAGTCAGGCGCCATTTTCGCTAAGTTAGACTTGGCGCAGGCGTATTTACAGCTGCCTGTCACCCCTGACACCGCCTTAGCACAGACAATTGTCACGCACAAGGGAGCATTTAAAATTAACTGCCTTCAATTCGGCATCTCTGCAGCCCCAGGGATCTTCCAAGAAATCATGGAAAAAACACTAAAAGGGATCCCTGGGGTCTGCCCATATTTCGACGACATCCTAATTGCAGGGGAATCAGAAAGCGACTTAGCGGACAAACTAACAAAGGTGCTCCTTAGGTTCAGGAAGGCTGGCCTCAAATTACGAAGAGACAAATGCTCCATAGGGGTGCCCTCAACGGAGTTCCTAGGGTTTAAAATTGACGCAAAGGGGATTCAACCCACTGAATCAAAAATAAAAGCCATCAAAACAGCACCCACCCCCAAAAATAAACAGGAACTGCAAGCCTTTCTTGGTTTAGTTAATTTCTACCATACCTTCCTGCCTCACAAAGCCTCCATCGCTGAACCCCTCCACAGGCTATTAGACAAAGGCAAACCCTGGATTTGGTCACCTCAGCACGAAAAAAGCTTTAAACTTCTAAAAAACTTACTGACCAGCAACGCTACGGTGGCACTGTTCAACGAACAGCTACCCTTATGTCTGGCTTGTGATGCCTCTCCCTACGGCATTGGAGCAGTCCTAAGCCACTTAACTAAGGAGGGAACTCAAACCCCTGTAGCGTTCTATTCCAGAACGCTGTCAAAACCTGAGCGCAATTACGCTCAAATTGATAAAGAGGCTTTAGCCATAGTTGCTAGCGTAAAAAAGTTTCATGACTACCTATATGGTCGTCAATTTACCATTTTTACGGACCATAAGCCCCTATTAGGAATCTTTACAGTAAACAAACAGACACCCCAAATATTATCTCCCCGCATCCTTAGATGGTCTACCTTTTTGTCAGCCTATTCATTCACGTTAGAATACAAACCAGGGAAAAGCATGGGTCATGCAGACGGGCTTAGCAGACTTCCCCAACCAGTAATTGACCCAGACCCTGCACCAGCTGGAAAGATACTAGCTATTTCCGAACTGCCAGAATGCCCATTATCAGTCAAGGACATTTCTGCAGCCACAGCTGCAGACAAAATCCTAGGCAGAGTCTTAGGCTACGTCATGTCAGGCTGGCAATCCACACCCCCAGACCCAGAATTCCAACCTTATATTTTGAAGCAAAAAGAATTATCCTCCCATCAGGGATGTTTATTATGGGGCAGCAGGGTAGTAATACCCGAAAAGCACAGATTAAAAGTGTTGGAAAGCCTCCACGAAGGTCACCTGGGCACGGTCAAAATGAAAGCTTTGGCCAGAAGCTACGTCTGGTGGCCAGGATTAGACAAACAAATAGAATCACATGTAGCTGGGTGCTATCCCTGCCAACTTGTCAGAGCAGCCCAGCCCCAAGCTCCCATACACAGATGGGAAACAACCAAGACACCCTGGTCACGCATACACATAGACTTTGCGGGTCCATTCCAGGGACAAACATTCCTAATAGTCGTGGATAGCTATTCTAGATGGCTAGAGGTGGCCCCAGTTACAAGCACAACTTCTGCAGCCACAATACAAGTTTTAAGGGGGTTGTTTGCCACACATGGGCTTCCGGATGTATTAGTCTCCGATAACGGCCCCCAATTTACTTCCTACGAATTCCAGAGTTTCACAACGGCAAACTCTATTAGGCACACCACCACGGCTCCGTTTCACCCATCCACGAACGGCTTGGCTGAGGTGATGGTGAAATCAACCAAAGAGGCACTGCGGAAAATCATCACCGGCAACTGGCACCGCAGACTTGCTCAATTCCTTTTATCACAACACACCACCCCCTGCACAACTACAGGGAAGTCTCCAGCGGAACTTCGCTGGGGCAAGAGACTAACTACCAGACTGGACCGTTTACATCCTGACAGATCCCTACCAGACCCAGAGCTGCCCCTCCGGTACAGAACTCTCAGCACCGGACAAGCTGTCTGGGCCAGGAACTACGGTGGGGGCAATAAGTGGACACAGGGGGTCGTCATAGAACAAACAGGTCCCCTATCATACGTCATTGACACAGGAAATAATTCCCACATCCGCAGACACATTGACCAACTACGGCGTCGCAGCCCACAAAATATGGGGGAAGGGGTGAACCTTGAAATGCAACCTGAACCGCCACCGCAGGCAACTGCACACCAAGACACCCCTGAACAAATGACACCACAACAAAACCCCGCACAACATGACTTCTGTCCTCAAGGAAACCCCGAAGCAAGAGAATCAAGCCCCCCGCCCCCCGAGCCAGATTCCAACACATACGAAGAAACAATTCCCCGACGGTCCGAAAGAATAAAAAGACCCCCCACCTATTTGGAAGACTTCGAATGGGGCAATCCCAAAAAGAAACAATCGGGGAAACGGCAACTCAATCAGAGGGAGGGGTAAGGGGTGTTATGTATTTACATGTTATTAACGTTAACATAATAATAATAGAGTACAGGGCTGAGGTAAAAGCCGCGGCAGCTTTTGACAGCTGTCAAAAGCTGCCGGACAGAACTATGCAGGCGCACACCGTCTGACAGCTCTCAGCTGTCAGAATCACCTGGCAACAGCACGCGCTACTGATGACAGCTCCGAGCTGTCAAAATCAGCCGGCTCGGATTGGCGAAGCAGACGGCGCGGGAAACCGGCTCAGCCCTGATTGGACAATACGTTACAGCTGCTAGTATAAATAGGAGCGTTGTTCTTCTGTCCCTTGCCTGGTTCTTAATAAAGTTAAGTTTACTTAACTTTGCTGTCTCGCCTGCTCTCTTTAAAGCAGAGAGGAGGTGTGGTGTTACCTAATCCATTAGCCACTTCCAAAATGCCACACCCCCATTATGACTCCAGGCCAGTTGGCACAACAGATAGTATATTATAAAAGATAATATTAGAATATGCAAACATGTCAAATAAATGGTCGGAATCATAATCTAAAGATCGATAAAGAAGAGAATTAATGAATTCAAAACAGAAAAGCAAAAAAAAATCCACAGGAAGTATATGAAATAGACGGGTATTTGGGTGAGAATAAAGATTTTTTTTCCTTTTCAGAGGGGATGTGTCAGAATCCATTTATATCACATTTCATAAATGTATAGGTAGAACATTGTGCTTATTCTGGGGATTCTGCCATCTCTCTGAGGGGGGGGAGAGGACGGTTACTTAGATTGAAATAGGCGATCTTCAAACACCAGGGAAACGTTTGATCTGGGGGAGGGAGGGGGAGAGACAGATCTGGATCGCATCTTCATTTACAACTGAAAAAGGAAGAAGCAATAACAATAAAAACAAGGAGAGTTCCCTTTCCCACGGAAGGGCCTGACACCTAAGTAAATGATGGGAGCCTGACCAAATGGATGAGGGGAGGGGGTTGAAATGGGAATGCTTCATATAGGATTGAAATGTAATTTTGTTAGATTCCGTCTTGTATTGCCACAATCGATTCCATCCTAGTAAACATTTTCCTTTTGGACTAAACTTGCATCCAAGAGTTCTTATTTCCTAAGATGTGGATTGAGGTGGGTCCTGACAGTAGACAGAATCTGCTATAAGAGTCAACCTGGAAGGGAAAACCTTACCGGGGGACTTTGCAACAAATACAATGTCTGGCGACAAAACAAGAGAGGAGGGAAGCCCCATGGAGGGGGAGTCTTCCCCCCAAATGGAATCCCAGAGACGATGGGAAGCTGAAGCGGCATATTCCCCCCGGGAAGAAGCGGTGGAGCAGTACAACTGAAAACCCTGGTGGTCGATGGGCGTTGGAAGGAAAAGTGAGTGGGAAAAGGCATCGTGGGAAGTAACCCTGAGACGGAGCGACCACCAACTGGAATGGAGGCAGGAGATGGAGAGCTCACTGCACGCCAGTGAGAAGGAGCAGATCCTGGAAAAAGCCATTGATCTGATGAAAGCAACCCTGAGCTCACTAAGGGAGGAGAGAGCTGAAAATCGCAACTGAGGCAGCGCCTGGGGACGCAACTGGAAAGGTAACGGAGGGGATCCAGCACCTGAAACCCCGGGGCCGTCCAATGGAACAGGAATTGCTGCCTCAGCAGTACCCACCCACCCCCCAGAACCACAGACGGGGACCAGGATGAGGAGCAATACCGGCCATGGCGCAGACAACGCTCCAGCCAAAGACTCCCGCCCCTGGAAGTCAAATTCAAGGGGGAGCCATCACGACTGGGATTCTTCCTAACCCAAGTCCTCAGGTACATGGAAGACTACGGCCGGGATATCCCTAGTGACAAAACACGCATCCGAATTGTGCAATCTGCCCTGGACGGGACGGCTGCAGACTGGGTGGTGAACTTGCACGACTCCAACGCCCCAGAACTCGACGACTTCAACCGATTCATGTCATCTTTGAGGCGGCGGTTCGAGGATCCTTTGGCTGACCGTAAGGCCCGGGAGAGAATCAAAACGGTGAGGCAGGGCAGGCGAGCAGTGGCCGAATATACCCAAGAATTCCGAGCCATTGCCAGCAAGCTGAACTGGCCAGAAGACATACTCCTTAGCCACTTCAAAGACAGTCTAAACTACGACCTGTATGATGCTTGCCTGCCTCGAGGAGACCCACCCCATCTCGACGACTGGTACATCCTGGTGGAGGAAGTGGAAATAGACCTACTGAAGAGACACCGCAGAGGAAAACCATGGGGCCGCCTGCCACCCGAGCAAACACGCGAGGGGGAAAAACCACCAGCCACAGCCAAAAAATCAACGGGTTGATTCAACTGCAGGAGAGAAGGCCACCATGCTGCAGAATGTGGTTCAAAAGCCCCCCCACAAAAACCAGAGGCATCATCCTCCAAGAAGTCGGGGAAGTCCCAAGGCAACACAAAAGAATCTTCCATGAAGGGGACAGAAGCTGTAGAGTCCACAATTCCTGCCAGGAACTGGGATTGGAGTCCGGCCTGCACCGCAGGGATGGTGGACAACTCGGAAGACAGCTCAGAGGGAGAACCATTGGTAAGTGGACCCCTTCCACCCATACTTAAGACAGTGACTATATTAGCTTCCTCTATGCCTGAAGCAGCCAAAATAAAAGCTCTGATAGACTCTGGGTGCATCCGCTGCCTTATCAGCCCAACGCTGGTGGAGAGATTGAGCATCCCAGTGAGGAGGCTAAAACAACCAATCTCTTTTAGTCAATTAGATGGTACAATAGCGGGGGGGGGGAACCAGCCACCCTAGCCACTTTACCAATCCACCTATCACTGGGGCCCCATGAGGAGAACATAACGTTTATAGTGGCCCCAGGCATGGAATGCCCAATGATTCTAGGACTGGAATGGCTGAAGAAATGGAACCCCGGGATAAACTGGAGGACAGCAGAACTCAATTTCCCAAAGGGGGGGGCAGAAGAACTTAGACTCCAAAAGCACCCCCCCAACCCGGAGGGAGGAGGCAGCAGCAGTGGGGGAAGAGAAGAAGTTACCAGAGATACCGGAGGAATACAGGGACCTTGCTGAGGTTTTCAGCGAGGAACAGGCAGATGAGCTTCCCCCCCACCGCCCCACTGACTGTGTTATAGAATTCAAACCCGGGGCAAAACTCCCAAAACCCAGGATGTATGCCATGAGCCCAAGGGAAATGGCAGAAATGGAAAGATTCATAAAGAAAAACTTAGAAAGAGGCTTCATTGAGTCTGCCAGACTCAAAGTGGCTGCCCCAGTTCTGCTCAAGGAAAAGAAGGATGGTTCTTACCGCTGTTGTATAGATTATAGGAATTTGAATACAATTAGTGAATGCAATCTGTACCCCTTACCCCTGATGAAGGATATGCTATCCCACCTATCAAAAGGAAGGATTTTCACTAAACTAGACCTGAGGGAAGCATATTACTGCATTAGGATTAAGGAAGGAGATGAATGGAAGACTGCATTCAACTGCCCATTGGGTTGCTACCAGTTCAAAGTACTGCCATTTGGACTGCAAGGGGCCCCCGCAGTATTCATGCAATTAATTAATGATGTGCTTAGGGAGCACCTTTATAAGGGGGTCCTGGTTTACCTGGACGACATCTTTATCTTCACAGAAACCAAAGAGGAACATATCAAACTAGTCAGAGCAGTCCTGAAAAAGTTGCGAGCTGCCTACCTATATGCTAAACTATCAAAGTGTGAATTCCACCAGGAAAAAATTGACTACCTGGGATATCGCATATCCCCAGAGGGCATAGAAATGGACCCTGAGAAAGTTAGGGCAGTATTAGAGTGGGCAACCCCCCGCACACGGAAGCAATTGCAAAGTTTCCTGGGGTTTGCAAATTTCTACCGCCAATTCATCCCTGCATTTGGCCAAATAGCCATGCCCCTGACAAACTTGTTGAAAACGAAAGGGGGGTCCCCCGTGAAATCCAGCCAGCCTGTAAAGTGGACAATGGAGTGTCAAGCAGCATTTGAGAGGCTAAAGAGACTTTTTTCTGCTGAACCTGTCCTAAAACACCCAGATCCCGACAAACCTTTTGTAATACAGGCAGATGCAAGTGATGTAGCGGTAGGAGCCGTACTGTTACAAGAAAATGATGGGGGGACGTTGCAACCATGCGCATACACATCCAGAAAACTCACAGAAAGAGAACAACGTTGGCCAATATGGGAAAAAGAGGCATTCTCATTGAGGTGGGCATTACTAACATGGCGCCAATTTTTAGAAGGAAATAAAATACCTTTCCAGGTCTGGACAGACCACAAGAATTTGGAAGCACTAAAAACGCCCAGGAAGCTCACTCCTAAGCAAGCCCACTGGTCCCAACATTTTCACCGATTCAATTTCACTCTCAAACACTTACCAGGGGGAAAGAACTTCCTGGCAGATGCATTATCCCGCATGCCCCAATATAACAGCACAAGAGTTACTGACTTTAAACCACTTGTACCGGAACAACAACTGGCAGCACCAGTCACCACCAGGGCACAAGAAAAAATGAAGCCAAAGGCAGATAGCCAAACTGGAATAGAATTCAGGAAGTCTTTGGAAAGTGATGAATGGTTCCAGAAAAATAGACATGTGTGCACAATTAAAGATGGACTGCCATGGGTGGGGGAGAAGCTATATATACCTGCCACACAGAGAATTAATTTCATGCAACTGTGCCATGATACAAAATCAGCAGGACACTTTGGCTTTGTAAAAACCTTACACTTAACTAAAAGGCAATTTTGGTGGCCATCTATGAAAAAGGACATAGAAAACTATGTGGGTAGCTGTCAAATTTGCGCCTAGTGTTCGAGTCTGTCCAGATCCTCCTGTATTTTAAGCCTATCTTCTGGAGTATTGGCTATTCCTGCCGGCTTGGTGTCGTCTGCAAATTTGATGAGTTCCCCATCTATCCCCTCATCCAAATTGTTGATGAAGATGTTAAAGAGCACTGGGCCCAGAACAGAGCCCTGGGGCACCCCACTACACACTTCCTTCCATGTAGATGCAGTTCCATTGAGGACCACACGCTGAGTACGGCCTGTCAGCCAGCTACAAATCTATCTGATGGTGGTGCTGCCTAAACCACATTTTTCTATCTTATCAAGTAGTATGTTGTGGTCTACTTTATCAAATCCCTTACTGAAGTCTAAGTAAATTATATCTACATCATTCATCTGCTCCACTAATTTTGTTACTTAGTCAAAGAATGCAATAAGATTTGTCTGGTATGATTTGTTTTTGACAAACCCATGTTGGCTTTTAGTAATGACTTTGTTTGCCTCTAGGTGTTCACTGATTCATTGCTTGATTATCTTTTCCAGAATCTTCCCAGGTATTGAGGTCAGGCTGATAGGTCTGTAGTTTCCTGGATCCATTTTTTTTCCTTTTTTGAAGATGGGAACTACATCAGCTCTTTTCCAGTCCTGTGGTAGTTCCTCAGTGCTCTAGGATCTTTGAAAGATATAGTTCAGTGCTTCTGAGATCACATCTGCCAGTTCCTTCAGAACCTTGGGGTGTAATCTATCTGGGCCTGGTGATTTGAACTCTTCTAATCTGGACAGGTGCTCACTTACCATTTTCCTGCCTATGTTAACTTGTGTTTCTAATCTATTTTTTACAGTACTGTTTTTGATAGGTTGGACTAGTTTTTTCCTTTTTGTGTAAAGATGGATGCAAAAAACAAATTAAATAATTCTGTTTCCTCCCTGTTGCTTGTCACCTTCTTTCCACTTTCTCCCACTAATGGACCAATCATTTCCTTATATTTTTTTGTTTTTTACATGTTGATGATTAACATGTTTTCGTAGGCATTAAATAAATTATATGTTTTATATATTTTCTCTGATGACTGCACTGAAATCCACTTAATGCTAATTAAGTTAATTATGTAAGACTGAAGCTTGCTGAAAAGCTTCAATACTGGTTAGTCCAGTACCATGTCAAATAAATGAACAGGAGGAAGAGAAATGTTTCATTAAAATTTCTTTTTTAATGTTTCTTTCTTTCCACATTCCATTTAGTATAAGTTAACAAAGTCTACAAAGTCAAGTTGTTTAATCTCACCCAGAAAATTATAAAGTTCTGGATATTTATCGCAAATTTCACAGTTTCTCTGAAACTGCGGATGCTTCTTTTTTTACAACAGTAAATGTTTTATAGAGGTGAATGTGTCCATTCGCTTCATTCACACTGATTAATTTGAAATAACTGTTATAACATGGCAGGGAAAAATATTCAAGATGGCAGCCATAATAACCATGTGGTCAAAGTCGCTCCTTTACAGTGACACAATTTTCTTGACTAGTTTATTTTTTTTACTAGTTGAATTAGATTTTTGCCATGTAAATTAGTAGTTCCCAACCTTTTCTTTTAAGCAGACCAGGACACTGCTGGAAAAGTTTTTGAGGGCAAAATATGGGAACACTGATTCACCCACCATCTCTTAATCACCTCTGGAAATGGGTTGTAAATTGCTTTTTGGACACTAAGAACCTTCAGAAAGACATGTTTCATATACTGGGTGACTCCTTCAATCTTCACTGAAAAAAGTGTCCTGTAATTTTAAAAACCTAATGAATTTTTAAATTTGGAAATAAGCGGTAAAAGGGTGATTAGAATGTTGATTTTTGGAAATTATAAACAAATTACAGGAGCAGATTGTCCATAAATAATATTTTAAATTAATTATAAGAATCTTTCATATGGGTTATTTAAAATCTTATAAAAATACAAAAATAATTTGAATCTAAGGGTAAGTTTTTTTTTCTTTGGGAAAATGTTGGGGATTATAGACAAATATGATAAGAGGAGAACTTGGGGGAAAAACAAAATACTTTAACTTTGGAAGAATTGAATTGAATATGTATACTCAAGACTTTTTCTCAAGATAGTCTGCTATTATAAAAATGAGTTTAAAAGAGATAGAAAAGAATATAACTGAGAATCAGGCTGTTTTGGATATAGATTTATAAATGACAGGCTACAAGAATGATTTTGAACAGATGATACACAAGATTTACAAATTAAACCAGCTGATTTTTAATGCGTAAAAGGAATACACAAAACAATAACTCAGAAGAGAGATTTTTGGATGTATGGATTTCAGTTAAGAGTGACTTAAACAACTTCCTTATTTTACACTTACAAAAGAAAGGTGTTATATTTATGAAAGAATTCTTGGGGAAAAAAAGACAGAATGAAAAGAAATAAGCTTTTGGAACATTACTTAAAAGGTATAAACATCAAAAACTTTTTTAAAAAATATGATTTAGGTTCTATAGAATATATATATATACATATATACATATATACATATATACATATATACATATATATATATATATATATATATATATATATATATATATATACACACACATATATATGTGTGTGTGTGTGTGTGTGTGTGTGTGTAAATTTTTAAAATATGAGCTGTCACCGGTGTGACTACTGCCTGTCGATGGCCTTCAGGATAGGCTGACACAGGAAATAAAGATTTGCCCCATGTTTGGGGCCTAGCAAGGTAATCTAAAAATAGTTAACAAGCATTTGACATATATATGTTGCAACCTGAACTGAACCTATGGGAAAGAAAACTCGTTTGGGCTCTGCACTACAGACAGGCTGTCAGTCAACCTAGAGTGATGTTATCATGAACCACAAATGAATACCAGGGAGACTACATTTTACCATCTAGCTTAAAGCAGGCTGGGCATAAAAAGAAATTTAAAGAAGATCCTGGCTGAGAATGCTAGGCAGCTTCCAAGAAGAAGATGCAGGGTGGAGATTCTCAAAAATAAGAACTGTGGCTGATTACAAGCTGAATAGAAATCAGCAGTGCAATCTGACTACGTACATATATAGGCAGTCCTGTGAGCCCAAAAATTCTGTGGCTAAGTGAGACTTTTGTTAAGTCCGTTTTGCCCCATTTTATGACCTTTCTTGCCACTGCAGCTGACAAGTTACTAACTTGATTGTTAAGTGAATCTAGCTTCTCCATTGATTTTGCTTCTCGAAACGTTGCAAAAAGGACGTCACATGACCTTGGAACACAGCAACGGTCATAAGTATGAGTCATTTGCCAAGCATTTACATATTGATCACATGATCATGGCGATGCTACAAAAGTCATAAGTGCAAAAAATGGTCATAAGTCATTTGTTCAGTGCCGTCGTAACTTTGAATGGTCCCTAGACGAACTGTTGTAAGTCGAGGAAAACCTGTATGTAATTCTAGAGTGTGTCAATAGCAGTGAAATTTCCAAATCAAGGAAAATTCCAGTATATTCTACATTCCTCAGAAAATCACCTTGAGTTCCTTGCCTAGCTATGCACATCAAAAGCAGAAATTTTAAGACAGTTTCAGATAAACTGGAATGGATTCAGTGTATGGTAAAAAAAAAAGTGGCTGCAGTGGTACAACTGAAACTGTGCCTGTTTATTGAGCGACTCAAAAGTTTTACAATGGGAGGTTGAGATGATTGGATGGTAAAAGTAAAATGAAACAAGAGAGTGCTTGTTAAGTGCCTGAAGGGATGTCACTTAACTGTCACTTTGGGGGCGACCTGCATCGTGGTATATTTGCTACTACTGAATGAGGTCATGCAGAGCTATTTTGATTGCAACCACTAATCTTCTGCAATGACTCAGTTCCAACCCAAATCAATAAATATAAATAAATAATGCAGAGGGTTTCTTTCAGTTTAATAAATGTATAGGGGGAAAAATAGGTTTTACTACGTGTATTAATTGCAAAAATATCTATAAACGTTAGATCTGTTTTCTGTATAGTCCTAAAGAATATGGTTTTTTTATCTGCCTACTGAAATAGGATATAATCTTATCTTAATCTTACATAATTAGATGTAATTGCACGCAAAGAAAGTTTTTCTTTTCTTTTTTGGCTTAGGAGAAGTTACCACTTTTCTAAAAAACAAAAACTAAACAAATCACAGTGAAAATATGTAGAAAGAAAGGGGTTTTTCCCCCCTTTCTGTACCTGTTTATCCAAAAGTTATTCATGAGCCAAACTGGAATAAAGGTGTCAGTTAACATAATAAATGCAAAATGGTGGGTAAAACTGAATGCATAATATATGCAAGGAAATTTGATAGTGACATTCTGTAGAGGGCATGAATGAGAGGTTTGCAAAAGATGGCATCTCAAGTATTTCATAAGGACAGACAATTGTTCAATCTTCTCCAAACCGTCAAGTAATAAATTGAGCACAACCATCTCAATCATTAAATCTCTGATTTTCCAAATATAGCTTCCTCTTTGGGCTAGTGCCTTAAATCAAGAACCTAGGTTTTCCAACCATCAACAAAGTGCGTGCACTTCTTTCTCTTCCACTGGTGAACTTGCAAGAAGTACGTTAAGTTTTTTTGTTTCTGTTTGCATAAAACCCATGATAAGTCCAAGCCTGACAAGCAGTGGTTAATGTTAACTGTGATTTAGCCCTAAGCATCTGTTTCATAAGGGACGCGGTAGCTCAGTGGGTTAGGATGCTGAGCTCGTCGATCAGAAGGTCGGCAGTTTGGTAGGTCGAATCCTGAGTGCCGTGTAGCAGAGTGAGCGCCTGTTACTCGTCCCAGCTTCTGCCAACCTAGCAGCTCGAAAGCACGTAAAAATGCAAGTAGAAAAATAGGGACCACTACGGTGGGAAGGTAACAGCATTCCGTGCGCCTTTGGTGTCTAGTCATGCCGGCCACATGACCACGGAGACATCCTCGGACAAGCGCTGGCTCTTCGGCTTTGAAACGGAGATGAGCACCGGCCCCTAGAGTCGGAAACGACTAGCACGCATGTGCAGGGGAACCTTTACCTTTACCTTATCTGTTTCATATCCAATAGAAAGCAGGATTAAGCTGTCTTTTCCACTAGTATATAAACTTGGTGCAAGCTAATAGCTATGGTGTTCTATCAAAAGACACCAGCACAGTCAGTGAAATAAAGACAGTGTCCCTGTTTGCAAATATAGCGTGTTTTCCAATTAAAATCATAACCCTCTTTGAATATGGTTCAGAAAGTTTTCCTTGATCAATAAAAACTTGGTACGTTGATGGTCTCTCAAGTTGAGAGGTAAAAAGTAACATAGACTTTGTCCCTTCCCACTTGGCTAATAATTCCATAATCTGTCCAGCTGTTATAGTAAAGCAAAGTATACCAAGTAGCTGCCACTGTTTCTTCTTTTATAATACCTGGTGCATTGAAATTTGGAGGAGAAATGAATATGCCATTCCTGGAACTCTTGTAGAAAAAGCATAGGATTGGATGACAAAGTTGTAAAACTGCTTAATCTATGCTTATCTATCCCCTTGACATTTTGATTCCACCATTCCATTAAAAATATGATTCCCTAAGATCTGGAAGCATCATTTACTTTTTTCAGATCTAAATCAGAAGCTATATTCTTAGAAGGAATTTTGGGGGGAAATTAATATGTCTGAATCTTAAGTAAAAATAGCAGAAAGGTACTTGCAATTTTCCATGGAATCATTTGGTATTCCCCTGAATAAATAAATTAATAAATATATAAAGGCTTTACAGGTCTAAAAAAAATGAGTTGTATCTGGTATCTGCTAATCTAAACATATTTTTTATTCATTTGTTCATTTACAAAAAAAAACACTCTTTAAATGACAATGGCATGATAATAGGCTAAATGGGTTATAACTCAAAATGTATTTGTAATGACACAACATAACCTCGGTTGATAGCATTTATCTACGTACAGATTTTAAAAATTCACACCTTTAAGATCAGGAGGCAAACACCAATACAATGAAAACATTTTTAAGTCCAGCTTGACTCTTGGGGACTGTGTGGATGTGTCCAGGTAGTCTTGATAGGAACAGATACAATTTTGTTAAGTCTTCAGAATCAGCCAAGATCCCCTAGGGCAGGGGTAGGCAACCTCGGCTCTTTTATGACTCATGGACTTCAACTCACAGAATTCCTAAGTCAGCTGACTCAGGAATTCTGGGAGTTGAAGTCCATGAGTCATAAAAAAAACAAGGTTGCCTACCCCTGCCCTAGGCCCTAGGAAGTGCTACCTGCTGTGACCAAACACTGAATATACAAAGTAATCTATCTTGACACTGTTAGATATATGGCACAGAAGGATTCTGCAAAGGGTTCTCTCTCTCTCTCTCTCTCTCTCTCTCTCTCTCTCTCTCTCTCTCTCTCTCTCTCTCTCTCTCTCTCACACACACACACACACACACACACACACACACACACACAGACACACAAACAATCTGTAATGAAATGGGTTGCAAAAGTTATTAATTTCCTCATTATTTGCTTTTCAAATATAGTGGTGATTGTTATGTTGTGGGCTCTGATGAGCAGGAATGAAGACACACAGCTGAGTACAGAGAAACTCATTCTTTTATTAAAGCTGGAACTGTACTGAGAACTTGGGTGCACCCCGCCACAATATATAGCCAGACCCTCTGGTAGCAACCAATCGGATTAAACCCATGCTTGCCTCCCAAAGTTGACCAATTGCAGGACCAGAGACATCCTGTCTGGGTCACAAGCCCAGTGCACAACACCCCTCCCTCCTAAGATCAGACTATAATGCCCTCATTAACTTGACAATAGTCAAGATTTATATTCACTCCCAACAACCAAAATACTAAATAATAATAATAATAATGCTTGTTAAGTCAAAACAGTTAGAATGACATTACGCGACCTTTACAGACGTGCCTTGTAGAATGGACTACAATGAGATTAAACAACGGATAAAATAGCTTGTCAATGCAGTATAACTACAAAGAGATAAAACAACATCTCAGTGAACATGCTTGACAGCAGTTACAATTTTACCCCCAATCTCTGTAGGTAGTGGTACAATGTCATAGCATTACACATCACTTTATTTTACAACATAGTCTGTAAGATATGCTTGGGTTTTGCAAGGTCTGGAGGAACGCCTTGGAGTTCCAGTCACTTTGTGGTCTACCAGCTTACCTGTGCTCCATCGTCCAGGGGAATTGGAATGCTCTGGCTGGCCTCTCCAGGTTGGCCCACCCCAGAGTCAGACTGTTTAGCAGAGTAGGCAGAGTGGTCACTGAGATTCGGCTGGTTCGCCTGGTCAGGGGTCCCATGTTGCACTTCTGAGCTGCCATGTTCCTCCTCAGAATCAAGTTCCACTGAGAAAGGAAAACCCTGGTGGTTCTGGTGTGGGCTGGCTTGGGCGCCAGCTTGAGGACTTCGGGGGGGACTTGTGTCATAGTCTGGGAATCTTTTCCTAAGTTGGTCAATATGTCTTCTGACCAGTCGCCCTCCCTCCAACCCCACTAAATAAGATAGGGGTCTGGATTCTTTGATCACCTGACCAGGAACCCACAAGTTTCCAGGCCCATAGTTCCTGGCCCAAACCCAATCACCTATGTGCAGCCCCCTCAGGGGTTTTGGTTTAGAGGCTTCGGATGCCACTCTGTCTGGATGCAACCTGTCCAGTTTAGTAATTAAGCGCCTTCCCCATTCCATTGATGAGACCCCAATACTACATTTCTTTTTCTTTAACTTGAGGCCTGCATTGCGGAGCCTTTGTAACACAACCCTGAGCCTGTTGGCCAATACTTCTGGGGATTCCCCGGCAATGAGAACATCATCAAAATAAGGACAGACACCCTGTATACCTTTAAGTGTGCATTCCATAATCCCTTGGAAAATACCAATCAGATTAAACCCATGCTTGCCACCCAAAGTAGACCAATTGCAGGACCGGAGACGTCCTGTCTGGGCTGCTGGAGAACCATTAGTTCTCCAGCAACGCACGTGGTGAGGTACCACAAGCCCAGTACATAACAATGATGTTATTGGGAAAATATGTTAATAACCTCAACATTTTGTGTTTTTTCTAGTAAACATTTAGAAGCAATGGTTCTGTTTCTGAACACAAGTAGGTATCAGCAAAAGGCAGAGGCCTGAAATAAAAGGAACATGTCCTTACCTAAATGGTAATAAAAGTAAAAAGCTAGAAAAAAGAGAAATAACTCTGAACAAGAGGATTTTTACATAATAGCACTGTCTCAAACACACATATTTAATACCATTGATAGCGATTTACACATTATATATCATGCTATGGTATCGTGTATTATTGTCCCATGTGTCATTTTAAAATCCTTCATTGCATAGAACTAATTCTGGCAATAGGGGACAAAAAGTAAAAACCTGTTAGCCTTTCTTGTCAGCACATGATTCCTGATCAGTAAAGTTCACCTGAGGCATTTGAAGTGATGACAAGTCAGGTTATGGCATTAGAATCCCTCACGCCTTCTTTTGTTATCAACAGTACAATTATGTCTCAACAAGAGGATTTAATCTAAAGCTGTGGAAAGTCAGTGAGTTAATTATTTTAAACAAGAATCAGGTTAGTGTACTGTCAGAGTATAATGCTTCAGGCTGCCATAAAGGCATGAATTTGAAACGTGGTGGTAGCATATTACCCACCTTAGACTAAGCCTGTTCCAAAAGAAACTCATTTGGATAATGACAAACCTTCTAAAACAACCTTCTCCAACTAGGTAACCATCACTTCTAGGCAGTGCAGAAACTGCTTTTTTAACATACCTCAATGTTTTCCAGTTAAAGAATGTGTTTACAAACACCACCACACCTCTCGAATGAATAGCTACAATTATCATCAAATAATTACTGTGGTAACGCAGTGATTAGAATGCAGTTTTGCAGGCTAATTCTGCCCACAGCCCAGAGTTTGATCCTGACTGGGCTCAAGGTTGACTCAGGCTTCCTTCCTTCCAATGAGTACCCAAATTGTTGGGGGCAATATGCTGACACTGTAAATTGCTCAGAGAATGCTGTAAAGCACTATGGGGTGGTATATAAGTCTAAGAGCTATTGCTATTGCTATCAATGGTTGTTCTTTCTCCTTTCCTTTGCTGTGGATTAGAGAATTATTGGGGAAGATCAGGTGATACCGTGTCCCCCCGAAAGTAAGACCTACCCCCAAAATAAGCACTAGCCTGATTTTTGGAGATGGGCCTAATATAAACCCTACCCCCAAAATAAGCCCTTGTTTGGGGGTGAGGCACATGCCTAAAAATCAAGCTAAGGCAGGGGTGGGGGGTGGAGCTGCGACATGCACCCCACACCCACTTACCATTACAGCCAAGCCTCCCATGAATCGACACTTGCCTAGCTTCTCCAGCCCACTTCTTCTGTGGCTGCTTGTTGCAGCTTATGCATTGCCCCTGGCCTCCATTTTGCCTTCAGAGGCCTTCTGGAAAGGCCTCTGCAGCTGAGAATTGAGCTACAGTAGCTCGGTTCTCAGCTGCAGAGGCCTTTCCAGAAAACCTCTGAAGGTGAAATGGAGGCCAGGGGCAATGCACATGAGCAGAAGCAAGTGGCTGCAGAAGAAGTAGGCCAGCTGATTGGGGCTGTTGGTGCTGCCGCCGCGAGGTGAGACCATGGAAAAAACACCCCCCCCCCC
Organism: Vipera berus; assembly: GCF_964194415.1. Classification (NCBI taxonomy): domain Eukaryota; kingdom Metazoa; phylum Chordata; class Lepidosauria; order Squamata; family Viperidae; genus Vipera; species Vipera berus. The sequence continues at coordinate 92,168,287 of NC_138202.1, forward strand.
AAATATGACTTCTTTTGGAGGAAAAAAAAGACTGGGACTTATTTTCGGGAAAACATGGTATGCCCAGGGATGGTAGTAGTTTACCACTGAGCTTTAGTCTGTCTCCTAGCCCTCCACCCTGTACCCACTTATCACTCCTATTACAGATCAGTGGTAATTCCAGGTTCAGACGACTGAAAAAGTCAGGATGTTTTAAGAAACAGCAAAGAGAAGCTACACTTCTGCCAAATCTGAAGCACACTGTTGACTCATTTTGAAAGCATGTACGATTTTAACAGTCCTTCTTTGCTTAGTCACACCTCATCCTTTTAGTAAGAAGACTTTGGCTGAGTGAGGTCTGTAAGAATGTTAATCTTAAAAGCAAACAAAGCTCGACTTGTGGTTGGAAAATTGGTTCTCCATGCAATGTTTGCATCTGAAAAAAATTAAAGCAATGCTACATATGCAATAAGCCATCTAGATGGGCACTCATCAAAATACAACCTCATGAGGGGTTACCAGACATCCAGGAAAAAGAGGGCACCTTCTCCTCTGTGTCCTCCTGTCCTTGTCCAGCTTTTTGAGTTCCTTGTTTACTTTTATTTTGGACTGTTTCACAGCAATAGTCATTTAAACTACTTGTGTATTATGATCTTCCAAATTGTCTCCTACTTTCTTTCCCTCAGCCATTGACAGATTGATAACCTAGATTTACCTTATTTAATGTATTTCCTGATTCCAGCAATCAGCTTCAGTCCAATTTGGATAGCATGTCATCAATTCTATATTATCACTAATATGTGTTCTTGAGAATACAGATTTGTTGGAAAAATATTGTAATTGAAAATCTTCTTTCTGATGCTTGAAAAAATATTTTAATATATGTGTACATTGAAGTACTTTGCTGTTTTTTGCTATGGTTTTTGTCACAGATGCCAAGAAAGTGAGTGTAGTCTTCTCCATACCCACCCTTTGTTACACTTTCTAATTGCCCATGTTTCTTTGCCTGTTCAAATACCTAGTAACCCTCATCATACAGGATACATGTGTTCATGCATGTTCATGTGGGACTGCAGTGCTCCAAGTTGATTTGATATTTGTTCTCAGGTTACCCTACTAAACAAAAGGAACTGCACCTACCATAAAGTACTATCTGTAAATAGGACATGCAAGGCTTTCTTGATTAAATGAAATGGTAACTGGAAAGTATGCAACAAATAGTGTGAAGTAAGAGGTATGAACCTATATATATATATGTTAGGTTCATACCTCTGGCATAATAACTGGATGGTCCAGCTAAAAATGAAGCCCTGATTTTTATTTCTTGTGCATTGACTTAACCTATACAATTAAACAATTTTTGGTGAGGTGTCAAAAATGATGTCTTTCTCTTTTTCTCCTGTTTCCAAACAGGAGAAATGCTTTCAAGAATCAATACTCATCTTAACTGCTTACACCGACGTTAATTAGTAAGGAACTAGTAAGCTTCAATATTTCACTGTGAAAACTGCAGAGCACACAGGTTTGTAAATTTACTATAGGTAGTCCTCAACTTATGTACAAGAGTTATTTTAGTGACCATTCAAAGTTACAAAGGCACTGAAAATAGTGATTTATGACCATTTTTCACACGACAATTGCAGCATTCCCCATGGTCATGTGATCAAAATTTAGACACTTGGAAACTGACTCATATTTATGATGGCTGCAGTGTCCCAGGGTCATGTGATTTTCTTTTGTGAGCTTCTGACAAGCAAAGTCAATTAGTAACCGTGTTACTAATTTAACAATTGCTGTGATGGCCTTAAACAACTGTGACAAGAAAGGTAGTAAAATGGGGCAAAATTCACTTAACAACTATATTGCTTAGCAACAGAAATTTTGGATTCAGTTGTGGTCTTAAGTCAAGGACCACCTGTACTGATATTCTAAAATCAAATCAATGGCGTAGTGACCTACTTAATAATCTTTTCATCCTCACTTACAACAAGGCCAGGGATATTTTTACTAATTAATGAAACGTACATGTGCCAATGCTCAGCTGCAATTCTACACAGCTGTCTAGTCGGGGATTACTTGTGTTATATTTGCATTTCAATTTCAGTAAGTCCAACACACCTTAGCCCCCCAGTGTACACATATGTTTGCTCAGATGGCTTGTAAACCATGCACTAAAGCCACAAAACTCTAAAACAGAAGTGAGCTCAACTAAAAGCAAAAGAAATACAGCAGGAATTTGGTATTAACATCTCCACCCAAACCACCTATGGCAGTTGCTCACATTTTTCACCTCTCCATCACAAGTTTTAATCATCCAGGAGCAAATTCAGTCTAACACTGAAAAAGAGAATAGCAATATTCGCCTCCCCGTAAGTTCTGAAAGACAGCCACTTTGATGTAGTGGTTAAGGCACTATACTAGAAACTGGAAAACTGTGAGTTCTTGTCCTGCCTTAGGCAAAAAACCATCAGGGAGAGCTTGGGCCAGTCACTCTCAGCCCTAGAAAGAAAGCAATGGCAAATCGCTTCTGAAAATGTCGCCAAGAAAACTGCACAGATAAAACAGGGGTCTACTTTATTTATTTATTTATTTATTTATTTATTATTTATTTATTTATTTATTTATTTATTTATTTATTTATTTATTTATTTATTTATTTAAATTTTTATACCGCCCTATTCCCGAAGGACTCGGCGGTTTACAGGGCAACATAAAATACAATATAAAAATAGTATAAAATTAAAATAGATTAAATTAATTAAGCCCAACAATTAAAACAATATTAAAAGCTAAAACCCCTTCAGTCCAGGCCTGATAGATCAAAAAACCAGGTTTTCAGGTCCCGGTGAAATGAACGCAGATCGGGGGCGATCCGAAGTTCCACTGGTAATTCATTCCAAAGGGCAGGCGCGCCCACAGAGAATGCCCTCCCCCTGGGGATCACCCGCCAGCACTCCTTAACTGCCGGCACCCTGAGAAGGCCCTCCCTGTGGGAGCGCACAGGACGATGGGAAGTGGATGCTGGCAGCAGGTGTTCCCTTAGATAATCCGGACCCAAGCCATTTAGAGCTTTATAGGTCATTACCAGCACCTTGATACTTTATAAGTGCAACTTCTCCCTAACCAAATATTTTCTACATCGGTGTATTTTATTTTATGCAGAACACAAGCACCAACAGGCAAGGATTGTTTGAAATAGCCTTTATCAAAACTATCACTATTGTGTGGAGAGTGCAGGTATGTCAGCTTGGTTCAGTTTGACCTGTTTCTGTGGAATCCCGAAGATAGTTGAGTGAGATTATAGGGAGATTAAACGCAACCAGTCCACATGTTGGAACTAGCTTTTCATTTCTGAGCATTGTGATGAAAGATGTTCAAGTTAATTTCTCCACATTCTTCTTGACTGGGGAAGGGGATTGAATTGCTAATAGTCAGGACCCAGTTAGCTATCCACATATGGATTTCTTTTTGGGAGTGGAACTGATCTATTCAAAACAAGGTACCATGTGCTTAGGCAGACCTGAAAAAGCATCTACATTTACAGTGAACAAACTTTCTAATCCAATTTTATCTATCCAGTCCTGGCAGGAGCTCTCTAAGAAGGTAAAATTGTCTCTTGGTCCTATAGGAGTAAGCACTTTTTATGGCAGGTGTTGGGGAATGAATGTGAGATTTTCCGCATGTAAAATTTGTACTCTGCCAAATATGAGGGCATCACCTTTCACAATTGTGACAATATGATACTATTGCTATCATCCTTGCTTATGACAGAGCATGGATCTATAGCCTCATTTCTAACAGAAGAACAGAAGAACAGAATCCAACACCCTGCTCAAGCAGGAAACCCTATAACAGTACAGACAAACAGTTGTCCAATCTCTTCTTAAAAACCTCCAGAGCACCCACAACTTCTGGAGGCAAGTTGTTCCACTGATTAATTCTCCTAACTGACCGGAAATTTAACTATTGTTTCAATTATATTTTCCCTCTTTTCAAGATTTTAGAGCTTTTCAAGATTTTGGGGCTTAGACTTTCTGTTTCAAGACATGCAAGTTTCATTACTTTCTTCAAATTTAATGGGAAAGACTCCTGGGTGGGGAAAGAGGCGAAAGCAATAGCATGGAAATATAGTAGAAAAAGGTTTTGGTAGAGCAGGGATTCCATGGGGTTTTTTCAGCAAAGTCAATACTGCTAAGCTTGTAAGCCGCCCTCAGTCTTCGGAGAAGGGCGGGATATAAATGGAATAAAAAAAATATGGAGGTTGTAATTCCATGATCAAAGCCCTGATTTAGGAAAAGCGGAGACAGAGCTGGTAGACAGAGTTAAGGGCATCATCAGCTTAGAATTGTTACATTCCCATAAACCCAACCATTCTTGAATCCTTATCTGGCATCAATTTAATACTGAACTTTAGTTGACTAGATTGCTGTGTATAGGCCTGAGCAATAAATCTTTTGAACTGCAATTTAACCTACAGTTCTAATCCTTCACACCCGACACCCACCCTTTTTGTGTGTGTCACATTTAAAAATTGGCTGAGGCTTTAATTGCCTGGTGGAAGCCACTATGTTGGTACTCCTTTGGAAGGGCATGTTTGTGACGTGGTGCGGAAATGATCTTAGATGCACATAATGAAATAATCTTGTTAATTTTGCATTTTTGAAAGATTAGAAAGAAAGAAAGAAAGAAAGAAAGAAAGAAAGAAAGAAAGAAAGAAAGAAAGAAAGAAAGAAAGAAAGAAAGACGTTTGGTTTGTATAAAGACACAATAGTTAAAGGAATATATAAACATATATAGCCAATATATCTTGAGAACAGCTCTTTGTAACTTCATTCATTCTCTGAAATACTGAGGGTAAGAGAGACAGTTATTTTATTTGAACATTAATATTATATATATTAATCATGCTTAATAGGACATAGAACAAATGAAGTACTGACTTTAGAAAAGGAAAATTATCTCGTGAAGACTTGCTGACTCATGTTGATTAAAGTTTATTAAAGTTTTACAGTTTTGCTGAGTGGATTTTTTTGCTGGTAACATGTAGTTAACATAAACAATCCCACATGTGATACCACATAAATTAGCAACCAGTTTAAATAACTAGCATGTAAAAATGTTGAACCAAGTTAATGAGGAATTTCAAAAGAAGCAGCATGAAAGAGAATTATAACGAAGAAAATAAGATCATTATATTAAGCTGAAGGAATGACAAAGTAGGGTTTCTTTAAAGCAAAAGCAACAGACTATGTATCTCAAATCAGGGATTATTCAAAATTGAAGCCCATGTCCTAGGGTTAGGGATAGGTGATTTAAAGAAGGGCACTGCTCATTAGGTTGTGGCACAGTTTTATGTATACAAGACTCAAAGTCAAACTCTGGCATTTACAAAGGAAGGAATTTAAGATGGCTGAGCTGGGAAAAACTATACCTTTAAAATGAAGCAACTGGGCATTGCATGACTAATTGGTTATTTACATTTTAATTTTTTTTATTGAAAAGTTTTACAATACATTTTATCTTTAACAATCCCTCCACCCCTCCCTCCACCCCACCCTTCCTAACCCTCCCTAACCCTCCCCCCCTTCCCCCCTCCCCCCTCCCCAACTTCCCAGAGCTAAATACAAGGTATAAAAGTAAAAACAATCATAAACAACCATATGTTAACAACAATAAACTATTAAGTCTAATGCACTCTAGCTCATATGAAATGACTACAAGCAATACTAATATCACATAAAAAAACTTATACAAATGCTAAATGAAACTTTTTGGTCCCATATTTGTTCTGGATATAATCAATCCACTTTTTCCACTCCATAATATAACGTTGTTGCGAATGGTCTTTCAAATAAGCCGAAATCTTTGCCATTTCCGCCAGGTCAGAAACTTTTAGAGTCCATTCTTCTATAGTCGGCAGTTCCTCCTTCTTCCAATATTGACCTACTAAAAGTCTTGCTGCCGTAATTAAGTTCAACATCAACTTAGTGTCCATTTGTTCTTATTGGGCATAACTACAGATACTACAGATACTACTGTTGTGGACACCAAGTTGATGCTGAATTTAATTACGGCAGCAAGACTTTTAGTACATTTTAATTGTTAAATAGGAAAGTGGATCTCTGAATTAATACTATAGTAAAAAGAGAGAAGATTTAATTTATTATTCCCTAAAGCAACCCTAACCTAGATTATATATCACAACAGCTATATTTTTACTGGATCTATATACCAACTTGAAATGACTCTTGGTAACTTTGGTTGTCTTGAGTATAAAGCATGTTATTTTTCCCAAATCAGTTTAATTGCCATTTACTGAAGCTAGAACTACCATATCTGGATGGTAAAGTGCCAAATGATCACTAGAGAGCAACATAGTATTTTCTGTACATCTGAGATACCATGTGATAGCCTTAATTAATCCTACCTGTCAGTCAGTGAAATATTTAATCTCAAAAGAAAAAAAGAAAAAGCATCTGCACTGAGAAAGGGATTAAAAGAGTTGGCCTTTTTTGCAGGAATACAAACAGTGCTCCTGTAAATAAGCATACAAAACAATTATATGTACACTGGATTACATCAAGAAACAAAAAAGAGAACGAAATAATGTATCGTCATATTTTTTTAAAGTACTAAAATCTTTTAAAATTGATACTTGATTTGTCCTAACAGTATCAAGCTTATAAACCAAGGTTGTATTTGGAGATATTTGTTTGTTTACTTTCTTCAATATAAAAATTTTTTTTTAAAAAAAGAAACCAAACAAAATAAAGAAAGGAAAGGGGTTAACTATGTCTATCTCTCTGTCTATATATCTAACCACACATAAGAAGGCTGTTCATTTTTTAAAATACAGGATAGTAATATTGATAACCTTTTGATAAAATGAAAAGATAATCAGCTCCTGGACAGAGACCAAATCAGTTCACGTTTGTAAATTCAACATGCACTGTTTTTCTGTTATAAAATAATAATGATGCTACACCATAAATTGGGTTGATATGTAGCAATTCGTTTAATGACAGATTAAAATTTGATACATAACTTAAAGCACTACAGTGAGCCATATTATACTTCCAAAACCATATCAACAAACAGCAATATTAAATAAAAATGTGTTAATGAGGGACAAACCTCTCTATAAAAGGTGTTAATCTCCTCCATTTTTTATACTTCTGGCATAATACATTTGATAATCTTTTTTTAAACATTCCACAAAGTGACAGTAAACATGAAACAATATTTTGTTGAATGAATCTCATTTTAAAACAAGAAACACTTTATACAAGACATTTAAGTATTCAATTTGTTAGCATGAAGCATTATAATTCTTTATTCCAAAATTTTCATTATTAATCAGTATTTACCCTGTTCAGCCATGGGAATATTAGGTGATCTTTGAGCGGCACCAGTTCAAAAGTTTATTATGAAACTAACAGAGTATATGGTTTGCTGTATACAAGTCCATCAACTCCAGGAGATCCAGTAGAACAGACAGTCTACAAATGAAAAAACAAAAACAAACAAGCATCACTCTTTCCATGGGATGACTCTTCAGGCATTTTTATAATATCATATTAAAAAAATAGTATTTGGTAATATTTCAACTTCAGAAATAGCAATGTATGAATCTCTGTATTGGGTATTTCTGGAAACACCAATGAAAGTATATCATATATGCTTCACAGAAGAGTGTTGTAAAATTCCCGCCACTCCTTAGGTTGTGAATATTGTGTTTGCTTCTAAGCTTATCTAGTTAAGGTTTAAACTGCCCTTTATTTCAGATAGAGCCTCTTAAGAAGCTCTGGATTTGAGTTGGGGTTTTTTGTTTTTGTTTTCATTTTTACAGAAAACAAGACAATCTGATTGCATCTGCATGCTTATTTAAGGACAAAAAATTCATTAACTGAAAATTAAAGCATAAGATTTTTACTCCCAAACTAACATACATTCCTAGAAGCCAACATGCTAACCTAGGCTGCTTCCTGTGGTAAACCAAGTGGGTCTGGCATTTCCATTTTTGTTTAGAGTGAAAGAGGATAACCCATGATTCTACCAGTGCCCCATTTAAAGCCAATGATACCTGAACTGTAATATTGACCAGAGTTATCAATGTGGATGTCTTATTTCCATGGATATATATATCCTATATATATATATCCTCAGCTTCCTAGAGCTGAGAGACTGACTGGCCCAAGGTTAGCAGCTGGATTTATGCCAAAAATGAGACTAAAACTCACAATCTCCTAGTTGCTAGTGCAATGTCTACTATGCCAGAATGAATGGTGAATATTACTATTCTCTTTTTGAGCATTAAACTTATGACCCACACTGCCTTCCTGCATGGCCTATCCAACCAAGCAGCACTTACCACATCTCCCCACATTAACCACATTGCCTGATCCATGTGGCATCTCTCGTACAGTCCATGTATAATTCCTCAGCACCCCCTCTCTCCCTTCCCCACCCAGCCACAGCCACTTACAGGTCTGCTGGCGTTGGATCTGCAAGTTCCTGCTGGCTTCCCTATTGATTTTCTACCTGCAACCTTCCACAAGCAAAGTAAATGGGGAAGCTGGTAGGCATTTGAGGGAGGGAGGGAGGGAGGGAGGGAGGAAGGAAGGAAGGAAGGAAGGAAGGAAGGAAGGAAGGAAGGAAGGAAGGAAGGAAAATTAAAGTGTAAGCAGTGAAATACTTGCTAATAATAACCGATGTCATCGTGAAAGGTTATTCCTTTATTTATTCCTTGAATTATCTGAAGGGAATATATGCTGTTTGAAAGGGATGCCTTGCCTGAGCCTTTGTGAAACACAATGTTCCTTCAGATAATTTTCCAGCTGTTATTTTTGGGGCAGAAATTCAAAAGAAGGAAAATCAAGGAAGGAAGGAAGGAAGGAAGGAAGGAAGGAAGGAAGGAAGGAAGGAAGGAAGGAAGGAAGGAAGGAAGGAAGGAAGGTCTTTGCCATCTCCCTACAAGGAAACTTGGGGAAGCTGGCAGGAAGTCAGAAGCTGCCTTTTTGCCCACGCATTGTCACTCTGTTTCTCTATTTATATAAGAAAATATCTGTAAAGGGATGACCCAATGGGTCATGGGTTGTTTAGTACTCATATGATGGGATAAATATTTTCTTTTGTTCTCTTTCTTTTTGCTTCTTAAATACAGTGTTAAGAGTATTTGGAGAGTTTCTGTGCAATTTTCAGAATGAGAGCAAACTGAGTCATTGACTTTTGGAAGTCTCTGCTTTTGAGATATGAGATCAAACAGAACATTTTTAGAAAATGATCAGTGATGCCAATCCCAAATTAAGGTTGTTGGTTTTTTTAGAATTTGCCCATTGAGGCCATTTGGGGGCTTATCTGTAGCCTCAGGTCACTGAATCAGAGTGCAAATGGGGGTGGAATCTTCTTGGAAGCGCTGAAAGGATCGCATTGAAGATAGGTGGTATCCAGTGGTGGGATTCAGCCAGTTTGCATCAGTTCAGCAGAACTGGTAGCTAATTTTTTGTGGCCCAGGCCCAGAATAGATTTCTGGAAGCGGCATCCACACAGAGAACCGGTTGTTCACATATTTGAATCCCACCACTGGTGGTATCTTATTGCCCTCTCCCTCCATGAGAGACAGTTGCTCAGTTTTAACATAGATGGACTCTTTTACTCCTCTTTCAAACCAACTGTCTTCTGTATCCAGAATGTCTCTATCCAGAATGTCTCTATCCAGGATATGGATAAAACTGCCAGAACTAATCCTTCCATTCGCCCCACCATCTTGTCAGAACTGATGAAGCTTTTTGGATTAGAAGCAAATCTTCTTCAAGGAAAAACAAAGAAAGTCCAGTAGCCTTTTCAAAAAGCAACCTTCGAGACAACTGTGACCTGGATGGCAGAATTTCCATAGACCTTTAAATTCATAATTTCCCTCTCTTTGTTCCAGAAAGGGGGTTATGCTAAAAAAAATGTATTAGGCATTTGGTCCGCTTTAATGGTTGCTCAAACTTCTTCAATTACTTCAAATGAATGTACAGGCTACACAGCTACTCGGAAATTAGTTTCCAAGTAGTCTGAAACATGATCTAGCAATACAACCTTATTTTCCTGTTATGGAAATGGAATTGCAGCTTTGCTAAGTTTCCAACATCTTATATCCTGCAACCCAGGGAGCAAAAAGTCTCCTAGTGAAACGGTTTCCTAAGACATCAACACCAAGCTTCTTCTGGCTTCTCCTTTACCAGCAACCACTGTTTTAAGGACCAATAGTCAATTTGGTGGTGTTTACATACAGAACCATAAGTAAATCTCAAGTAACAGAGTGCATTTTTATTTTCCATGTGCTTGATGGACAATCATAAGAACCTGTTCTTGCCTTTGCTGGCTCAAAATAATCATATCTAGGATAAATTAAAGGCCCCATTTAGCACAGGTTCCTTTTGAAGCCAGGTGAAATAGAAAGGTTCCAGGCAATCTCAACACAAGCATGATGTTTGTGTGTTTTTGTGTCTTGGCACTGGCTGAAATCATGCTGGCTCTTTTTCTATTTTCTACTTTCCTAACAACCCGACTTTCTCCCTTTTCTCTTGCTTTTCAGAGTTTACTCATCAAGGCTTGTTCTCCCTTCCCAACCTCACCAGACTGTCTGGCTCCTCATTGTGTAGAAACTTTTTTCCTCCATCAAATAGTTTACAAGGAGTACTATGTCATGATTTGGAACAAGTCTGTCTGGATCTCAGATGGTGCCAGAGAGCATTGAAGGGATGAAATAAAATCGGTTAAATATACTGTATATTTGGAACTAAAATTGCCAACATACACCTAGCAACCAGAGAGTTGATCCTTGATTTAAAAGGTATTTTGTTTCAAAAGTAAGTTTCCTATGATGCTAAGTATCACCTTATTACTCTAGAAGATTATGGAAAGTATTGACCTTCTTTTCCATATTGCTTGATGGATTTTTTGTTCAATAGTTGAGGGCTGGATTCTCAAAGAGATATTTTATTACCATACATAATGTCCATTTATGTTGACATCAGTTATACTGTATGGTCAAACTTGCCTGAGTGTTTCAGTAAATATTATGGTAGGAACATTAGCGATTACTAAAGAAGATGAAAGTAACATCATTTCTGCTTGTAGAAGCTTGTGGATTGGGATGAGGGATGAGGCAAGAATTCCCACAAGCAGAGAAGTGATTTGCTTCCAAGCTTCAAGAAGCACCAATATTTCCGGATGAAAAATGGGTTCAGAGTACTTACTCTTGTGTAGTAGGTGAGCTGAGTTCTAATTGGTATCATTCCCAAGATTCCAAAAAAATCTTAGATGTTTTCAGATAAGAAGAGAGGCCCTGCAATAGATTAGTATACATTAAAGAACAGGAAACAAAAAAGAAGACATGGACAGATTTTTACAGTGGACTGATATGAACAGATGTCCAATGGACCTGTTGAGATCATTCTACAACTTTGATGGCAGCCCCCATGTAAATGTCCGCTGTGCATGGACACAAATGGTCAGAAGAGTGAAAAAGGATTTCAAGGGATTATTTGGAATCTTCAAGAATTGCAGTTACATAAGTGGTTTGAAAGGGACGCGGTGGCTCAGTGGGTTAGGACGCTGAGCTTGTCGATCAAATGGTCGGCAGTTTAGCGGGTCGAATCCCGAGTGCCGCGTAACAGAGTGAGCGCCTGTTACTCATCCCAGCTTCTGCCAACCTAGCAGTTCGAAAGCACATAAAAATGCAAGTAGAAAAATAGGGACCACTACGGTGGGAAGGTAACAGCGTTCCGTGCACCTTTGGCGTCTAGTCATGCTGGCCACATAACCACGGAGACGTCCTCGGACAAGCGATGGCTCTTCGGCTTTGAAATGGAGATGAGCACCGGCCCCTAGAGTTGGAAATGACTAGCACGCATGTGCGGGGGAACCTTTTCCTTTACCTTAAGTGGTTTGAAGTGGAACTACTGACACTGTATGTAATATCCTTTGAAATACATTACAGAGCCCTAATGATAATGCACTATTACTTATTCCTGAAGAGCTGAAAACAAAATTGCTCTTCTGGGATATATTAGCATGGAATTTTAGATATTCTAAATAAGCTTGTGGTACTTCTGTTAGGCCGCAACAGGCCAAGGACAGTTACCTGAGCCAGATCCTTCTTTGCTGTCATGCTCTTGATATGAAATTCCCTGCCTTTTAAGATGTAGCTGACATCTTTAGCTTTATTATCAATTGCTGAATATGGACCTCTTTACCCATGCCTTTAGTTTATGCTAAAAGTATTTTCTGCTGGTTACTATTATTTATTCATAGTACTGGTTTTACAGTAATTATTGTAAAAAGTTATTTTTATTGTAAACAATAGTTCCATATGCACTGAAGTGTTTACATTCAGTTACAATAGTAATAACAATACAGAAAAATGTAAATATTATAAGGCTATTATATAAATCATTAATATTGTGAATAGCTAGGGTCACAGTAGATGAAAAAATATGCTGAAGTGTAAAATGGAAAAAAGAAAAAAAGACAACCAAAGGAACAACAGCAAATCTTCTTTGAAGGAAGATTGCAATTTTCATTGATTCCTAATGCAAGCTGTGTGGATCTCTCTAGCCAGCAAGACCATTGCTGAGAGTTCTGGAAATTGAAGAGCATACATTTGGAAATTACCCTGGGTTGTGAAATGCTGGCTTAGAGAAAGATGCGTCTGGAATTGTGAACAGTGGAAAAGCTGGATAAACTTTTTTGCTCCATTTGTATACTTCTCAAACGTTAGTCCTCCAATGAACTGGAAGTGCCTCTTTGCACAATATAAATATGTTTAAGCAATGGAATTCGATGCCCGAGTCAAACCTGAACATCTTTAAAAGAAATAAGAGAAGAGAAACTGATAGAAGATAAATTTACCTATGGTTCTATTGATAATTATTACTATATTATCTTCACTATCAAAACCACCCTCTTTCTCTTTAGCTACCATTTGATGAGAAATATGGCAGGAGAGCAATTTTGCTTCCTTATTCTGATTGTGTATTTGATCATTGAGAGAACCAAAATACTGGATAGAATAAATCAATTGATAGGATCTACTTGGGCTGTTCTTCCCAGAATCAGTCCTTTTGCCAGCAGTGATCTGATCATTTCATTGTACTGTTCTCTCTGACCTATCCCTTGACACCTCTTGACCTCCTATCATCAAAGGAATGGTCTCTAAGGAGGATACAGATATATCAAAAAAAATAAGTTCCTATGTACTGCTCCAGCATAGCTGAGCTTCCAAGCTTCAACATTTCCCATGATCTTTCAAGCAGCCATTCTCCTATGGCATGGAAGCAATGCTGAGACTAATGCTATGTTGGTCTCTTGATAACTGTATGTGTTTAACATTGAAAACTCTTAAGATAATTTAACAATTTAATATATTTTTCTGTATGTCGAGTCAGAATGCCTAGAACAGGTAAAATCTCTCTGTGGGCTACTATACTCATATATCTCTTAGAGTAAACACAATAAAGTGGTTCTTACCAAAGAATCATGTTGATGTACTTCCTCTCTTGCTGTTTGATTTATTAGAAGACTAAGTAGACCCAATAATGGAGATGGATTTTTCTTTGGTGAAAGCCCATGAAAAGTGGGGGATAATGTTGATGAAAGCTGAAGTGTCAAGGGGATAGATTTCCTCCCTCAGGCTTCTTTTAGGTTGAACTTGCTTGAGGGCTGGTTTCAACCTCAATAGCTAACAGCAGAATCAGTTACTCAGGGATGCCTATTTAAAACAGGGAAATGGCTTTCAAAGATTGACTGTTTTGACTGAAGCTGCTTGCCCTCTCTTCTGTCACACTTCAGGGAGAATCAGATATTCTTGCCTTTTAATTATAGAGTATTGCTGGCTGGGGAATTCTGGGAGTTGAAATCCACAAGTTTTAAAATTGCCCAATTTGGAGACCCGTGTAATATTCTATAATTAAATAGTCTATGTTAGTCCACAAGTCTTAAAGTTGCCAAGTTTGAAAATCCCTGGTCTATTGTTTTGAGAGTTGCTCTCTTGTTATTGTTTGTTTGAGTTCTGACTTATCATTTAAAATAGTATTTAATTCCAGTCCATCCACTTTGGACTGATAAAGTCATACTGATGGAAGCTAAACTGAAGCTGTAAGTTCAGACTTTCTCTTTTTCTACCATCAAATTGTTTCCGGTTGTATGTGGTCCATGCTGATGATTGACCTATAAGGGGGATGCTTAATACTGTTTGTTTTTTTCCCTCCATAAGTCTTTTCTTCCATTTAACATGAAAGGAATGCTTAAGATAACTGCTTGATCAGAAAAGCTAAAGAAGAAACGGAGCCTTGCCCAGGTAGGATAAACTAAACATGACTGTTTCTCCCAAAGGCATGACAGCAAGATGGGGTTCTCTGATAAAAGAAAGGAGAGACAATTCCATGTGTTTTTAACTAAAGCTGTTAAGTCAATCTTCACATCCCTCATTGAAGTCATCAATCACAACATAAGCAAAATAGAGCTGAGTGCACAGCTGCTAGCATGCCACTGTAAATGAACTTTCTGCCAATGCAGCCCTGCCCCGCCAAGTTGGCGTCACAGGAGGGAAAAATCCTCAGCTGGAAAAATAAACTAATCAGGTATCACAAACCTTTTTCTTAAAGACTAATTTTTAACTCTTTGCTAGCTCATTTATCAGTAAGGTTTGGGCCAGAAGGTGACCTGCATGGGAAAATAGCATTCTGGGGTCTTGATAGCTACACACATTTGAACAGAACTTTGTATCACATCCACAATATAATTCTCCACCAACTGTGTCCATGTGAACAAAAGTTGTAAAGGGAAGTTCACTTTACTGTTATGATACAGATAGTCCTTGACTTACAACAGTTCATTTAGTGACCATTCAAAGTTATGATGACACTGAAAAAAGTGACTTATCACTGTTTTTCACATTTACCATCATTGCAGCATCCCCATGAGCAACATTCACATGCTTGGGAACTGGTTCATATTTATAGTGGTTGCAGTGTCCTGCGATTGTGTGATCACCTTTTGTGACCTTTTGACAAGCACAGTCAATGGGGAAGCCAAGTTCACTTAACAGCGTGTTACTAACAACTGTGGCAAGAAAGATCGTAAAATATGGCAAAACTCACTTAACAACTGTCTTGGTTAGCAACAGAAATTTTGGGCTCAATTGTGGATGTAAGTCGAGGATTACCTGTAATCATGATTGCAGAACTCAATATAAAAAAGGCTTGCTTTCATTTGACAATTTACATGGTTAAATGCACAATACTTCGTTGCTGTTTTCATATCCAAAATTCAGTTTCTTCAATTACACATCCTGTTTGTGAATTCCTTAGAGTATGAATCCACTTTAATTGGGGTTTTGTTGAGCATGGTTTGTTGTCAAAGCAGAGTGACCCAAGTTAAGTTAAACTCTAATGGATGGATTGGGATATCATGCAAAGCCAAAAGTAAATGAGATATTATGTGCTGATCAGTCCAGAATGTATTTGTTTAATTATTGTAGCTTTGTCATATGAATTAGTTCTTGGATGCGGTTTGTACTCTGCTGGAATTTTTCAATTTAAGCCAATGGAAAAATATTAGTGGCGTTTTGTAATAATTTTACCATTATATAATTGTTGTTGTTTCCTCTTCAAAAGATCTGATCAAGATGTGTTGGGTGGCTTATGATTTAAAATGTCTTCTGCAGAATACTTTCTGTGCATCAGTTCTTTTTCCAAGTTTGTTGGTGTTGCCTTTTTACTTTGTGACTTCTAGACTGGGTTCACCCAGTTGATAAGGTTTCTATAGCACATTAAGCCAAATTGTTTTAATATGAAGTGTGAATTCAGCCACATGTGGGCTCTTTGCAAGGACTATTTGGACATTTTAATGAAGCTGGGTCTGAGTACTGGTTTGTATCATGCACATCTCATCATGTTATTCTACTCTTTAGTTAAAAGGATGGCACATTGAATCAGCAACTATCTAACCATGTCATAGACTAGCATGTTACAGTATGCCAATGCAGCCCATGACAATATATGTATGTTGTAAGATTGCAGGAGGAATATGTTTAAGTTATATGGATATATGAAAAAAAACCTGACTATATTCAGATAACATATTTAGTACTTATACTCATTAGTCACATATTGCCACATTTAATATCTCATGACCTCTTTTACTGAATTTGTAAGCTTACCATACTATCTATTCTAAAGTCCAAATTATCACCAAGTAGATCCCTTTAACTCAAAGCTTTTCTTATGAGGTTGCCTTGTCCAGGTATGTATAACCCCTTGAACCCCAAACCAGCCAAACACTTTTAATCCAAGCCTGTTGTCTTAGCCCAGCTAAGGTCTGGGGCATTTGTTTGAGTCCTCACAGAAGTATAAATGAAGGCTACATGTCTTCGGTTTTCAGTTCCTTTATTTCAACATCAATTGGGTCAAATATTTACATATCTTGAAGTATATTCCAATTATTTGTTTCTGCAGAGGTAAGAATTTTAGATCTTGGTTCAAGGCTTCATTATGAAGTTTACTAAATGACTTTGGGCCTATTGGTACCTCTTCCTGTTATATATTTTGCAGAAAGGGAAATGGAGTGGAGAGAACAAAATGCACAGATCTACATGCCTATGGAAAAAAATGTGGGGATACAAATACATTGTATAAATAGAATGCTCTGTGAGAAAAGAGGAATATGGTGCTTTTAACATATGTTGCCCCAAGGGAAGAAAAATCACACTTTCAGTTAATTGTACATGTAGTTACAGTAAATCATATCCCTCTGCTTGTTCAAGTCTTTGTCTGACAAAGCTACCCTTTTACATGGAAGTATAATTGGATTTATTTTGTTCTGAAATAAATGGTATCCAACAACGGCAGAACTGCTGCGTGTAATAACAAAAATCAGACTCAATCAATCCTGTCATGCAAACTGAGATTTTTTTTTTTAGAAAAAAATTTGCTTTCAACCCAAAGGGCAGTTTCCAAAAGATCATTAAGAAACTTTCACTCAGAACAAATTCTTCCCCCATACAGTGCATTCCAACACTTATAATTGCTTACAGTGATGTTTAAATTTATCCAAGGGTGGGCTGTAGTAAAGAAATAACATTGGGTCTAATTATGTTTATTTTCCATAGAACTTACACCATGCCATTGAGTATTACATAAAATTAAATCCCTAAACTTTGCAAAAACAATGAAAATGTGGAGGCATAAACTCAGAGAGCCAGAGAAATTCTCCACCCAAGGATCAAGTTTCTGATTGCTTTGAGGCCACCAAAGAAGAGTGGTCATGGTGTCGATTAGTTATAGTTCATCAACCAACAATGGAGCAGTACAGGCAGATGCCAGCTCTCTCAAGACTTATGCAAGCATCGATATGACAAACATCAGCACCCACATACACTACATTAGTGTATGTCAGTTTAAACCATATCTTGTGAGCAGCCTTGAAATATATTTGGCAGAAGATAGACCTAGTCTGAATTTTGGCTTGGTCTTCAAAACCAACTTGTATCTTATTTCTAAACAAATTGACGTGTGCATATATTCCCCTACACAGAGGAAATAATGCTGTATAACTTGCTGTAATCGTTTTGTTAAACGTCAGTAGGCCCTTTTTAATGATTTTTTTTGTCACCAAGCTCAGTGTGGGGTTTGGAATGGGTCTGTTGATGTGTCTGCTGAAAACTGAATACTTTCTATTTTTTTAAAAATAGAGGCTGACTCTGGAATGGGGATTTCAGAACATCTGAACTGGCACTGCCTTAAGCTGTGTTTCAAATAATCTATTTCTAAATAAAAATAGCACTCTTACTATGAACTAGCACAAAATGTTAACATTTTTGTTACAAGACACTTTGCATGTATAATTGAATGTGAACACAAATGTTTGTATAATACATACTGGGGATCAATCCTTGGAAATGTAAAGGCTTTAGAAAGAAGTGCTATAAATGTCTGGTGTTTAAAGACTTCCTGTTGACATAGTTACCAGCAAGAACTGGCAATTAATATCTGAAAATGTTATTGCAGTCTTTCGGAAAGCTTTCAGTAATTTCTAAGCCTGATTTCTCCCAGGTTGAGAAATAAAA
Source organism: Vipera berus (assembly GCF_964194415.1). Lineage (NCBI taxonomy): Eukaryota > Metazoa > Chordata > Lepidosauria > Squamata > Viperidae > Vipera > Vipera berus. The sequence continues at coordinate 92,186,381 of NC_138202.1, forward strand.
TGGGTGAAAACCAAATTTAAAATACATTATTTCCATACTTGGCTGAGCATAAACTAAACTGACTTATCTTCCTATCCCCGCTTCAGAATCCCAGAGGCCTTCAATGTTTTTTCCTAACTGCTTTTGGCCTAAGTAATAAATCCTTCTATGACTTCCAAGATCTAAATGCTGCTTTTAATTCTGCAAGAGAATTATGTTTACACTGAGCATATAAAGTCTCATATTCTGCATGTTGTCCTGTGTGCATTGGGATTTGTAGCTGAAAGCTTACTTATTCCATGTTTTAGTTTAAATTGTCAACAGCCTAAATGGCCCCAGAATAAATGTGTTTGTTCTGAGTAGGCACATCAGTTTTGACATGAAATAATTTCATCTCATATTCCTAAGTCATCTATGAGAAATTGTGCTTTCTTTGTGAATCACCACTATGAGTTCTAATCCTGCACTGGATACAAATCAGTTGAGTGACTTTGGGCCAGTTGTTCTTTCTTAGTCCTAGGAAGATAAAGGAAATGGCAAACCATTTCAGAAATGTTGCAAAGAAAATTTCAGGGAAGAAGGAAGGAAGGAAGGAAGGAAGGAAGGAAGGAAGGAAGGAAGGAAGGAAGGAAGGAAGGAAGGAAGGAAGGAAGGAAGGCATCCAAATGATATTCAAAGTTATGGATTGTGTTGACACTGTAGTTCCTAACTCGAATGGAAGAACTACAACAGTTGCAACAATTGATACAGAGTCGATTAGGAGGATTGGAGATTTTATGTGTTATTCTAATGGGAACTTTTAATTTTGTAAGCAACCCAGAATCACTGTGTGTGAATTGGAGATCCATATAAATGTGTTTAATAAATAAAACAGCATGGATCAAAGAAAGTATTAGATACATACACATTCTCACACACTCCCAAAATTTTGAAGTTCCTCACAGTTGTATTTTTTCTAACTACTAAAATAAAATGAATTAAAATTTTCCATACTTTTTGTGATGGTTTGGGCTTGTTCTCAGTATTTCACACTCTTTTTACATGTATATTAATTTGGTTAAACAAATATGATATCATATTCTAAAAGGCTGGCTTGCAAGTTATTAAAACTCATTTGTCATTCTTTTGCTTTTAGTTTTTTTTAAATACTATAGAATAGATAAATGAATTCAGCATATTAAATTAGCCAGGGATAGATAGATGGATAGAAATATACAATTAAGTATGAACTGAAAAATAGTGGCAGGTTGAAAATTTGAAAAAAAAGAAAAGGGCATTCCAATACAGTTTTCTTAATGACACTCTTTGATACATTTTGGGATGTAATGCATTACTTCCAACCATTTCTGGTGTTGGCAGATTTTATGCAAATCATTTTATTTGCACAAGTAAAAATTGGAGATAAGAGAGAATCAATGCAGTTTTGCCTAGATACACTGAGCCCCCCCCCAAAAAAGTGAAAAAGCCATTGTGCTAATCAAAGACAATTATGAAATCTTAAACTGCTTGTTGAAACCTACAAGTACCTATAAAAAATGAATTATAAGTAGACAATGCCAGGATTCATGTTCTATTGGACAGTTAAGTTGCTGATTTGGAAGCAAATATTACAATTAATTATAGTAAACCAACTTTTGCCAGTTATATAGACTGCAGATACAAATCCCCTTTTCTATTATAACAATAGATGGCAGCTTCTATGTCGTTTAAATCATTAGGAGAGTTAATTTTAGATGGCTCTAAGTTGTTATGTTCAGTACATCTGAGAAGAAGTCTTTGAACTAGACTAATTTACCAGTTTTCAACAAATACTTGGTGCAAAAAAGGCCACTTAAGAAAGACTTGTGACCCTCTGAGCTGAGATGTATTGTCCTCTGAAATGACTAGAAATTAATTCTGGTGGTTTGAGAGCAATTGGGGTTTTGGCAAGCTGGAAAAAGCCCAATAATCTTTCTGGGGAGCAGTAGCATCTACAGGGGTTGGGGGAATAATGACAACAATATCACAATGTAAATCCTGCCCCTTTTCTAGATGAGTTGTGGTGTCATGGGCACACCCAAGAGGGTTCAGTTTGCAATGCGATATCACTTCCATCAGCATGATGAAAACAGGGGATCCCATTGCTGGGGGTGGGGGTACAAGTAAGGAAAAGCAGGCAAAGCGCAGCTTGTGAAAGTTTCTCCCAGCCCTTAAAAGCAGCTCCCTGGCTCTCATGACCTTAGAACAACAGGGCTTAAGAATGGCACCATTGGCACCATTTGTTTTCCATAGGAATACAGGATATATATTTTTTAATTTCTTTCTCTCCAACCCCTAGTGCCTAGTCCGATCCCGTTCATTTTTTGAGGGTTATTTTTTCCCCCACAGCAAATGTGTTACCATTCTGCTCTGTTTTCCAAGTTATTCTGCTGATCAACAAAGATTCACACCCCTTTACACCATGACTTTGTAACATTCCAAAGATGGATTGGAAAGAAGGGAGGAACTATAATTGTAAGCTGCTCTGGAAGTGTAGCAGTTCAACCCTGACCCCTGAGATGTTCTTGGTTCAAACACAAGTACTGACATATAAGTATCAGCAAAAATGTTTCTTAATTTACTCAACTTTACTTATTGGAGGATGAAGTAGCACAGTTTGTTGCACCCCTGGGTTAAAGCAACATTCCTATGTGCCCCAAACATGATTTGCATCTAGCACGGTTTCTTTACCCAGCTTCCTCCATTGCCATCTGCTCCTCCTGCTTATCTCCCACTCTGTTGTACTCTATATGTAATCTTTGATAATTTAGCACAATTCTTTCATATTCTAGACTTAAGTCTGGCTGACAAGACTATCCTGCTCCTTGCCCTGGTAATCTTTCTCTTCCTGTCTAATGCCAGGCTATGTGTTGATTGATGCAGGTCTAATGCATATTTGTTGCCTGCTTGCATGACCTTCTAGCACAGCTTCTTCTGCCTTCACGTTTCCCCTGGATTGGAAGGAAGCATCTGTTTTTTATTTGAGGTCATTATAATAATTGTTTGGCATTGACATTGTATTTGAGAAGTGAACTAGCTTCAGTAATGTATTTCAGATGGAGGCCTTCAATTCTTTGCCTGAAAAAAAAATAAGGTTGTAGTGGAGAGGGAAGCCAAAGGAGGCCTATGTGTCCTAAAAGGAGAATACTATACAAATATGTTCAATGTTGTCATCTTAAAACATATTCCAATATGTAAAATGAAGATTACCGGAAAGGAATCAAAACAGTGGCAAGGATTTCTCATACATTCACCCTCTGTCATGATTTATTGTATGGGCTTTTTTCCTTGCCACCATTCTCCATAAAGAACATAAGAATATAAGCAGTGTCTGCTGGATCAGACCCCCTGGCTGATCTACTGTAGTCCAGCAGTCTGTTCTCATAGTGACCAAGCCACTGCAGAAGAAAGCCTACTGGTCACCCAGCAGATTTATTTTTGTTTTATTTTTATTTTAATTCCATTTATATCCCGCCCTTCTCCGAAGACTCAGGGCAGCTTACAAGCTTATCAGTAGCCTTCATTCTATGTATATGCCTGCTTATTAGGGCTTTCATACACCCCCCAAGCGGCATTATTACAAAGTCAGCTTTAATTGCCCCCAACAATCTGGGTCCTCATTTTACCTACCTCGGAAGGATGGAAGGCTGAGTCAACCTTGAGCCTGGTGGGATGCGAACCTGCACTAATTGTAGGCAGCTGGTGTTACTTAAGGAGGCATTAGCCCACTGCTCCACCAAGGCTCTCAAGATGGCCCTCAGAGACAGTCACATTGCCATTGAGGCTAATAGCCCTTGATCTGTCAGACTTACATGAATCAATCCAACAATTTTTTTGAAGGCAGCCAAGCTGGTAGTCATCACATCTTGAGGTAGCAAATTCCCGAGTTCAATTACAGGTGGTGTTAAAAATATTTGCCTTTTTGTCTGTCTTGTTTCTTTCAAGATTCAATTTCAGTGGCACCTCAGAAAACACCCCTAAAAGTTGATAGGACACATATGTTTGAAAGAACAGCAATACCTTTTAATCATACAAAAATTGACTACCCTCCCTCTCACTCTCGCTCTTTCCCCCCTCCTCCCATGGTTCTGTAACATAATTTTTCATATGCAATCCCACTATATGCTCCCCTTGTAGTTTGTAAAAAGATATTGATACAGTATATTGGCTGTTTTTCAATATTCTTCCTGATGATTTCAAACAGAGAATTTGTTGTTGTCTTTAAACAGCAGCCACACATTTGTGTTGTTGATATTTTCTTTGGATTATTCACCACAACTCTAATATATCTTTTCAAGTCAGTCTGCAGTTGCTTGGAATGGATTTTTAAATGCATCACTTTTCATTTACTTGTATTGAACTGACCTTGCCATGATGAGCAGGTGACCCAACATGGGGAAACCCTTTTGATGCTCATTACAATCCCTTTTTATTTGACTCTTTAGTACAGGGGTCTTCAAACTACGGCCCACGTGCTGGATGTAGCCAACCTTGTTTTTTACCCAGCTCGCCAGGCAAATGTTGGTGGTATAGTGCCAGGCTTTTCAACCTGTGGTACGCTGGCACCTGGCAGGTGGTATGTGTCCCTGCCTAGCCTAGATAAGCGTAGTGTGGGGAGGGAACAAGCTAAAGCGGTGCAGGGCAGAACTTGCCTTGAGAGAGTCATCAGGAGTTGCAGGGCTGCTGGGGCCAGACCAAGGCCCCGGGATTAGCACTTCTGGCATACCAGGAAGAAAAAGGAGGAGGAGGGCGGAGACAGGGGAGGCTATAAAAGCAGGCAGTTTTGGCAGGAGAGGGGGAGAGAAAAAAGACTCAGCCTTGGGAAGAGAAGTCAGTTGGAGCTGCACCAAAGAGAAAAGAAGGGTGGGGAGAGCAGACGAGATAAAACTGGTCAGCCGGTAGCCGATCTATAATTTCATGGCAGCCATCTTTGCCAGGCATGCAGCGAAAAACAGGCAAGAAATGCAGCTGGGGAAGTGTCACCCTCCATGAGGAATGAATAAAGGTACCATCGCCTAGAGGTGACCAGTAATTGCCCCTCACCCACTTCACACACCCGACTCTGTGGGCTCCGGGGAGGGGACGCCGTGAGTGGAGTGAGAGTCGGCGTCTGCTACTCAGCCCCCAGCCTGCCCGGTTTTGGCAGGCAGTGCCGCGCTCTCCTCACAGTGTGGAGAGGCTGGGCCAGGCAAGGCGAAGCTAGTGAGAAGCTGAACCTGCCTCAGCATGCTCACAGGAGGTGGCGAGCAGTGCAGAGCCAAGCATCCTGGGTGACCTTGCTTTCACGCTCTCCCCTTCCCCTTGTCCCTTCCTGGGGATAGAAGGAAGGAAGGAAGGAAGGAAGGAAGGAAGGAAGGAAGGAAGGAAGGAAGGAAGGAAGGAAGGAAGGAAGGAGGGAGGGTCTGAGAGAAGTCCTGCCTTAGTCCTGCCCTGCTGCCCTTTTGCCATCCCCTTGCCCCCTCCTCCTGGCCTATCCTGGTGGTCTCCCATCCTACCACTAAGGATGCTTTGGTTATAATCATTATTTTTTTTCAAACTATAGTCCAGGCCCCCAACAGTCTGAGGGAAAATGAACTGGCCCCATTTAAAAAGTTTGAGGACCCCTGCTTTAGTATTATCAACATGTTGGGTCACCTCATTCTAAATCCAGATAATTTACAACAAATTAACAGGACCAATTCATCTCTCCAATTTACAAGTTACCTTCTTATCACTGTTGTTTCTTTCCTGTTGATTAACTACTTATCACAAAAAAAATCTTAGATCCTTTTTTCATGTTTGCTGAATTTCTTTGGGACCTTTTGAAGAGGTTCAGAGATGATGAAGGCAGAAAGAAGTTGTTTAAAAAGGTTTTTTTAAAGGCCAAGTATATAATTGATATTGTGTCCACTTTCTCACTTTATAAAAACCTTGATTATTTTTATCAAGGTAAAAAAGAGTTGAACGGTCTATATTCATCCCTTTGTTTTTCCTCTACTCATGGCTCACCAAAAATAAAAATAACAAATATTTAAAATAAAAAATATTTAAAATAAAAATAAAAACATTTTAAAATAAAATTGTTGTTGTTGTTAGCTGCGAAGTCGTGTCCGACCCATCGCGACCCTATGGACAACATTCCTCCAGGCCTTCCTGTCCTCTACCATCTTCTGGAGTCCATTTAAGCTCGCGCCTACTGCTTCAGTGACTCCATCCAGCCACCTCATTCTCTGTCGTCCCCTTCTTCTATTGCCCTCGATCTTTCCCAGCATTAGGCTCTTCTCCAGTGAGTCCTTCCTTCTCATTAGGTGGCCAAAGTACTTGAGTTTTAGCTTCAGAATCTGGCCTTCTAAAGAGCAGTCAGGATTGATCTCCTCTAGGACTGACCGGTTTGATCGCCTTGCAGTCCAAGGGACTCGCAGGAGTCTTCTCCAGCACCACAGTTCAAAGGCCTCAATTCTTTGGCGCTCAGCCTTTCTTATGGTCCAACTTTCACTGCCATACATTGCAACTGGGAAGACCATAGCCTTGACTATACGCACTTTTGTTGACAGGGTGATGTCTCTGCTTTTTAGTGTGCTGTCTAGATTTGCCATGGCTTTCCTCCCCAGGAGCAAGCGTCTTTTAATTTCTTGGCTACAGTCCCCGTCTGCAGTGATCTTGGAGCCCAGGAAAATAAAATCTGTCACTACCTCCATTTCTTCCCCATCTATTTGCCAGGAATTGAGAGGGCCAGATGCCATGATCTTGGTTTTCTTAATGTTAAGTTTCAACCCAAGTTTTGCACTCTCCTTCTTCACCTGCAACAAGAGGCTCTTTAGTTCTTCTTCACTTTCTGCCATTAGAGTGGTATCATCTGCGTATCTTAGGTTGTTGATATTTCTTCCGGCAATCTTAATTCCAACTTTTGATTCATCTAGCCCTGCCTTTCTCATGATGTGCTCTGCATATAAGTTAAATAGGCAGGGCGACAGTATACAGCCTTGCCGGACTCCTTTCCCAATTTTGAACCAATCAGTGGTTCCGTGTCCAGTTCTCACTGTTGCTTCTTGACCCGCATATAGGTTTCTCAAGAGACAAATAAGATGGTCTGGTACTCCCATCTCTTTAAGAACTTGCCACAGTTTGTTGTGATCCACACAATCAAAGGCTTTAGCATAGTCAATGAAGCAGAAGTAGATGTTTTTCTGGAACTCCCTAGCTTTCTCCATGATCCAGCGTATATTGGCAATTTGATCTCTAGTTCCTCTGCCTCTTCGAAATCCTGCCTGTACTTCTGGTAGTTCTCGATCCACATACTGCTGAAGTCAAGCTTGTAGGATTTTAAGCATGACTTTACTAGCATGAGAAATGAGTGCAATGGTGCGATAGTTTGAACATTCTTTGGCACTGCCTTTCTTTGGAATTGGAATGTAAACTGATCTTTTCCAATCCTGTGGCCACTGTTGAGTTTTCCAAATTTGCTGGCAAATTGAGTGTAGCACTTTTACTGCATTGTCTTTTAAGATTTTGAATAGCTCAGCTGGAATACTGTCACTTCCACTAGCTTTGTTGTTGCTCAGTTTTTCTAAGGCCCACTTCACTTCACATTCTAGGATGTCTGGCTCGAGGTCAGTGACCACCTCATTGTGATTATCAGGGACGTTAAGCTCATTCTTGTATAGTTCTTCTGTGTAATTTTGCCACCTCTTCTTAATCTCTTCTGCCTCTGTTAGGTCCCTGCCATTTTGGTCCTTTATCATGCCCATTTTTGCATTAAACGTGCCCTTCATTTCTCCAATTTTCTTGAAAAGATCTCTGGTCCTCCCTATTCTATTGTTTTCTTCTATTTCTTTGCACTGTTCATTTAAGAAGGCATTCTTATCTCTTCTAGCTATTCTCTGGAATTCTGCATTCAATTGGGCGTATCTTTCTTTTTCTCCCTTGCCTTTCGCTTCCCTCCTTTCCTCAGCTATTTGCAAAGCTTCCTCAGACAGCCATTTTGCTTTCTTGCATTTATTTTTCTTTGGGACGGTTTTGGTTGCTACCTCTTGTACAATGTCGCGAACCTCTGTCCATAGTTCTTCAGGCACTCTGTCTATCAGATCTAATTCCTTAAATCTATTTGTCACCTCTACTGTATATTCAACAGGGATATGATTTAATTCATACCTGAGTGGCCTAGTGCTTTTCCCTACTTTCTTCAGTTTAAGCCTAAACTTTGCAAGGAGAAGCTCATGGTCTGAGCCACAGTCAGCTCCTGGTCTTGTTTTTACTGACTGTATAGAGCTTCTCCATCTTTGGCTGCAGAGCATATAGTCAATCTGATTTCTGTGTTGACCATCTGGTGATGTCCATGTGTAGAGCCGTCTCTTGGGTTGTTGGAAAAGAGTGTTTGCTATGACCATCGCATTCTCTTGACAGAATTCTATCAGCCTGTGCCCTGCTTCATTTTGCACTCCAAGGCCAAACTTGCCTGTTATTCCAGTTATCTTTTGGCTTCCTACTTTAGCATTCCAATCCCCCATGATGATAAGAACATCATTTTTTGGTGTTAGTTCTATAAGGTGCTGTAGTGCTTCATAGAACTGGTCAATTTCATCCTCTTCAGCACTGGTGGTTGGGGCATAGACTTGGACTACTGTGATATTGAATGGTTTGCCTTGGATTCGAACTGAGATCATTCTGTCATTTTGAGGATTGTATCCCAGTATTGCTTTTCCTACTCTTTTATTGACTATGAAGGCTACTCCATTTCTTCTGAAGGATTCTTGCCCACAGTAGTATACCTGATGGTCATCTGAATTAAATTCACCCATTCCTGTCCATTTTAGTTCGCTGATACCTAAGATGTCAATGTTCAGTCTTGTCATCTCTTGTTTGACCACGTCCAGCTTTCCTTGATTCATGGATCTTACATTCCAGGTTCCTATGGAGAAAAAATCTTTACAGCATTGGACTTTCCTTTCACCACCAGACACATCCACAGCTGAGCGTCCTTTCGGCTTTGGCCCAGTCGCTTCATTCTTTCTGGCGCTACTAGTACTAGCCCTCTGCTCTTCCCCAGTAGCATATTGGACGCCTTCTGACCTGAGGGGCTCATCTTCCAGCGTCATATCGTTTTGCCTTTTGGTACTGTCCATAGGGTTTTCATGGCAAAGATACTGGAGTGGGTTGCCATTTCCTTCTCCAGTGGATCACGTTTTGTCAGAACTCTCTGCTATGACCTGTCCGTCTTGGGTGGCCCTGCACGGCATAGCTCATAGCTTCATTGAATTACGCAAGCCCCTTCGCCACGACAAGGCAGTAATCCATGAAGGGGAAAATAAAATTAGAAATATTTTAAAATGAAAATAAAATAACGGTACAATTTGCTTGCCTGTGGGGAATACCTTTGAGATTGTCCCTCTGTCTTTATCATTCCTCCAGGGGAGAAAAAAGTCTGAGAACTTTAATCAATAGTCTTTAAATTGACTTAACGTTTGCCCAGATGAACAGAATTGTGATTCTCTCCTATCCATTGTAACAACCTGATGCAGTGGCGTAGCGTGGGTTGTCAGCACCCGGGGCAAGGCAAGTAATTTGCGCCCCCTAACCCGCTGGGCGGCCGCTGCAATGTCCCTCCCCAGATAGTCCCTCGCTCTCTCTCCGCACCGCACCACATGCCTGGCACCCCCCCTCCACAGTGGGTGGCGACCCAGCAGCTCGGATCGTATTCGCACAGCCAGCACTGCAGTGAGAGAGAGTGAGTGAGCCAGGCAGGGGCAGAGAGCTGCGAGTGCGAGCGCGCCCCCCCAGATGTTACGCCTAGTGCGGCCGGGCCCCCCTGCACTCCCCACGCTACGCCACTGACCTGATGTCTCCTACAACCACAATTTTGTCAAGATTAGACATGAAAAGTTATCAAATGTGATTAATTGCATAAGACATTGAAATAATCGCTTAATTTTCCATTACTCCGATCAATAGTCTGCAGGCTAAAATAGGAAATTAACTCTGGGAACTTTAACAGTCAACAGAGAGAATGTCAATTAACATATGTTAATAACACTAGGAAAATAACATTCAACCTAAAACATCAGCCAATGAATAGGTTTGATTGCCCATAGAGCTGAAAAGACAAATTAATAGTAACATTGGGGAAAGTGGGTTAGGAAGGATTTGAGGGACCTTTAGAGTCTATGTGGTATTATGGGATAGGCTTATCCTATTACTACAAGCCAAACCTTTAATAAGCACAGAACTCTTCTGAGAGCATTTTGTTATTTTACAAATTTTACATATTAGCCACCATACATTACAATTTCATCAGTGGTGTGATTCAAATATGTGAACAACCAGTTCTCTGTTTGGATGCCACTTCCAGAAGTCCATTCTGGGTCTGGGCAACAAAAAATTAGCTACTAGTTCTGCCAAAGTGGTGAGAACTGGCTGAATCCCACCACTGAATTGCATTATTATTTTGGTTGATGTTATTGATTTTCTGTATAATTACAGTGGATGTTTTGGTTATTTAATGCCTGATTAATTTGCATCAATGTTTCAATTGTTGAATTATGAATATAAATCAGCAGAGCCCTGGCAGATTGAATGGTATACAAATAAATTACACAAATACAATGGCTCAAAAACTTGAGAACTAAAGTCACAGATTGGGACAATGCTCAGGTTAGGGAAAGTCTCCACATTCAGTGTTTAGAGCCCTTGAATGTACAGAGCTAGTGAATGGGGTAAAACAGAACTGGACTCTAATGCTACAATACATATTCCACTAAACATTTATTAAATATGAAAATGCTTGAACAAGACTTGAAATTAAACTAATGAAAATATGACATCAAATTTTTTTGAAGAATCTATCTCACATTATTCAAATCATTCATTCAAAAGCATTAAAACAACTGGAAGTGGTTATTGAATAACTGAATTATGCACTCTGAGAAATGACTCTGAAAGGTTAATTATGGATCCAGCATGTACAAGCTAATGAAAATAAAACAGAAGCATGTGGAAGGCATCAAGTTTACAATTTTTAACATGAGCAGCACTAATAGACCTTTTCTATTGCCAGGCACAACCCTTGTAATTCTACAAATTAGGCCAGACCCATGGGAATGGTGTGCCTGCAGCTGCTGAACAGATGTGGGAATGAAAAACGAGGCAGATTCATCCAAATAAAACCGGATGGTTTTGCAGTTAATAAAATTACTACTAATCTGCTGCTAACTGACTATAGTCCCATCTAAAAGGCCAGGCATTTCATCTTATAGGAAAAAATACATCCAGGGGATGAAAGGTAAAATAGCTGCCCTGGAAAACTCATCACCGATTTAGGCCTCATGCTGAATTCTTGTCGATGGAGAAAAGGCAGGAAGTCTGTGACAGCCACGTAAGAGCTGGATGGACAAACAAACATTACTATATATTTGCAATCAATTATTCACAAACAATCCAAAGCAAATATATGATGGCTGTGTTATTAGGAAACCATAATGTTGAATCTGTGTAATTATTTGGCTTTGGTAGTTTTGCTAGAGGGCAAAAGGTAAAATAGGAATTACATTAGCGGCATCCACACAGAGAACAGGTTGTTCACATATTTGAATCCCACCACTGCATATAACCAAGGCTTTTTTTCTCATAGAACGCCCAGAACGGAGTTCCGGCACCTTTTTCTTTTACAAAAAAAGCACTGCATATAACCATCCTTAACAGATACATTACTTCTAAATACAGAGATGTAATGTATAATATTATTAGAGAAGAAAAGATTGGGCAACCTTTGTCCCAGGTGACATACGAATTTCTGCCTTGGGCCAGGGGTTTGGACTAGAAGATCTTCAAAGTCCCTTCCAGCCTTATGAGTCTATGATTTAGAAGTAATATCTCTGTTAAGGATGGCACATTCTCTGGGCATTCTGTGGTCAGACCAGGTTGCCCACTTGGGGGTGGGAACTAGGGGGATCACAAAAGGTAGCAGCTGTTTGAAGCCCTGCCCTTTTGTGATATATCATAAAAGGGACAGCACTTGGGTTGCACCCTTCTTTTCTTTTTACCCCTGCAGGTGCCACAGCATTCAGCCTACCTTATACATCAGGAATAAAATGAATACTTTTATACATATACGTGTAATTGGTTTCATACCTGAACACCAATGCATCTTTCTTGCAATTCTAGTTTATGTAATTTAATATCTAGGTTTCCTTCTCCAATTTAGGTGAACTTGCATCATGGGTATTAAAAGGCAAAGCTTCCCTTCCTAATGTTACTTCACTGGAAGATGATATTTTGATATTTTATCAGCAAAGGAAAGGCTGTACACAGTAGCTAGAATTAGAGGTGAGTGTTTCACAATACACTGGAGAATCACAGGGAATCAGGCCGCAGCTGTTATTAAAAGAATAGAGGTATTGGAAGAATACCATTATGGATGGAGCGGTGCAGAAGCCCAGCCTTAGGACCGATTCAGGTTATGAGTAGCCCAAGTCAGTCTGAGAGCTGGAAAATGGGCCTGATAAAGGTGTTACTTGTCTACCCAGACGTTTATGTTTAATAATCTTGTTTAAGATGACTTGCCTTTGCCTTTACCAAGGGCTTTGTGCTATACAGTGGTGATGTAGCTCTCTTTGTAAAGGCAAAGAGGCAAAGGTATTTGCATCAGCAAGACATTTTGGGTTGCCATGCAGCCTGGACGAGCACTCATGATAGCTGGCAGAAATTTTGATGTCCACATTGTACAGCTGCAGGAAACCACAACTGGCAATTCATTCTGGTTGGAGGAACTTCACTTTACTCTAAAAAAAATTAAAAAATAAAAAATGAAGGAGCCACGCTGCTCCACAGCACAGCTTCAAGCAGGTGAGTCATTTCAGCTTTCGTCGAAACAAGACACATCATGAAGACCTGCGTTATTTTTAATTTCCAGTGTATTATGAACACCGACCTGTGGTAATCCAGCAGGGTGTTTACAGAACCTGTTTGAACAGTTACCCTCCTTTTGAAGAAACAAAATGCTTCTGCAGATAAAAGTTTGAAAGTATCATTGACGGAAGATTCAGGTCGGAATGGAATTCCAACTGTCTTACTAAGGTAATTTTTCCCTTGAGAAAAAACTGCATTCCACACTCCTAGGGATTACAGACACTCTTTCAATCTATACAGCTGGTGCTGGGCCTGTTTTCTTCTTTTCCGCAGCTGTTGGATCCCCTCTGTGGCTTCTTTACAAGAAAGGCAGAATATAAAAAGAACAGAAAGCAGAATGCAAAAAGTGGACGGTGCCAATGAGCAACAAAAAAGAGAGCTTAACACAGAATCACATTCTTCCCAGTAAGGTCATACAAAGCCCAATTGAAATATATCAGATTACTGTCCTTGTTGTTGCTTTCCTCCCAAGCCCTTGGCACAATGGCTATTTGGAATCTAGTTTTTGTATAACAACTGTCTCTCCTCAGTTCCCACAGTAATACCCGAGAATCTTCTCTCTTATAGGAAATACTCAACTTACGACCACAATTAGGATCATTTGGTTTATAAGCAAGGCAGTTGTTAAGTGAGTTATGCCCAGTATTGTCACATTTTTGCCATGGTTGCTAAGTGAATCACTGCAGCTGTTTAGTGAATCATGTGGTCTTTCCCCATTGACTAGCTTGTAGAAGCTGGCTGGGAAAGTTGCAAATGGCGATCACATAACCCTGGGATGCTGTAAGTGTCATAAAGGCAGGGCTTTTTTCCTCATAGAACGCTCAGAACGGAGTTCCGGCACCTTTTTTGGATGGAACCTTGTAGGGTAGGCAAGGCGGGTTGTATGACATGTGTGAGTTCTGGCATCTTTTTCTTATACAAAAAAAGCACTGCATAAAGGCATGCCGGTTGTCAAATGTCTGAGTTTTGATCACGTGACAGTGGGATGCTGTGACAATCATAAGTGTGAGAACCAGTTGTAAATCATTTTTTCTGTGCTGTTGCATGTTTGAACAGTCACTACACAAAGTAGTGGGCTAGCTGTACTTTCCTGCTACAGAATGCTATTTGATCCCCGCTTTTTGTTCAAAAAGAACAAAACAGAAACAGAATGCCTGATCTCAGCCTTATCTAACCTGGTTGTCTTCTAGATCAATGGTTCTCAACCTTGGCCACTGTGGACTTCAACTCCCAGAATTCCCCAAGCAGAGTGAGGGTATGAGCGTTATTTCAGCGCTGAGATAATGAAGACATCAGCAATGAATAATCTCAGCAACAGTAAATTCTGGAGAATTGCAACAGTGGCAATGAACATTCACTCTTCCTCCTGAATTGTCACATCCCAGCAACATTTCCACCCCATGCCCAAGAAAGCCTGTATTCCCCTGAGCTGGAGTTAAGAGAAAAAACAGCTGCCTGGTTGACTCTCAGACAATATTTGGAAAGTAGACCAACTAGTTAGGCAGGACAACAAAAAATCCAGAAAGGCCCCAAGAGAGGATTTAATTCATTCCAAATGGATGTAAAATCATTCTTACAGATGGGCACCAAACTTGGGCTCACTGTTTACTTATTAGAATAGAATAGAATAGAATAGAATAGAATAGAATAGAATAGAATAGAATAGAATAGAATAGAATAGAATAGAATAGAATAGAATAGAATAGAATAGAATAGAATAGAATAGAATACTGTATTTTAGGCGTATAAGATGACCCAGCGTATAAGACGACCCCCTACTTTTTCTGTTAAATTATAGGGTTTGGGCTAATAACTCAATATTTCACTTCCTGGCACACAATCTGCATATTAACAACTCGTTTAGCATTAGTACCCTTTTTTTATAAGTGCCACGATGTTGCTAAAATAAAAGAGGTAAACTTTGTGACCCTCCCAGTCCATGCATAAAACAGAAATGAAAAGTCTTAAGCCTTTCCGTTCCCAAATACCAAGGTCCCAAATACCCTGAGTTTTGCGCGGTTAAACAAACAGCATTTGCGTATTAATGTTTCTCCACGGAGCACAAAATTCGCCCGAATTAAGGAAAGTGGGGAGCTAAAGAATCTGGGGCTACAGGGAATACCTCTGGAACGACAGGCAACCCTGGGAAATACGAGGACTGTAGCGGCACCCTCAGTTCTCACAATCCGATCCAGAAAGTGCCCGGAGGCTCCTTGATTACTTCTAACAGAACGTCTCCACGTCCCGCCCGCCTCGCCTTTTAAATCCCGCCCCCTTTTCCCCTGTAACATTTCCCTGCTCCGCCTGCTCTGTGATTTGCCCAGCTTTGCTCCTTCCCCGCCAAATGGGCCCCTCGCCTTCTTTCCTCTGAGCTCTCTCGCTTGGTGCGCTGCTGGTCTCAGTTCCACACTCCGTGACCGGGCAAGTGATTCTTCTGGTCGGCGCGGGTCAGGCGGTGCCTCGGCGGGAGCAAAGGTGCTCTCTTCCTACTGTAGAGTGGCGCGCCTCTGGGGACCGCCTGCCCCTCCTCTCATCGGGGACCTGACAGCCAGCATTGGAAGCGCCAGCATGGCCAGTTCTAGAGAGAGCAATGGCAGCGGCTGCAGCAGCCGCCCCATGATCTGACGAAAGTTTGCCCTCCATCACCCGTTCGCTGTTGGCTGCTTAACCACGGGTCGCCATCGCCTACCTCCATTCACCCAGCGATCCCGCCGTCCAGCAGAAAAGATCAGAGAGGTGAATAGTATTTTCCGGCGTATAAGACGACTCGGCGTATAAGACAACCCCCAACTTTTGAGAAGATTTTCATGGGTTAAAAAGTTGTCTTATATGCCGGAAAATATGGTAGAATAGAATAGAGCTGGAAGGGACCTTGGAGGTCTTCTAGTCCAGCCTCCTGCTCAAGCAGGAGAACCTATACCATCTCAGACAAGTGACTGTCTAGCCTCTTTTTAAAAAATCTCCAGTGATGGAGCACCCACGATTTTTGGGGGTAAACTGTTCTACTGATTAATTGTCCTCACTGCCCTTAATTCCAGGTTGCTTCTCTCTTTGGATCACTTTCCAACCATTGTTTCTTGTCCTTCCCTCTAGTGTTTTGGTGAATAACATGACCCCCTCTTTTTTTGTGACAGCACCTCAAATACTGAAATACTGCTATCATGTCTCCCTTATTTCTTCTTTTCTTTAGACTAGCTAAACCCAAGTCCTGCAGCCATTCTTCATATGCTTTAGTCTCCAGGTCTTTGATCATCTTAGTTGCTCTTCTCTGAATTTTTTCCAGACTCTCAACATCTTTTTTGTGATATGGTGACCAAAATTGGCTGCAGTATTCCACGTATGGTCTTACTAGAGTTTTATAAAGTGGCACTAATACCTTGTGTGATCTTGATTCTATGCCTCTGTTTATACAACCCAGAATTATATTAGCTTTTTTGGCAACTGCTGCACACTGCTGGCTCATGGTTAAGTGATTGTCCACTAGGACACCAAGGTCCCAGTTACTGTTTTTAAGCCAGGTCTCGTCCAATTTGTACTTATACCTTTGATTTTTCCTGCCTAAATGTAAAACTTTGCTTTTCTCCACATTGAAACTCACTTTGGTGGATAGGGCCCATTGTTCAAGTGTGTCAAGATCTTTTTGGATCCTGTGTTTGTCTTTCGGGGTGTTGGCTACTCCTGCCAGTTTGGTGTCATCTGCAAATTTGATGAGTTCCCCTTCAATTCCCTCATCTAAGTCATTGATGAAGATATTGAAGAGCACTGGGCCTAGGATGGAACCTTGTGGTACTACTTACTTTTCTCCATGTGGATTTAGTGCTGTTGAGGACTACTCATTGAGTAAGTTTGCCAGCCAGTTACAGACCCATCTGGTGGTGATATTGTCTATTCCACCTTTTTCTAGCTTACCAAGGAGTAGGTTGTGGTCTACTTTTTCAAATGCCTTACTGAAGTCTAAGTATATTACGTCCACAGTATTTCACTGGTCTATTAGTTTAGTCACTTTATCAAAGAATGAAATAAGATTGGTTTGGTATGATCGCCAACCCTTTAGCCAATGGTTTATTTCTAGAATTCTTTTTTCCTTCAATGGGTGTTGGCCTTTCATTGGGAGTACAGATGAAAACACTACTTGTGCTCCTAGCTTCTTAACTTTATTGCCTGGTTGTTTCTAATCTCTCACTATTGTACTCAGGTTCTTTGTTGTGTCATTCATCCCAATGTGGAGGAGGAGGAAAGGGTAGTAATCAGTAGGCCTAAATATTTTAGTTAGGTTCTCAGCCACATCTTTGATTTTTGCTCCAGGGAGACAACATACCTCCCTGGATTGTATGTCTGGTCTGCCTGGATGATTCTGTTCCTCTGAGGATAGAATTTCCTGTTACCAACACTCACCTTCCTTTCTGGGGGGATTGCAATCTGGGGTGCTTTTCTGTTTATCTCTGGTGTGTGGATGTGACTTTTTAAGGGATATTTGAAGTTGTTTCTTTGCATCTGCCTGTTTTCTTTAAGGGGGAGATTGTGGATCTGCTTGTTTCCATCTAAGGGAAGAAATCGATTGCTCAGTTTTAGTGGGGCTGTTTCTGGTTGGGCTGGATTGGGCAGAAGGGGTTTGTTAGTTGTATGCTGCTTCTTTCTTTTAGTATTGTGTTTCCTTCTATGTGTTGCACACCTCCATTTGTCTTCCTCCAAGGGTTTATCAGTAGGGTCAAATCCTCTGGGAGTTATTTGTTCATTAATTGGTTCGGTTTGGATAGAGCAGGGGTAGGCAACCTCGGCTCTTTTATGACTCATGGACTTCAACTCCCAGAATTCCTGAGTCAGCAGGAGTTGAAGGGAGTTGAAGTCCATGAGTCATAAAAGAGCCGAGGTTGCCTAGCCCTGGGATAGAGCTTTCTTTTGTATGTTGGGGTTTGGCTAGAGTTGCCTCTAAGTTCCTTAATTTTTCCTCCAGTAGTTTACATAGTTTGCATCAAATGCATGTATAGTTTGGGTGTTCTTTGGGCATAAGCACATACATGGAACATGTATTTCATACCATAAAAGTACCAGTCACCTGTTCCATGGGTTTGTTGTTTGAAAATCCCTCTTTTTGGTTGGTGGATGTGCTTTGCTGTTAGCCTTGTTTCTTGCTTCTCTGTTCTAGGTAATTATGCCTATTTTTTCCTATCCTTTTTTCTGCCTGTTTGTGCTTGTTGTTGTTTTCCTTGTTATTTAGGTGTAGATAAAAGTATGTGGCAGTATGCTCTTTGGTTTTAATGGAAAAAATTGCAGTTTATATTGAAGTTAAAAGTTAATGTTAGGATGGGACTATTTAAGAAAGGGAAGGGCTGCTTTTTGCTTTCTGCTCTCTGCCTAAAAATTCATCCCTATCCTTCCTTTTCTTAATTTGCTCCTTATTTATCTCTATCCTCTCTGCCTTGCTTTTTTGACTGCCTTCCTGTGCTCAGCCAGCCTTCTAATTGCCCCCAGTTGCCTCCAGCCATTGCTCCTCTGAGGTCAGCTTCTTTAAATCAGCTTTTTTTCCCCTAATGAGTGAGCTTGGCCATAATTATCCGTACATTCAAGAGGGACAGGAAAGATGAACTAGTTAACTATTGCCTTATCAGCCTACTAAATATTATTACCAAGCTACAGAGCTTGCTAATAATATTTAGTAGGCTGACAGGGCAATAGTACAGTACAGAACAGCACAAACATTTCTACTGTAAGCTGCTAGGCTGGCTAGAGGAGGAGAATTTCTTGGGACATAAGGGGGAGGTAGGTTTTAGATCAGGTTGATCCAGTCTGGATCAAGGCTTAGTGCTTTACCATCTGTTTGAAAAATAAAACTCAGTTACCAAAAGCAGCTTTGCCTACTACCTTTGTTGACTTTAAATAGGCTTTTGATTCAACATCCATGGAAATCCTTTGGAGACTCAATGTCTCCTCAATGAATTAGAGACTCAGTGTCTCCTTAATGGGTTGTCACCTCCTTCCAAGGATCTCCCAGGGGTTTCGTACTCCATAGGACACACATCCTTGCCTGTCTGCACTCTGTAGCAGCCTTCACTGGCCCACCCATGCTCTGTAGTGCCCATCCACAGCCCTTGCTGGTCTGCCTATAACCCCAGCTGACCTGCTTGCAGACTCCACCTCCCACCATGCTCAGAAGCAACCACTGGTCCAACTATGATCCTCACAGCTCCCACCAGCCCAGCCACACTCGGTGTTCTTTTTTTTTTATTAAAGAGTTTTACAAAAACAAAATTTTACAATATATCCCCAAATCCCTCCCACCCCAAACCCCCCCACTTCCCCCCCCACTTCCCAGAGCTAAATACAGGATTATAGTTACAATAATCATATTCTAAATAAAAATTATGCATAATATACAATTAACCAAATTCATAATGCGCTTTAACTCTCTTTTAACATAACTACAAACAACGTACCAATAACAATATCCCACTAAAATCTACTCATAAGCTAAATGGTACTTTTTAGTCCCATATTTGTTTTGAATATAATTTATCCATCTCCTCCAAACTGAAATATATCTTTCCTGTGAATGATCCTTCAGATAAGCAGAAATCTTAGACATTTCTGCAAGATTCGAAACTTTAAACACCCACTCGGTGTTCTTTAACACAGGCAGTTTCTTTCAGCTGTTGAACTATTTCCAACTAAATATAATGAGAACTTTTCTGCTTTCTCTCTTCCATGTTGGGGAAGTGATGTATAATATGACTTCCTCTTGGAAGCAGGTTTTCTGCAGTGCTAAAACAACTGTTGTTGTCCCACCAGGGTTTCCATTTTACCAATAACCAAGCGGAGGCGTTTAATAATATTCTGCTTGGAAATTTTGAATCAGTGTGAAATAGTTTCATTGATTATTAGCTTACGGATGGATCGGACATGAGAGATTTATTCACAGTTTGACTCAGTGATGCAGTTCAGGACTACATTACAAGACAGGATCTAGTGGTAACTCGGACCTTGGAGACCACCCAAGGCACAGTATTCAGCTCCTGGTATATGCAGAAAGAACACACATCTGACATCTGCTAGCATATATTTTAGGGGACATAAAATGTTCCTTAGCTTAAACATGGTCTCCACACCCCATTTCCCTTTCCTCCCACAGGAACCACAATAGCTAGGGTGGTTCGGTCCTGGTTAAGATACTGCGCAGCAGTTTCAGCCATTTCAGGGTTGACCACAGCTTGAATGAGATATATTGATATGCATCTGATTATTTCCTGCATTAACCTATGTTATGGATGGTACTCTCTCCAATTTTTCCCATTGTATCTCCCTAAAAGGAAGCCCTGTGAAATTCAGAAGGATTTGCTTCTCTTTCCACAGACCCATAATTCCTCCAATTCCTCATCCCTGAACAAAATGGTCAAACCACAATGCTATCCAAGGATTTTGGGAAGTCCAACCAATTTACAGAGCACCAGCTTGAGGAAGAATTGATATAGAATGTTACACACTTTACAAATATCTATGGTAGCGTCATGCAAGAACCACTACACTGCTGCTAATGCTGCTGTTTGTTTTTCTTTCCTCTCAATTCCAAAATGTTTCCTGCTTTTCCAGTGACGACAGCGGAAAAGAAATTACAAAATAATTATGTCCTATAAATGCCAGTGAGGCAGTGTACTCATTGCCTGACTAAACTAAGAAAGTACCAGATGTTTGCCTAGCAATTTTGTACCTTGCCTATATTTATCCTGGACGATAAATTAGGTAAGGCTTATTCTGATGGGAGAAAGTGGTGGAAGGGATATTGTTGCAGATGATCTGTAGGTTAAGAAAAAGGCCACCAAAAAGGAAGAAAATTTGTGAATTCTCTCTTGGTTTTGTGATGATAGACCTTTTCCTAAGGGTTTGAAGACCAGATATGGAAGGTAGGAAGTGAACCTAATAAATAATAACAAAAAATGTCTAAGATCTTATTCCTGGGCCATGCCAAGTTAGAAATAATTGACTTGGGACATCTGTTTCCAGGCTCAAGGTTCAATTTCCACAAAATTTTGGAATCTGAGAGGCAGTGGTTAACTCCCAAATGGCTAATAAAATCTACGTTATAATGGGCATAAGGTAACACTTTAAGAGTCATTCTGCTCTGCTTTCCTTAGAGATACATGTGAACTAGATGCTGGCCTATTAAAAGGCTTTTTAGTTGGCTTAAAGATGAGGAAGAAAGGAACCAGGTTACTGACTGTTCAAAGTTATTATGGACCCCGGAAAAAACTACTTAAGACCCAGATTCAGATGTGCACCCCCCCACAGTCACATGACTGGGTTTTGGAAGCTCAGCAATCAGCCTTCATTTATCACTATTTGCAGTATGCCCAATCACAAGATACAATTTACATTTTTTGTCAGAAACTGGCATTTACTTTTGGTTTCCAGCAAAACTCACCCCATAATGAACAATGGGTTCACTTAAAAATGGTGGCATTTGCTCAATGACTGTAGTATTCGCATAATGATTGTGGCAAAAATGATCATAAAATTGAGTCTGGTCATGTGGTGACTTGCTTTATTACTGTCATGACTTATGACCAAAAATGTTTGCTCAAAACAAAAATATGTCAGGATGCCAGGTGCTATGGAACAATCAGGTCTTTGCCTGTTTTTTTTTTAATCTCTGACATGTGTACAAGAGTTTTGACTGAACCTTCATGGCCACTGTCTTATTACTTTTTATTTCCGTATCCTGGGCATACACCTTGGGAAACAAAGTTAAGATTAGAAAAAAGCCATGAGACCAGGTTTAGAGGATAATAGATTCAGACATTGCTGCTCACTGGAGGATTTCTAGAGCTTGAAGATCAGACTCTCTTTTTGGAGATGATCCACAATGTTCTTGAACGTCCTGCCTATAGGAAAATCTTTTACCTTTAAGTAGATTTATATTTTCGTTGGAAAATTCCCTCTGCATGTATGTCAAGTAGGGATGCAATACTAAATCACTCCCTGGACTTCCATTCTCTGATAAGAACAACAAAGAAGTAAAAAAAAAAGATGGCAGATACAACCACTTGAATGAAATCAATATCTGGATTTTTTTTTATTCATAGCCTGCAGACAGCTTACAGTCTGCCCTCTGATGCTGACATTGCCTAGCTAGAGAAGTAGTTCAGATTCCTTTTCAGCATCAGATAAGGCAGCATCATGTGACTCAGAAGCTGTGAGCAACTCAGTTTGGCATCTTCCAGATCATATCACCAAAGAAAGGGATCTCGGAGTCTTAGTGGACAATCACTTCAATATGAGCCAGCAGTGTGCTGCAGCTGCCAACACAGTGCTAGGCTGCATTAACAGAGGGATAGAATCAAGATCAAGTGAAGTACTAATACCACTTTACAATGCTTTGGTAAGGCCACACCTGGAATACTGCATCCAGTTTTGGTCACCACGATGTAAAAAAGATGTCGAGACTCTAGAAAGGGTACAGAGAAGAGCAACAAAGATGATTAGGGGGCTGGAGGCTAAAACATATAGGGAACGGTTGCTGGAATTGGGTATGTGTAGTTTAATGAAGAGAAGGGTGAGGGGTGACATGATAGCAGTGTTCCAATATCTCAGGGGCTACCACAAAGAAGAGGGAGTCAAGCTATTCTCCAAAGCACCTGAAGGCAGGACAAGAAGCAACGGATGGAAACTAGTCAAGGAGAAAAGCAACCTAGAACTAAGGAGAAACTTCCTGACAGTTAGAACAATTAACCAGTGGAACAACCTGCCTCCAGAGGTGGTGAATGCTCCAACACTGGAGGTTTTTAAGAAGAGACTGGACAGCCATTTGCCTGAAATGGTATAGGGTTTCCTGCCTGAGCAGGGGGTTGGACTAGATGACCTCCAAGGTCCCTTCCAACTTTATATTATTATTATTATTATTATTATTATTATTATTATTATTATTATTATTATTATTATTATTATTATTATTATTATTATTATTATTATTATTCCCTTTAATCTCACTCAAGCACAAAAAAGCCCTAAAAGCTGAGCGTTGTCCCTACCTCATTTCATGATCTTGTCTATCACACTCTGCTTGCATCCCTCATATCCCAGAGGATGAAAAATAAAATGGAAGTGCAGCTCAAAGCCATAAAACAATTTTCTAGTCTTTGAGATCAGGAACAGCTATGCCCTTTCTGGAGCACCATCTGAAGATCAATCCAGTAGAAAGACTATAGCATTTTTGGTCAGACTAGGGCAGGGGTAGGCAACCTTGGCTCTTTTATGACTCATAGACTTCAACTCCCAGAATTCCTGAGCCAGCCATGCTGAGGGGAAAGGGAGAGGTTTCCAAGCTGAGCTATGCTGGCTCAGGAATTCTGGGAGTTTAATTTTAATTTAATTTAATAATTTGATTTCTATACCGCCCTTCTCCCGAAGGACTCAGGGCGGTGAACAGGGCAATACACAATAAAAGTCGAATACAAAAATTAAAAAACCATTAAAAACCAATTAAACATCATGCCCATAAAATCAATACATATTAAGTTAAAAACTAATTTTAAAAAACCCAACCCCACCCCATCAGACCAGGCCAGCTTGTTCGAAAAAGAATGTTTAAAGATCGCGCCGGAAGGAGCGAAGGTCGGGGGCCGTCCGGAGCTCAACCGGTAAGCTGTTCCAAAGGTCTGGCGCGCCCACAGAGAACGCTCTCCCCCTGGGGGTCGCCAATCGGCATTCTTTGATCGGCGGCACCGAGTTGAAGTCTGCGAGTCATAAAAGAGCCAAGGTTGCCTACCCCTGGACTAGGGGCTTATACACATCACTCCACCAAGGAAAAAACACTCCAAGGGAAATTGTACTAGAGGTTTTCAGGAAAATTTACATAAATGCAGAGCATTTACAAGTTAAATAACTTAGATGAATATATGTTCAATATTTCCATGTGTTGGAAATGTAATTGTAATTGAAATTTATATATTTTTTCAATCGACAGGAAAATACACCAGGCACTTAAATATGTCCTTTCGGTGTAGATCGAATTCTGACTTATTCATTGTTACAGACAAATATATATTCATGATTCCAACTACCTTATGAAAATATAAGCATGGTAGTAAATTTGGACAGTGTTTATTTGCTTGCTAATCTGCACAATAGAAAACGAGATGATTCATTAGTGCAGGGAGAAATGTTTCCAATTTTCCATTCTGATATGAGCCAACAAGCATAACCAAAAATTGTATGAAATTATTGCCTAGTTAAGAAACCAGACTTGGAAGAACAGAAATTCAAGAAGAAAACAAGACATCGTCTGTTTATATGTTTTATAAAACTTTCCCAAATCTCCTATATAATTAAACTTGATCAAAAAAATAATATTTATCAGTCTTTCCATTGCATGAATAAAGCCAGAGTAAACAAACACATAGCATTGACCCAATGTTATAAATCTGATATCAGCCTGTCTTTTCAGCTGAAAAGTAATCTCTTTTTTTTCGTATTCACCATGATTCTTCGTCTAATGAAACATTCAACTTGTTGAATATGTAATAGTATAACTTTCTGATTATGGCATTAGTGGTATTTGAAATGGAACACCCCATTTCAACAATAACACATTCCATGAAGGAACTGAAGTCAGAATATCTTTATAATACAACTAAAAATCATGAAAATTTAAAACTCTTTTCATTGTAATCATAATTTGATAAAGAAAACCTAAAACGTACCCTTCAATATCCTGATTTCTTGTCAATGTTTAAACTAACTTAAATGAATGATTATAGCAGTATATCCAAGCTAAAATATTAATCTTTTGTAAGATTTATCTTCAACTCAACTCAATAAAAAAGCATTTTTATATGAGATAAGATAGTTATGATATTTATATCCATAAATGAAAATAGTTTCCTTGGAATAAGTATTACCTGATACTGGTATTTAGAAGAATTCAAGCAGAAAGTAAAACAAATTTCCTTAAAAACATGGGAGTCTATAGGAAAAATATGAGGCTATTTCAGTTCATTGAAGAGCTTGGCAAATTACCAAAATGTTACACAATATCAGTGATTTGATATTTACTTAATACTTAATTCTCCATAAGACATAATATATCATTGGCATATAATAATACTTTGTCTTCAGCTCAACCCAAACCAGGCAAACCAATAGTTCTAACATGAAATTAAAAATAAAACACAAAGGACATGCTTGACAGTTTCTATTACATTTGATAGACAAAAGTGTATACCTTGTATAATAACATTACCATAATTGAATACTACATAAACATTTTGTTTTAAGTGCCTACTGTTGAAAGAATTAAGTTCCCATTTAGCATTCCTAAAAGGTTTCTATAATTCTGGTGTAAGTTATCTTGCATATAGACCAGGCATGTCAAACTCACGACGTCATGTGACATCGCGTGATGTATCATGACTTTTTCCCCATTGCCGGCAATGGGGTGGGCGTGGTTTCAGGATGATGCATCCGGCCCGTGGGCTGGCAGTTTGACATGCCTGATATAGACCATAGATCATAGAATAATAGAGTTGGTAGGGATCTTGAAGGTCTTCTAGTCCAACCCTCCTACTCAAGCAGGAGACCCTAACCACAGGTGTCAAACTCACCACATTATGTGACGTCTTGCGATGTATCATGATTTTTTTTTTTGCATTCCCAGAGCTGGGGTGGGCACAGCCTCTATATGATGCAACTGGCCCGTGGGCCAGCAGTTTGACACCCCTGCCCTATACCATTCTGGACAAATGGTTGTCCAGTCTCTTCTTGAAAATCTCCAGTGATGGAGCACCCACAGCTTCCAGAGGTAAGTCTGATTAATTGTTTCCACTATAAGAAAATTTGTCCTTAGTTCTAGGCTGGATCGCTGTTTAACGATCTTCCACCTGTTACTTCTTGTCTTGCCCTCAGACACTTTGGAGAATAGGTTGATCCCCTCCTCTCTGCGAAAGCCCTTCAAATGTTGGAAGACTGCTATCATGTCACCCCCTAGTCCTTCTCTTCTCAGAGACAGGAAGACATTTAAACTTTGAGTCTTCTTCAGGGGTAAAAATATCTACTATTATTACTATCACTTCTATTTCTACTTACTACTACTTACTACAGTACATAAGAATGGGCACAAAGTTAATGCAAGTACAAATTTCTTGATCTAATTGAAAGAAAGACAGGATATTGGAAGTGGTAGAGAAGGAAGTAAAACTGCTAAAATAACTTGCTCAAATTCTGATATAACATGGGGGGGGTGTTCCTTCTGAATTTCTCATTTCCCAGGCGTTCTGCACATGCTTTGCTGTTTTGTCTGAGACAAAAAGAATAGATTTCCCTCCTCCCTTCCCCAAAAAACAATTCTCCTCCATACCTATGATTTTTATCCAGGAAGGTCAGCCCTTTCTGTATAATGGTTCGTGTGCTCCTAAGCCCCGTAGAGGTCTGCTAGCAGCACATAATAAAATATTTCCTCTGCACTCTTCCTCGACTTTTTAAATTTAATTTTTTTAAAAAAAAATTAAGAACATATTTACATTTTTCTTTTGAGCTTGGAATCACAAGGCAACCCATTGGCTGTGGAAAAGAAGAAGCAATTCTTTTATCCCCAATTACTTAACTAAGAATCTTTTCAGGTATTCTCTCTGAACAATCACTGAACAATCAATAAGCAGCAAAGACTCTCAGTTGCAAGAGGTTTTTTTGGGGGGGGCAAAGTGATACAAGCAGGATTGGCATCTTGACATCACTGTTCTAAGCTTTTAGGAAGGGCCACAGCAAAATATCAGAGAAGCAGAAGAGACACCACTGAGTGTTGCCTAAATCAAGGAAGTGACATTTTCTCAACTGCATTCTTTCATAATTCAGAGTTATTTAGCTGCCAATTGATTTAAAAAATATTAAATGCCTAAATGGAGTAAGCACAAAATAGAGTTCACAGACCTGTTTAAGTCAGGGGTGTTCAAACTTGGCAACTTTAAGACTTGTGGACTTCAATTCCTAGACTTTCCCAAACAGCATAGCTGAATGGGGAATTCTGGGAGTTGAAGTCCACAGGTTTTTAAATTGCCAAGGCTGAGCACTCCTGGTTTTAAGTCTTTGTCCAGGGCTACATCAAACATGAGGCTAAAACAAAAGTTGATCTTTATTCCTCTAGCATAGGTGTCTGTTCAATTGTTTAGAGCTAAGACATGGTTTAGCTATAAAAAAAATAAGAAATGGAAAAACCTGAATGTGGCAGAACACCCTTACAAATGGAAAGAAAGAATCAGCTTATCTTACATTCAGAAGAAATAATTTTTCACATAGCAGTGCAGCATGATGGTGTCACATGCTCAAATTTTCCTACATTAAATAACTGATTATTTCTATTCCTGAACTCCATCTTGGCCCTAGGCAAATGCACATTTCTACCCAAATATATGTTCTTTGCCACTTGGATGTAAATGGTAAACTCTGGACTACAACAGGAAGTAAGGGGATTCATCCAGTCTGCCATCTTCTGCTGTTCATGCTACTTTCTTCATTATCTGTATTATGTCATGGGCTCTGATGAGCAGGAACGAGGACACGCAGATGAGTACAGAAAAACTCATACTTTATTTAAGCAGAAACTGTACTGAGAGATTGGAGTCGCCCTGCTTCAATATATAGCCAGGCCCTATGGTAGTAACCAATTGGATTGAAGCCATGTTTGCCACCCAAAGTTAACCAATTGCAGGACCAGAAACGTCCTGTCTGAGTTGCTGGAGAACCGTTAGTTCTCCAGCAACGCATGTGGTGATATTCCAAAAGCCCAGTACATAACAATCTGTCTTCATCTTCATAGTTCCTGGCCCAAACCCAATCACCTGTTTGCAGCCCCCTCGGGGGTTTTGGTTTAGAGGCTTCAGATGCCACTCTGTCTGGATGCAACCTGTCCAGTTTAGTAATTAAGTGCCTACCCCAACGAAGCTCAGCAGGACTTTTTCCTGTACCTGTGCAGGGTGTAGTGTGTTGACAGAGCAAGAAATCTGCCAGTCTATGATGCCAGTCACCTGTGATGATGCGCTTGAGCGCCTCCTTTGTTGTCCTCACCTTGCGTTTGGCTTGTCCATTTGTAGAGGGGTGAAATGGTGCAGACGTAGCATGTCTGATGAGGTTAGCTCTGAGAAAATTCTGAAACTCAGCAGCAGTGAATTGAGCCCCATTATCAGAAACCAAAACATCAGGCAACTCATGTGTTGCAAAGAGTTTTCTCAGCACCTGGATGGTCCTACAAGTAGTCATATTAGGGACTGGAACTACTTCCAGCCATTTTGAGTGGCTATCCACTACCACCATAAAAAGCTGTCCTTGGAAAGGCCCAGGGTAGTCTATATGAACCCTAGACCAGGGAGTATGTGTTTCTTCCCACCTATGAACTGGGGCCTGAGGCATTTCAGGCCTAAACCTCTGGCAGGTATAGCAACCATGGACTTGATCCTCCACAACCTTATCCAGGCCAGGCCACCAAAGGTAGCTTCTAGCTAAGGCTTTCATCCATACAATGCCTGGATGGCCTTCATGTAAGGAATGTAAGACTCTGTCCCTCAATGATGTGGGGATAATGACCCTGTTGCCCCATAATATGCAGCCCTTATGTGCAGACAATTCATGTCTTCTGACAAAATAACTTTGGAAATCAGGGCCTGGACTTTTTTCCAACCAGCACGTGTGTACCCATGACAGTACTCTGCTCAGAATTTTATCTGTAGCAGTCTCAGCAGCAATATCCCCAGCATGGAGGGAAAACTCAGGCAAATCCTGAATGGACAATATTTTAGCAGTGGTAGCTGGATCAGGATCCATTAGTGGCAGTGGTAGTCTGCTGAGGCCATCTGCATGGCCCATTTCCTTCCCAGATTTGTGAACTAACTTAAATTTGTATGCAGCCAAAAATATAGACCATCTCAGCATTCTTGGAGATAGTATGTGGGGAGTTTGCTTATCTGTGGTGAATAGGCCCAAAAGGGTTTGTGGTCAGTGAAGACAGTGAAATCCCTGCCATATAAATAATCATGAAATTTTTTGACTCCAGCCACTATGGCTAAGGCTTCTTTATCAATTTGTGCATAATTACACTCAGCAGCAGATAAGGTTCTAGAATAGAATGCAATAGGAACTTGTTTCCCATTCTTCTCTATGTGGCTTAAGACTGCCTCCACCCCGTAGGGAGATGCATCACATGCAATACATACAGGTTTAGACTCAATGTAATGAGTTACAGTGGACCTTTCTGAAAGAAGGGCCTTTAGATCCTGGAAACTTTTTTCATGTAATTCAGTCCACTTCCAAGGGGCTTTTTTATCAAGTAGCCTGTGGAGGGGCTCAGCTATTGCAGCCTTATTAGGTAGAAATGTGTGATAAAAATTCAGGAGGCCCAAAAATGCTTGCAGCTCTGCTTTTGATTTTGGCCTAGGAGCCATTTTGATGGCCTTAACTTTTGACTCAGCGGGGTGAATCCCACTAGCATCAATACGGAAACCTAAGAATTCCGTTGAAGAAACCCCAATACTACACTTGTTTTTCTTTAACTGGAGGCCTGCATCGCGAAACCTTTGTAACACTTCTGGGGATTCCCCGGCAATGAGAACATCATCAAAATAAGGACAGACACCCTGAATTCCTTTAAGTGTGTGTTCCATAATCCCTTGGAAGATACCCAGTGCAACGCTAACTCCAAACTGCCATCTTTTGACTTGGAATGCCCCTCTATGAGTCACTATTGTTTGATCCACGGCTGTGGCCTTATCTACCAGCAGCTGCTGATACACCTGCGCTAAATCAAGTTTAGCAAAAATGGTTCCCCCTTGCAAAGAGGCTAGAATATGGCTGACTATTGGGACCGGGTATGCATGTTGATTTAAGGCTTTATTTAACATGCATTTGTAGTCTGCGCAAATGCAAACCTCCCTATTGGGCTTTAGTGGGGTGACAATAGAAGTTTCCCACTCCCTCCCCCCATCAACAGGCTGCAGTACACCCTGCTCTACTAACTTTATTGATTTCAGAATCGATTTTGTGTTTTAAGGCGAATGGAACTCTGTGAGGCTTGACCCTTATCGGAACAACGTTAGGATCTAATTTAAAGGAAATTGGTGACCCAGTATAAATTCCTAGTTTTGACTCGAAAACATCTGCTAATTCCTCACAAACACCCTTGAGGTCTGCTGTCTGTGTACGGTTAATGCCTGTTATTTGAATGCCCAAAGCCTCAAACTAATCAAGTCGTATAAGACTTGTTCTTGGGCCCTCTACTACTATGACTTCCAGGTGCCCCAAAAACCCTTTAAATTTCACCAATAAGGTGGCTTCACCCTTAACTTTAACCTGAGCATTCTGAAAATCTGTTAAAATAATATCTGATGGTCTTAGTTTAGCCCACTGGTTGCTGCGTCTACACACAAGGTTGAATGTGTCCTGTGAAATAATTGAGACCACCAAGCTGGAGTCCAATTCCATTTTGCATGGAATTCCTTGTAGCTCCACCGAGAATTTAAGTTTAGGCTTAAGGGGACGACGAGCCCCGGTGCGACAAACGCTTCTCTGGCTCTTGAAGAACCCCACACTGACTGGACCCAGGGCCCCAGTACCTTTCCTAGTTGGTTCCTCCGACTGGTGCTTGGGTGGCCTGTCTCTCTGGCAAGCTCTGCACACCACCGTGATGTGACCGGTCCTTCCGCAAGCTCTACAGGTGGCCGAACAGAATCTGCAATTTGCGCGGGAGTGGTTGCCTCTGCACCCCTTACATCTAGGTAAGAGAACTGCCTTGTAATTGTTCTCTCTTTGTTGATTTCCACAGTTTTGTGCACTTGGCTGTCTCTGGAGTTTGTTTATTTCAGGTTCTTCATCTTCTGACGATTCTCCGCCACATATGGCGACCTCGTGGTGGACGGAATCTTCTGTCTTTGGAGATTTGATGGGCTGTACTGTTTGTACTGCACCTCCAGCTGCTTTGTCAGCCATGACCTTGTGCTTCGGCAAATGTGAAATTTGGTCTGGCAAACAATCTCTGCTGCAGGGTTCTGTCTCTCAGTCCACAGATGAGTCGGTCTCTCAGACGCTCCTTTAAATTCAAAAATTTACAGAGACCTGCTTTAGGCCCACAATAAACTCGGATGCTGTCTCACTGGGAAGCTGCATTCATTGGTTGAATTTAAACCGCCAGGCCATCTCCGACATTTTTGGCTGGAAATGCCCGGTCAGCTTCTTCTTAAGGTCAGCAAATGATACTGCTTCGATGGGCATTGGTGCGAAGAGGTTTTCTGCTAGATCAAAAGTCACTGGCCCACACACGGACAGCAACGTCGCAGCTTTTAGGCCTTCCTCTGCTATCTGGTTAGCTCGTAGGTAATTCTTTACTTGTGAGAGGTAAGATGGCCAATCTTCTGGATGTTTAATGTTGAACTCTCTGAGTTTGCTGGCCTTTGGCATCTTTCTTCAATTCCTGCGCTGCTGTTAGATCCTGCTTCTAGACTCAGGGAACGTGTCCTCTGAGCACGCGGCCGCTAGTGTAGTTTACTAGCCGGCTAGAGAGAGGGGGGGAGGAAGATGCCTCTTCCCTCCAGCGAGTAATGCCGCCCCCTCGTGACTTCAGCCCTCAGGTGGTGAAGCAGGATCCCATCCTCATCGCCACTATTATGTTGTGGGCTCTGATGAGCAGGAATGAGGACACGCAGATGAGTACAGAAAAACCCATACTTTATTTAAGCAGAAACTGTACTGAGAGATTGGAGTCACCCTGCTTCAATATATAGCCAGGCCCTATGGTATTAACCAATCGGATTGAAGCCATGTTTCCCACCCAAAGTTAACCAATTGCAGGACCGGAGATGTCCTGTCTGAGTTGCTGGAGAACCGTTAGTTCTCCAGCAATGCATGTGGTGATATTCCAAAAGCCCAGTACATAACAATCTGTCTTCATCTTCCAGTATTTTTTAAAAATAATAATTTGGCCCAAGGCCATAGATTCAGATTTGTGTGTGTATCCAGCTTTGGAATAATTCCATTTGCTGTACCTCACAGGTTCTCCAACCATATCAGGCAACTCCAAGATTAGAAAATGGACTTTTCTCTTAATGCTGGAATGACTCATAAAATCTTTTATGAACGAGATGCACTCCAGTGGGTTAGCTTACAAATTCAATTGCTCAGAGCCACTTCTAACAGCACAAATATTCTGAAGATTTCCACCAGCTTGTGGAAGGCTGGTGTAATTTTAAAGAAAACTATCAAATGTGTTGTTGCTGTTTTTTGTACAACAGTAGCATTATTTCATTTCCACAATGTTTATGCTCTGGAGTTACAGCCAGAGTAGCCAGAAGGTTTTCAAATTATATGCTGAGGTTCAAAATGACATTTTTAATCCAGATAGCAATCCTCATTCCTATCTAGCTTGTCTTTTTGTAACCTAAGATCTTTTGAGTTAATATCAAGAAAGTGGCACTTTGCTTGGTTGGGTTATGAACCCACTACAAAACACACACACAAGGGGAGAAGGTGTTTGAGAGATAAACTCCATCGCACTTACAATACAGCACCTCAATAATATAAAAATAATTGTGGCATTTGGTTTTAAATTTATTAATAATCAACAACACATTAGGATATATATATATCTTTGCTCGCACAAGCACAAAGCCGAAGACACCAGCCTGAAGATGACGAGTGTGACCTCGCCGAAACGTCGCCAAGACACCTTCAATCCTACATGGGAAAAGACCCGAATACACCAAGACCTACATACCTGCACCCGTGAGAATCTACGAATATATATATCTACGAATATATATATATGTGTGTGTGTGTGTGTGTGTGTGTGTGTTAAATATTTGTCAAGTGTTTTGAATATGCCTTGCTAATTAACTCTTTCTTTCCTGTTTGCTAATAATTGTTCCTGTTTGCTAATAATTGAATAATTTACACAAATAATGAGCTGTCGTAAGTTGTGACTATATCTTGTAGATAGCCTTGAGTTAGGTCAAACAGGAAAGAAAGAGTTAATTAGCAAGGCATATTCAAAAGGCTTGACAAATATTTAACACATATATCTCCCTTGCTTCCTAGCTAATAGAGAAAGAATCTGTGGCTCAGGAAGT
The DNA here is from genome assembly GCF_964194415.1 of Vipera berus. Classification (NCBI taxonomy): domain Eukaryota; kingdom Metazoa; phylum Chordata; class Lepidosauria; order Squamata; family Viperidae; genus Vipera; species Vipera berus. The sequence continues at coordinate 92,219,344 of NC_138202.1, forward strand.
TAAAGCAACTGCCTAATATATAATCAGCCCAGGTTCGAATCTCAGATAAAAAGGGTATGACTGACTGATGAGAACATAAGAAGTTTGAAATGATCATTTCAGCCTCCCTAAAAAATTCTTTATTAGCAATTTGAATAATTTACACACACACACACACACACACACGTATTTATATAATCTAAATACATACTTTAATTATGCTATATATTTAAAGATAATTAATTGGATTAATCTTTTTTATTCAATTCATTTAAAAATATAAATAATACCTCAAATTATATTAGATCAGGCATGTCAAACTTGCGATGTCACATGATGTTGCACGACGTATCGAGACTTTTTCCCAATTGCCAGCAATGGGGTGGGCACGGTTTTGGTGTGATGCATCCAGCCTGTGGGCCGGCAGTTTGACATGCCTGTATTAGATCCTAAATTGACTTTGCAAAAGGCTTTTGTTTGTTCATTTGGTTGGTCAGTTTCTTTTCTGTTTCTTTTTTTCCTTTTCATAATCCAAATAGCAATAACTAAACATTAAAAACAGTTGATAATTTTCTTATTGGTTGCAGCCAGACAGCTAGTGAGACAGGTAGTAAGACTTGGATAAACAGGAAAGATTTTGAGTATTTCCATACAGTGAAAAAATGTGCTAGAAAATCACTGTAATGGAAAAAAACTAGCAAAAAAAGGTAGACAGCAAAATCATAACAACTCAGAAGATTTTTTTTTATTTCATTGGGTTTAAACTTTAATTATGTGCAAGAAGAACAGAATGATTGTCTAGTAAGCACTTTGTTGTTAATGCTCATTTAATTCTCATTTCCCCCCCCCCCCGATTCCCACCTCTGTGCAATAATTTAGAAGCAATATTTTTTAGGACCAGCTGCTGAAATCCTTTAAAACCATAGGAGAGCAGTCTGTTTCTAGCTCAAAACCAACCTTGGTCCTAAATTGCTCTGAAAGTTACATTTTGTTGGACTTAGCTTAAATATGCTCTTCTATTCTTAAAAAGCCAAATCCAAGAGGGGAAGAAAACCTGAAACCAAATGCCATGGAACTGAGTCCAGCCATAACATATGAAAGTCCAAAAATAACAGCAGAGATATTGTGGCAGTGCCTGACCTTCTGAATCACACACACATTGCCTGCGTCACATGCCACACAAGTGACTTTCCAAGCCTGTTTAGAACTATTATATGAAAAAAAGCTTTTCTGGGGTTATACCTTTTGGAAGTGAAAGCAAAGGCTCATATTTTTGAATGTTTGCAAATTGAAAAAAAAGGAAAAAGGAAAACCAGCAGCTCCTTCCAGCCATAAGGTAAAGGTAAAGGTTTCCACGCACATGCATGCTAGTCGTTTCTGACTCTAGGGGCCGGTGCTCATCTCCGTTTCAAAGCCGAAGAGCCAGCACTTGTCCGAGGATGTCTCCGTGGTCATGTGGCCGGCATGACTAGACGCCAAAGGCACACGGAACGCTGTTACCTTCCCACCGTAGTGGTCCCTATTTTTCTACTTGCATTTTTACGTGCTTTCAAACTGCTAGGTTGGCAGAAGCTGGGACAAGTAACAGGCGCTCACTCTGTTACGTGGCACTCGGGATTCGACCCGCCAAACTGCCGACCTTCTGATCAACAAGCTCAGCGTCCTAACCCACTGAACCACTGTGTCCCTCCTTCCAGCCATATAGGATAACAATACTGCTGCTATTTTCAATACGCAGGGCAGGTTATTGCGAATGAGAACCATTATTCAACCATGGGTTACTCTTAACTTGAAAGCTAAAGTAGTGTTGCCTACATAGCAAGGGTAACCACTTGATTTTACCGAGCAGTGGAGCAAATCTGGACAAGTAGGGAAGAGTCCCTGTTCAATCAGATGCAGGTTTGGCATTCAAACTAGTTGTGAAAAAATTAGAAAATTCCCAAGGAAATCAAGTAAACAAAAGGGCCTGTTAATCCACATCTAAAAACATCTTAAAACTTGGTTTGTAATATGCCAGGGTCATTTTTATAAAGCCAGGTCTTAAAAGTTTCAGGGAGTTGCTTTCAGATCCCAGAAGTGACATTGTTATGGAATTTATTTGTGCAGAGGTCTCCTTGTGCTACCAAAGAGTTTGCACAGACAAGGAAGGGCACTGAGAGCAGTAAAAGTCACACACAGAAATACACTGAGTTCTAAAAGCAAAAAGTATTTTACTTTGAGGTGGTGTAAAAACAAAAATGCACAGTCAAAAATAAACAGTCCAAGTCATACACAATAGCAACAGTCCAAGGAGTAATCCAAACTACAAAGTCTTCTTACCGGTCCAGAGGTCAATACACAGTTCAGGTTACAACAGTAGTAAACCAACAGCAGAGCAAAAACAGTAACAGTAGAGAGCAGTGAATTCAGAGAGAGAGAGAAGCTACGTTCCTAGCTTCCTCTTATGGCCATGAGAACACTTACACACCCATTGGCCAATTAACAACTTAAAGACATAGCATTATGGTTAATATATTTTCAACCCAACATTGTAGGCTAACACCATATGCCTAACATTCTCCCCTTTGGGTAGAATAATATATAACTCTTACAATCTTATGCACATTCTTTCACAATTAGCATTGTGTTTCACAGCACTTTGTACCTTCGTAAAATGGTCTGCAATATTTACATCAGATGGACAATACTCTAACTGTATTAATTTATCTTTGACACATTGTCTGACATTTAAATAACGAAGATCAGTATGTTTAGATCTTGTTCTTACTGCAGCATTATTAGCCATCTTTATTGCAGCTTGATTGTCCTCATACACAATGAATGGATCATTTACATTTAAACCCATATCTAACAATAATTGTTTGTACACTAGCAGTTCTGTACATAACACTGATAAACATGAAAATTCAGCCTCCATTGTAGATAAGCTTATGTGTTTTTGTCTAATAGACTTCCATCCAATTAAAGAATCACCCAACATTATAGCCAACCCTGAGGTAGATTTACGAGTGTTTGAATCAGAGGCAAAACTCGCATCTGCATATGCAGTAAGGATTAACTCACGATTTGGCTCTAGATATAACGAGTAGTGAATAGTCTGCTTCAGATATCTTAATACTCGTTTAGCTGATTGCCAGTGTCTAACAGTTGGATTATTGTTGTACCTAGCTAATTGATTTACACAGTAAGAAATATCAGGTCTAGACCAATTACTCAGATACATAAGACTTCCTATCAAAGATTGGTACATAGTCTTATCAAATACAGGACTCTCAACATTAGTGTCCTTAAAATCCATAGCCATCGGAGTTTTTGCTGGTTTACACATTTCCATATTGTATCTCTTTAATAACTGAGATATCTTACTGGCTTGCGACACCTTAAAACCCCTATTTGTTTTCACAATATCTAACCCCAAATAGTGGCTTATTTTCCCAAGATTTCTAATTGTGAATTTATTTTGCAATCTTGAAATGATAGTTTGTGCTTCTAACTCAGTTTTTGTTATTATTGCAATATCATCTGTGAATAATAAAATAAAAGATAATGCTCCGTTGTGTTCTCTTCTAAACAAACAAGGATCAGCATTACTGGCTACAAAACCTAATGCACTTAACTCATTAACTAAACATTTGTTCCACTCATAGCCTGATTGTTTCAATCCATAGAGGCTTTTCTTTAATTCCCAACAATCATGGTCTCTATCACTGGTCAATCCTGGTGGTATTCTTAAATAAATAGTATGTTGCAATGGAGCATGTAGATATGCAGTTTCAACATCTACATGGGTAACCATATGTTGGTTTTTAGCCGCCCATACTAAAGCTGCTCTTAAAGTAGTCGCCCTTAGACTGGGTGCAAACACTTCGTCATAATCCTCAGTAGTTTGGGCAAAACCTTGTGCAACCAAACGTGCCTTATGGGTTATAGTTCCGTCTACACCCTTCTTTATTTTATATATCCATTTACAACCTATAGCTTGCTCACCAGGTGGCAGTTTTGCTTTCACATAAACCTTAAGATCCTGCAAAGAATTCAACTCCCTGTTCATTGCAGCTTTCCATGATGCTTGTTCCTTTTCAGGATACATCCTGATCTCATCATAGTTAGATGGCTCTACACTAACTTGACATACTATACTAGCTTCATAGCGATCAGGTGGATGTCTGATACGCATTGAACGCCAAGGAATTACAGGGCTTTGAATTTCTGTCTCCTTTCCTTCCTCTGATTCATCTATTATCTCCCCTATCTCCTCTTCATCTTTTATATTTACAGGAGATGTATTATCATTACTAGTTACGTTATCAGAGGAGTCCTCAAACACTAGAGGATCAGTATTAACAGCTTCTTGCTCTAACCTATCCCAACCAACGTGCTCAAGGAATTTTGCACTAGCACTGTTATATACATTAGTTGTGCCTCGTTCCCAGAAACGATAGGATCTATGGTTAGCTTCGTAACCTACGAAGTATAATTGCCTAGCCCTATGTTGGCCTTTACTCCTGAGTTGTGCAGGAATGTGGACCCAAGCTGGGGTGCCAAACGTGTGCAGATAATCAAGGTTTGGTCTTCTACCATGCCATATTGTATATGGTATTTTACCAGTAGAAGTATTAACAACTAAATTCAGAACATGGTTTGCACATTTTGCTGCCTCCCCCCACAGTCTATCTGTTAAGCCAGAATCTTGTAACATGGTTCTCATCATGGCTTGTAACGTTTGCCCACGTCTCTCAACAAATGCATTATGTTGAGGCCTATAAGGGGCTGAATGTTTATGCTCAATGCCAGCTGATTGTAGCATATCAACAAAACACTTATTTGTAAATTCAGTACCATTATCAGTAATTATACACTGAACCTTTCTCTTTGTTTTTCTCTCCACGAACTTCAGCCAGTTTGCAAATTGTTGGAAAGTATCTGCCTTTGACTTAAGCAGATAACAAAAACCATATCTAGAGTAGTGGTCCAATATACTTAAAATATAACATGACCCTCCTAAACTTGGTTTCATGGGTCCAATTAAATCAGCAAACACAACTTCCAAAGGTACAGTTGTTTTGAAGCCGTTTATCCTGTTTGCAGGAGTTGCCTTGCTCTTTTCCTGATTACAGGCATTGCAATTCAAATACTTACTACATGGCTTCAGTTTAACTCCCTCTACTAATTCCACTGTTTTACGTAGTGAGTTAAAGTTTACATGCCCTAACCGCCTATGCAATAAATGTATACATTCATCATGTGGCTTCTTGTTCTCACATATTGAGTTAGCTTTAACTGTACTAACCTGGTTACTTGTGAGAACGAATAAACCATTTTTCAAATTTGCAGTTACACAGGTTCCATTCCTCTCAATAGTGCATTGCTCCCCTCTGAATGTTACCACAAACCCAACTTTAACCAATTCCCTTACAGATAACAGGTTGAATCTTAGTTTAGGTATATATAACATAGGTAACTGTTCATCAATGCATGGACAATAGGAATTACCTTCACCAGAGGCCTTCATCCTCCAACCGTTTGCCAGTGAAACATATTGGTTGCTGTTTTTCATATTAACAAACCTCTCTTTCACTTTAGTAATGCATTGTGAAGCCCCACTATCAACAACCCACAATTCATTGTTTCTGGATGTTGGTTCACCAGAAATAGCCAAACCAATGCCCTTCTTAGCCTTCCCACTGCTATTTACATTCTGTTTTCTACCCTTTCTACAGAATTTGGCTATATGCCCTCTAGCCCCACAAGAATAACATTTCTTGACGTTGTAAGCAGTGGTGAATTGCTGCTTCTCTCGTGGCTGTGTTTCTCTCAGCTGGTCTCTGTCACTCCTCCTTCTGGACTCTTCCAGCAGTCTCCCAGTAATGTTAGTCAATGTCAGTTCCTCTCTGGTCAGGACTTCCAAAGAAGAAACATATCCATCATAACTCTCATCCAAAGATGACAGAATAATGTAGACCTGATGCAACTCTGAAAAAATCAGCTCCTTTTCATGAAGCTCTTGAAAAGTTGCCTTCATGTAATTTAAATGGGTCAGCATATCTCCATTCTTCTGCAGACGAGCCCTAAACAGCTTACGCGTAAGGTGTATATGTGCACCCACACTGTCACGAACATAAAGCCTTCGCAAAACATCCCAACACCTTGCAGCAGACTCCTCACCACGAATATGGACAAGCTGCTGGTCATTCAGTGTTAGTCCAATAATGCAAAGAGCTTTCTCATTGCTACGTTTAAAGTTGTCTAACTTCTTTGCATCCTCTTCGTCATCTGGATCCCAAGCAGTAGTATCTGGTGGGTTATTTACAACAGCCCATAGTCCTTCCTTGCGCAAAAGCAAGCAGCATTTTGTGGACCAGGAAACATAGTTTGTCCCATCCAACCGGGTTATCCAGGAGATGCCTGACAACAGTTCCTGTGCCATTTTACACCAAATACAAACTCAGCTAGGAATACTGTGTGTACTTACTCTCAGTACAGGCCTGGGCCCATAACCAGTGTTATGGAATTTATTTGTGCAGAGGTCTCCTTGTGCTACCAAAGAGTTTGCACAGACAAGGAAGGGCACTGAGAGCAGTAAAAGTCACACACAGAAATACACTGAGTTCTAAAAGCAAAAAGTATTTTACTTTGAGGTGGTGTAAAAACAAAAATGCACAGTCAAAAATAAACAGTCCAAGTCATACACAATAGCAACAGTCCAAGGAGTAATCCAAACTACAAAGTCTTCTTACCGGTCCAGAGGTCAATACACAGTTCAGGTTACAACAGTAGTAAACCAACAGCAGAGCAAAAACAGTAACAGTAGAGAGCAGTGAATTCAGAGAGAGAGAGAAGCTACGTTCCTAGCTTCCTCTTATGGCCATGAGAACACTTACACACCCATTGGCCAATTAACAACTTAAAGACATAGCATTATGGTTAATATATTTTCAACCCAACATTGTAGGCTAACACCATATGCCTAACAGACATAATACTTGAAAATGAGTTTAAATGTTGAATGTTGTTTATGTCTATGAAAAAATAAAAATGTGGACCTTTCCAGCATTTATTCAGGCAGTTGTTTCTTTTCCAAACAACCCTTTAAAGTTTTTTTTTCCGTGTTGTTTGTATTGTTTCTCCTCTACAGCTTTAAAGTCTGGATCATTTTTTTAAAAAATATATGCATTATTTTTAATATATATTTTGGTGTGGGAAGAATCCAGAGAAAGAAATATTTTGGGAAATATTAAAAAAGCAGAATATATTTTCCCAAAGGCAGAATACATTTCCCCAAAGGATTATAAAAGCAGAAACCAACCCCCCCACCAAGTCTCTCTGCCCCAAATAGAAACCAGGTCTGCAGAAATGCAGATGTGATAATCTTGTCAGAAAGATTGGAGTCAGGAAGCTTGGATTAGAAAGAAGATCCCTAGAATCAACAATCCCTCACACCAAAAAAATCCAACAGTTATCAGCCACAATCCCAGGAAAGCAAGATATGACCTCTGGGACATAATAGGATTAACCCACCATCATCAGAATACCAGAAAGGCACAGACTCAGGTTAAAGTTCATGTCACATGAACAACTCCAAACAAAAGCCCAAGAAGGTATAAAAACCCACTCCCTACTACATGTGGTCAGTTTTTTTCCAGAGCCATCTTTCTGTCTGCTCTCTTCTTCAATAGACTACAACCTTCTTTCTAAAGTTGTCACCTTGTTGTTTATTCCAGGCTTGGACTGGACCCTGATGAAGATTTTTCTTTCAACAGTGGATCACATGAATATGTGAGGAAAGAAAAAGAGAGAGAGGGAGTGACACATCAGCGATATCCTCTTTGCCTTGCTGAAAATATTTTTTACTAGGTTTCTAAAGGATTAGCTAAACCTCAGCATTTCTAAAGCTATCATTTAATACCTCAAGGCTAACCCAGGTCTAGAAAGACGTTTTCCAGAAACAATGTCATTATGTATAATGGCTTTAATAGCAGTGACCAAATTCTTAGCTCTAACTCAGATTTACTTCCAAAAAAATACTTTTCACTGAAAACAAAGATGTCCTAAATACTTAAGATAGAATTGTGGAACTGAATTTTTACTTTTTGTTGTCACTGACATCTTGTCTCAGAATTCTGTTCCCAATAGTGACTATCAGTTTGTTGCTCCTGTTTTTTGTTTCTCCAATATACCCCAAGTAGATTATTACTTATGCAATAATTTAATTTCAATATAATAATTACATTATTTAAGTTTCATTATGTAATGTGGTAGTTTTGCAATTGGGCAATCTGGCAATTATTTTACTCTCTTGTGATTTTTGGAGACACGATCATGTCTTTTATATGTGAAGTGTAACCTTAGTATCTCTTGAACCAAAGGTTTTGAATCTGATCTCATTTGTATCTGTATCACTCATTTTCCCCCTCCATCACAAAACTGAATACATTCTAATTTTTTTTAATGTATGAAAGCAATTTTTCTTTAAAGCATGATTATCCCAAACTATTTCATATTCCTCATATACACTTCAGAATGTTCATTATCATTCAAAAAGACATCGTTTAAAATATCAAAAACAGAAAAGTTCTGCTTTGCTTTTAAAAATAAGCATTAATTTTCATCCAGTGTTCATGAAAGTTTACGTCATTCTAATTGTAATGTTTAAGCAAGGGGAAGAAAGAGAACAGAGAGCTTGCAAGTCATGGTAATTCTGGTCAACAGTTGCAATCTAAACAACAGCCTCTAATTTTCTGCAAAATTATCAGTAAACGTATCTTGAAATATTTCATATAATTAGAAGAACATGCAGTTAGAAATCATGATAACTACAATATCATGTATAGACAATAGCTCATAGCTTATGTACATGTAAACTCAGTTAGTTTGACTTGTACTTTAGTTTCAGATAATGGTTAGGGGAAACAACAATACAATATTATTGGAGAATATGGCCAGAGAATATCTCTGGAAATTAATCAAGAACTTGGAAAATGTTATTTGGCTTTGAGAAATAACATGCCAATAGATTCAAAGGAAAATCAGTTTTAATCAAAACCCCTTAGAAAACCACAGATCTCAAGATCAGATAGCATAAACCTCGCTCTGATTCTTTATTTTTTTTCCCACTTGGATCTCTATGGAAATTTATGTTTCTAACTATAGATTTGTTGTTTTAATTTCCTGTCTGAGCATAGTGCCATAGTTAGTATATTTCTAGTAACTCTATTCTTTAAATAAGCAATTTGTTGTCCAATAATTCAACATTTCAAAAGACATGTCCAGTCTTTACACATATAGCAGATATTACATTGGGAAGGCTGTGGTATTAACTCTACACATTTCACTATTTGGCACAAATTGAACTCTTTGTCACTGAAGATGTCCTCATTAAATATGACAAGCCTTCCCTAATTTATCTGTGGCTTTTTCCACCAACTGTGTTATTTGTGTAAATAGAAAAGAGAATCTAAACCAGATAACATAAGGAGGATTCTGGGAAAAAGCACACAAACTCCCAGCTATTCCCCGGTCAACACATTATTGCCTCTAAACAAAGTCATGTATTTACATCCCCACTTTGGGCCAATGCTTATTCAGTGTTACCTTCACTTCCAAAGTTTTTTCTAACTTGTTGGCTGATTCCAGGCAATATCCCAAGCCAAATATGTCCAACTACCATGTGATTTCAGTTACCCCAGTCATTGTGGTTATATAAGCCATGGTTGGAGGGACACGGTGGCTCAGTGGGTTAGGACGCTGAGCTTGTCGATCAGAAGGTAGGCAGTTTGGCGGGTCGAATCCCGAGTGCCGCGTAGCAGAGTGAGCGCCTGTTACTCGTCCCAGCTTCTGCCAACCTAGCAGTTTGAAAGCACGTAAAAAAATGCAAGTAGAAAAATAGGGACCACTACGGTGGGAAGGTAACAGCGTTCCGTGCGCCTTTGGCGTCTAGTCATGCCGGCCACATGACCACGGAGACGTCCTTGGACAAGCGTTGGCTCTTCAGCTTTGAAACGGAGATGAGCACCGGCCCCTAGAGTTGGAAACGACTAGCACGCATGTGCAGGGGAACCTTTACCTTTACCTTTACTAAGCCATTTTTGTAAACCTAGCAATTTAATCTTAATCAACATATTATGTGTAAATAAACCATATGTATTTAAATTAAGAAGACAGAATTTGCATGTGTCTTAGGTTAGTTGTTACAGGATGCAGTCTAAGGAAAAATGTAAAGGTATGTACCACTTCTTGGCATTGGGGCTGAAATCAAGTGTATCATACTGGTGTCCTAATTCCAATGTAAGAATGCACTGATTCAGATCATAACCATTGTATATGGATAATAGAAAGTTAACCCCTTCATCATCTGTAATCACCTTCTAAAACAGCATTTCTCAGCCAGACAATTTCAAAAAGTGTGGACTTCAACTCCCACCCATCTTACTTCACCAATTTCTTTTTTTAAAAAAAACAACACCGTCCTACATTCCCCCAAATTGACATGGTTGAGTTTCTTTTTTAAAAAAAAAAAGCTTGAGGCAAAGAGTAACATAGAGTAAAGGATATAAAAGAAGAAAGCTTTTTTCACCCTCCAAATATGACTGCGTCCTATTTAAAATAATAGAAATCAGTATATCTATGTGTGTACATTTGTATGTTTATGCGTTGTATGCAAAATCTTTTAGGCATTATACATTTTATGTATTTTGTAGCTTAATCTCAACTCTAGAGAAAAGGTGGGCCAGGAATAGCCAAAACAAGTATCTGTATGTGCTGCGCTGCAAGATCTGAAGATCTGGGTCCATAACATTAATTAAAAAATGTCTATGGAAATTCTTAGTCATCTAGGTCATGGGTGTCCCAAAGGTGCTTTTTCAGAACTTTCTTGTTTTTCTTTGAAGACAATTTGCTTCTCATCCAGCTCTTCAGCCCCACTATATATATAAGAAAAAAAGTAAAACTTTGCCCAGCTTCAGCTCATGAGGCCAATTGGGAAAATCTGTGACAAACATAAGCAGCAACTAAGGTCTTGGCATAAGCACAAACTTTGGTCTGCATTCTGACCATAGCTAGAATTTTTTTTTAATGTACTCTTTCAGTGTGCTTATCATCAAGTAGCCTAGATTTTGAGCAACCTGTCTTCCCTTTTTCATCCTGTTGTCAAGTGCAAGGATCCATATCTAGATTGGTTCCTACTGCATGATCTGCATAGGATTTACAGCCCAGGAATTTATGCAAAGTAAGAAGGATTTAAGAAGATAATGAAGGTTGTAGCAAAAACAAAGCTTGCATTTGGGAGCACATGCAAGTTATTTGATAGATTATATGTGGACAGCCATTGTACTACAATTATAGCAGGATTGGTCAAGCTTTAACCTTCCAGCTGCTGCAAAAATTATGAGATCTGACATCTTCCAGCATTGTGCATCCTGCTAGGAATTGAAGTTCTGCATTAAGTGAAGGACTCAGATTACCTTATTATATCGAGAGGAATTGAAAACATTATCTTTGGGACAATTTCTTCTGTGCCATTTCCCTGATTGTTCATCCATTCCAGGCTCTATTTAAGAGGAAGATGACATAAGATAGACTTCCCCAGTCCAGGGTCCTCTAGATTTAATGGGAATATCACCTGCTGACTTTTTTCATTTTCTCCTTTCACTTTTCCTATTTAATAAGAATAGACTAGACTAGACTAGACTAGACTAGACTAGACTAGACTAGACTAGACTAGACTAGAATAGAATAGAATAGAATAGAATAGAATAGAATAGAATAGAATAGAATAGAATAGAATAGAATAGAATAGAATAGAATAGAATAGAATATCAGAGTTGGAAGGAATGTTGGAGGTCATCTAGTCCAACCCCCTGCTCAGACAGGAAACCCTATACCATTTCAGACAAATGGCTGTCCAGTCTCTTCTTAAAAATATCCACTGTTGGAGTATCCACAACTTCTGGAGGCAGGTTGTTCCACTGATTAATTGTTCTAATTATCAGGAAATTTCTTCTTAGTTGTAGGTTGCTTCTCTCTTTGATTAGTTTCCATCCATTGTTTCTTGACCTGCCTTCAGGTGCTTCGGAGAATAGCTTGACTCCCTCTTCCTTGTGGCAATCCCTGAGATATTGGAACACCCACTAGTCCTTCTCGTCACTAAACTAGACATAACCAATTCCAGCAACCATTCCTTATATGTTTTAGCCTCCAGACCTCTAATCATCTTTGTTGCTCTTCTCTGTACTCTTTCTAGAGTCTCAACATCTTTTTTACATCGTGGTGACCAAAACTGGATGCAGTATTCCAAGTATGGCCTTACCATGGCATTATAAAGTGGTATTAACACTTCACGTGGTCTTGATTCTATCCTTCTCTTAATGCAGTCTAGAAAATGGTTGGCTTTTTTGGCAGCTGCAGCACACTGCTGGCTCATATGACTCCCCAATTCCTATTTAAAACCCTAATATTTTAAATTAACTATCAAGCTGATTTTCTTCCTAACAACAGGGACAGAAAAACAGGGACAGAGGTATTTATGATTAGTTCTATAAGGGTAAACAGGTATTATCCTGTTCACTACTGCAACTTTTTGTGATTTTTCATTATTTTTGGGGGAGACAAGGTTTAATGCAATTATATCTCACGTGGGATAATTCCCAAAAGGAGCAGCAAAATACAGTTCATTTTCCTGAATTAAGATGGATGATATTTTTATAATATTGTTGAACTCTTTAATCCTGAAATACTATATCCCAAAGCAAAGCTGTTTTCAAGAGCTTTTCCAGTATCATATTATACAGCAGCATTAATGGCCCCACCTGCAATAATAAAATTATTATTTTTAATAAAAAATGATACTTTTGCTTGGAATTTTCTCAAACACAGTTGCTAACTTGGAAGGCAAGTCTGTCTCAAGTCATGCATTGAAACCATTCTCAAATCAGTAGGACTTCATTTCAAAGCAGAACCAGATTCCAGTATAACAAACAGAACAGAAAATGAAATAAATGAAATAAAATGCTGAACCTGAGCTTCCTGCTGACATTTTAAAATCAACCCCTTGTTGAAGAATAAGACCTCTTTCTTTCATCCAGTACCTAAGCTTCAGATCTGATCCATCATCCCCAGGACATCTGTCATCTGAACAGCAGTAATTATTTTGTTTTATTCTAACAAAATGTAAATATCATCATTTTGAGATAGTTAAGAGCCCCCTTGCCCATATAAATCGGTATGTGGTGGCAAGCAAGGCAGTTCTTCAAAAATGGACCCATTTACCTCCATAAGAGTTCTTGAAAGTCAGTTACATGCATGTGGTGTGATGTGCATTAGGTATTTTCACATTGCATGCTCCTTCGTTTTCAGGTAAATCAGAGTTTACTTGATGTTCCAATGTTCTAGGTTTGGTGCCACATTGAACTATCCAGCGGTATTATTCACATTACTCTGCATCTATCGGTATACATAAAAATGCATACATTCTTGTTGGCTGTATCCCAGCATTTGAAATCTATGAAAAAAATCAAGCTTTTTTCATATATGGGTGCTGACTAAAATAAATATATTGGAAGCAAAACCCCATACCTGATTTGCAGTTATGGTTTTCTGTCAACATTTTGAATTAGGGTTGAGCTGGATTTTTGTTTGTTGTTGCTTTGTTTCTTTGGGTAAGGAAGATTTTCAAGGTTTGGGAATTCTGCCTATATTAGTTTTATTGATGGAGAATGTTTCCTCACAATGGATAAGCACAATATTTCCTCCAATGATATCTGAAACTTTATTACTCAGCTAGTACTGCCGTATGCAATCATATTTTACTTCTCTTAATTTAGTGTACTAGAATTATATTAAAAATGACATATTGAACCATAAGCTAATCACATGGGTGAAGCAAAATTGTGGCTGAATACTTTGAGGTTTAGTGTGACATACAAGCCCACACTGTGTCTCATTCTAATGACTATAGGCAGTAGATACAGAACTATTTAACTCTGAGTATTCCCAAGTATGTACATGTTCTGTTTGGTCTGTTCTCCAAAGCACCTGAAGGCAGGAGAAGCAACCTAAAACTAGAGAAATTTCCTGACAGTTAGATCTCTGTCCATCTGTCTGCTAGAAGATTACTCTCCAAAATCAGAACAGAATGGGATTGAATATAATGTGCTGAGGGAAGCTGGCAAGAAAAAGATTGAATTTTAAAAGGGCAGATCTGGCTGAGAGCTGTGGGAAAAAGAATCCAGGGAGGAAAAAAATCCCCAAAGCATCCCTATGGAAAGATAATTGGGTAGTAGTAGTTGCTAACTTTTCCATTCCAAGCCCAGTTTCTCCTCCCACTTAGTGGTAGAAGCTAGAGTGGAGTGTATACAGCAGGGGTCTTCAAACTTGGCCCTTTTATGACTTGTGGACTTCAACTTCCAGAATTCCTCAGCCAGACACGCTAGCTGAGGAATTCTGGGAGTTGAAGTCCACAAGTCATAAAAGGGCCACGTTTGAAGACCCCTGGTATACAGCCTTCTTTATAATCTCAGCATACATATACATATAAAGAAATGCAGCCACAGGGAACAAACAGAAAGGTACACAGAGTGATGCAAAATGTTACTTTGTTACACAGAAGAAAATACAGATGCCTTTTCTAGCTACTAATGGAAACAGGTTAGAAAAAATTCCAGAAGAATGCCTTCCCCCTTATTAATCCCTAAAGCTTATTTTAAAACACTGTGATTTGGTTAGACAAATAAGATCATTGATCAAAGTGGAACATTGATCATGTAAGTAAATGTATTTTTAAAAAGCTAATGTATAATTTTACAATGTTTGGGAGATCTCTAGGTCTACAATTCCTTTACCACCACTACCCCCCCAAAAAATCCCTCTTGCTCATTGTTTGTAATTAAGTCTTTCTGATTTCATTGGGGAACACTGATTTTTTTCTTATTATTATTCTATCGTAAATCCTTTCCTCAAGAAAGGTCTTAAGGTCCTTCTCTTATGATTCTGTACCAAAGGCATACAAATAATATTTGTCTTGACTGATTATTTACCACAGAATCAGTGTCAGCTCTTACTTGCAGAGTGAGCACCTGTTACTCGTCCCAGCTTCTGCCAACCTAGCAGTTCGAAAGCACATAAAAATGCAAGTAGAAAAATAGAGACCACTACGGTGGGAAGGTAACAGCATTCTGTGTGCCTTTGGCGTCTAGTCATGCCGGCCACATGACCACGGAGATGTCCTCAGACAAACGCTGGCTCTTCGGCTTTGAAGCGGAGATGAGCACCAGCCCCTAGAGTTGGAAAAGACTAGCACTTGCTACATAACAGCTATTTTCCAGGATGATCTGTCCCTAGCCTGGTCCATTTTGAAGACCACATAGGAGCCGTGACCAGGGGGGCTTTTGCCCAGGTTCGCCTGGTGCGCCAGTTGCGACCCTACCTGGACCGAGATGTCCCATGCACAGTCACTCATGCACTCGTGACCTCCCGTTTAGACTACTGCAACACTCTCTACATGGGGCTGCCCTTGAGGACCACTCGGAGGCTTCAACTGGTGCAGAATGCGGCCGCGCGAGTTGTGATGGGGGTTTCCCGATACTCCCATGTAACACCTCTACTCCGCGAGCTGCATTGGCTACCAATTGCCCTTCAGGTGAGATTCAAGGTGCTGGTGATGACCTATAAAGCCCTAAATAGCTTGGGTCCGGGATAATTGAGGGAACACCTGCTGCCGGCATCAAGCTCCCTTCGTCCTGTGTGCTCCCACAGGGAGGGCCTTCTCAGGATACCGCCGGTTAAGGAATGCCGGCGGGTTATTCCCAGGGGAAGAGTGTTCTCTGTGGGCGCGCCGGCCCTATGGAACCAACTTCCCACGGAACTTAGGACTGCCCCCGACCTTCGCTCATTTCGCCGGGACCTGAAAACCTGGCACTTCGAGCTGTCTGGCCCAGGCTGAGGGGTTTTTAATTTTTTATTGGGTTTTAGTTTTAAATTTTGGGGACTTGAATTAATTAATTGTTTTAACTGATTTTAATTTTTGTGTGTTATGCTTTTAATTTTCCCTGTAAACCACCCTGAGTCCTACGGGAATAGGACGGTATATAAATTTAATAAAATAAATAAAAAGATAAAAAAATTAGGTCTTCCAATATTGTGCAGCATTGCCACAATAACTGCATTCATCCACTTTCTACTAGTCACTTTGTTCTCTTTCCTTCTACCTTTTCCAGTATTATAAAAAGGTAAAGTTTCCCCCGCACATGCGTGCTAGTCGTTTCTGACTCTAGGGGCCGGTGCTCATCTCCGTTTCAAAGCCGAAGAGCCAGCGCTTGTCCGAGGACATCTCCGTGGTCATGTGGCCGGCATGACTAGACGCCAAAGGTGCACGGAACGCTGTTACCTTCCCACCGGAGTTGTCCCTATTTTTCTACTTGCATTTTTACGTGCTTTCGAACTGCTAGGTTGGCAGAAGCTGGGACGAGTAACAGGCGCTCACTCTGTTACGCGGCACTCGGGATTCGACCCGCCAAACTGCCGACCTTCCGATCGACAAGCTCAGCATCCTAACCCACTGAGCCACCGTGTCCCTTTTACCACGTCCAGTATTATAGATTTCTCTAAAAGCTAGGATTTTGCATTATGGTCAAATAAATTAGTGTTATACAGTATGTGTCCTGAATGAGAACTCTAGGTTGATTTGTTCAATGTTTTAATTTTTTTTCTTGACAATTTGTAGTCTTCTCAGAGGTATTCTCCAACACCAGATATGTAAGGTATGTAATGTAACATAACATCAGATGTGACTAAGGGATTCTATTTTCTCCACGCCACATGAAGAGAGATGTTTTTTAATTGATAAATGGCAATTTCTGCTCTCTAATATCTTCCACAATCATTTGAGGTCAGGAGACATGGATGTAGCCCTGGAATATAAATTCTTGTGGTGAGAAATGAGTTAAATAATGGCAAAAACTCAAATCATTTGAAGCTCAGTATCCTTTAATCCTTCTTTTGGAAGCATTTAAGCTGTCCTTAGAGAAGCTGTACATCAGTCATGAAGATCTCGTATTAAGTGTTCCTCCTTCACTGAGAGTAAAATGGGTCAGTCAAGGTTACGGATTGTAAGGAATCTGAAGTCAATGTTAAATCTAATAGTGTAGATCCATGTTGTCTTAATTACAGTGCTACTAGATTTACTTTGAAAAACATTGAAATGCTTAAAAAAAAGAAGAAAATAACCCACAACCCTTCAAAATTACTCTGTATTATCTCCACTGGGCCAAAATCAGTATATGGACAAGTTTGTACCCCATGTGTTTGCAGTGCAAGCAGATAGGCTTTTATTTGAATTTTCTCACTCTATAACCAAAATGTTTCATGTTTAGTGAGGATAGGGTACTACCCTCCTATTGCCTCTGATTACCCAAGAGAGTCTCTCAGCTATTTGCTTAGCATAATTTTCATGGCTGAAGTTCAAGCCCATCCATCCAATGATGGATAAATGACCATCAGACAAACAGATCTGGCATGAAACGGTTGGCTGATGAAGACTTGCTAGAACAGACCAATCTGATGATGTTTGCCACATCTTTTTTTTGCTATATTTGTATGTTGATAATTAAGATGCCAATGTATTAGTTTATTTGAAAATATATTATTTTTAGAAACAATATACTTACTTTGGAAAGTAAGATTTAAATTGCTTAAGTTGCAGCAGTTGGCATCTCTTGCAGCCTCCTGTTTTTTTAAAATATGTATTCTCTCAGCTTTGTCTCTTTTCATTTATTTATTCCGTTGATTATTGTTCTGTTGGAGGGTCTTGTGGGTAAAATTCTGTGCAGTTGCTCTACATTTGGGAGAAGCATATAAGCACACTTCAGATATTCCCCATGGTTAATATACATACTCAATCATCATTATGTAATGTACACGCGTATGCATTTGATTCATAGTATCTGCAAAGCACCAGTTTAGGACCATTTTCCTAAGTCCCATATCCAATCCTATTCAGTTCACTCAATTTGATCAGAACAAAGTAAATACTTTTGGAATATAGTATTATGGAGATGACTCTTGACCTATCACAATTCTGTTTAAAATGGTTCTTTCTACATTCTACAGTGAGTAACAGATCAATACTTTTTTGCCATTGTCTTTGTTTTACTGTTATTTAAACTAAAAGAACTGGTTGTGACTTTGAACTCTGGATTTTGATGGTGAAATCTAACCAAAGGGAAGCAGTAGCTAAAAATACATTGATTTGTGACATCTAATTATATGTAGAAGAGGGACTTTCATCAACATGATGAAGCAGAAATTTTGCCTTTTCATAATTGTGTCACAAAGTGACACACAAATAAATAAGGGGGGGACATTTGTGCTATGGTGCATGTTTTATCACTTGTGCCATTTCTCAGGTGAATAGATGACTGTTGGTGTCTCCACCGCTCATGAATATTTTTTATCACTAACAATATAGTCTCTTGATCATGGGAAGGAAGACAAGGTTCAACTGACAAGCAGAGAAGATAAAGGTGTGTATTCACTGTTGGGCCAAGTTTAGATATTCTGTATTTAACTTTTGTTTAGATGTTTTGATTCTTATGCTACAATCTTTGGGACAACTTTCCCTTCTTTCACCCAAACTCTTTTGCTGTTTAAAAAGCTGAGAAGAGCTATACTTGTCGCCATCTCCAAAGATGGCAACAAAATCCTAAATGGGAAGCTTGTCCACAACTTCATTCTTTCTGGCTTGAAATGGGCAAGTATGTGCCAGACATGCTCAGTTAAATATAAGTTGGGGTTTTTTTTGTTCCTTTAAACCCATCTGACAAACTTGTCTAACAGAGGTCTCCATCTTACAGTTTGCCATCAGACAATATACCGTCTTTGCTAGTCACAATGCCAGTAATGTAAAAAAAAAATATCCATCCAAATCGATAAAATAGCATAAAATAAAATAAAGTATCCTGGAGGAGCGTCAACATTAGGATGCAACAAGAGAGCTGCACTTTGATTTCTGTAGTGTTTTCTGACCTTGGCTGTTTGCTTACAAATGTTTCATTACTCAACTAGTTAATAATAATAATAATAATAATAATTTATTTATATACCACCCTTCTCCTGGAGGACTCAGGGCGGTGAACAGGGCAACCATATAAAAATACAAAAAATACAAAAGTTAAAAAAAGAATTAAACATATGCCCAAGCTAAAAAACAGTAAATACATATATTAAAAATGACAATAAAAACCCAACCCATCCCCCATCAGGCCAAGCCGGCTTGTTTAAATAAATGCGTCTTCAGATCGCGCTGGAAGGAGTGAAGGTCGGGTGCCATCCGGAGCTCCACCGGCAACCGATTCCATAAATCCGGGGCGCCCACAGAGAAGGACCTCCCCCTGGGGGCCACTAAATGACATTCTCTGATCGGTGGCACCCTGAGGAGGCCCTCTCTGTGGGAACGCACAGGGCAGAGGGAAGTTGATGCCGGCAGCAGGTGCTCCCTAAGGTAAGTTAACACCATCATTGTGAGTGTAGGGCTTGTTCCTTGTCAATATACAATAGCTTGCCTGGACAAAGTTGGTGGAGGTGTACTTTTCTTTTTGGGAGTTCCTTGGCTAGGATATTGTTTTCTGCTTGCTTGTTTGTCTGGTGTTAATCCCTGCTTATCTGGGTTTGGGCTGTTGGAGCAGATGTATTCAGGTCTGTTTCCTTCATAAATTTTTACCTCTCTTAAATGGTAAGTAAATATGATTTATTTCTATGTGTTTCATTGATGGGTGACTTGTCTGAATGCCAAACCTCCAAGAATTCTCTAGCATTTTCAGATTTGCTTGATCCAGAATGCTCAGTTTCCTACTTGCAACAGTGATGGATTTTTATTGTATATTCTGACAGCTCATTGATGTTCATGGATGGACTCTGCTTGTCTTCTTACTTGCCTGTCATACAGAGTGGCATTACAGCCTTACATAATACGTTGCAGTTCTTTCACAACACCCTAATCAAGGAACTGCAAGGAGAAAATCACACCAATTAGCTGCAGAGCAAGCTAATGTATATAATAGGGAGCAAACATCTGATGATGTTACCCTACCTGGATAATGAAACTTCTGCAAGCAAAAAAACCAAGTATAGAGAGTACCAAGGACTCCACTATTAAATTGTCTCTTTTATTTGAGGCTTTGAATTGTTAAGATACCTCACAGACATTGTTTTTCCCTCCGTCTTTAGGGGCCACATCGAGAAAAAAAATAAAATCAGGAGTAAAAGCTCACTGAAAAAGCTGGGAGATGTTGCCACTTTCATTTGAGTTAATCATTACAACATTTCTTCCCCCCCAGTATTTAAAATATGTTTAAGACTAAAGATTCTGAGCAAACAGGAAGACTTTCAATACCTCTTAGGGTAGCTTACACCAATATCACACTTCCAGAAGTTCTGCCTACTTAGAATTATTTGGATTGCATAAAATTTCAAATGTATGCTTTGTATTATTTTGGAAACCAACCAAGTAATGCTGTTCTTCTTCCCTATTCACCAGTACATTATGTTGACTGAACTGAACCTGACATGTACACTCATGACCAATCTTGCCTAAAACCTTATTCAGGAGGGTAGAAAACCATATTTGTAATGCCATAGATAAGATTGTTCAAGAGCTTTCATTTTGAAGTTGCTATTTTTGGAGATTTATCTTTTTTAGATGCAACACATTCTAGAAGCTAAGCAGAATAATACCCTTCTCCCAAGGACATATGAAGACAAAGATACAATTAAATGTGTAGAAAAACGTCAATTTTTAACTGTCCCTCCTCTCCCCTCCTCAGTATAGAATTTTTTGAGCAACTCAGATGGTGTGGTATCTTAGTATTTTCTCTAATTTTAAAATGTGTTTGCATCAACTTAGAATTGTTTCTTTAAGAAACCTATTATTTTTTGGATAATACAAATTAAACTGTCAAGGCAAAATGTAAAGATGTATTTTTAAAGAATACCATGAAGAGGTATATCAGACCTTTTGGTGGTAGATTTTATTAGGACCATACACCCTCGCTTTGTTCAGTAATTTGTAAATAAATTACTGTAGGTTTAATTGTAGGAGACCTATTCATTAGCTCCTTATATTTAAAAATATAGGAGTCTTGATTAATATGCTAAATATAGCTAAGGTGGGTGACAATTAAATGTATTTACTATTAGAAATTGTGAGTAAAAACAAGTCTAGGGACTCTATAGTCATTTCTAGACAAGACTTGATTGTAATTCAAATAATCAAGGTTTTTTCCCTACGCTACCCCACACTATTTTACAATATCTTCCTGCCACTCTGCTTTTAATGCTGTGTGGCTTTTGTCCAGCAATTTACAGTGGCCTTTCAAGCCATGGCCACCAGTAGGACAGCCACCAGCAGCACTGGCAGCCTGTCCCCCTCCCCTTGTCCCTTCCGGGGCATGGAGGGAGAGAGGGAGGGAGGGAGGGAGGGATGGATGGAAGGAAGGAAAGAAAGAAGGAAAGGACAATGGGGGGGGGAGGGAAGGAAGGGGGGACAATTGAAGGGAGGGAAGGGACAATGAGAGGGAGGGGAGAGACAATGGGAGGGAGGGAAGGCGCCCACCCCAATCCCACCCCCTTTACCAGAGACCCATGGATCCCAACAGCCCCACCCACACACCCCACAGGCACCCCACAACATGAGTGATGAACTGGCCAGCCCCCCCCATTGACTTTGTCAAAGTTGCAAAAGGTGATCACATGACCTTGGGACACTGTGACCATCATAAGTATGAATCAGTTGCCAAGTATCCGAATGTAAATCATATGACACTGGGGATGCTGCAAGTCATAAGTGTGAAAAATGGTCATAAGTCACTTTTTTCAGTGCTGTTATAATTTCAAACAGTCACTAAGAAAAATTTGTAAGTCGAGGACTACCTATATCATTTTTTTCTTTTTTGGTCATCAGGTTTTTGACACCTTGCAAGGCGACTGGTGGTACTCGAAAATTGCCTTATCCTAAAAGTGGTACAATGGGTGAAAAGGTTGAAAAGCCCTGATCTAGACCATATATTAGGTTGCCCACAAGATTGCTTGAGGAACACGGTGTTCAAGGTTCGATGATTTCTAATTTATTTCTTGTTAGATATTTGGGAATTTGAAATAATGCATTTTTTATTTTAAATATGTATAGCCATATCATAGAATCTTGTACTGTATACTACAACCTCTGAGTAGGTGATGTGAAAGAGTATCCTGAAGAAGCAAAGTGTAATCTTCTCCGTCTAAAATTCCTTTCCTACACAATTCATTTTAGCATTTGAAAATTCTCTGCACTATCCCAAAGTACCTTATTTTCTTCTACATTTTCTTTTTCACTGTGGAGTTAACTGTATTGGAATAAGTCTGGGGAGACCTACCTTAAACCATGCAGGCTATATGACTTTGGGCCATTCACTATTCTTAACCCAACCTAGTCCACGTTTGTGCCAAATAAAATAGAGCAGCCATAGCCATAAAAATTGTACTATAAATCTGGTTTTCCCTCCACCTTGAAAAAATTACCTGATGTTATAAGCCCTGTTTCAACATTCATCAATATTTGGTGTGTAATAACCCTGCTGCCAAAAGCATTTTAAAACCATCAGCTGCTGCAGGCACCCAAGTGTTGAATGTAAATATTTGTAGCAGAGACTTATTATTAATTTTCATTTGAGCCACAATCCTGCATTATAAAGATTTTTTAATTCACATGCAAGCCACCCTAATCTGGCTTTTGCATCTGCAGCATCTGATTTAATGTGAGTGATATTCATGGGGAATTATTCAGACTATTCCCACCTTCAGCATTTTTTATAATGAAAATGGAACAGGACTATAGTGGAAGGATTATGTGCATTTACATGCTCAACAGAAACAGTATAGGAAAGTTACTTTCTTTGGGCTCTCAGGAATACTTCATTTGCAGTATTCATTCTTCATGACACTATCTAATCAAATTCCATTGGTTTTTAGAAGCCAAATACAATATTTTACTTTAGGTCTTAATAATGTTTAATATAACTGACTGGCCCACCTACTATTTTATTCGCTGATCTCTTATCTAAGCCTGTGTTCCTCTTGATACCTCTTGTTTTAAATATGTTTTGGTCTAAAATAAATTATCACTAAAAGTGTGAAAAGACAGTAATAGAATAAAATTTAGGCTAGAATTTTATGATGCATTTTCTTAACTAAAGCCTCTGGCAACAGAATTAAAAATCACTTCAATAACTAACTGATAACTCCTAATCCTATACATAGGTGTTTTTTTTTACAGTTTCGTTCTGATTAATTGTGGCATTTCACAATATTCTCCTAAGCCCTTCAGTGATTTGAGTGGAAGCTTTGGAGAAAATTGCTCACCATGTTATGCAAAAAGAAAAATGCATTCCTTTAGCCACCATTAGCACCTAATGCAGATACATGCATATTTCACACATATACTGATTGGTTAGATCACAAGAGTTTAGGGTTATTTTATTTCCTCCTAAACTCAATCATATTAAACAAAGGAGAGAGGCTGTTTTATATCTTCAGACATGGGGAAGAAATAACTTGGATGAACAAAACATTTCCTTTTTCGGTTGAAAAAAACATTTAAGCAATATTTTCTCTAACTCTGCACCCTCCATCTACATTCCCATCAATACTACCTCTCAGTAATGCTGTACTATGCCTTCTGTTTATTTCACGCATGATGCGTGCTAGGAGAGGGAATCAGAGGAATTAATGACTAACAGCCTTAGATTCATGGTTCTTGTCTTCATCATTCCCAAACAGACGGGCTTGGGTTGAGATTGAAACTCTGCAATTACAAAGACCAGATTCAGTGAGTAAGATAAGGGAATAAGCATAGCAATCTGCACTTAACATATATAACAAAAGTATTACTTAACATTATTTTAAAATAATTACCGATAACCCTATCTAAGCAAGCCTTGTATCGTACATTGGGTCAGTCCTCGAAGATTTGCTGGAAGTGCTTGTATTTCTGGCCTGTGTTTGGAAGCCTGATGCACAAGCTCTTTATGCCTTTTTTTCCCCATAGCACCATCATGCTTCTATAGTAGAATGTCAGAGAACCATTGAGCTGAGTATGGTATGCTATATTGTCAGCATAATCTTTCTCAGAATTCATGGGATTGAAGAATGAACTACAGCATTCCAATGCAAAGAATCTAATAATTAGAGGATAGAAGTATATATGGCAACTTCAACTTAGTTTTTTTTCTAAGCCAGGCCCTGAAAATAGTCATTACATGTACAGCTATTCATTTTTTAAAAAAAGTTTATAAATCTTGACCTGTTTGAAATCATCCAGTAAACATCAAGGAAAAGCAATAAAAGATATAGAGGTAATGCATATATTTAGGACTAACACCAGTATGAGGTACTCTTCAGCAATTGCTTGAGGGACATTTGCCATCACCCACATTGAGTCCTGTGGCATTAAAAGCAGCATCTGATAACTGAGCAGCCTCCACAATAGCCTGAAATTCTTTGATATTAAAGCATTATGGGAAATCAAGTTTGACCCAACTGCCCAACATCCCTAGAATTACTGCTGTCATTTCTATTTACAAAAGGCCAATTTGTACACAGCTGTGCACCATGTTCTGCAAGGCAGTTTAAAATTACCCGTAGCATTTGGAACTACAGAGCACCGTATTTTGTGAATAAACTGTCAAACCTGATGTCTCATGCTATTAAAAAACTGGATATGCTAATGAGCTTCAAACTGAATTAATCTAGGATTCATTTTGTACGAGCCTTTTAGAAGACTAATGCAATCTCTTCTATAATGACACAAAGTGTGTAGGAAAAGAATTATAGTCTAGTAGTTTCAAAAACTATGCCTGTTTGCCTGGTTACTCAAAATATTAAGAAATAAAGCTATTTTAGTTCATTAAGAAAAAAAGGATTACTAAAATTATTCTTCAAAATGAATAATTATAAAAATGGCCTGGCTCCCCAAGGTTTCTTGAACATATAATATTCAAAATATCTGAAAGAGGATTTCCAGCCAATGTCAAATGGATTTAATTCTAATCATTTTTCTAATAATGTCAGCATCACCAAACTGTATTTCTTGCTGCTCAATGTTGTATCTATTTCCATGTTTATGGGTTTTAAAAATGTTTTTAAAAGTTCTATAAAACAATTTTCATTTTATTTTTCAGGCAATGTTACAGAGACCTCTTTTCTATAGAAAGGTTGGAAAGTCTATCTGGATAAACAGCCCTTGTTTTTAAATTATGACTAAACCATAGTTTCTCCTCTTATGCTCTCTTTGGTATTGAAAGTATATTATAACAGAATGCACTTTAGTTGTACATTATTTTATTATAAGCTTGCTCCTCTTTAAGAATCCTAAAACTTACATGTAGAAGATATAGCTACTTCTTGTGTATAATCAACAACTTTATGCTTTAATGTGTACTATATTTTATAAGCCATTAACGAGAATCATTAGTCTTGTAACAATTTGTTTTATTCCTTAAACAACTGCTTTTAAAACATAAAATGAAACAATATTTAGAAATTACAAATTGTATTTACTGGTAGGTGCACTATATACTGTATAAAAATTCTATTTATTCTGCTAGCTTAAGATTTAAAATAAATATTATTTATACATTTAGCTACCACAAACAAATAGTATTATCAGGGAAAAAAATAAGATGAAGAGAAAATATACTACAAATATAGCACATATTGATCATTTCATATTAAAGGGATGTATTTCACAAATCAATAAATAGGGAATTAAAATGTTCAACTCCACAGTCTGCAAGTTAGTTAAACAAGCATAATTAGATAAAACCCAATTCAGTTAACAATAAAAAAATGAAAAAGTATCAAAAGCCAAGAAATCATAAGATGTTTACATGTCACACCTAGTATAACACTTTGAACTTCACTGATATTATTTACAGAATGCCTATGCTATTTCTGAAGTCTCTGTAATGATCCAAGATAAATATTACTCCTGGATTTTTGAAAAAACATTGATGAAGATCTATGGGTGTGACTGGATAGAGGCCTCTTATTTTTCTTCACTGAAACATACTTCTCTTCCTTAGGAGGAGGCACAGGGATTGGTTTCCAAGGTATGGGGTTATAAAAGGCTGGAGCTGGATAGGCATTTCCATCTGGGTATGCTGAAAAGTTTAGAAAGCAATAGTTAGGAACTAGTGTACAGGCTAAACTTCACTTTCAAACTGAAGAAAATAGTGGATTAATTATAAAGTATTTGATAGCCTGACAAGTCACAATAAAATGAAGATTTAAAGAGCTTTTCTTGACTGATTTATCTGGCATAAAATTGCACTTTTTCACCTCATCTACCTAAAGGCATTGATACTCCTTTCAGCTCTGGTCTACAATTTGCGTCAAGTTCTTTCAAATATTAATCAGAATTTTACTTTTATGACAGCAGCACTTACGGTATGTAGACGTTTTTATATTGTTTAGCAAACAAAAAAGACCATCATGCCCCTAATCATATCTTCCTTCAGCTGCATCTGTCCTTTCTCTGGGATTCTGTAGTTTACCTCCACCCCTAGCCTGGTTGGTCCCAGGCAATCCAGTAATCATTTAATTATTAGGCTGTGTGATATTATCCTGTATTTATCTTCACTGGAAAGAAAAAGAAACCTCTATGTCTTTCTCTTTCTTCTTAGGCTAGGAGGATTTTTTTTTAAAAAAAAAATCTGTTGTAACTGGTAACAGCAATACAATGTGACATATTTTAACCTATTTTCTACATATAATGAAGTAGGTTATATTTGTAGGCATATGCAGATCTCTATGAGGTCACCGGTATGCTGTTAAGTACGCTCTGAAGGCCTGCCTTAGCACTTAAATGTCCCTTCACATCCAAAATATTTACCACCTGGCTAATTAACATTTTAAAGAAAACTTCTGAAAAATGAACATTTCTATACAAGTTGAGGATATGTTGGGTTATAGTAGTTTATTGACTACTGATACAAACTTGCAAGTTTCCCATTGACATAGGCATAGCTAGCAGAAGCTGGGCGGGGCTTGTTTTTAGAATTCTGCAGCCATTCTTTGAACATCCTCTCTGATTTTTCTTTTTTCTCCTGTAATTCAGCTTCCCGTAGCTTTTCCTTTTCCTGCAAAAGTAACAGGCATGTAACCATATCTAAATACAAAGTGCCTTGCAACCTGCAAAGATATATTTCATCAAGGTAATTGACTGCTCTAGAAACAATCGAGTTATAGTTACACTTTTAAGTCATGCTGATCTGGATTATTTAAGCGCATGCTTAATTCTCACACCAATATAAAAAGTTTTATAGGGCTTGTAACCTATAGTGAGTTTAAATTTTCCATACCAGATTTAAAACCAGCAATACGTTTACAATTTAATCATTATTCTGAGTATATCAACACACAGCATCTACCTTCTTTTGGTGGGACTAGGGTAGCAGTACACTGACTCGTAAGGTAATCTTTAGATTAGAGATGCTGGCTTCCATAAAATGTGGGCAATGTTAGGATATGATTGGGTTTAGTTGGCCTATAACAGGGGTGTCAAACTGGCGGCCCATGGGCTGGATGCGTCACACACAGGCCACACCCACCCTGGCTCCACAAAGGCAAAAACATCGATACGTCACGTGACATGATCGAGTTTGACATATGTGGCCTATAACAGCCAAATCTGCCAAAGCCTACTGGGGGCAATTTAACCTAACAACATAGTCTATTTTTTCCTTATTAAAAAGGAATTGGCTTTTGTTTTTATGTTGAATTGTTCTCTATTATAAGCTACCAGATCTGTGTTGTTTAAGTTGGATAACTACATACATTTTATAAATAAATTATCAAAGTTTTATGAAAGTCTCAGTAAGGTCAATGTTCATGGCTGCACATATTTATGATTATGTCACATGAAATACTGCAATTTGGAATGTAAGAAGAATGCAAGGTTAAAAAGCATAAATTAATGAATGGAAGTTTTAAAAATATATTTTATTTGTAAAAATAACAGAATAGGGACACACACTACAGCAGGGGTGTCAAACTGCCGGCCCATGGGCCGGACGCGTCATCCGGAATCCGCACCCACCCCATTGCCAGCAATGGCAAAACTCTCCTGATACGTTG
This sequence comes from Vipera berus, assembly GCF_964194415.1. Taxonomy (NCBI): domain Eukaryota; kingdom Metazoa; phylum Chordata; class Lepidosauria; order Squamata; family Viperidae; genus Vipera; species Vipera berus. Next base: position 92,247,478 of record NC_138202.1, read on the forward strand.
CACGACATCACATGATGTCACGAGTTTGACATGTCTGCATTAGAGCTAAAAGAAAGTAGTCTGATTTTCTGGAATGGAGTTGATAACTACAGGAAACTTTGCAAACCATTCTTGTTTCTTCCATGACCATATACTGCTTTATGTTCTTTAAACTACTCGTCCCTTTCCAAGAAATTTACCAATTCCACCAAACTATAAACATTTTGGTCTTCCTTTTCACCAATTTCTCTAAGAGGGAAGAGCATAATGAATGTGTGTATATGTATATAAAATTATTTCAGCTACCCTTTTATTTAACTGGTTAATCATTTTACAGCAGTTACTGTATTAGCCACATTGTAACAAATATTTCAGGACAATATATACAACAACAATTTAAAACTCAGCAATAAATGAACACAGCACTAAAATATAAAAAAAAAATCTCAAAAGAGGCAGATTAGAAAGCCTAGATTAACATTTATATAAAGAAAACCCTATGCTGAAAGATACTGTCAAATATGCAAAATGAGTTGTTGTGAGAAAAATATTCTACAAGTGTTATTTCATCACTGAAAACATACTTCCCCATTTCTCGTAACTGTGGATTTTTTGTGCTTCAGTCTTAAACCTAACAAGCAAGATCCAATTATCTTTAACCAGAATAAACAGGAAGAAACTCATTCTTTTTTTAATGTAATTTACACCAAAGAAGTTCAGTTATAAGTTTTCTTGAAATAAAAAGCTAAATTAAACTTACTTTCTCTTCTTTCTTTTTTTGAAGATCTTCACTGTTCTTTTTCCTCAGCCATTCCTTATACATTTCTTTTGCTTTTTCCTTTAGCTGTATTTCCTCAAACTCTTTTATTTCCCTTTCTCTCATTTCTTTTTGGAGCTTACGCTGTCTTTCTTTTCTTTCCTGCATTAGTATTATTTTAGAAAATATAGGTAGAACTATTATTACTCAGAAAATCTAAGTTCTTGATATCCTGGGCATTCATGAATACCTACACCTGAAAGGTATGTGGTCCCAATGCAGATTTACTACCTGGCTTATATACCATGGCTATTTATAAGGATACTATACTCTTCTTTTGCAAACTGACATCTTGGACATGATTCAATGAAAGAAGAAATATTTCATTTCCACTTTCTTCTGGAAGACTATGGGACTTAATGTAGCACTTTTTCATTTTGCTAGTTACTGGTTTTATGACAACTATTTACCATTTTAACCAAGAAACTTTGGTTATGTATGTGCTGCTGTATGCAGAAGAGGTACACTGGTAATATACAACTTATAAGCTTCCTCAATTGAGCATACAAAAAAAGACTATTTTCATATTTGTAGGCTGATTAGGTAACACCTGGCTAAGATTACTCATAAAGGGCCATCAATAAACAATTACAGGAAAATGCATGTGACCATCTCCATTTTAAAGGCCCATTGGCCATCTTCAGCCTCAGTGGATTTATATAATGTTTTGTCATTTTATGCTATGATTTTTTTCATGTATTTTTTAATAAATCCATTCATGAAATAAGTTTACCCATGAATATTAATATTACAACTGTGTTTCATGTACAAGATAATTGTGATTGTTTGGTTTATGTCATGCCCAAATTAGCCAAGGGAAGACCAAAGTAAGGAAAGAGTGGGTCAGTGTCTTAAATATTCATGCTACTGCTCAAGCTTGTTTCAGAATGGCTGACATTAAGAATTATTATTTTTTACCATTTATTGTTATCGCTGGGGGAGGGAGTTACCGTTTTTTGTTTTCTGTACTGTATTTTCACTGCTTGTAAACTGTGAGTGAGTAGGCAGCCATATAAATTTCAGAAAGAAAGAAAGAAAGAAAGAAAGAAAGAGAGAGAGAGAGAGAGAGAGAGAGAGAGAGAGAGAAAGAAAGAAAGAAAGAAAGAAAGAAAGAAAGAAAGAAAGAGAGAGAGAGAGAGAGAGAGAGAGAGAGAGAAAGAATCCCACTTTTATTATTTTTATAAATAATTTTCCTCACAACTTCAATCTCATGAGTGAATGACTGGCCCAAAGTCACCCAGTTAGTATTTCATGCCTAAGGTAGGGCTATAACTCACAATCTCTTGATTTCTAATCTGATCCTTAACCACTGGACAATATTCCTTATTAAAACGTATATACAGGTAATCCCCAAGTTACGAACATTCCCTTAGTGAACGTTATGCGATAAGCGCCCCCTAGTGTTTACGAGCAAGTCCCCAAAATACAAATGGGTGAAGGAAACCTTGGAGGCCTGTTCCATCACTAGCCCCCCCCTCCCGGCCTTCCCCACGCTGAGAAACCTCATGTGCACATAACAAACTGCGCATTCGCCCACACATTTGATTAGCGAATGTGTGGGCGAAAGCAGGGAGCGATCTTGTTCAAGGTACAAGATTCATTTCTACGAATTTTTGAGTTATGAATGGAATGGGTAGGCTCCATTACATTTGTAACTCGAGGACTACCTGTATACCTTTTAGATTATTAACCTGGTCTGTTGACATTAGCCCGAAACAACCTATGTACCATTAGAGTTTAACTATCTCTAAAGCAAAATACCGAGCAGCAGCAGCACAACATATCATAACATCAACTCTGCATACCTGAACATGCCAAAACTAGTATGGTTTGTGCTTTGTATTTAGCAAAAGCAGTCTGAAACCTCAGTTAACAAAACTGACTTTTCCATTTGTCTGCAGGCCTCCAAAGGAAGGAAATATAGCAAGGTACAGGTGGCAAACAAAAAATTACAACGTAATAGTGAACATAGCTTAATTATTTTATTAATTTCCCCAAAATAAAGAATTTAAAACACTCTATACTTACTTTACAAAACAATTTACTAGTTACATAACAGTTCTTATGTGTGTTTTTTTCTTGTTAAATTTGCAGTTAGAATTTTAGCCTAGTTGTTAAAATTTCCCCTGGACCATTGCCATTCTGGGATAATTTGGCATCTTCTGGAAGGTAATCATTGCAGATAAAACAGGTCTGTCTTATCTGGAATGTCATGTCTGGAGCCTTCAAACTGCATCTATTTTGGATGATTTACTTTCAAAAACTGCTAAGCTACCCCAGTGATAGCATGACCTGGAAAAAGGACTGACATTTTACCCATCTGTAATTGATGGTTTTGGAATCTTTCTGGTATAATATATACTGGTCTTAATCTCAGCGTATGTCTTGGGGGCTTCCAAACTGTGTGGGCAATTTGTATGGGCAGTACTCAAAGGTTAAGTTCTATCTACTTCATATTTTCCAAATTTGCAACTTCCACATATCCCAAAATTCTTAGCGACGGCTGGGAAATTCTATAAACTGAAATCCCACTAGAAAATTGCCAAGGCCTAGGAAACATTCCTATACAGCAAAGAGTATTCTGAACTACTTGCAAAGTGCATAAAAATAATTGTAAATAATGTAAGTATAAGCCAAATGATTATCATTTGGTTATGAATTATATAAATTGTGTTTAAGTCTCATGCATTTTCCTGCCTAAAACTCAAATCAATAGAAAACAGAATTTAAACAATCTTTAACATTAAATTGGCCGAAAGCAGGTATTTTTAAGAAAAGAGTTTTTAAAAGAACCAACAGGAATTTCTATTTAACCATGAGCAATTTTCTTCATTAGCAGCACTGATACTGAGCAAACTGCTACCCAGAACAAAAGTCCTCAGGATGACAAATGGAACCTAATTCTGAGAATATACATATGTTGGTCTGTTATTAGTTAATTGATCTTAATCACTGTTATTAGCAAAATAAGGAAGGTCACATTTTCATCCTATGGGGAAGGAAATACATTAATTCCTGCTGAATAACCAAAATAAAATCTAACTAAAAATCTACAGTGGACTTTAAAAGCTTAGGAACTAAAATATTATTTTGGTCCACATTAAAATAGATACTATATGCCATTTCACAAACATAATATAATATATAACTGAAAGAGAAAAGCAGTTCCTCACCCTTTTCACCTCTTCATTTTTTTTCTGGACCCACTGTTTGTGTTTCTCTTCAGCAATTAATTTTTTTCTCTCTCGTTCTTGTTTTTCCTTTGTTTCTTCAATTTGTTGATTCATTTCCTATTGAAAGAGATGGAAATTACTCTTTGCTTCTTGATTGCTTTGTATAAAACACAGCAACTTTGGATCCAAATACAGTTCCCATTGCAAAGTACATGACAAATTCATTTTATTTTAAAGTAACAAGTTACCAGAAACATTTTTGCTACACGATGTTTTGTTGTGATGTGTGTATTTAACTTATCATAAAGTTTTCTCTGATGAATGAGTATGCAGTTGTGTAAGGGGCTATATGGATGAAAAGTTAATGAATATCTTGGATGTTTTGTCCTTCCAAAACCTGTAATCTAAGCTTGTCTTGATGAAAACAATAAACATTGAAGCAAGTCATTTCTAGACAGGCTGAAATTCATGTTATGAGACATATGTCCAAATGCTTGTTCTCTTCAGAACCATGAGGTGCCATTCTCCTAGTCACCCCAAAATGTACTCAGCAGAAAAGGGTTAATCTTATTTTCTTGTCAGAGGCAGGGTATGACCTTGGCAAACTGCAGAATTGCCTTGACTTTTCTTTTCAACTGTCGCACTGATACAATGTGTTCGTGCATTTACTGAACATGTTAAATGTATTCATTTTAGTTCTGACTGACTGGGGACTATGATTTATATTGGCATCAATGTTCCTTGTTGAGAAAGATGAATTCTCCTCTGAGAATTAGATTAGAAACCCCAGTTTGTGCAGACACCGAATACTTAAATCAAACTTGATTGCTCCTCCACTCAAAAATGAACGAATCATCACGGTAAACATAGATAAGGATCCCACGCTAAACACGGATAAGGATCCCACAAGGGACTCAAATGTCTGACCATTATTGCCATTACATTTGTGAACACTGTGGATATTGTATTGTTTGATCAAATGTAAGGGCCTTGAATTGAAGCTGCTCTTTTGTATAAGCAAACCTGCAAACTGTACAGTGAGTGCTTCAGTTCCCTACTGTCAATTTATGGCACCCTGAAAGCAAGTCTTCTATGTTGTCGTGACCACCCTGGAGGAGCCTGTCTGCCATGGTTTGGTCAGTCTTGGCTCTTTTGACTTTTCTGAAAAATTTAAAATTCTGACTCTTTCTTCAGGTGTTAGGGCCAAAATATTAATAAACTTTGGTTTGTGTTTGGTTTGCTTGACTGAAAAGTTTTTAACTGGCATCAGTTTTTGCATTTTTTTAATGTAAGGTGTTATGCTTGTTCTCTACCAGGAGTTGATTCAATATGAGTGGTCACATAAATAATAAGATTAGTAAGTTGTTATTAATCTCTTATTCAAGTTCCCTGCATGGAAGAAAGCAAGATTGTGCAGGACTGTTCTACCAACCTAATCTTTCTGCCTTTCTCACGTTTCTGCTCGGGATATGTGAACAAGGCATGATCAATTTAGTGATATCAACATCTCTGTATAATTATTGGCTACATTCAAAGGTTATGATGTAATGAAGATCTCACTGACATGGATTGGGCTATATAATGCTCTAAGCCATAATGCAATTGTTTTTTTTTTGTTTAGCATATTGTGTAAACCCAGCTCTTAAGATTGGTAAACATGTTTTATTTAATGTAAACATGTTTATTGTTGTAACCATAGCTCATAACACAGGGGATGCCATAAAATACATTAAACCAGAATGAAAATATAAAACAGAGCAATAGAAGTATTAGAAGCAAAAATGTTACAATAAAGTCAAAGCTGCAACTAAGATCTTAAGTATTTTCAAGTGTAAATGACAACAACTTGTTTGCTGACTGTTAGAAACACATTTGAAATCTAGTTTAATTTTGCAAGGTTTGAGGCCTTGAGTTCATCTGTCATTAATAATTTGGGCCTGATCCCATTGTAAATGAAGCAGTGAAGGCTATAATGGGTATCTTCCACTTGCTCAGCACCACCACGAGGGTAGAGGCACTGTTCAATAGGGAACTTACAAAAACACTCCAGAGGGCATGGCTTGCAGGCAAGCGATGCTAAAGTCATTCTCAGTGAAGAAACTGGTTATTTTAACCAGGTACTGGGAGAAGCTTCTATGTTTTCCATAATGACATCAAAATGAAACTTTGGACGATTGTACTACTATTAAAACATGATTTGTGGCTTACTGCAATGTTTCACTCCAGCAACCATTGCTTAATTTAATATTCCACGTTTAACAAAATTGAAGAACACATGTGAACCAATTGGTATCCTCCTTTCTTTACTTAACAATGTTTTGGACTTAGGGAAAATTATTTCTTGAGCCTAGGCCAAACTGACTTCCTAAAGATTGCTCAGAATGTTTTAAAATAAATTAAAAATTTAGAGCATCGTGTTTTGTTCTTTGCCAAAAGTCCTGATTTTTTTTTCTTCATTTACTAGAATTCAAAACTGGCAAACTGAAAGAAGATTTACATTAAATAGATAATAGTTATGACAATAAATTCTTTCATCAGTCATTCAAAAATTACTACTGATTTACAGTCAAAAATGTCCATCAGCATAGATAGCATTGGGATGATAGAATTTTTCCTAAAATGCAGGTAGTGCAAACAATATTGAGACTAATATAAAGACTGCATCATCTGAAAAAATAAAGTGGGACTATTATGAATATTACTAGAAAATAAATTCATGAGCAAAAAGGGCACTAATACAAAACTTTTAGAAATAAATTTAGTTTTGAAACGGACAAAAGCTCAACATATTCCTCTAACAGTCATGTAACATACTACAGTTTATCACAACATATGTCAACCATAATATAGTCAACCATCTCTTATCCCAGATCATATAACTTCACTTACTCATGAACAGCACACATTCTTTTGTGTGTTAAAGCTTCAATACAGATGTGGGTAATTTTTTTTAAAAGCATTAAAATATTTTAAATTTAAATGTTTAGGAGGGAGTTGGTTAAGTAAAATGCAAGTAACAGCTTCTATCAAGCATAATATAAGTACAACACAATAAAAATATGCACAATTAGTAATGAATCAGGATATAATCAGCAAACAAAAATATAAATATAAATATATCAAAATATAAAAAACAATCTGTATTTAAAAATAATTGGGAAAGTATGCATTTTGATGTTTCACAGTCTATTGCTACTAACTATAAAGATAATAAGCTATGTATTCACCTCCAAAGCTTTTGCTTGAAAACGAGCACGTAGTTCTCTCTCTTTGCAAAGGAACCATTCTTCCCATGGTGAAAGATTAGTATGAGCAGGTGAATGTTTATTTGTATCTTTAATTTGTTCCAGACTGTGAATTGACAAATAAGAAATCAGATGCAATAGTGTTTATGAATACTATTTTAAAATAAATCTGCTTTTTAAATAAAACAAGAAACAAGTAATATTATGAATAGTTCTTTACAATATTACTATAATTATGGGACTTTACCCAAAGATTTCTGTTTGCTACTGTGTAGGCTTCTCTCCCTTTAACATTCTCCATGAAATTCTACAAATCTGCTTCTGTAGGAAAACAGAAAGTGGTCACAGGAAAGAGAGAAAAATTGTATTATAATGAAAGTCAGTATAACCTTAGTAGATTTCATCCACTGTTATACAGAGTTCCATTCATATAGCACAATACCTCTCTCCTCCTGTATACAGAAATATATAGCAATAACTAATAAATTCAATTGAAATGAAACTGTTTTCCTCCAATAAACTTTTTTTCAATGTATACTGGTCACAGAAGATATGGCTTTTCTGTATTGCATTAGTATGCTGTAAACATTCATTCAGAGTGTGATCAATGCATATATAAAATATTGTACTCAGATATATGCCAAACAATATCAAAGCCCAAACCCATCTATTTCAGAATTGCAGATTTTTCATAATTATACTGAGTAGAGGGGAAAATGATATGATTACATTCATGATTTGATCTAAATATTTATTTTCAATATATGTGAAAATTATTGTCTCTAAACTCAATTTTAGTTAAAAATGTATATTATCATAAAAATGATAATCAGGACATTTCATCTATGACTAAGATCTTTATGATACAGTAAAATAAGCTCTGATTCTATCGTATCACATTGTTTGCTAGCCTATGAGTATGCAATTGTTACCATAGTACCCTGGACTTTTTGAAGCAACCACAGTATTCAGATGCATGCTTTTGATTTTTAGAGGTGCAACTAAGTATGCATTAAGTTAATTATACTATGACTTTTGAAATTAACTCAAATGATGAGGCCTTGTGATAGAATACCAATATTTGTTTCGCTAAAACATTAAATTAATGTATAACGGTTATTAATTTGAAGGTGCAGGGGGAAGGTGAGTAAAGTTTCTGTCCAGATTTTTTTGGCTGGGAGATGATCTTAGATGAATGTTAATGAGTAACTTTAATTCCTCAAACACATTAAACATAAATACAAAATGATAAATACTTAAAATATATTGTAATCCAAGAACATTCCTTTTTCTATTATTTTTAATACACATACACTTGCTACACTAATATCAGTAGACATCATTTTTCAGCCTTCCAAACTGGGTCTCTTTCAGAGATCCATGGTCCAACTATGCAGGAATTCTCTGAGGTGCAGTCTCAACACAATTGTTTAGGGAAAGTGATTCCTAAATCAGGAAGACCATTATTGCAGTTTACGTCTGATTACTTTAACAGCTTTGTTTTCCTTGCCTTTATACCACTTCATGTTTAATCAAATCAATGCCTTTATATAATAGTGCTCAACTGATTTACTTCTTGGATGTGAAGTACTTGAATATCCACTTTATTCTTACTTCTTAAAATTTTAGTAATCACTAAGCTTGTTTTCAGTTATTTATTGATATGACGATTTTAACTTTCCAACTTGACACACATGCACCTTGTCTATGGGAAACGAATATCCAATAAATCCCTGGTAAAACACAAAATAGAAATAAACTTCTAGGGAAGAAATTGGATTTCTAAGTATTATATATTTGTAGGATGTATATAAACTGCTTCAGTCTAATATGGCTCTATGCAGTATATAAAGCAGAAGCCATTTTTCTCCTATAAATTAGTATAGAATCTGTGTGTAAAATTGTGAAGATTAGTCTTTGGGGCAAATACGCCATTAACCAACCTAAGGTGTTTAAAAAAATACTACGAGGCACTTTCCTGCATAACAGATGCCACTTCCAATGCTTTAGGGTTAACTTTGATGACACTTTATTGGGGCAAGAACAAACAGCAACACTGCACAATAGAACAAAGGGGATTTTTTGCCAGTTTTGCAGACTTCTAGGCTCTGTCCAGTAGTCATATAACTCCTTGTTTCAGTTTGGGACGCCTCAGGGCAGAGGCGTTTGGATAAACAAAATGCTTTCCACCAATATTGAACACAGTTTTCCAGTGCCTTCCAAACTATTAGCTTAATCAAAAAAAAAAAAAAGGAACAGAAAAGAAAAGGAGCCTCATGGAAGTATAAAATTGCACTGCGAGTGACACATTACCTACGGTGGTGTTTCATCTTCTGAGGGATGCTCGATCCCCTGCTAGTTGTTGTTGTTATTGTTGTTTCTCCCTCATGGTGGAAATCTGATAACTCTGGGTGGAAACTGTCAGAGATCAGGGAGAAAGTGGAAGACTTGCCGGCCCCCTCGTCGTCAGAACTAGCAGGGGAGGAATAGACCGCCTCCCGCCTGCTTTTGGGGGGCTCGGAAGTAGGCATGGTGGTGACTAGTACCTGCGAAGAAAGGAGCGAATGGAGCGAGGTGTCTTCCCGGATTCCCCTTGCCCGCCTCGAATAAGGCCCGGCTCTCCCCACCCTACCCATGGCTACCGCCTCAAGCCCTCTCGCCTCTCTCTCTCTCTGGGACTGGCACCCCAGCCTTGGCGCCTTCCCTTCCCCTTCAACGGTCGAAGGACGCAACGCCCCTACGCTACCTGAGGCCGCCGCTTCTAAACCGGCAGCGCCTACTCCGCTCCCAGTCGTCCCTGCGGCACAGCCGACTCCACCAATCGCTATGCGCGGCGGATGTCATGGCAACAGGGACGCCTCCTGCCGTCTCTCAGGAGCCCGCCTAGAGCGTCTCGGTCCCCGCTCCGCTTTGGCGGCGCGTGGGCTTAGGCTCCTCCTCCTTTTCTATTCGTCTCGGCGGCAGCTAGCCTCAGTGCTAACTTTGCCTTCCCTGGTTGACTTACGGCGGCTTAATAAACGTTCAGAACCTACCGCTGCATGTGGGTCTGTGTCATCCGCCCGACTCTTCTCTCGCCGTCCGGCTCCTCTCTGGCTGAGTTACTTCAACAATGCACCGTCTCCGTCACTATCGCGGGCGATTTTTCACTTCAATATTTGGCCATCAAGCTGGCGGGAGGGTTTTGCGCCACAGGTCAAAGCTTAGCCAAAGGGCTTAAGTCAGGGGTCTTCAAAACCTAGCCCTTTTATGACTTGTGGACTTCAACTCCCAGAATTCCTCAGCCAGTGTGCCTGGATGAGGAATTCTGGGAGTTGAAGTCCACAAGTCATAAAAGGGCCCAGTTTGAAGACCCCTGGCTTAAGTTCTCAGTGAGGCTGAGGCTTGGAATGCGGGAACAATGGAGTTCGAGCGCTGCCTGCGTGTGTTTCTTTCTCCTCCCCCCCCCCACTCCCATCTCTGCTGAAATGTGCATTATTAGGAAGCTTTCCAGGCGAACAAATCCGCACCCGACTCCCTTTCAGGTTCTGAAATAAGATTTTTTTTTAACGTTCTCTCTGTAGTTTTCCTGCTAGCGTGGAGCAAGTTGCAAAAAAAAAGATGTTGAGACTTTGGAAAAAGTGCAAAGCAGAGCAACCAAGATGATCAAAGCCCTACAGACTAAAACATGAAGAACGATGGCAGGGCTTGGGCTAGTCTGGAGAAAAGGAGGACTAGGAGGGACATGATAGCAGTATTCCAGTATTTGAGAGGCTCCCCCCCCCCCCGCAAAAAAAGAGGGAGTCAACTTATTTTCCAAAGCACCAGAGGGCAGGACAAGAAACAATGGATGGAAATTAATCAAGGAAACAAAACAATCTGGAATTAAGGAGAAGCCGTGAGGACAATTTATCAGTGGAACAGCTTGCCTTCGGGAGTTGTGGGGGCTTCATCACTGGAGGTTTTTAAGAAGAGACTGGTCAGTCACTTGTCTGAAATGGTATAGGTCTCCTGCTTGAGCAGGGGGTTGGACTAGAAGATCTCCAAGGTCCCTTATAGCTCTATTCTGATTAAGTGGCAGCTGCTATTGTACCTCCACCATCACTCTTCCCTGCAACCTTAGAAAATTAAAAGCTCCCATAGATAAGTTTCAAAAATCCAGATGTCACTCTTTGCTCCCTTCTAGTGGTCGTTTGAATCTTTCTGCAATACATCTATGGTAGCCCTAGTCTCCCATCATTATGGATGCAATTTTTGTATGTTTCTTAAAATAGGACCAGAACAGCTCCCTTGTTGGAGATACCATTCGACCATGTTATCTCTGCTTATGCAACAATCTGTATTTCTAGCTTGATTCAGGGTTTCACTAAACATTTCAAGTATGGCAAAATCCACTAAACATTTCAAGAAGAGCATGTCCGTAGATCAGGAAAGAGAAATTTCACCACCCCATGCCCAAAAGCTAGCTTTTAAAAACCTTGTTATTTTCAGCCAGTATAACTGTAACATCTAGTCTCTGTGCAAAGGAAGCAATCATGCCCCACAAATTTCTGCTTCACCCTGAAATCCAACGAATACTGGAACAGTACAAAGAAATGAGCCAGAAATCACAGCGTAAGACAGTTTACACTTTTTGGCACTGCCCCATGAAATAACATCTATAGATCAATATTCCTAATGGGATTTATTTTGGATTTAGTCTTATCATGGAAGTAACATTACTATTAATGATTTATATCCAATTGTGTTAATAGCAGGAATACAAATAATTATGGTAGGAGTTCTGTTTGGGGGAACACAGCAGGGCAATAAATCTATGAATATGCATGAAGAATAAAAGTGTTGGATCTTATGACAGTGACCTGGTGAATGTTCATGACTACAATACTGCATGTAATATACTATATGTAAAGTTACATGGCACTTGGCCTGTAGCATTAGGTTAAATTTACAACTCTAAGAGATGTAAGTATAACAGAATATATTAGAATATTTTCTTGTTTTCATTTTTCTATTATTTTACTAGGAACATTTTAGGCTTACAAAATTATAGTATACAAGAGTGATAATAGCTTATATTTTGTACAAGTTAAGTAATTTTGGTACACAAAGCTTCTGGTTTTATTACAATAACAATATACAACTGAAGTTTATTTACAATGGAAAAAAATATAAACCACAATTTAAACATTCTGCTACTGGCAGCTTCTATATTTCAGGAGGTAGCTTTAATTAACAAAATGTACTGAAGCCACATTTCCCATCAAGTGTTCTATCAAATAATTTACAAACCAAGAAAAATTCTTTTTATGCACACTATGTACAGTTTGATTTTCCTAACTGCAATTCTAATGTTATTTGATAAAATATGTGCCAGAATTTCTGGTTTGGCAGTAGAATTGCTCTCATTTAACATTTTGTTTGAAAAAAGTAGCTTATGCATTGATAATTAGAGAAAAAGGTTAATTCTAAAATGCAATGATCTGTGCATCTCCTTGCTTACACTTTTAAGGAAAGTTAACCTGGTTTCACATTACTGTAACATAACAATGAAATAGAAGATCCTAAGTATAGGTACTTTACATTGTTTTGTCTCTACATTAGCAACATCTCAGCCTCTTTTACTCTTATAAAACCTATTCTGTTAGTATATTCTACCTCAGACTTTGCTGTGTACCTTCCAGATGTATATCTGAGAATTACTAATCTGCATCAGGAGAGCACCAGGTTGGGAAGATTCTACTATGTGCTGTAGTTTCACTGAAAATGAAAAGATTTTCATCTACAACAAAATAGACTTAATTTTTTTGCTGTCAAAATTACATATAACCTAACATGCACATTTAAGATTATAGGACGATGGAGTATTCTGTTGCCTTTGTGAAAATTACTTAAACAGGCATTAGAATGCTCCCAATATATCTATTTTCCAATGCATGTAGATCAGAACATCCCCCTTTTGGAGGTGAAAAACAACTATTATGGCAGAACTCCAAAGTGAATCTCAAGATTATAGGAATGTTCTAATAGTATATATTTTCATCAGAGGTTAAATATTAGTGCAGCAAACCTGAGTTTGATGTCCATTTAAGTATGCAAAAGATCAGTTTCAAACTGTTTTCAAGCAGTACTCTCAAAATAAAAATTACTATGCCAAATTACTCAGAATATATTATAGGGGTGATAAGTATTTGGCTGAAATAAATAGTTTTAATTATAGACAAATTAATCCATAATTTGACCTAAAAAAGAATGTTTTGCCTGTATTTATCTCACAGTTGCATATGGGAAAAATATTCCCATCTTTTGGCCCTGCAGTAAATTGTCCTGAGATTCAGTCAAAAATGCTATACAAAAGTTAGCAACAGCCCCCCTTGCCCAGCTCCAAACAAAAACAAAAACAAAAAACCCCTTATAATATTCTGTTGTATTGTGCTTATTTATAAAAGTTATCAGGATCGATATCACAACAGAAAAATGAAATTAAAACTGCGTAACATGGAAATAAGCTTCAAATATAGTATGTACTTGCTTGGGAAAAAAAGTTTTTGAAAATGGATTACAAATTTTGGTTTTCTAATTATTTACAAAAGGAGCAACAGCTCTTATTTAAAATGTATAGGCTCACGGTACTTAGGCCTACATCCCTTATTTATAATTAATATCATACAATGATTAATAAAAGTGCTTTCAGATGAAAGAATGAAACAGGCATGGTCTATATGAAGCATCATGCTTCCTCCTTTTTAGCATATGGATTGCTTGCAGTAAAGCCTTTTAGTCTTTAATCCGCGGGGTGTTGTAGGCATAACGAACCAACGGAAAGCCTCTGCTCTGATAAAAGCAAGCACGTCCGCAGGCCTGCACCTGATCTGAACTATCCGATACAAACGAGTCCTCTTCGTCAGCGTAATCAGAATGGGCAGACTGTGTACCACAATCTGACCAACAGCCATCAGGCCTTTGGCAAGGCACTACAGTCAGAGCAGGACAACTGTGAGATTTTACTAAATGTTTACATGGTGCAGGCTTGGATATAAGAAGTGACTCACAACATTCGCACATGGTTAAGCTACCTTGCAAATGTGTGTACATGCTGCAGTCGTAGTAGAAATCCTGAGTCCTACAGCCAGTTTGCGTATTGACAGCAACTGTTCCAGTCCCGTTCCTCTTGGTGATGTGCCATCTCAGTAACTTCCAATCTTCCTTGAATTTGGGGTTGAAGAACACATATAAAACCGGGTTCAAACAAGCAGGCAGTGGGAAAAATATCAGAGTGACAGACTTCATAATTTCAGGGCTGATGGCGATTGCAGTGATGAGTGGAGCAAAAGAGAAAAATGCAACAGGGCAAAAAAAGATGCAGTTGGTGAAGATTAGCCAAGCAACATGTTTAATCATGCTAGCTTCATTGTTCTTGGAGAGATCTTCCTTTTCTAGCTTGCAGTAAAGTTTTGTATAAATAACAGCCATTAGCAAAAAGGCTAATGAGTTAAGGAGCACGAGGGTAACTGTGAAGCCTAAAGAAGGGGCTTCTCCAGTAGGAAAAGGTAAGCAAAGGGGCGACCCAGAATATTCTCCTTTATGGAAGACTGGCAAGCATGCTGCTATCAATGTACACAAGAACGCAAATATGGCTGCAATTCGAAAATGGTTTTGATGGCTGCTTTTACCCTTTTTAATGATTTCCTTGGCAGACAAGCTTCGCTCAATAGTAGCCAACAAAAGGGAAAAAATTGCCCCTTCTGAAGAGAATATAGCCAGAAACTGAGCCACTTTACAACCACTGCCAGTCTCCCACCAAATACCAAATTCAGCAAACCGTCCCCAGGAAACTGCATCCAGGAAAGTTAATATACCGGTGTAGATCCCCATCAGTAAATTAGAGATAGAAATCAAGCCAATGAACAATTTGATTGAAGGCAGTGAAGTAGAAGAAACAAATATACTTAAGATGACGAGCATATTGAAGAGTAGGGCAACCAAAAAAATAAACCAGACTGTAAGACGAATCATCCAGCTTCCCAGTAGGTATTCGCATGGCTTGAAAGCACCTAAAACAGTGGGGGGAAAATGTGCTAAGAAAAAAAGGTTGCCAGTTGTAGCATATTATAACAAACAAGTATTTTTTTCCTGAAAACAACATAAGAACATTTACATTCAAGGTTAGATTAATAGAAAAGATAGGTAGGTGAAGCAATAAGGTAAGAAAATATTCTTCAAATAGCAACAATCAAATGAAGACAGACTTAAGAATCAGTTTTATAACCTGTGTGAAATATATTCTGTATTTCTGATATTGTGTATTATAGTAATGACTGCATTGGCTGAAACTGTTGTTTTTGTGCCCTGTTTAAGGAAGCCTTGACTGAAGCAGTTCATAAATTCATAAATGAATATGTGTAAAATAGAAGTACTGATGAAATTAGTATTTTCAGAAAAGAAAAAGGATGAGAATGAACAACACTAGCAGCTCTGAAGCTCCCTACATCCTGGGATGACTTTGCTATGGGTTTTTCTATATACCACTTAGACTCTCACTTATTTGTTTGGAAAATTAGATAACAAGCTGCTTGCCAAATCTTCATTACTGTCTAGCTCTACTCTTCCATTTAGTAAAACAGGGAAGAAAGTGGGGTGATGCTTCACTTATTCATACTTCTACTACAAAATCTTATTTTGCATCTGCTTCCAAACCTCCTGAACAGTAAAGTATCTAAACATGGTAAGGATGTAAAACATTAAGCAGAAACCCCAGGGCAAGAAACACAGCTGGACAGGATGACATGACTCCCTGAGCAACTGGATAATGCAGACGTTGCAGTAAATGCCTAGACTACTGTCTCATTAGAAAGTAAGGAGAGATTATGCTAGTACAGGGGTAGGCAACCTCGGCTCTTTTATGACTCATGGACTTCAATTCCCAGAATTCCTGAGCCAGCTGGCTCAGGAATTCTGGGAGTTGAAGTCCATGAATCATAAAAGAGCCAAGGTTGCCTACCCCTGTGCTAGAAGAAGAATGACAAAGGTTATTTTTGATCCATAATAAAGAGGAAAATATCAGCATAAAGAGGGTCTTATGGCAGATTAGACTACAGTAAATGAATAATATCTCTGGAAACAGCACAAGAAAACAGAACAACAAATATATAAAACCTATAAGGCCTTGCTTAGATAGGAATCAAAGCAATATATACAGAAGAAGAGATATCGTCCAAGGATGTAAAAAGGATCCAGTTATTTTAGCTCATCAAAAGCTGTGTGTGATGCAGCTACTTACAAAACCAATTTTTATACATCATAAATTTATAGTATCTGCATCAGAAGACGTAAATTACTCTATTTTATTATATCCTAGAGCATTAAGGCCATGCCTACGTACTATATTTTAATAAGGTCATTAATAAATCAGTCGGAAAATTAAATTATATCAAAATAATTAAATACATTCACTAAGCTTAGGTTTGCAAAAGAGAAAATTAAAACTAGTCAGAAAACACAATCTGCAAACATCTCATGATGTCATGCAGAAGGCATGAGAAGTAGCCACAGATGCAAACTGGAAAGGAAGCAGACTTTGCAAAAACATTAGATATTAACCGTGTCAGGCAGTGGAACAGATTGCTTTAAGAAGTAAAAGGTCTCTGAGAATATTTAAACAGATGCTGTATGCTGTAGATGCCTCCTTTGCTGCACCTCCTTTATTATGTTGCAGAGCAGGCAAAATGTCATGTGACAAAAGGCAGACAGCGAAGAAGACTACCTGTATCTTTTATCACACAATGAACTATATACAGAAATAAAACAAACTTCTATAATGTGAGGTAAATTTATCTGAAACGGAAGGGGAAGCGGCCACAGAATATGTACCTGTTGCGGGAGTACAGTGGATTACTGTTTGACCTGGTTCTTTCACCTCAGTGCTGCTTGAGTCATCTACATCTGGTGCACCTAGATTAAAAGGACAGAAAACCAGGTTTACAAAGATATGAAATTCTGCTTGATATATTTTATTTTATTTTATTTAAAAAAAACACAACTCAAGAAACTAAACTTTTTTTTCTCATCAAGTCAATCTTGACTCTGAGTGAATGCCTGAACAAATCCCTGCAGTTTTCTGGGCAAGATTTTTTGGAAGTGAATTGCTATTGCTTTCTTCCCAGGACTAAGAGAGAAGGGGACTGGCCCCAGAGTTATCCAGCTGGCTTTGCGCCCAAGGTAGGATTAGAATGCACGGTGCCTTTAAGATTCTAGAGCTGTGTTACATTAAATTAGAATTACTTAAAACAGGGGTAAGAAACAAGATTCCTCAGGGGCATCGCCATGAACACCCATCAAGACTTCATTAAAGAGTCATATAAAAAAGGAAAACAATTATTAAATGAGAGAGAAGCCAACATCCAGTAAGATGAAGTATCAGGCGTCAGCATACTATGTATTTACAATAATATGTTTGCATCCCTTAGATTATACAAATATTCTTACAAAAATAAATGTGATGTGCAACCTATGACCCCTGCACAGTGTGAAATCATAGGTTCCTGCCATACATGTTTGGCGGAAGCAAGACTGGAAAAAGATGGGATATAGTAAATCACAACACCACAGACCAGCAGTAATTATATCCTGAATTCCAAGGACAGGATGTGTCATTAGAAGTCTCAATTTATGATAAAAGCCTCTAGACATGATTGGGATAGAAAAATGGGAAGTCTTCCTTTTCTATTCCAATTCATGAAGTCAGTAACTAAGCACAGATAGTTGAACATTTTTAAACTAAAAGTAGTTTCTCTGCGACTCAGCATTATTTATTATCCACGCTTTTCTGGAATATTTGCTTAACTCAAATTTGTTCTTTCTCCCTATATCTTAAAAGTACTGATATTTTTGTCTCTATACATTATTTTTCTATGTTATTAAGTTTTTATTTTCATTTTGTGAATTGTATTTACAGCTCCAATAGTTATGCGTTCTTTTCCTTTTAATTGTGGTTTTTTTGGTACTCAAGAAAGCATTTTCAAAATTCTTTGCAAGTGGTTAGGCTAGATATGCCATTTCTAATACAATTTATAACATAGGGGGTGGAAAATGCTCACTGCTGTCCAATTTCATTTTTTCCAGTCACTGCCTACAGTGCCTCTTTATGGAAACCATGCAGTACCATCTAAGATTTTTCAAAATTCATGAACACAAAGAGAAAAGGTGCACACGTACACGTTGCTTTTCCTGGATTTGTTATAAATATATTGTGATACAACTCTTGAATTTGCAATGGATTATTCATAAACCATTGTCAAATTAAAACATATATTCATGCCTCCAGAGAGCAAATAGATAAACATGCCAGATCTTATACTTTTATGAGACAAAAACCTTTATGAATGTTCCTACAAATGCCAACCACATCTAATCAGATATGATACCATTTCTTTGAATTCAGAGGTGAGCTATGTTTATACTTTGAGGAAAATAAAGAAATGTTTTTGAATTATTATAGATAACTTTTTACCATTTTGTGGAGACCCACAGCACTTTTTTAAAGTTCCAAATGAATAAACACTAGGTAATAAACACTCTAGCAAAGATACGTTTTAGAAATTCTTTTAGATAGGCAGCTTTTCAGGGGGAGAGTATTTTTTATATGGAAATATATTCAAACATACACATATTGTTAAGCAGTTATCCCTCTTCAAAAATATAATTCAATTATTCCATGTAATAAAAATAATTCTGACCAGGCCCTGATATGCCATTGAGCATTCTTTGCTTTGGAATTTTTGACCAGAATATTATACATGTTTATATCCAAATCATATAATATGGATTACATAGCCCCAGCTGATCTCAATCATGAAATGATATAGAAACAAAATATTCTGCATGACTGTTTAGTTTAAATAGCATACTATGTTCAATGTATAAATACAGCTAACAACTGAATTCATTAGCACATGCTCTATTAACATCCTTAAAATCCCTTTAATTTTTAAATAATCTGCATATATTATGATAGTATCAGAGCACTCACCTTGATCATTTATGATTTCTTGACTCTGATTTTGGAGGCTGGGATCCTCAGTATTGGCATTCAAATAAGAGTCACAACCCCAGAAAGGACAACATTGGTAGGCATAAGGGACAGACAAAGATCTGAAAGTATGAAGAGAACAGTAGGAAAAAAGTTTTATTTATTTTACTTAATCTATTTGTATTTTGGTATAACTAATAGCAATAATGTAATAATAAATAAATAAAAATAGAACAATAACGAAGACCTCATAATTATAGGCCCACAATAAAAAAAGCATAACTTTCTATATAATATCTGACCTGGACTTCACTGTCCCATTCTAAACCAGTTGCTTTGAGGACATCTCTATTTACAGTACATTATAGTAACTTATCAGGAAAGTAGCCATTGATGGTAATAATGGCTGGGCCAGGAATCTCTAGGAAGAGATGTAGTTAGTAAATCCATCACAGATAAAAATAGGGGCTGTTCACAATCACTCTAGCACACTGAGAGGCAATCCTGACCTCGTCCCTTGTGACTCCGCTAGTCATGTTGCCAAACTGCTGGCAGATTTAAATAACTTTCTCAGAGAAAACAAAAGCAAACACACAAGGCTGTCATGGTTTGCTATCACAGACTCTAACAGACCTTCCAGAACTTTCTGGAGTTATGTCAGCACTCATACTAGCAGAAGAGATTCCTTGAGTGATTTTCCACAATTCAGTGGTAGCGAAGAAAAAACTTTTCTCCTTGGTGTAGACCAGGGGTAGGCAACCTTGGCTCTTTTATGACTCGTGGACTTCAACTCCCAGAATTCCTGAGCCAGCATGGCTCAGCTTGGAAACCTCTCCCTTTCCCCTCAGGATGGCTGGCTGAAGAATTCTGGGAGTCCACCAGTCATAAAAGAGCCAAGGTTGCCCACCCCTGGTGTAGACCTTCCAAAACATAATAGAGTCATGTTAGTGTTTAGATTTTTGCCACTGGAAGTCTAGCCATAGGTATGGCTGCTTCATCCCTCACCATTTTTCACTAAAACAAGAGGATCAGCTGTTTTGATGAAGAGTCAAAACATGTTTAGGAGTCAATTAGTCAATAGCTTTAGTTGGTCGTTCCAGCCTGTCATACCAAAGGTCTCAACTGAAAGATGGAATAACAAGCAAATTCTGAAAGTCACAGGATGCAAAAGCCATAGCTGATGGTCCTTATTAACTGATCCATCTATGATAAAATGTTCACTCATGGAATACCTTCCTCAGTGCAGAACGTCTAGTCCAAAGTGTTCCCTGATAGAGAAATGGAGGTAGATATTACCTGAAATAGGCTAAAGAAAGTCACAATGACCATGAACTAAGCTGCATTCAAGAGCTTGAAAATCTCAAGTACTAAGCTGTGACTCGACATCATCTGTAAGACTAGCACTATTAGTTCAATTAGGAAAGTTCCTGATATCTAGAGTACCATTAAGATGCCTGTCTTATTTTACTCACTCTGCTCTCGAGGTACTCATATTCAGAACTCTTAGCCTGTATCATTTTAGGCTCTGTCATGAGAATGGAATGGGAATCCTTTACAATGATGGGAACTCTCTCCTTCCTGAGGCCCACTTCATAGCTCTGTTTCACATCACAGAAACCAGGTAGGAATATGAGATTAGATGTTGCTGTCCAGCTCACCCAACCAGGTGTCTGTCACACATACCATCTTTTCATTCCAGATCAGATCATTCATGAAATGGGTCTCATTCATGTCCAATTTGGTATTCAATGGGAGAATTGACAAGCTTTTCTCCCCTCACCTCTTTAAGCAGTAGCATTTTTTGAAGCAGATTTTTCCCCCAAAAAAATATCTTCTGACAAAATCTTGAAGTTAAAATGAATGCTGCAATTTCCTAAAGCTTGATTTTATTTAGAGAAAAAAATATATAGTATAGATTGATACAAGCTGAAAATTTAAGAAAAACTCATCTGAATGTAATCCAACACTATGTTATAGTGTTGTTATTTTTAGAGAAGCAAGATATTTTGTGAAATCATGTTGTTACCTGTGCATATTGAAACGAACGTTCATCAAGTTGGCTGGAAAGCAACAGCCTTGCGCAAGTGAATTCCCAGGAAAGCACAAGCAGTAAGCCCACACCTGTCATCCTTATTGTTCTCTCGGGTTACATGAAATTCTACATACTGCAAGTCTGGATTTAACTAATTCAATGAATGCCAGAAATATTTATGCATTCAGAACAGGTCAGATCCATATTTTCTATTATTTTAATTATATCCTGTCACATAACTTACAGTTATTAAAAAACTAATTAACTCAGATTAACCTTAAACATATAACAAATGAAAAATATCACCATTAGAACAGTAACAAGTTATCACTGCTAACAGAAATAGGATACTAGATCAGCTTTTATCCCTCTCTGAATAAAAACCCATCAACCAATTTCCAAATAGCAGGGATACATGTGACCTGCTGGGCTTATCCAAAATGAGGTTTCCATAGGAGATGTGTAAGAAAAAGAAGGAATAGGAAGAAAAGCCATAGCCAATACAGCAGCTAGACAAAAGAAATCTTAGTCTGGGGCAGAAATATAATTTGAGAAACTTTTTCAGACATGGCCCTTCCTAGGTCTCCTGAAAAAGGATGAAAGAGCATATTCAGACTTGCAAGATTCTGTTACTATAACCTTATAATAAAAGTATTAGGTTATATGTTTCTGGGTTTCGTGTACCTTGGAGGACTGACAAAAGTTATTAACAAACAACAGAGCCTTGCCCTTTATTTCTTCTGAACTAGCCTTAATCAAGGAAATAATTCAAGTTAACTTCTGAGAATGTTTGTGCATTTGGTATACTAGCGTATACTTGTCATACTATTTTCTTGCCATTGTAGGCTGAGCAGAAGCAATGGATGTTGTTGCTCTTTCAAGAGTATAATACTTTGGGGAAACTCATTCCTTCCAGTATTTATGCTGACAATGTCAATGTCAAAAGATTTATAGTAATCCACTACTCTTGCTTACCCTGGGTAAGAAATGAGAGTGGGGGAGAAGATAAAAAAAAGATGAATTAAAGCATGATTTAAAATACATTACTTGCTTCTCTAAAATAGGCATGTCAAACTGCCAGCCCATGGGCCGGATGTGTCACACCAAAACCGTGCCCACCCCATTGCCGGCAATGGGGTAAAAGTAGTGATACGTCGAGCAACGTCACGTGATGTCGTGAGTTTGACATGCCTGCTCTAAAATAATGAACACCTGATGGAAAGCTGAAGAATACTAACAATTGGGATCTCTCACATTCACACTGTACTGCACTATAAATTCCTACTCTATATATCAAATGGGAAATGTACTTTTTCCCATTTTATTTATGATGAACACACAGGACAGAAGCTTAACTGTATCAAAGTCAATATGCAGATCTACTCGCTATAGTATATTGGTGCCAATACTTTATAATTTCAGGTATTACTACCTATCAGCCAGAGAACCTTGTCTAAAGTATTACTTGTTCTATGAGTACAGATTATAAGCTTCCCGCCAAGACTGAGTGGCTGTGCATACCGGCATCTCGGGAGAACCAGTTTTGTCCATCGTTAACTATGGGGGGGGTGAAGTGTTACCCCCGTTGACAGGGCTCGCAACTTGGGCGTTCCCCTGGATTCACGGCTCAGTTTGGAAGATCATATAGGAGCCGTGACCAGGGGGGCTTTTGCCCAGGTTTGCCTGGTGCGCCAGTCGCGCCCCTATTTGGACTGAGATGCCCTACGCACAGTCACTCATGCGCTCGTGACCTCCCGGTTAGACTACTGCAATGCTCTCTACATGGGGCTGCCCTTGAGGACCACTCAGAGGCTTCAGCTGGTGCAGAATGCGGCCGCGCGAGTTGTGATGGGAGTCTCCCGATACTCCCGTGTAACACCTCTTCTCCGCGAGCTGCATTGGCTTCCAGTTGCCCTCCGGGTGAGATTCAAGGTGCTGGTGATGACCTATAAAGCCCTAAATGGCTTGGGTCCGGACTATTTAAGGGAACACCTGCTGCCGGCATCAACTTCCCATCGTCCTGTGCGCTCCCATAGGGAGGGCCTCCTTAGGGTGCCGCTGGTCAGGGAATGCTGGCGGGTGATCCCCAGAGGGAGGGCATTCTCTGTGGGCGCGCCTGCCCTTTGGAATGATTTACCTGTGGAACTCCGGACTGCCCCCGACCTGCGCTCGTTTCGCCGGGACCTGAAAACCTGGCTTTTCGATCTATCTGGCCTGGACTGAGGGGGTTTTTAGTTTTAAGTTTTAACATTGTTTTATTGTTGGGCTATTATTAATTTAATTCTTTTTAATTCTATTTTTATCTTAATTTATATTGTCTTTTAAATATTGCCCTGTAAACTGCCCTGAGTCCTTCGGGAATAGAGCGGTATAGAAAACTAACTAACTAACTAACTAACTAACTAAATGTTTGCTGGGGATTTTTTTTTTACAGATTCTTGCTTGCTCCCTTTATATCTGGAGGTTAAACCTAATAAATTTTATCTCTCAAGATTTTCAATATGAAACATAGGTAAACTGAATTATAAATGTTTTGGACCCTAGTGATACAGCTAAACCATTTAACTTCTTATATTATTTATTATTTATTATTTGGATTTGGATATTAGTTATGTTGATTTGGCACCACCTCTCTACGACCAAGATAAAAGTCTAACTGATAGATATCATTAAAATAGAAATGCCAAAGATTGGATGTGGTATATTATTAATGTAAGATGTGAGTTTTATAATTCTGTTAGAGACTGGTGAGCTTGACTAATAAGTTAGAAGTCTTATAAAAGGAAAAAAATACAAAAGAAATTGCTTTCTTGTAATTCATCTCAGTGTAGTCTATAATCAGCTACTTTAATCACTGGCATAAAGTCCCAAAAATTTCATAAAGATCTTTTGTAGCGCAATTTGGAAATGAGAAGAATTGAATATACACTTAGAACTGAAAAGCAAGCATCGTACCTGTGAGATACATTCCTTTCCATAAAGGCCACTGAGTATATAAAATATTGTGCATCTATAATCAATGTGAATCAAGAACAAGAATGCAAAATCTATTTGCAATATTCCTTACTGTATGGTTTTCCAATAGCTTATCTTCTTTGCAACTAAACTAAACTAAACAAGTAAAATATTTTAAGGCCTAAATACATTTATCACACTTATTTGGAGATTTAACATTTCATCCTCCAGATAAGCTATGGAGAAAAGTTAAGCTACCAAAATTTGATTTGGGAAAGGCAGAAACAGCACGAGTCCATATTTAAACTTTTGACATATACATGAAAGAATAAAGAATTTTGTCCCAATTCTTCACAACGGATTGAACACTGGATTAGTTTCCTACTAGTAAGAAGAACATGAGAAGCCTTATAGTGATACATTACTAAAGAAGAAGAGTGGTTTTGGGGGGGGGGGGTGATTCTGAATTCAGTAGGGGTTTTAAATGCATAGAAGCATAGAGTTGGAAGGGACTTTGAAGGTCTTCCAGTCCATCCCTCTGCCCAAGGCAGGAGAACTTATACTATCTCAGACAAATGGTTGTCCAATCTCTAAATAATATGCAAGACTGCTTGCTAAGATATGAGGGTGTCGTAACTGAACTGACATGATTTGGGAAAGCAAGTGTAATCTGAACAGAATAACTGTATAGTTAAAATATGAGGGTACCAACTTAATTATTGACTCACCTTAGTTTCGTGAAGTCTTTTGGTGATAATGTTTCTTTCAGTTCAATGTTGCCTATCAGCTTAAGTTGCTTTAATCTACTCAGACCTCCAGTTGGTAATGAAGTCAACATATTGAAGCTCAAGTCTCTAAAGGCATGGAGAGAAAGAAATAAGTATGAGGGGAAACAAAAATACTAAACAGTTGAATTTGCAAAACAAAAACAGAAGAAATAGCAAGTAATTCTACAATAAGGCTCTACTAAAAAGCTGCAATCTATTATTTTTTTTGTTTAGTGTTTGTAGCCCTCCAGAAACTTACAAAGGCATATGCTTAATAAAAGCAAAAAAAAAAAAAACTTAGCTGAGAGATTACCTAGTGAGTTTCATGGCTAAGAATGAATTGGGACCTGACCTCTTTTACTGCATTTCACTGACTTTAGATTTCCTGTTGCTATTAAAACAAATACATTTATTTTGTCCGACAAGCACCTTATCCAAAAGGGAAAGGCAGATGATATTTACCAGTCTCATTTGCTTTCCCATGCTTGCAAGGATTGTCATTTCTGGCAACACAGCAGCTTTTGCCACCTTGACAAGTACAACTGTCCCATGCAGCCGGGCAGCTAATGTATATGGCTGATTAAAATTCTCCATTAGAAATCTTATAACTTGTTGTCCCATATGCAGAATAAAGACGGACCCATATGTGTTGTAACTCTAAGCTCCACATAAAACTTGTCGCAAGGAAAGTGACAAGGCTTGAGTCACTATGAGCAAGATCTTCTGGTTCAGGAATGGGCTCAATTGGTAGGTAACACATTCCTCTCTACCCAGACCTTCACAGAATTTAGCATCGTGGAACTTCTAAAAGGCATCCTCTTCCTGGCCAAGGATGGAGATGTATAAAATTGCTATCATCAGTGTATTGATGATATTACATCTTGTATTGTCAGATAACCTCACCCAATGAGGAGAGTTGAAAGATTTGCACCCTGAGGTATCCCACATTGTAGTTGCTTAGGGCTGTACCTCTCCTTCCACCTTCAACAACTGCTACTAGCTGTGGAGAAAGGAGGAAAAACACTGGAAAACAGTGCCCCTCTCTACCATTCTCCACAGTCTGTCCAGAAAGGTACCACAGTCGATGGTATTGAAAGCCGCCAAGAGATTCAGATTTCCTTTGCATGAGATCAGGAAATGGGGAATTTGGAAGAAAATCAGGTTTCCACAGGCTTTTTCATTAAAGTGCAATAACGTATGTGATGACGTACTACCTCGGACATTATTTTTGCTTCTTTTAAATACAGGATGAATGGTTTTAACACTGTGCAAAAGAGGTTTTTTTGAGAAGGAGTTATCATATTTTAAGACTGGAAACGTGCACTATGCTAAACGGCCTACTTACAGGTTGGTAATAGCACTGAGCGTAGTAAATGCTTCCTTGTTAACCCGGTGGATCAGGTTTCTGCTGAGATCACTGCAATTTTAAAAAGAACTATTGTGTTAGTGATTTACACTGACACTTTCGAATGGTCATTGCTTGCAGTTCAATGATTACATTATGTTTTAGGTCACACTAAGTTTCCAACAGATAAATAACTTGAGTTTATCTGTATTTTACAATGTCATCTTGACAATTTTCTTTATCTAATTCTTTTAAAAAGACTTAATTCACTGGAAAGCTTTACAGTTTGGGGACTATAAAGATCTAAGCTCCATACAGTACGAAACTGTAATATTCTGTTTGTTCTCTGTTCTTTAGGGCACCACCAGGTTACCTAAATCAGAACGCAATTAAATCTTGAAACCTGGGGCACGAACACCTGGCTAGCAAAGAACGCCAGACTCCACTCCACATATGAAAATGCCTTTATGGACACCAGAATGGAAACTAATGTTAAAAATGGCTTATCTTTGTATTTAGATTCTCTTTTGCATGAGAAAAAAGTTGTTTCCCATCATTAAAGGTGTATTATATATGATATAACATGATGTAAACATTCCCTTGAGTGTATATGTTAACAACACATAAGCATCGTCAAAGCATATATAAGGGAAGCCGCCTG
This sequence comes from Vipera berus, assembly GCF_964194415.1. NCBI lineage: Eukaryota > Metazoa > Chordata > Lepidosauria > Squamata > Viperidae > Vipera > Vipera berus. Next base: position 92,274,456 of record NC_138202.1, read on the forward strand.
ACAGGAATACACGCGGGAACTTTGACAGCTGTCAAAGTTCCCCGTACTGCGCAGGCGCCTCCACTGACAGCTCGCGGCTGTCAAATTCCGGACCGTGAAGAAGACTGAGCTGTCAAAGCGTCCGCCACACTGCGCAGGCGCAGCCACTGACAGCTCGCGGCTGTCAAAACACCACACCACGCGGAAGCCGGAGCTGTCAACAGAAGACGACGCTGATTGGTCCCTGCCTGACACGGCGCCAAAATAAATACATCTGATTGGTCCTCGCTACCAGCTGCCGGCTATAAAAGCCGGACAAGTTATTCTCTGCCTTGCCTTGCTCTAAATAAACTTGTTGTTTTACTAGCCTGTCGTCCCGAGCGGTCCTTCGGCTACTTCACTGGCGACGAAGGTGGGATTGCTCCGGAGCTGAAGTCACGGCCGAGGAAGAGAGTTTCCGGCAAGAGCTGACACGGAAGTTTTAACTTCCATCGGAGCAACCCAGGACCGGACGACATGGCAAACTTCGGCCGTGTGAGGGAGTTTGATACCCGCCATCCCGAGAGATGGCAATCACACCTCGGCCAAGTTGAAGGATTTCTCCTCGTCAGTAAAATTACTGACGACCGAGCAAAGGCCGCCGCCCTGCTGTACATCAGCGGGCCCCCGGTGTACGACGCAGCCGTCGGGCTGTTCAGCCCAGTGCCCATCACGGACGTCTCCTACGCGGACCTGGTGGACCAGCTGAACAAGTACTACATGCCGGCTCGCTCGGAACTGTACTGGCGGGTGCAATTCGCACAAAAGAAACAACGGCAGGACGAGCCCGCCAACGAGTTCATCGCCGGGGTCAGACACGCCGCGCGGAACTGCTGCTTCCCCGACCTGGAAGACCGCATCAGGGACCAGGTGGTGATCGGTCTGAGGGACGAGAAACTACAAAAAAAACTGACGTCCAAACCTGACATGAATCTGGCTGAGCTGACCAGGGAGATCATGGCATATGAACACAGCCACAAAAAGAAGCCGACGAACATGACCCCAGAGACCCCGGCAACCGTCTACCAGGAAAGCGCAACCTTCAGCGACAGCGGAGAGTCGGTAGATTTCACCGATGGAGAAGCCCTACAGCGCAGGATGGAGCACCGACAGCCGAGGAGGGGAAAAACGTCGGACCGCCGAGGAGTCAGGGACCCTCCACCGCCACCCCCGCGTTACGTGCAACGAGCCGCCTGTGCCAGCTGCGGGGGCAACCATGCCCGTGGAAGCTGCCGCTTTAGGAACGCAAAATGCCACAACTGCGGGAAGACTGGCCACATCAAGCCGGTGTGCCGCAGCAAGGGCCGGGACAACGTCAATGAGGTGGAGGCAAACCCCCCAGGTAGGCCAGCTGCCCAGGCCAACAGGGAAACCCCACCAGGCAACCGGGTTGAGACAATCGATAGGGTAAACTGCATAAGTTCCAAGGTTAAGGTCTGGGTCAGAATTCAGGGGGTGCCTTGCCACATGGAGGTGGATTCAGGGTCAGCGGTCTCCTTAATTTCGCTAACTACCTATCAGGAGATCTGTCAGAAAGGCCGAAGACAAATTCCCCTGAAACAAACTCAGGTTCACCTTGCAGACTTCCAGAAAACCCCTATTCCGCTGGAAGGGAAAGCCAAGGTCCTTGTACAGTATAAGGGGTTCAAAGGCACCCTGGAGGTTTTAGTTACGCCAGGGAACCGTACCAACTTGATAGGGCTTAACTGGTTCACGCCACTAGGCATCGCCTTATCTGGGGTTAATACCATTCAAACACCCAGCCTGGAAGCCGTTTGCGAAAAGTACGCCGACGTTTTCGAGGGCACTTTAGGGAAATATACAGGTCCCCCCATTTCCCTGCAATTAAATCCAGCAATCCAACCAATTAAAATAAGAGCTAGGAGGGTACCCTTTGCCCTCAAAGAAAAAATTGAAAATGAGCTTGACCGACTCGTGAGTCTAGGGGTGCTGGAGCCAACAGATGGGGGAACCTGGGAGACCCCTATTGTCACCCCAATCAAACCTAATGGCGAAGTGAGAGTATGCGCTGACTATAAGGCGACAGTCAACCTAGCCCTCAGCCCCCATGCTTACCCGGTGCCAGCGGTAAGGGACGTATTTGCTTCCATCCGCTCTGGCACCATTTTCGCCAAGCTCGACCTCTCGCAGGCATATTTACAGCTGCCTGTCACAGACGACACCGCGGAAGCGCAAACTATTGTCACCCACCGCGGTGCTTTTAAAGTTAAGAGGCTTCAGTTCGGCATATCTGCAGCCCCGGGTATCTTCCAGGGTATCATGGAAAAGACCCTGAAAGGAATACCCGGGGTCTGCCCCTATTTTGACGATGTTCTCATCGCCGGAGAAAATGAAGCTAGTTTAGCTGACAGGCTGTCAGCTGTGCTGAGCCGGCTCAGAGAAGCCGGTCTCAAACTTAAGCGGGAAAAGTGCTCCATTGGAGTCACTTCTACAGAATTCCTAGGGTATAAAATCGATAGCCAGGGCATCCACCCCACCTCTGAGAAACTAAGGGCTATTCAAACCGCACCCAGCCCTAGGAATAAGCAAGAGCTTCAATCCTTTTTGGGACTGTTAAACTTTTACCATGCTTTCATTCCCCACAAAGCCACTATTGCAGAGCCTCTCCATAGGCTCCTCGATAAGGGTACAACTTGGTCCTGGACCAAAGAACATGAAAATAGTTTCCAATCGTTAAAAAAAATTATCTGTCAAAGCTCAACCATCACCCTTTTCAGAGAAGACACCCCAATATGCATCGCTTGCGATGCCTCTCCCTACGGAATTGGGGCAGTCTTAAGTCACCTATTCAAGGATGGCACACAACGACCCATAGCCTTCTATTCTCGCACTCTGACCAAAGCAGAAAGAAACTATGCACAAATTGACAGGGAAGCCCTAGCGATAGTAGCAGGGGTCAAAAAATTTCATGATTATCTGTATGGAAGACCATTTACGATATTTACGGATCACAAACCCCTGCTAGGCATATTTACTTGGAATAAAATTACACCACAAATTCTCTCCCCGAGAATCTTAAGATGGTCAACGTTCTTAGCAGCCTATTCTTATCAACTAATACATAAACCAGGTAAGGAATTAGGACATGCTGACTGCCTCAGCAGACTGCCCATACAAACCAGGGACTCAGATCCAGCCCCAGCCAGCCTAATTTTAGCAATCTCTCAGCTTCCAGAATGCCCCCTGACGGCAAACATTATAGCTAATAATTCAGCAAAAGATAAAATACTTGCCAGAGTCCTCAAATGGGCCACAACAGGGTGGCCAGCTCAAAACCCACAACCCCAATTCCAACCTTATTATAACAGGAAAAACGAGATTTCAACACATAGAGGATGCCTACTATGGGGAAATAGGGTCATCATACCAGAGAAAAACATAGACCAAACATTACACATTTTACATGAAGGGCACCCTGGAATTGTAAAAATGAAGGCAATGGCTAGAAGTTATGTATGGTGGCCTGGCATAGATAAACAAATTGAAAAGTATGTGGGTGGGTGTTATACCTGTCAGGAGACCAGGAGTGAACCCCCCCAGGCACCGATCCATAAATGGGAGACTACAAGGAACCCCTGGTCACGTATACATATAGATTTTGCAGGACCTATCCAGGGCCAAAGTTTCTTAATAGCAGTAGACAGCTATTCCAAATGGCTGGAAGTCACGCCCCTTAGGAAAACAACGTCCGCAGCCACTATTCAAGCCTTAAGAAAAATATTCGCAACGCACGGCCTACCTGACACCATAGTTTCCGACAATGGACCTCAATTCACCTCTCGTGAATTTCAGATCTTCGCTACGAAGAATTGTATTAGGCTGGTCACGTCGGCGCCGTTCCACCCGTCGTCGAACGGAATGGCTGAAATTATGGTACGATCCACGAAAGAAGCATTAAAAAAATTCGTTAAAGGGAACTGGCAGAGGCGACTCAGCCAGTTCCTCTTGTCACAACACACAATGCCATGCTCCACAACGGGCAAATCACCAGCGGAATTAAGATGGGGGAGGAGGCTAATAACACGTCTCGACAGACTGCACCCCGACACATACCCAGAAGAAAAACAGCACCCCCACCCCGGCCGCACACTCAACCCTGGTCAATTAATATGGGCAAGATCATACACAGATAAAAACAAGTGGGTTCAAGGGACAGTAATAAAACAAACAGGGCCCATCTCATACCTCATAGCTACGCAGGCACAGGGCAACATACGCCGCCATATTGACCAGCTCAGACCCAGACAACCGCCACACAATTCCAAGCAACCAACCAACGCCGACTTACAACCCCCACCGGAAATGCTGCCTATCCCAAACCAGGAAGTTGAACACCAAAACGAAGAACCAGAACCAGACCATCCACCACCCCTTCGCCGATCATCCAGGAATCGAAGACCACCCACCTACCTAAAGGACTATCAGTGGGCAGGGTCAAACATCCAAGAGGAAAGAAACGCACCAGGGGAGGGGTAAGGGGTGTATTATATATGATATAACATGATGTAAACATTCCCTTGAGTGTATATGTTAACAACACATAAGCATCGTCAAAGCATATATAAGGGAAGCCGCCTGACAGGAATACACGCGGGAACTTTGACAGCTGTCAAAGTTCCCCGTACTGCGCAGGCGCCTCCACTGACAGCTCGCGGCTGTCAAATTCCGGACCGTGAAGAAGACTGAGCTGTCAAAGCGTCCGCCACACTGCGCAGGCGCAGCCACTGACAGCTCGCGGCTGTCAAAACACCACACCACGCGGAAGCCGGAGCTGTCAACAGAAGACGACGCTGATTGGTCCCTGCCTGACACGGCGCCAAAATAAATACATCTGATTGGTCCTCGCTACCAGCTGCCGGCTATAAAAGCCGGACAAGTTATTCTCTGCCTTGCCTTGCTCTAAATAAACTTGTTGTTTTACTAGCCTGTCGTCCCGAGCGGTCCTTCGGCTACTTCAAAAGGTAAAAGGTAAAGGTTCCCCCGCACATGCGTGCTAGTTTCCGACTCTAGGGGCCGGTGCTCATCTCTGTTTGAAAGCTGAAGAGCCAGCGCTTGTCTGAGGACGTCTCCGTGGTCATGTGGCCGGCATGACTAGACTCCAAAGGCGCACGGAACGCTGTTACCTTCCCACCGTAGTGGTCCCTATTTTTCTACTTGCATTTTTACGTGCTTTCGAACTGCTAGGTTGGCAGAAGCTGGGACGAGTAACAGGCGCTCACTCTGTTACGCGGCACTCGGGATTCGACCCGCCAAACTGCCGACCTTCTGATCGACAGGCTCAGCGTCCTAACCCACTGAGCCACCGCGTCCCTTTCCCATCATTGGGTTAAGCCATATGCCATCAGTTTAATGGAACAATTTCCCTATAATATCTGGATGTTATCTCAGCCTACATTGCTCTATGGAAATTGAGAAGGAAGAGGTGATTAACGTGTGTGTGTGTGTGTGTGTGTGTGTGTGTGTGTGTATTAATTTCTTAAAGCCTATCACTGTCAATTCTTCTGCTATAAACCTGCAATAAAAGCCAGGTCTGTCTGTGGCCACTCAGTGAAGGAATCTGTAATTCAAATGCATCAAGGGTCATTTTCATTTAAATCTTTATCAAGAACAAATGATTCTTTACTAATTCCATCAGAGGTCAACACAGGATTTATGTGTATTTGATTTACTTTGCAGATTCAGCTAATTAAGTTTCAGAATACTTGACATGGCTTTTAAATATGAGTAAAACTAATTTAAATGTTTCAGCGGTGATTTGTCATTTCTGGAAGTAAATTTTCTAGAGCAGAAAAATGTTTGTGGTGTTCTAGATGTAGTTCCAGGAGGGGGGGAAAAAATACATTTTTGGGCAAACCAGAATATGCCACAATCAGAATACAGAATTACAAATATCCCTGCAGGTTGGTTACCCATAACATTAAACCAAGCACAACCCAGCATAAGCAGTGTGGGTTCCAACATGTACAACTTGTAATATATAAGCAAAAAAGATGAAAACCAATGTTTAACAGAAAACCAAAGTAGTTTATATTTTTCACGTGCTTGGGTAAGAACTAGGACACTTTAATTTAGAACATTTGCAGTAGTCCTCAACTTATAACTGGTTGCTTCGTGACCGTTCAAAGTTACAACAGACTTCCCCAGGGTTACTTATAACCTAGATTCAATGTTCTGACAGCTGCCCTCCCCCATGGTCATGTGATCAGATTTTGGGCATTTGGCAACTGCCCACATTTACAGCCATTTGCAGCATCCCATGGTCATATGACCACATTTAGGACTTTTTTGTTTGTTTGTCTGGAACTGTTCTTTACTTCTAGTTTCTGACAAAAACACCTAATGCAGGCAATATATTCAGTTAACAACTGCAGCGGCTCATTTAACAATCTTCTTAAAATGGTTGTAAAATCAAATCAGGTCATATGATGACCCACTTATAGACCGTCCCAACTTATGAAATCCCGGGCCCAGCTGTGATCATAAATCGAGGACTACCTATAGCGTTTGAAATATTAATCCATTTTTTTTAAAAAAAAGGAATCCAAATCATGGAACATCAGGACTCGTATGCTGGCACAAGATATATCTTCAGGATTCTACTTGTCGAAGAAAACGTTTCACAATATCATATTTGTTTACTGATTATCAATTTGGTGCAGCTTTTAAATGAGCATAATGTGTAAGGAGGAGTTTGTATTTAGACAGATTAAATAGATAGCCAGGAGTGTTGGTTTGGATCTAGACTGATTCTGAATGAGGATTTGTTTACAAAATCCGATAGATCCAGATGACAGTATCTACCGTATTTTTCGGACCATAAGACGCACCCAGTTTTTAGAGCAGGAAAACAAGAAAAAAAATATTCTGAACCAAATAGTACCGGTATACTAAAACAGGGCTTTTCAACCTTTTCATCCATTGTACCACTTTTAGGACAAGGCAATGTCCAAGTACCACCAGTCACCCAGCAAGGTGTCAAAAACCTGACCCCCCCCAAAAAAGGGAAAAAAATGATACAGGTAGTCCTTGACTTACAATGATTCACTTAATGACTGTTCAAAGTTACGACAGCACTGAAAAAAGTGACTTATGACCATTTTTCACACTTATGACCGTTGCAGCATCCCCAGGGTCATGTGATTTACATTTGGATGCTTGGCGATCGATTCATATTTATGATGGTCACATTGTTCCAGGGTCATGTGATCACCTTTTGCAACCTTCTGAGAAGCAAAGTTAGTGGGGAAACCAGATTCACTTAACAATCATGTTACTAATTTAATTTCTCTCTCTCCTTCTCTTTCTCTCCCTCTATTTTTCTCTTTCCCTCTATTTCTCCCTTTCTCTCTCTCCCTCTATTTCCCTCCCTCTTTCTTTCTCCTTCTCTCTCCCTTTCTCTCTCTTTCTTTCTCTCCCTCTTTCCCTCTCCCTCTATTTCTCTCCCTTTCTCCTTCTCTCTCTCTCCCTCCCTATTCTTTCTCCTTCTCTCTCTCCCTCTCTCTCTGTTTCTCTCTCTTCCTCCCTGTCCCATTGTCCCTTCTGTCTTTCCTTCCTTCATTTCTTCCTTCCCTCCCTCTTTGTCCTTCCCTCTCCGTGTTAGAGCAGTACCCGCAGAGGCGGCCCTGCAGCCCGGCTTTCTCTTCCAGCAAGCAAGCTGAAACAGAGCTAGGGAGATTGCCAGAAATGCGAATCGGCCGATCTCGCGCTCCTGCAAACTCCCTCGCTCAGTTTCAGCTTCCCTTGCTACAAGAGAAAGCAGGCTGAAACGAGGCAGATTGCAGCAGCGCGAGATCAGCCGATTCGCATTCCTGGCAATCTCCCTCACTCCATTTCAGCCTGCTTTCTCTTGTAGCAAGGGAAGCTGAAACCGAGCGAGGGAGAGTGCAGGAGCGTGAGATCGGCGTTTCTCAGCACGTGCTGATTCGTGCTCCACTTGCAGAGGTTGGGGCTGGCCATATGGATCACCTTCGGACCATAAGACGCACCCTCATTTTCCCCCCCACTTTTGGGGGAAAAAGTGCGTCTTATGGTCCGAAAAATACGGTAATTTGATTTTTTTCTATTACTATTTCCATCTTTTTTCTTCAGTCATGTGTTCATACACACTTACATATTCAAAAGATTAAGGAGGAAAAGAGGGAAGATTTATGTAATAAATTTTGATTGGTATCATTGGTACCATCCCAAATCTGAGATGGGAAGCCAATAGATATTTTACTGTTTTTTATTTTGTTTGGATAAGCAGCTTGTCTTCCAAAACTGAAAACAACCATTCACTTTCAAACTTCTCTTAACTTAAAAGACATCTGTAAAGAGAGAGTATACTTACAGGGTATGCAAAGATGTTAGTCCCTGGAATGTATCTTCTTTGATTTCCTCAATTTGATTATGCTGCAAATATCTGAAATGCAGAAATTAGTTAGGTAGGAATATTTTCATCAAGAAAACAAATACATCAGATGATTCATTATATTCTGGTGAAACAGAGTCCCATTTAACATGTTACTTAACACTAAATATTGCTTATAAAATAGTGTTAAAAAACCCCAAAAGAATGTCTTTGAGAGCAGAACAAGAAATAAAATCCTTTTATCTGATGCTTTTAAAACATAACTGAAACTGAATGGAAATGATTCTGAGTCGTGACCTGCAGTGCTTTTGGCAAATTTCTGTTCCTGTCTGAAAACAACTTGGCATATATTTGCATCTAGTGTAAGCATGCAGCACTGTCTAAAAACAAAGACTGGAGCATTGAGAGGTTTATACTTCACCTCCTAAGAGAATATGAACAATCATTAGATCACAGAAAGAATGTGCTGTATCAGGAACTGACTCTCCAGACAGAAAAGACTCGAACAAAGGAGAGTATGAAGCGAATAATGACAACCAGAAGTAAGAAATATATAAAATATCCTGTATTTCTAGAACTCGGGAACATCTTTAAAACCTTGCTGAAGATAAAGAAAGAGGCCAAAAGTGAAAGAATTAAATTTAACAAAAACAGGAAGGAAACAGAAATAACCACATTCGCAATACTGTATGCTTCCAACACTAGTTAGAACAGATCAGCTTCCACAAGAAGAAAATAGGTTTAAATGCAACCACTTGCAATGAATTATAAACCAATTGAACTTTTTTTTTATTTTCTTACTCCATTTATAAAAGCTCTGGGCAGCTAACAATCAGAAATATCACTAAATCCCCCTCCATCCTAATAATAAAGAAATACTCTTTCAAAATAAACAATTCACAAAATAAATCAAATATAATATTAGAATTACACAAAAGTGAAAAAAACCTCTATTGATTTATTAATGTGGTCAAGTTTGTGTTGACTCTTAAAAGACCACATAGATACATTCCTTCTCCCAGAATACATAATATATATTTTCGAGATTTAAATCAACAGTTATAGCACACCTTCTTATTCCCTTGTGACAATAACCAGATCTTAACTGCTCTCCTAAATCCCAAAAGGGAAGGAACAGATTAAATCTCCATGGGGAGGCAATTCCAGAGTTTGGGAGTATTTATCCAAAATGCCCACTTCAGATGGACTGTGTTGATAGTATTCAACTTGAGTGGACAGGCAGATAAACACTGGTCCTGAGCACTACATTCCTGAATCACAAGTCAGAAGCCAATAACCGGTGCAACACCCAAAGCAAAATGGTCTCCTAAGTATATATGGATATATCCATAAATGCTTGGGCCACACTTTGTAGTAGCTGAACCTCCTGAATGCTTTCCAAGGGCAGCCTCAGGTTGTAGTCCAAGTGGGAGATTACTTTTGAGCAGGGTTATCTGGCACAGAATTATTCAAAATAATCAGGTCAAAAAAAAAGATTTTGGGGGGCAGGGTGTATACATCAGCTTATTCCAGAGATAATGGAAATATCTCCTCAATGAAAGAAGTAAAGGTTGCTGCTTGAATCCATTCTCCTGCCATTTCACAAGAGGCCTTAAACAACCACGAGAGGTAGAACAATCTAAACAAATATTAAGAATAGACTGGACAGTCATTTGTCTGAAACAGTATTGGCTTGAGCAGGTGGTTGGACTAGAACAGTGGCCCCCAACCTTTTGGGCACCAGGGACCGGTTCCATGGAGAAAGGTTTTTCTGCAGACCAGAGAGGGCATGGTTTTGTGTGTTGCCTGCACCCTGTGGATGGGGCTTTGCCTGTTTGCACAGCCCGGTTGCTGGCATGCCACAACCTGGTATCGGTCCATGGCCCGGGACTAGAAGACTTCCAAGGTCCCTTCCAGCTCTATTCTGATTGGTTGAAATACGGAAATCAAACAAAACAGAAATCAATAACCAATTAGACCCAGTGTGTTCTTTACTTACATTTCTTCTAGGGAAAAGCAACCTTTAAAATATGGAAGTTCTTTTATATTGTTGTAAGACAAATCCCTTAAAAGATAAGAAAAGGAAAAAAGAAAAAGAAAAAAGCAAGCTTAATTAATACAAAATTGTTCATTTTTTACTTGAGCTTTATCAGCAAACCATCCTCTTCCTAGCTGTTTTTTTTCTTAAGAAACTGACATTATTTTCCATTTAACTTAATGCAGAAAGCCTGCACAGAAATAGAGCACTTAAATTCAGAAGAAGGTCACAAAATTACTGCAGTAAAGAAATATCTGTAACACTGTATCCTCTGTGGGAATAAATGAAATAATAAATTGATGTACTACTGAGTAATCATCAAAGATTGCAAGATCAGCTATTTTCTTAAAAGCTCCCTTTATTAAGCAAAAGATAGAAAACAAATTAGAAGTTTAAATGTTGCCTCACAATTTTAATCAAATTTTGAAATAAACCACAATAATTTATTAGAAGTTACCATCTATTCATTAACTAGACATTTGCTGTTTCCTAGCATACCTAATGTCATTTGGACAGGATTTGGTATAATCTACTATTTACAAGCTAGTCTCATAATATTGAACTGAATAAAAGTCATGTATAACACACCTGGTTTTTAATTAAGGTTTCCTTGTTTCTTAACTAGTCAACTAACTTGTAAGCCGCCTAGAATCGCCTTTGGCAAGGTGGGTAGCATATAAGTTTATTAAATAAATTCACAAACTGTATACATTGGTCTTGATGTGCTTTTTGTACCCCCACAAACCAAACTATTACCAAATTTACCAACATCAAATTAATTTTCTGACATTATGATCCCTATTTATAAAAATAGACTAGAATCAGAAGTTATATACTTACAAAGTCCGAAGTATCTTTTGCTCACGGCATAGACCAGTGGGAATATTACTTATTTTGGTACCTGTAAAAGTTCTGTTGAATAAAATACCATTATCTATAAGAACACTGGAAACAGGGATTTCTTTAAAGGAACAGCTTTTCTAGAATGCTATAAATCATATGAACTTAGCTTAACCAGATATCGTAGAAGTACTGATGTATCCACTTAAGCCACTTTATAATAATACGCTTTTTATTTAGAATAATACACTTTTTATTTATATAGGTTTAAAAATTGGACCCGTTAACACAAACAGTAAGCTAACATTTCTGGTTTACTGATAGCAAAGGGTTGGTACACACTTCCTAATAATTCCTTCATGGATTTTCCAGTAACTTTTGCTTGGAGGTATTAATTGTATGCATCTCATCGTTATGTTAAAGACAGACAACTCTTTAAAATATCCTGACTACCTAATCAACAAACAACTGTGGCTGTAGAGGGCATATAAGTCAATGATTTGGATGTAATGCTAAGCCATCTATGACTATTAAACTTCCTGCTGTTATTTAGTTTTTATTTCATGACAAACAATTGGGAAGCATACACTAGCAAGTCTGTAAGCATATATTCCGAGTGCCCATTTTTTGTGCCAACACTATCACACACAAAAACTGCTTTACAATAAATCTCCAACATTAAGAGATATACTAAACTTGCTTTTCTTTAAAGGTAAAGGTAAAGGTTCCCCCGCACATGCGTGCTAGTCGTTTCCGACGTTTGTCCGTCGGTCATGTGGCCATGTCCGTGGTCATGTGGCCGGCATGACTAGACGCCAAAGGCGCACGGAACGCTGTTACCTTCCCACCGGAGTGGTCCCTATTTTTCTACTTGCATTTTTACGTGCTTTCGAACTGCTAGGTGGGCAGAAGCTGGGACGAGTAACAGGCGCTCACTCTGTTACGCGGCACTCGGGATTCGACCCGCCAAACTGCCGACCTTCTGATCGACAAGCTCAGCGTCCTAACCCAATGAGCCACCGCGTCCCTTTTCTTTACCTTATCTCTATTCATGGAATCTAAATATAGTGTACATATTAACAGTATTTTGTGTGTGAAAAAAGGCACCATAAATCTGTCTTTGCCTTCCAAAATTTGGTCTACAATTTTATTTATTTAATAAATCAAATATATATAGCTGCCCATCTCACTGAAGGTGACTCTGGACAATGCATAACAAACAGATACAATCACGTATAAAAGCCACATACGTATTTAAAAAATACAAAAATCATGGTAATTGTAAATATTATAAAAACAGAAATACAAACTAGGAAAATAGGGAATAAAATTAACCAGCTCATCAATAGCGTCATCTAAGCAGTGGAGCCATTAAAATATGTGTCCAATTCCCTAGGAGCTCCAGGCCTGATAATATAATCAGGTCTTGAAGGTTTTCTGGGATATCAAAAGGGATGGAGCTAATCTAATTCTGAGGGACAGAATGTTCTGTAAGAGGGATGTCAAACTGCAGGCCCACAGGCTGGATGTGTCACGCCAAAACCGCACCCACCCCATTGCCGGCAATGGGGAAAAAGTCACAACACGTCATGTGACATCGCAAGTTTGACAACCGTGTTCTATAAAGTAGACACCATGGCAGAAAGGGCACCTCTCCTAAGACCCATGAAATTTAAGTCCATATCTGATGGATTGCTTTACTAGTTATTTCATTTTTGAAGTCTGACAATAAATACTTACAAACTCTCCAGATTGATCGTCCCTGTTAAATTAGGAAACCATTGCACCATGTTGGCTCCACGAATGACTCTGGAGAAAAACAGAAAAGTAATACATTACAACTTCACTGTTCAGCAGAAAAATCAACTTTATGGGAACAGAAGACTTTGTTAACATGTTTTTGCTAGTGTTTTGTACTGAAGTGGCTTCCTCTTTCTCACTAATATTTACCAATGCCAGATTTAAGCCAAGAGGTTGAATATTCTCAATTCTTTTGTAGCACTGCAGCATTAAGGAAAATTGTTACCAACTTCTTTTAAAAAGTTTTGTTTACTAAGGAAGCTAATGCCCTTGGATTTATTTATAACAATCTGTATTATGCTTATTTTAGTCTTGTTCCAGGTTCACTTGTTTCAAAAAGTAACTATCTATATTCATGGAAACAAAATCTAAAGCAAAGATTCTGAGAAGTAATTCCACTGAATATATGTATTTAGGATTAGAAGACTAATTAGCACAAACTCGTTTTAAATTAACTGCAAGGGTACTTACAAGGAATGCAAATCTGATAAGTTTTGAAAGGCTGAGTTCCCAACAAAGGATAAAGGATTATCATACAGATGTCTGAAGGAGGAAAAAAGGCAGGCTTTGTCATTCAACATTTATTTTTTGATCCATTAAATCCAAAATTTTATTTTTTTAAAAAAATTAAAAACTTACATTGTTCTTAAAAGCGGATTTCCTATAAATGCATTATCAGGGATCATGGAAATATAATTGCTGTGAAATCCCCTAAAAATAAATTGAAATTGTTGGATTAATAGTTTGCTATTTGGTGATCATATATCAAATCTTAATAATCTTTTCAAAATGTGTAAAAGGAAACAAAGTAAAAAAAATCTGTAAGAAGGAACAATCTCAGCTTCTTCCCCACAATTTCATAAGCTCTTTATATGCAAGATCTATGTACTGGAAGATAAACTTTCTATAAGTTATTTCAACAATCACAGCAGGAAATGCAAGTATAGTTTCCATGGAAAAATGGACAACAGATATTAGAGTCTGGCAACTTAAGGCGAATTTATCCAGAATTATCTTTAACCAAACCTCTCACCAAACAGAATGAAAACAATTGGAAGCTAGGCTAGAGCCACTAGAAACCAAACAATGTAAAAATAATCTGAATTTTAGAGGCATACTAGAAGAATTTGGTGAGGAAGACCTGGAAAGAGATAGGGAACACTTACCTCATACAACCTGATGAAGATAACTATTACATGATGTAATTTATATATTTCAAAACTAAAGAGGCAATTTAAATGAAATAAAATCTTCTTTGAAAATGGAAATTATAATAGTCATATTAATTTGTTAAAAAAATAATCTGTATTGCACTCAACTAAACAACACCTAACATGAGAGACCCAAAAGCCAGATTACTTATTATTTTATGTTGATCCTATAATGGTCTCCCCATTTGAATTTAATTCATTTTAGTTTACAAAGAGGAAAAACATAACCTTCATAAAACTATACATTTTTTTGTTGGAAAAAATAAAAGTATGTAGTAACACTCACAATTCTTTAATGCTTGGAAGGGATTTAATTGCTTCTGGAAATTCCACCATGCTGTTATAATTTAAATCCCTTGAAAGAACATAAACAATGGCATTATATTGTCTATTATGAAAAAAATAATTAACAGTCTTCAGTTTGTTTAAATCCTCTTGGTTTAAGCTTGCTATTTGCCTCCTACTATGCCATAAATGCATGAACACACATTAACCTGACACACATTTATTTCAAATACTTTAACCTCCCATAGGATAGTGTTAATTTTTCACTTATTCTGGGTGTAATTTAGCTCATTAATTTTAACAGATTTTAGAATCTTGATACTGAATCACTAGAATTCCCTCCCTCCAATCTGTCCTTAATTGTTGCAATGCTTGCCTTAGCCTCCTGCTGACATTCAACTATCAAATTACAAGTTCTTCTTGGTGGGAGCCAACTATCTTCTTGCTCCAGAGTAATGCCAGTTTCCCTCTCTCAATTCCGCCCTCACTCAGAAAACTGGAACTTAGCTATTCACTGTTGGGAATGTTATTTCCTTTCATCTTGCAACAATTTGACTGACTGTAATGGTTCCTTTAAGGTAGTTCTTATCTATAATTTCTTTACCTCCCTGATCTTCTGTAATGCCAATTAATAATAGGTTGGTATCAGCTTACTAATATATATCTAATTTTGTAACTTCTATTCATGGTTGGGTCTCAGTTGCTAGATCAAATGTGTTGCATAATCACAGCATATATGATATCTCAACTTTCCATAGCTGCATGCTTATATCCCTAAAAGCAATAATTCTTTCCGTTTTCTCTTTTCAAGTATCACTCCTTCTTTATCATTTTTTTTGTATTGTCCATCTTTTTTGTAATGTATCTATAAAACTAGGGAAAAAGAAAAAAAAACAAAGCTAAAACCAGCTCAGCTACCAAAAGGAACTGTGAAATTTCCCTATTCCTGCAACAAAATAATTTGCGAAAGAAAATCAAACCAAGCTGTAACCAGTTCCCTTTCACAACAAAGCATTAAGTATATTTGTAAATGTATGTAAATCTGGCTAATCACAGCATAACTATGTTTAACTAGAAGCCTAAATGAAATAGTTTAAATTCCTAATGTCAATATTTTAAGGCATTAAGTCTTTTGTAATGTGTTTTATTCTGTTATAGAACCTCAGTCAGGATACTCACAAAGTTTCTAGGTTGTTTAATCCATAAAAACAGTGTTGTCCCAATGTTTTTATTTTATTGTTATGAAGATGCCTGAAAAAGAAAAGGGGATGTAGAATCCGTAACTTCATGAATCTTTTTTCCCCCACACAGTTTCCCAAAATTAAGTTTTATAGCAAAAAATGCATCACAATGGAAAGACCATTCAGAGTAGTGAAATATTAACATATAAAATCTTTTTGGTGGTCAAGCAAGGTAGTAGAAGAACAAACAAGTTATATATTTTGAAATCCACTCTGCATTTATTTTATTTTTTTGCTTTTAAGAATAAAGCGTCTAGGTGTGGAAAAAGCCCAACCCTCTGACTCTGACAAAATCTATGGAAGAATCCAGAAACGATTTTTAAAATGGATTTTCACAGAAACCGACCTGATAATATAATTCTCAAATCACAAGTATGACAGGAAAGATTATGTAAATTAGTCCAGTGTTGTAGCTGGTCCCATGAAAGCTAAGAAGATGGAGATATGAAATGGCATAAAAATACCTGGAGTGCCAGTGGGAAAAGGACAAGAAGTAAATCTAACTGAGCAGGGGTATGTGCCTCGGTTCAGGCCTACTTCTGGGAAGTAACTGCACCATTACCCATCTTTTTGCCTCAGTGGGTTGTTCTCCAGAAGCTAATGTGGATGGCCAATTTTCTCTAGGGTACAATCAACAAGAGCTCCTTGTCATTATGCTTCACTGTCAAAGTCACCTAGATTTATTGAAGAATTATAGCTGAGTTATTGTCATGATTGACAATATCTGGGATTCCTTTTGGCCTATGACTTCTCATGAAGCAGACAGGGTGCTGTTTGCGATACCCTCTGCCTTCTGCTGACTGGATGTTTGCCACTCTTAGCTTCTTCATGGGGGAAGGGGATAGTTTTCTGGATCTGGGAGAATCCAACATCTAACTGTGGGAAAGAATACTTCCAGTGGCCCTGAAGAAATCTAAAGATCGCATACTATAAGAGGTCCTCTCTGGATTCAGAAATGTTAAATAACTATTATTAGGTGTCCACCTTCCCTTTTTAGGGTAGGTTCTTGTGACAGTAATGGGAAATCAGCTGTGAAGTACTCTAGATAAAATAATCTGGTCTCTGTTCAGCCAGGACTCAAGCCTGGATGTGAAAAAGAAGACGACAATGGTCACAATAATGCATGACATTTACTGTGACTAGGATAAGAGAAATGCACCAATTCTAGTCCTTTGATACCTTTGAGCTTGCCTGCAGGGGATGAAAATTGGGGCATTATGTTTCAGTATTTCCACTTGTTTTTCAGTGGGTGAGGGAGATTTGCCTTTTGACTATTCTCTTGAAGCGTGCCACAGGAGTGAGCTTTCTATCCCCTATTTAACGTTTATATGAAAGCACTCGAGTAGGCATGTCAAACTGCCGGCCCACAGGCTGGATGCGTCACACCGAAACCGTGCCAACCGCATTGCCGGCAATGGGGGGAAAGTCCCGATACGTCATGTGACATCGTGAGTTTGACATGCCTGCACTAAAGGGTCATCCAAAACACTGGTGTTTGGTACCATCACCTGGCTAATGATACCCAGTTTTCAATGGCCATCCGAGACCGGTCTGTGACACTGCTGAAGGCCTATGACATAAAGCATATCTTATTAGCAGGAGAGTTATTGTTTGTCCACTGGGATTCTTGATCTGTTCTAGTAGTATATCTTGATAGGGCAGTACTACTCTTGTTCAAGAAGCAGCTCCACAATTTGGAGATTCTTCAAGATTCACAGTTCTTGCTAGAATAGCAAATGGAAGCTGCAGCCAGGGGTCTTTTGTCAGCTTTAGTTGTGTGCCAGTTGTGGTACTATCTATGCAAAAGAACCTTTCTACAGTGAGTCATGCTGTCTATTTAGATTACCGTAGTGCACTGTGCACAGGGCTGTTCTTAAGGACCACTCAAAGGCTGCAATTAATTCATTGGCTCCCATACACTGAGGGCATAATACACCAGTACTACAAGCCATACAACAATTACATTAGGCTTATGGGTGCAATTTAAAATGCTAGTGCTAACCAATAAAATCTTACATGATTTAGGACCAAATTATTGTAGGATCGCATTCTCCCACTGTCTGGCCAATATGATCTACCGGAAAGAAACTATTAGTGCAATGATGGTGAACCTTTTAGACACTGAGTGCCCAAACCGCAACCCAAAACCTACTTATTTATCGCAAAGTGCCAGGCCAAATCAGCATTGTGGTGCCCTGGGGGTGGGGCAGGGAGGCACCTCCAAGTGCCGCCTCTGGCACGCAAAACCCGGGGGCGCAAAAACAGGCCACCATGCTGCAAGGCGCAAAAACGGTTGCTGCAGCGCCGCAAGGTTCAGATACAAGACAGTGCCACGCAAGAACGGGGCAGGGCTAGTATCACACAGGCACTAGCCCCGCCCCATTTGCTGTGCGTGCATGCTTACGGCCCCATGTACGCATGTAAAATGCTTCCCCCTCCCTTTTCTTCCAGTACGCCAATCAACAATGGTTGGTGACCTCTGCTCTACCACCTCTACTCGAGCTTGCTAGTCGGCCACTTCGCCTCCTTTGTGCTGGGCGGGGCTTCTGCTCCGGGTGGTGGTGGCGGCCTGATGGACCTGCTGCTGGTGGCGGTGGCATGCGTACCAACAGAGAGGGCTCTGAGTGCCGCCTTTGGCGCGCATGCCATAGGTTCGCCATCACAGTATTAGTGGTTCCCATCGGACAGAATGAGATGGGCTGAACCTTTGTGGTGCTTCTTTTCTTTCCTTTGGAAAGATCTGCCTGAGAATATCTAGTTGGTTTTCACCCTGGTTGCCTTCCAGAAGCCTCTTGGAAGATTTTTCCTTTATAAAAATGCAATGAAGTTATAAATCCATTTTTCCCTTAAATTAAGCATGCACTGAGATGACAGAATGCAAATACTTACAGGACAACAAGGCTTGACAGATTTCTGAATGCAAAGTCAGGGATGTGGGCTATTTTATTGAGAGCCAAAGTTAAAGCTTGCAGTGAGGGAAGATTGCTGAGTGGGATAACAGGAACTTCAGTCAAACTGTTATCATCCAGCCACAAGTGACGTAGTTGAATGAGACCCTCAAAACTGTCTTCTGGGACAGCTGTAATATGGTTAGCATCTAAACGTCTGAAGAAAAAGAATATGAGTGTTAAACAAAGGGTATATAACACGAGAAGCTAATTATTATTTTTTAAAAATAAACAATTAGAAAGAAAGAAATATTTGAAACTGGGGGAACGCAGCCCAGAGACTCAGTCATGGGCCTAATGATCATGCAAATCAATACAGTCTAGAGAGAAGGCACTAAGTTATATACACCATACAGTACAGTTTATCTATCAGAAGAATACAAAACTTACGATTTACAAAAACAAATAATTGTCCAATTACTCATTGATTCAGTGAATACTCGTTTTAAGCAATACAAGGACATCTTCATTAATAATTTACCTCCTGCGCAAGCAAAAACTGACCTGAGAACTTAATACAACTCTTCTCTCAGCTACCAGGGATTCCTGCAGGTTTATTATTGTAATCCCAGTTAAAATATCCTTAAAGGACTGAACTGGCTCCTTACAAACAATTCACCCTATTTCAAGATGACAGCATTAATCTATACGATCTAAACAGCTTAACAGTCAAGCTCTGCAGTATCTGTCAGCTCCTGAATAGCTGATAAGGCATGCTTGGGCCTCCATTTTAGGAATGCATCCACAGTGTGGCAATTCTTGTTTTCCGGAATTCTCAATGATGGCAACCCAATTACAGAACTCCTTAAGAAAGTAATTGTATCAAATTTGAGGTAATTTGCAGTAGGATCAGGTTTTTCACATATTTTAAATAATATTACATTTCCCAAATTAATTTGCAGAAATATAGAAAAGAATTGTATGCTGTACTATTATATACACAGGACTTAGGTTTTTTACTGTACTTCTGAAAATGGTCTGTTGCTGAACTGTGGTTACAAAAATTGTAAGAAAAAATGATTATAAAGCCAAATTACAATTTATGTAAGAGCTTCCTCTCACTAACTAAGTTCTCTGAAACATTTGATCATAAGCAATCTATTTAAAAAGTCTGGTCAATAAAATTGTGGCCAGTGGCCAAAAATGTCAATTTCATTTTTACCATCCTCCCTCAACCATTTCCAAAGCATATAAAAGGCAGACAGAAAAACCAAAGGATCAATTATTTCTTATATAAATGTAGGATGCAAATGAATGAGTGATATGCAGGAACTTGCCAAACTGATAATTTATTCCCAAGAGCATAAATTAGAGGTGATGAGCAATGAGCACAATAGAAGGCTATAACAACATCCTTTGATAAAATGATTTTCTGGCAAGATGAAGAAAGCAATGCCAAGTAAGAATATTATTTCTCCAATTACTTCTGGTCAAGAGATTTAGATGGAACTTATATTCAGAACATAAATTATGTTTTAATATAATCCAAGCACTAAATACTAATAAAAACTAATCAGCAACAAGAATAAAGCAGTATGAATCAAGAACCTCTAAGAAGATTATGCTTCATTATCCCTTTACATGTTATATCTCTGTACAATTAAGAGTCTCTATGACTTAGTAGTACAAAAATGATACAATGGAATATAGGGGAGAAAAAAGAAGTTTTAATTATACAAGGCATAAGCATAATAGCTTCCCCCGTTCTGCTCATGATAAGAAAAAAAATCATTTAATATTTCATTGCTTTTCAATCACTTTACACCTTGTTCAGGAAACCCAACTGGATTATTCTATTATTGGTTGTAACATAGTCACCTCAAATAAGCCTAATCTTTAGCCTGAAAGTTAACAGACCTTTCAGATAACAAATCTTTGATCTAAAAAGCAGATTTGCATTATTTTTCATTTTTAAGAAAAATAATAATAATACTCAGAAAATGTGTATCTCAATAAATCAAAAGATATCAAACCATTCACTCAAGGCTGGAAATTAAACTATCCTAAACTAAAAAAAGTCAAAAGATTCAGAGGAAGAAAAACATATTTTGTCATCAATTAAAAATCCCCCTAAAGCACCCTTCCCATGTAGAAGGGAAAGTTGCCAGACATCCAACCAAGCCACATTTAATTTGGAAGATTCTGGAATGAGATGGTAGATTAAATATTTGTTTAGTTAATATTTAGTGAAAAAGTATCTTGGCAACAAACAGATTTTCTAGTATTTTACATATTAAGTGTTATCTACTTCGAGACTACACACCTCAACAATTTTCAAAGCATTTTTCTTTGGAACAAAACCTTCCTCAAAAGGTCAAATTCTGTTAATAATATAGTCACAAGATACTATTTTATACTCTTCTTAAGTTAATCACTTAGTCCTAGCCTCTGTATTTGACAACCTCCGCAACATTTCCTATAACATGTCTCTAAGGCATACTGCCAAATGAAGATCTTCTGACCATTACTCATACAAAATCCAAGGCAAATTTCTGTACTACATTATATATACTATTATCCATCACAAATCTTCTGTAGCTTCAGTTAATATAGAAGAAGCTACCCCAGCCAGGGTGCTCTCAGTCACCATACTCTATTTGCTTTTATTTTTCTTTACCCTCACACCAAGCTGGTAAGCACAATTCCAATAATTAATCAGGCTGCCTCTGCCTCTTGTCAATACAGCACCAATTTAAAATTTGGGAATGGAAGACAACTATGAACTCTAACCCTTTGCAAATTAATCTGAGTTAATCTTGAAAATAAATATAAGTGTCCCACCCTTATTATGAATCTATGCACTATTAACAAGTTCATTTATCCATTCGTTAAACTTATTTCTATGCTGTCATAATTTAAAAAAAATGCTGGTGGTTTACATAGAACAAACTAAAATTAAACTAACCTAAGAAAAATGAAAATGGCAACATTCACACAAGACGTGGCATTTTGAAACAGTTTTTATTACTTAAATTTATATGCCACTATCTTGACTATCTTCAAGAACTACTGAAAGACTAACCAAGACCAACCCCTCCCACCCCCATACTTAATAAATTCCTTTAGATATTTCTATTTATTTTATAAACCATTAAATCACATTTAATTACTTGAATATAGTAGGGTATGTTCTCCTGTAATAAAATGAATTACTCAATGAGTTAAAAAAAGGAATCTATAATGAAGTCTCTGGAGCTTCCATAATTGAGCTGGGTATACTCTTATGTTTTTCTATTGCATTTATTTGAGTTTTAATTTAAAAAGCGTTAAGAGTGCTATATGAACAATCCTGCTAATTTTGGTTTCTGAAATACAAAATAATTCATGAAATATAAAATATGAATCCAATCAACATGCATTCAGGCAATAATACTTACAACGATTGTATTCCGTTGAGTCCTCTGATGGCCTCTTTAGGAATAGTTTTCAACTGATTGTTCTGCAAAGTGCTGGAAAGAAACAGAGAGAAAAAAAGAGCGAAAGAGCTGTAAACTGATATCCATTGATTTGCACAATTTGTTCCTGTTATAGGCCTTGTATATGCCTCCTCCCTTATTTTGAAATTCTGAATTCAATGTATTTGTGTAATATAATATGATGCTATATAGTAATATTGGGACGTGGTGGCTCAGTGGGTTAGGAAACTGAGCTTGTAGATCAGAAGATCAGCAGTTTGGCGGGTCAAATCCCAGAGTGAGCGCCTGTTACTCGTCCCAGCTTCTGCCAACCTAGCACTTCGAAAGCATGTAAAAATGCAAGTAGAAAAATAGGGACCACTACGGTGGGAAGGTAACAGCGTTCTGTGCGCCTTTGGCGTCTAGTCATGCCGGCCACATGACCACAGAGACGTCCTCGGACAAACACTGGCTCTTCGGCTTTGAAACGGAGATGAGCACCGGCCCCTAAAGTTGGAAATGACTAGCACGCATGTGCGGGGGAACCTTTACCTTTTACCTATATAGTAATATACTATAATAATAGTATACATTATATAACTGTAATGTAATATAACTGTGTCTCGTAAGAAAACCTTACTCTCCTTGTTATAGCAGTTTTTTCTCTTAATATAATAAAAAGAAGTCCACAAGTCATAAAAGGGCCAGGTTTGAAGACCTCTGACCTATAGGATTAGTTGACTTTCAGCTCTCCATCAGACACATTTGGAGATAAAATAACTGCTGGTAGCTCGCCCCACTTATTTTGTCTAAGCTGAAACCATGGTATTCTGTGCATTGACCCTTAAAGAAAAAAGAGGAACAAATACATATTTTTCTTTTTCTCAGCAACTGAAAGGTTGATGTTACATTTGAATTATGAGGGGGGGGAATTCTCATTATTGGCTCTATACTGTACTAGAAACTAGAGCAAAAACATATTGTTCTGCTCATTCTATCAGTGAACATGCTGACTGGACAAGAAAGAAGAATTATACTATGAAGCACTTAAATTTGATTACTTACAGAACTTTGAGTTCTTTCAACCCAGACAAGGCTTTTGGATGAATAAAAGCAAGGTCATTGCCTGCCAGCCGTCTGGAAAAGATTGTAATAATAATACATACACAGTATTTCTATTTGTCTGATAAATTATAAATGCAAGTATAGAAATAAACTTTTACACACATTCCAGAAACTCCCTCCCAATGATTTTATATTCCATTGTCATCAACATCACATTTCCTTATTCAAAACAAAACAGTGAATATGCATTCTGCAAGATATTCTTATATTTAAGCTTAGTTTTATATTTACTACCGGTATTTACATTATTTTATTATAATCAAAATTCTTAAATACACACACACACACACACACACACACACACTGATGAATGAATGGACAAGACCAATGTCCATCCTAGTTTAATATTCTTTATTGTACCATTTCTGAGATTCTCAGAAATAAGGTACAGTATGAGATTTCCAAAGGAATCATATTCAGTATCTGCTCTGATGCTAAGGACCCCAGCCATTATAAATAGGATTTCTTAATGACAGTAAAATTTGTGTAGGGTAAGACTAAATCCCTTTTAAAGCCATCTAGGTTTAGTAATCACCACTACATTTTACAGCAGTGAATTTTATATAGTTTAAGCGTGTGTTGTGCATAGATGATGTATATATTTTTGCCTGCTGGGAATCTCCTGTCATTTTATTTAGCAAGATGTCTGGATTCTAGAATTACAAGGGGGGGGGGAAATGTAACTCTTGTTTCTTCTACAAGGCATTATTTTATAACTGTCTATCACCCACCTACACTTTTCCCTCTAATAAATAAATGTATTTGTTAGATCAATAATATGGACTAGTTTAAACAATTTAATCCATAGTTTGCCATTTTGTTTTTCAAATGAATTGTACAGCTTGTATGTTATATTCAAGGTGGAAAAGAAATTTTGAAATGATTTATTTTGGTCTGTTTTACATTCCCCAAACCTAGCATTTTAACATGGGAATTTATAGACTTTCTATACTTGCTGTATCAGGGGTGTCAAACTCAGTTTCATTGAGGGCCACATCAGCATTGCGGTTGCCCTCAGGGGGCCGGGTGGGTGTGGCCTGGGTGGGCGTGGCCTACTGGGTGGGCATGGCTAAAGTGCGTATGGCCTACTGGGTGGGCATGGCCAGCTCTACATCGTTCGCATCAAGGGTGCCTATGGGGGCCTGGGCAGGAGTGGGACAGATCTGAGGGTCTGTGGCAGAAGGAGGGTCTCTGGGCCAGGGCCAAGGCAGTGGGGGCCGTTCCCTGACTGTTTCCAGGATGGCTTTGCGGGCCACATGAAACCACTTCACGGGCCGGATCCGGCCCCCGGGCCTTGTGTTTGACATGTCTGCTGTAGGTGATCTGCTATAGGAAAACAATTATTTTAACATATGGTTAGCAATTACTTTTTTATTGTAAAGTCTCTCTCCTCTCTCCTCTCTCTCTCTCTCTCTCTCTCTCTCTCTCTCTCTCTCTCTCTCTGTGTGTGTGTGTGTGTGTGTGTGTGTGTGTGTGTCTGCATTATAGAACACTTAATCCTGGCCAATGCTAGTTGATTTCCTTTATCTTTTTCATAATTCAATCTTGCTTTGATTTAACTTTCAGCTGTTTAGCTTTTACTTATTTCAATGCTACTTTCAAGCCAATTTCATAGCTAAAGCTACATGATCTCAATCTAGGGAGGGTTTCTCCCCCCCTCCCCCTCCCAATTTAATGTTAAACAGTATGGGGGACAAAATGAAATCCTGTTAATACTCCACAGTCCAAAGGTACAGGGAAAAACAGAATAATCATTCATTACAATTACTAAGGGAAATACAAGTACACCATATAAACATGAAGGATGTCATTTTGACTTCAGACAAGGAGTCCCTGCTAATTTACACCCTGTTTCGCTAAACCCTCCCCTCCCCATTCTTTTCTCTTTTTCAGTCTGCATGATGTTTCCTTTCTATAACATGAATGTAATGACCCGTCTCTATAGCTATATAAGCATCTGGGAGTTGTGCAGCTGTACAAATATCTTGCTTGAAGTTCAAGGAAAGGATTGCAAAACATTTTATTCAGCTGATATTTACTGTAAAAAATTTTCACTATAGTTTTTCTCCCCCCCCCCACAAAGAATGCATTTCAGGCAAAAAAGAGACAGTAAAGTGATGAGCTATCTTTTTTTTAAAAAAAAAGATGGGGAAGTTTTGTTGTTAGCTGCGAAGTCGTGTCCAACCCATCGCGACCCTATGGACAACGTTCCTTCAGGCCTTCCTGTCCTCTACCATCTTGTGGAGTCCATTTAAGCTCATGCCTACTGCTTCAGTGACTCCATCCAGCCACCTCATTCTCTGTCGGGGGGGGGGGGGAGTTTAAATGTTATAAAAGCTACTCTGCAACAATGCCCTATTGGTAGCTTGAAACAAGTAATTCATTCTAGTGGTTGTTCCAAATTATGGGAAATTTATTTCTTCTGGCTAGTAAATTAAAAACAATTTAATCAGCAATATCTGATATCACTGTGAATAGGTAAACACACACCTAAAGACAATACCGAGAATTTATTTTTTTTAAAAAATGGAGTTTTGTAAAATAGAAGTTGCCATGTTTTCAAGTGTATTAAAATGAAGTGTATATATTTATTTTTCTAATATACTCCACACCCAGTTAATAAGAAAGAATAGATCATATACTGTCCTGATAGACTATGTCAATCATACTAATTCAATGACAGGATCATATTTAGTGTAATTATGTTCTAATGTGATGTGAAAACCATGTTTACTGAGGATGCTATATCTTCTTTATTAAAATGATATTTCTCCAGAGGAATGCAACCTTTCACAGAATAATGTTATTTACTTGGAGATAAAAGCAAAGCAGAATTTTGTGACTTGATCAAAAATAATTTACAATATCCTTTTATTTCTGTCTCTTATCAACACAACATGTAGAAATGGAATCAGTAACTATACCACAAAAAACAAACAAACAAACCCAAGAACCTGTAAGCACAGTGAATACATTGTTAAAAGGTAGTAAGAAAAAAGCTGAAAAAATTCTATAAAACTAAAAAAACCGAGTCACTATAGGATTATATAAAATTTAATTAAAATTCAAGAACTATTACATGGTGCTACCTTCAAAGGTAAAATAAAACCAGAATTAAAAATTAAGCTGCAGCTACAAGGCCAAGTAACTGGAGATTAGTGACAGCAATATAATTATAGGAGTTACAGAATTTATATTTGCTTAGCCTATCCAGGTGTGGGTTTTTGAAAAGGGAGAAGTTTGGGAAAGTACAATCCAATACTCTGTACCAAGAATCTGAATATGGTGGTTCCAAAGTAGACACAAAGCACTGCTTTCAAAGCTCTAGAACAGATTTTGGAATGCTCACTTGGCTGCTTCTGCTTCACTTTCCCCAGATGTCTGTACACACTACTTGCACAGACAACAGTTCCTTCAAAACTGCCAGCAAAGCTGTCCACACTCACAATGCATAGAAAGTATGGTTAGGCTTTAGAGCTTCCAAGAATGCAGTTATTTTAACAATCCAAGAAGGGTCTTTTCATTGCAAAATACTTCTTTTAAATACTCAGCACAGCTATAAAGCATTAATTAGATCCAGCTTCATATCATGAATTCTTATTTTATTCCCCCCAAAAAGCTTTCAAATGTAATCAGAACCACCCCCCCCCCCCAAAAAAAAAATATATCCTTAAGTACACACTCACTTCTTTGGGTGTCTTTTCATTTGTATATTCCTAACAAAGCTTTTTGTCTTTTCTTTCTATTCTTTCTAAATCTAGTGCCATATTGAACTTAAATAATCACTGCTATTGCAACAGTTTGTGCACTTTTGAATGACAAAGAACTCCAAATTCTGGGATTTTAAATCCATTAATGCGACTACATTTAGGCTACAAAGGAGTAGCCTACAAATGCTTTACGTTTTTTAAAAATAATTTTGTGGAATACATTCAAATGTTTGAACAAAACGTAGATATTTTGCAAGGAAAGCAAGAGAGCTGTCAAACTCTCCCAGGAATTCTAGTCCCCATCTAATAGTCAGGGTAGCAACATACTTATTACAGCTGATTTACAGTTTGTAAAGGAATCTTGGCAGGTGCCCATGTAACATAAGTGCTCAGAACAGTAGAACAACCCTTAAAATAGCTGTATCAAGCTTTCAAGAATGATTTTCACAGCCGCAATGCTCATTCTGACATTACACAGAGTACACATATCTTTAAAGGAAATGGCAAGGTCTTTGATAGTTTTCTGTAATGCCTTTTTATAAATTACTTCCAGAAGAGTAATTGCCATGAAAGAAAGAACTTCCATTATATTCATTAGCATGCTACAATTAAATGCTATTATTATGTAAATTATATACACATACTTGGCCTGAATAGTGTATAAACTGTAACTCTTTCTTTTGACTACACTTGTAATTAATTCATGGTCAACATGAAGTAAACAACTTCCTCATGTTAGAGGGAAGGAGAAAACAAACCAATGTAACAAATGTGACAGGAGGAAATCTAAAAATATTAATCAACTTACATACCTCAAATATAAGATAATTTCTAAACTAGTATAAAAAAAGAGAATGTTATTATAGAAGGGATTCAACAGGCCCACATTATAAGGGACCTTTATCTAGTTGGTTGGACATTATTTTAACAATATTTGCAATATTCAGTAGAATTTATTCTTAAGTTCTGGTTCCCATAATACATTTTTATGAAGTTTACAATAGCAAATATTACAGATGGTACAAGTGTTCTGAATATCTGTCTTAAAGTGCAGACAAATGGCCCCAAATAACTATGCTGCTCTCACTTATAAAGTTCTCAACTACTAAGATAAAGTTCCCAAGAACTAATTGTTTTCTTATAAGTAGTAGAGGATGTTTCAGGTTTGTCAGCCTATCCTGCTCTGTGAACTACAGTGTGCATCAAAGGTCAGCAAAATATTTTCTAGAAATAAAGACTATTTGAATGGCTTTCCTTGAGGCTTTTGTCTTTGGGTGGAACACAAGAGACAATTTAGACTGAATAGCTAGGTGAGGCTTTTTTCAGTTTCTATGCTCCTGGGAATTTTCGAACCTTCCCTTTTAATTTCTATAATTTAAATACACTGTCCATTGTATATAAAAAAGAGCTTCTATCACAGAAGGACGCATCAATTACTTGCTTTCCTACAACAAAGAGAACTGGAAATTGGCAACTTCCCTCACAAACATCCAATGCCATGTAAGTCCAATGCCACTATATAGCCAATTTTGCAGGCTATTATTCTACTAAAAGAAATGCTGTATCTATGTATTGCGTGTGCGTGTGTGTGTGTGTTCTACAAAAATGCTGTGTGTTTATACATATACACATATATACATACACACACACATATATATATACTAAAGTGTGTGTGTGTGTGCGTGTGTGTAAACTTTAGTATTACAATTTACAATAAATTGTGTGCTACCGCTCCAGTATAAAGTGGCCTGGCTAATCTTAACACAACAGTTTTCTTTTAACTTTTTCTAAGAATGAGATAAAATTTCATCACTGTCCACTTATTAACATTAGTGGCAATCTGTAACCCTGAGGTAAAATGTGGCTCTTAGCTACAGAAAAATTCCCAGCTGATCATATTCAGCAAGTAGCAATAATTTCTTAGTGGTTACAATGAGTTAGAACTTTTGTAAAACAGAGTTGGTACTTTTTTCTTGTTCATGTATCCAAGTTAAGCAAACTGGTTATAAATGTTTGATAAGCTGGGATCATGAACTGGATAAGGTACAAAGATACCACATCTCCTTAGATCAGGCATGTCAAACTGCCGGCCCATGGGCCAGATGCGTCACGTTAAAACTGCACTCACCCCATTGCCGGCAATGAGGAAATACGTTGTGCAACGTCATGTGACATCACAAGTTTGACATGCCTGTCTTAGATGATTTAGATCTACTTTAATATTTTGGGGGGAATCTCTGCTTATTTTTAGGAATTCTAAAGTATTCCTCTGATACAGCAAGGACTAGAAATTGGCTTTTTAGCTGTCAAATTAGACAAGGCAAAATATTTTCCCCTATCATTCAGAGGTTCCTGGCATATAGTAAGCACAAGGATTTGTCACATATTGTATATAAGTTATGCAATCAATATAGCACAGCTCCATTTAAAACTGTGGTAATTACACACTCCCATATTGCCTTTGGGCAATACTGTAATTACTTTATGTCATCACAATTAAAATAATTGCTATAAAAAGATCTTGTGCAAATGGTATTTGAAGAAATGTTTTCTCTCATAAGCACAGTATCTTTACTGTTTGTTATTTAGTTATAAATGAATTCTTCAGCCAATTTCCACTCATTCACTCTCCATACCACATACCGCAGTATTATATTTAATACTCACAGCTCCTCAAGATAAGGGAAATTCTTGAAGGCATTCTCTGGTAATCTTGTTATATTGTTCATACTGATGTCCCTAAATGTGGAGAACAAAAAAAAATCTGTGATAAAAATATTTTGATCAACTAAGTTAAAGTATTAAGAGAGTATTTGTAGCTCAGGGTTGAACTTTGAGGTTCTTGGTGCTATCTGAGCTTGGTTATTTTCTTGCAGCCGTTTCATTAGCCAGAGTAGAGTAGAGTAGAGTAGAGTAGAGTAGAGTAGAGTAGGAAGGGACCTTGAAGGTCTTCTAGTCCAGCCCCCTACTCAAGCAGGAGAACCTATAACATCTCAGACAAGTGACTATCTAGCCTCTTTTAAAAAATCTCCAGTGATGGAGCGCCCATGATTTCTGGGAGCAAGCTATTCCACTGGTTAATTGTCCTCGCTGTGAGGAGGTTTCTCCTTAATTCCAGGCGGGTGTGGGGTTTGTTTTCCTCAAGACAACAAGCAAACCCCACTCCTACTAGCACTGATGACACTGCCTAATTGGCTAATCATCTGCAAGAAAACAACTAAGCTCAGAGAGTTTTAAATTAAAATAGCTGAAAGAATACAGTATTGTAACCTGGCATAAATAATGACAATATTAAATGGCAAACCCTAAAACCAAGTAAAGCAAAAACACATATTAAAATTATTTATTTATTTATTTATTTATTTATTTATTTATTTATTTATTTATTTATTTATTGAACTTATATACCGCCCTTCTCCCGTGGGACCCAGGGCGGTTCACAAGGCAATTAAAACATTACAATACAAAAAGTTAATAACAATTAAAATAGATTAAATTATCCTTGATTAAAAATCTAAAACCCCTATAACTCTGATTAAAAACCCAATTACAATAAGTTAAAAATTAAAAATTAAAAGTTCTCAGTCCTGGCCGGAAAGCTCAAAGAGCCAGGTCTTCAGGTCCTGGCGGAACGAACGAAAATCAGGGGCAGTCCTGAGCACTACAGGTAACTGGTTCCAAAGGGCAGGCGCGCCCACAGAGAAGGCCCTCCCCCTGGGTGTTGCCCGCCAACAATCCTTTGCTGCCGGCACCCTGAGAAGGCCCTCCCTGTGGGAGCGCACAGGACGAAGGGAGCTTGATGCCGGCAGCAGGTGTTCCCTCAGATATCCCGGACCCAAGCCATTTAGGGCTTTATAGGTCATCACCAGCACCTTGAATCTCACCCGGAGGGAAACCGGAAGCCAATGCAGCTCGCGGAGCAGAGGTGTTACATGGGAGTATCGGGAGACCCCCATCACAACTCGCGCTGCTGCATTCTGCACCAGCTGAAGCCTCCGAGTGGTCCTCAAGGGCAGCCCCATGTAGAGAGCGTTGCAGTAGTCTAACCGGGAGGTCACGAGCGCATGAGTGACTGTGCGCAAGGCATCTCGGTCCAGATAGGGCCGCAACTGGCGCACCAGGCGAACCTGGGCAAAAGCCCCCTGGTCACGGCTCCTATATGATCTTCAAGACTAAGCCGCGAGTCCAGGAGGACACCCAAGTTGCGAGCCCTATCGATGGGGGGGTAACACCTCACCCCCCATCATTAAAGATGGAATAGAATGGTTCACTCGAGATGCCTGTATGCACAGCCACTCAGTCTTGGCAGGATTGAGTCGGAGCCTGTTTCTCCACATCCAAACCCGAACCGCCTCCAGGCAACGGGACATCATGTCGAGGGCATCACTGAGTTGGTTTGGGGTGGAAAGAAAAAGTTGGGTATCATCAGCGTACTGATGATACCCCAACCCAAAACACGAATGATCTCACCCAGCGGCTTCATATAGATATTGGAGGGGAGAGAGGACCGACCCCTGAGGAACTCCACAAACGAGAGACCTCGGGGCGGACCTCTGCCCTCCCGTCAACACCGACTGTGAACGGCCCAAGAGGTAGAACCACCGTAAAACAGTGCCCCCCACTCCCAACCCCCTGAGACGTCGCAGCAGGATACCATGGTAAATTGAGTAATTTAACATTCAAAGGCCTCGAGTGTCAATTCCATGAATCAACTACCCACAAAATGAAGACAATACATGTAGTCCTCAACTTATAACCGCAATTGAGCACAATTTTTTTTAATTTTAAATGAGAAATTTATTAAGTGAGTTTTGCCCAATTTTATGACTTTTCTTGCCACATTTGTTAAGTAAATCACTGCAGTTGTCAAATTAATAGCACAATTATTCAGTGAATCTGGTTTCTCCATTGACTTTGCTTGTCAGAAGGTCTCAAAAGGGGATCACATGACCCTGGGACACTGCAACCACCATAAATGTAAAGTCAGTCAACAAGAACCTGAACATAAATCAGATGACCATGGGGCTCCAAGTGTCAGTGCTCGCTGCTTACACAAGTGGGGCTGCACACGCATGCTGATCCACCACTGGCACAGTGTGGGTCTGGGTAGAACACGAACAACTGTTTTGTAACAATCCATTTAAATTTCTTTAGTTGACAATTCATTTAGATTTCTTTCTTTTTATACTTCTTACTTTAGATATTTACTGAACAACCCAATACATTTGAGGTACTTGTTTGTATCTTTCATACAGCTTCCCTGTGAGTATCATCATACAAAATGGTTAGACATTTTGAAATAGAATTCTAGAAACAGAAACTTCAAATGTAACAAGAACTTAAAATGTATATAAAATTATCCTTATTCAGATAAGACTACTAATTTAGGTACTTAGCTCACTAGTGGGATTCAGCCGGTTTGCACCACTTCAGCAGAACCGATAGCTAATTTTTTGTTGCCCAGGCCCAGAATGGACTTCCAGAAGCGGCATCCACACAGAGAACAGGTTGTTCACATATTTGAATCCCACCACTGACTTAGTTGTACATGTTTCCCCAACTCAGAACTATAACTGCACTGCATTTGTTTGATTGCAGTTATCAGGACATCTATGCACACATGAACTCTGCATTTTATTAAAGCTATGTTGTATTACTATTGAAAGTTTTTTTTAAAAAAAAGAGCACCATGAATTTAAACATTCATAACAATCTCTTCCTTTAAAAGAAAGCAAAAGCAAAAGAAGAGAAATGAACACATTCAAACCTTAAAAATTAAGCCCTGAAGCTGATAAGTATGTAGTAAGAACATGTCTCAGCTCTAACATGGTCATACTTTTCTGTAAATTTTAAAAAAAACAAAACTCCTCAAGGTAATTGTTTTAAACAGACTTGAATTTCACTCCACAAACAAATGCAGACAAGTACTTACATGGCAGGCATGCAAAACAATTTGTTGGTTTCCTCTCATAGGAAGAGAGACTGAAGAGGATAGTTTTCCTTATGGATGATCAATTACTTTTAATATTAGAAGTCACATCATTGGAAGGGAGGATGAAAAAGGAGGCTGATGACCCAGACTGTTACAACAGTATTTATTTAAATGGGTAGGTTCAGACGAATAAGTCTTTCTGCCTATCTACTTAACAATCTGAACAGATTCAAGCTATCATACAAAGTATTCTAGTCCCTTTCTCTTAGCCCAGCCCATCTCAGAATCTTTGCTGTGGAGAAAAATAGGAGGAGGGAAGGTGTGTTGGATATGTTTGCCACCTTGAGTTATTTGTAAAGTAAAGGCAAAATACAAATAAATAACAATAGACACAACTTAATTGTAATTGTTCTTGCTATTATTATTATTTTCAGACAGCACTTAATATACTAGCATATTAATCTTGTCTTCCCCTTCTCACCACAATAGATGTATCAATTAAAGCCATCCATTCTTAATCCTATTTCTTCTTTTACTATGAATACTTTTCAAAGTACGGTGGTACCTTGGTACTCAACTGCTTTGAAACTCATCAAATTTGGTACTCAATGCATTTTGACTTGAAAATTTTGTCCTGGTAGTCATGGTTTATGTGGTACTCAATGCACAAGCTAGAACTTCTTGGTGTTGGCTGCCTTGTGACTCACATTATTCCTTATGGGAAAAATTTGTTTGGTACTCATCGTTTTTGGCACTCATTGGAACCAAATAACTTTGAGTACTGAAATACCACTGTATCCCATTCTCACTGCATTTAACTTACTTTTATTTCGCTTAGATTAAGTAGTTAATATTCAACTGTAACAAAATAAGCAAAAGCACGCTATTATGCAGTCATGTGCACTTTTAAAAAAAAATAATGTTCTCTGCAGCAGATCACATACTATTCACCTCCTTTATCCATTTGCCTATCTCTAGTAAAGGTGCATACATTAATCTTCTTGCTCTATTTTTTTCTATTCATATATAACTTGCAATCATCATACACAATTACCTTTGTTTTTGATGCATTTTCAGACCTGTAATGAACAGTATAGTGATAAAATAAATAGCCAATACTCCAGAAGATAGGCTTAAAATACAGGAGGATCTGGACAGACTCAAACACTGGGTGCTATCTAACAAAATGAAATTCAATGGTGAAAAAAGTAAGGTTCTACATTTAGGCAGGAAGAATCAAATGAACAGGTATAGTATAGGTGGAACCTTGCTCAATAGTAGTAACTGTGAGAGGGATCTCGGAGTCCTAGTAGACAATCACTTCAATATGAGCCAGCAGTGTGCTGCAGCTGCCAAAAAAGCCAACACAGTGCTAGGCTGCATTAACCGAGGGATAGAATCAAGATCAAGTGAAGTACTAATACCACTTTACAATGCTTTGGTAAGGCCACACCTGGAATACTGCATCCAGTTTTGGTCACCATGATGTAAAAAAGATGTCGAGACTCTAGAAAGGGTACAGAGAAGAGCAACAAAGATGACTGGGGGACTGGAGGCTAAAACATATAGGGAACGGTTGCTGGAATTGGGTATGTGTAGTTTAATGAAGAGAAGAGTGAGGGGTGACATGATAGCAGTGTTCCAATATCTCAGGGGCTGCCACAAAGAAGAGGGAGTCAAGCTATTCTCCAAAGCACCTGAAAGCAGGACAAGAAGCAACGGATGGAAACTAGTCAAGGAGAGAAACAACCTAGAACTAAGGAGAAACTTCCTGACAGTTAGAACAATTAACCAGTGGAACAACCTGCCTCCAGAGGTGGTGAATGCTCCAACACTGGAGGTTTTTAAGAAGAGACTGGCCAGCCATTTGCCTGAAATGGTATAGGGTTTCCTGCCTGACCAGGGGGTTGGACTAGATGACCTCCAAGGTCCCTTCCAACTTATTATTATTAAAATGGCATAATCTGCAAATAAAAATACATATAGCCACACCCAACACACATTTAGTATCACCTCAAGCATTGCTTATATATTTATCCAACAGTATATTAACTACGATCATGTAACTCTTCTTTGTCTCTCTACCTCACTAGTGTTCAAACATTCACTAGGCATTCCTTTACATTATTTACTTCAATCATATATTGCTTTTATCATAGCTTCATATTCTCATATTTGCTTCATAGTTTCATATTCTCATATTTGCACAAAAGTCCCACAAACCTATTATCATATGCTTTCTCTAAATCAACAAGTATACAATAAACTTTCTTACACTCACATATTTCTCAATGACCAGCTACAGAGAAAAATTTGGTCTGTATACTCTTTGCCTCATATAAAGCTGTATCACCCTTAACAAATTTTGCTCATTGTCAGCTTTCACATCCTTTACACAAGTGGCCCCCAACCTTTTGGGCACTAGGGACCAGTTCCATAGAAAGAGGTTTTTCCACGGACTGGAGGGCGTCATGGTTTCACGTGCTGCCTGCATCTTATGGATGGGGCTTCACTTATTTGCGTGAACCATTTTCTGGCATGCCGCAGACCAGTGCCGGTCCATGAACCGGGGGTTGGGGACCTCTGCTCTACACCACAATTTTTCCAGATTTTTGCCAGGTGACCATAGCAGACTCCAATCCCCCATATAGTTTTTGTATTCATTTATGCTACCTTTCCTTTGGTGTATAGGAACAACAATGATATTGCCCAAATGTCAAGCCTAGATGTAGTCTTGAGACATACATTAAACAAATCACAAAACTGTTCCATAAACCAAGCATAGACCTATTTTAATATTTCAATAGTTATACCACCAAAAAATTTCATTTTAGCATTTTAACTTTTCTCACAGCACTTACTACTTTCTTTGCATACTCCCTCCAGCATTTCCTTACTATACTTTCATTGCAAATTATCTTCTACTGCCACCATTCATTGTAATACAACACTAAATACTGCAAAGGGGAAACTTTATTTCACACAGGTTAATTAATGCTGATTAAATGTAACTTAGTTCATAAGACCATTTATTTTCCACTATGCCCATTTTTCAACTTTTCTAAAAGTACTATTTAATTCCACCAAATCACATGGTTCACATCAACTAAGCGGCTCCCTTTGAGAAATTCAGATCAATATGTATTCATGAAATAAGGAAAAAGGGAAAAAAATGAAATCCCTTACGAATTGCAAAGAAATAACATCCATGAAAACCATTATTTGCTATTTTTCTGCACAATGTTTTTTTAAAAATATGTATTGTTACAACTAAAAGTATTCACATGTAACTAAAAAGAACTGGATTGAATTATGTTTTATATAATCCTCAAATGGAGTGGAATACAATATCTGTCCCAGTGAAACCAGAAGAGTTGGTTTTCAATACTTATTGTAAAAAGACTTTCTAGTCTAGGAACACAAGGTGAAAGGTTAAGAAAATTAAGGTACAATTTTAGGAGGTGTATTATTCTCATAATTAATATACATGAAATAAACAATAGGTCCATGGTAGCAGAGGGCACCCACTAAAATCACAATTAAAAAGGACAATAAAACACTCCCAAACCAATATTTACAAAGAGACACAAAGTATGGCAATTGCCTCATAAGGAATGTATTGTCTAACTGATAGAAATGTATGAAATGTTAAGCACAACCAAACTGTTTTTGCAGATGGGAGAATTTTGAATAGCAAATGTATAGAAAAATGCATGGGCAAGACAGAGCAAGGAAAGTGTGGCTCTCAAGTATTATGTCAATGGGAACTGTAGTCTAACATTTATGGAAGCCTGTGAGATACTGAAAAAGTGATATTGGCATACTATAAAAAACTATGCAACAAAACTTTCCAGACAGTAAAAGCCCAGGATTTTTAACACTGCTTAGTGATGAACAGACCAGTCAAGTCTCCTTAAGAAAGAATTTCATAAAACAGGGAGCCAGCAGAGTTTTCCAGTCAATATATTTTCATCCCCAGTATCAACCTAAAATTTATATCCAGATAATTATTTGCTAAGTAAACTATTATCACTGTATGCTTTGATTTGGGAAAGGGGAGTCCTCATCTGTCTGGATGGTGTTGAAGAAAGTTCTGTCACCTTCTTCTCCCATTAATACAACAGTGTTGACAACTGCTAAGAAAGATGTGCTGGCTCCTCTCGTTGAAATTAAGAGAAGATATATACAGTATAAACACCACTAAAGACTGTTAATCTATTCAGTGTGTTTCTGAATGGATGTTGCCATAAATACAGTAACTCAGCTGGAAGAGTGTGGGAAGTCAATGAATATAACTGATGTATTAATGATGGTGAAAAACATTTAAAATAAATTCAGTAAATTTATTAAAGAGGTTTCTTTAACTTTATAATCTAGCCTACTTTCCTTGCATTTTCCAGTGGTCTCCTATCCAAGCATTAACCTGGTCTGATTCTGCTTGGTTGTTTTTTTAAATCATCGAACTTACTGAATTACTGCCATCTGCTATGATGGATATTTAGAGAGGAATTTGAAAAAAGTTGTATCTCCTACAGGTTTGTTATGGAAAACTATGGGCTATCAGATAGCTTTTCCTAGTAGTTCTTCTAAATAGTTAGTTCTTCTAAAGAGTCGGAAACGACTAGCACGCATGTGTGGGGGAACCTTTACCTTTTTACCATCTTTGTTAATGAAGAACAAGAAAGGCCTTTTCCTGCATACCTGGAAATTGCCATTCCAGAACTATCCCCATATTTTTTGTAGCTTATTTTTAAACACTAAAAATATTAAATTTTGAGATTCAAGCAATGTTTTTACAGAAGCATACCAGATCATATCAAAAGTGGGATTTTTAGAAATAGTTTTACTGGCAGGTATGACTGATACATTTCTAGAATTTCTGGTTTCATGCTTGCCGCTCTTTAGAAAAGGATTTTGCTATGTCAAAATAATCTGACAGACTTAAATTCACTGTTTCTAAAATGTAGCATAACATTAAAAATACTTGCATGATTTATGTTTTATTTGCTTTTATACTACATACGGATTCCAGTTAACCAAGATAAAGCATTGGCAAAACTGATTTCACGTTACATCCTAGGAAAGTGCCAAAGATACGCAATGGAATTTGCCACCAAAAGATTAAGCTGCAGTGTGAAACAGGTTGTGAATGCAGGACTATACTTGAAAAGACATGTGTGATACCCATACCTAAACAATTTCACACCCTGAACTGAGGGTTTTGAAAGATTTGTTTTAATTAAAAGAAAATTAACAGAGCAATCGATAAGCTGCAAGTGAAGCAACAATCCTCTGCAAATCCATCTTTATTTTCACATTTTAAGAATGTATGGGGTTCCTTAGTAGAGGGCAAAGGCAACATTAAAAAAAAGTGTTGTTACCATTTGCTAGTAAAAGCAGGGAGAACAACTTAGAAGATATTAGTTTCTGGTGTAGATGTATTAATGTATAAATGTCTTTATTTAGTGTATGTGTTAATCCAGTTTATCTAAAAATACTCTGTTTGCCAGAATTGTTTGTACTTATTTCTCTGAAATGGATATTTTGCTTTGCTCTGTGAGAAGCAAATATGTAATTTGATATTCAGAAGTCATATCTATATCTATATCTATATCATCTATATCTATATCTATCTATCATCTATCTATCTATCTATCTATCTATCTATCTATCTATCTATCTATCTATCTATCTATCTATCTATCTATCTATCTATCTATCTATCATCTATTGCATTTAACTTTTTGGCTAGATATTTCCTTCTTAGCCTTGTCATTTTTATTTTATAAAATAGAATTTTCAGCAGAAATTTGAAAATTCAAAACTATGGTTTTGGAATTCAAATTTTATCTCTGGTTTGTTTCTAATTTCTCGGGCAAATTACATTTATTTTTGACTTTTTAGTTTGATTCAAAGGAAATGCATGTTTTATAACTCTTTTCCCCCCCACCAGAATACTATTTGTGATTACACACATATGGTCACCAGATGGGTTACCTATTGGTTTATTTGAATTACTGACTTCATAATTTCTCTTTCAAGAATTCACACCAGAACTTTTAAATACTAATTTATTAAACTTATATGCTGCTCAACACTCAATGGCTCATAACAGATATTACATTTCCATTCAATCAAGATGTGCAATATCACATTCTTGTATTCTAAAAAATTAGTGCAAATTACTAGTAAGGTTTATGAAAAAAATAATATTATGGATTATGAATATTTTACTTCCAAAACTATTATATTATGCTATAATTACCTTGGTTAAAACGTAATTTATGTAGCAAAAACGTTCAGAAGGCAAAAGACACTAACCCTTGAGTAAATCATAAAAAGACATTAAAAATTAATCTCATCCCTCTAGAACAAGAAAGAAAAACATCAGATTCCATTTTATATACTGGAATATATTTCTAAAATATTTTTTACAAAAGCAAATAAATGCTAATTGTAACCATTGTTTGCTTCATGTCTATGGAGATTCTCAGTCATCCAGGTCATGGTTGTCCCGAAGGTGGTCTTTCAAGAGGCAACTGGATTTTCTTGAGAAAGAAAGTCCAGTTGCCTCTTGAAAAAGCATCTTTGGGACATTGTTTGTTACAGGTGGTCCTTGCTTAATGACCATTTATTAAACAACCATTCAAATTTGTGATGACACTGAATGAATACAAAATCAATGGGGAAGCTGGCAGGGAAAATCACAAGTTGTGATTGCAAAGATGTCTTGCTTAACAGCAGCAGCAAAAAAGGTAATGAAACTGGACCTGATCATGTAATGCTTTAATGTCAAATTTTCTGTTCTTTATTGTGATTGTACCTCTAGGATTAGCTGTATAATAATTAAGTGTTCATAGGGACAGGGGTTGCTCCTCTGTCCTGGTCCTATTAGATCTCTCAGCGGCGTTCGATACCATCGACCATGGTATCTTACTGCGGCGTCTCAGGGGGCTGGGAGTGGGAGGCACCGTTTTACGGTGGTTCTCCTCCTACCTCCAGGGCCGCTCGCAGTCGGTGTTGACAGGAGGGCAGAGATCCGCCCCGAGGTCTCTCATTTGTGGAGTCCCTCAGGGGTCGGTTCTCTCGCCTCTCCTGTTCAACATCTATATGAAGCCGCTGGGCGAGATCATTCGTGGTTTTGGGGTGGGGTATCATCAGTACGCTGATGATACCCAACTTTTTCTTTCTACCCCGAACCAACCCAGTGATGCCCTCTCCGTGATGTCCCGGTGCCTGGAGGCGGTTCAGGTCTGGATGGGGAGAAACAGGCTTCGTCTCAATCCCGCCAAGACTGAGTGGCTGTGCATATCGGCATCTCGGGTTAACCAAGTTATTCCATCCTTAATGATGGGGGGTGAGGTGTTACCCCCCGTCGATAGGGCTCGCAACTTGGGCGTCCTCCTGGATTCACGGCTCAATTTCGAAGACCATATAGGAGCCGTGACCAGGGGGGCTTTTGCCCAGGTTCGCCTGGTGTGCCAGTTGCGTCCCTATCTGGACCGAGACGCCCTACGCACAGTTACTCATGCGCTTGTGACCTCCCGTTTGGACTACTGTAACGCTCTCTACATGGGGCTGCCCTTGAAGATCACTCGGAGGCTTCAACTGGTGCAGAATGCGGCCGCGCGAGTTGTAATGGGGGTTTCCCGATACTCCCATGTAACACCTCTACTCCGTGAGCTGCATTGGCTTCCGGTTGCCCTCCGGGTGAAATTCAAGGTGCTGGTTATCACCTATAAAGCCCTACATGGCCTGGGTCCGGGATATCTGAGGGAACACCTGCTGCCGGCATCAAATGCCCTTCGCCCAGTGCGCTCCCACAGGGAGGGTCTGCTCAGGGTCCCGCCGGTAAGAGACTGCCGGCGGGTGACACCCAGGGATAGGGCCTTCTCGGTGGGAGCGCCTGCCCTCTGGAACCAGCTGCCGGTGGAGCTGAGAACTGCCCCCGACCTTCGATCATTCCGCCGGGGCCTGAAGACCTGGCTCTTCGAGCTCTCGGGCCCAGACTGAGGAGGAATTTTTAATTTGGGGTTCTTTTTAACTGACTACAGGGTTAATTTAATATTTTTTAATTTGGTTCTTAATTTTTGTATTTTGGATTTTTAATTCCCTGTAAACCGCCCTGAGTCCTCAGGGAATAGGGCGGTATATAAATATAACTAAATAAAATATGAAAGACCTTAAATGTTCTGATGGAAAGTCTCAAGAGAGTAGTTTTGATCTATGTTCAGCACTTACAAAATTTTCCCTAAAAATTGCCTGTTAATGGTTGTAGAGAAAGCCTGAGCCGCACATCTGAGCTTAGGCCAAAGAAGTTGACAATAAAGATGGCAGTTCATTAATAAATAATGGAGAAATCTTAATCTACATTTTATGATTGTAGTGTGAAACCCTAGAGAAGCTATTGTATCTCAAACTAATTGTAAAAAGTATCACTAAATAAACAGAACAAATACTTCTGTATTTTATGCACATGGTTCTTCTTTGTTCCAACAAAGTTCTGAAGCATATACTTTTCAAATATGTGATGATTCTGAAAACAAAACCTCTCCCTTTTCAGATTAAGTCTTTAAACTTATTTAGGGAGGGGATTGGTGTTTATATTCACGTCTGCTCCTTGCACAGGAAAACCATTTCTTCAGCATTTGTCAACTTCCATTTATTCATGTCATGCTGTTCATTACTTTCAACCATAATGTTCTAACTTGTTTTTCTGAAACAGCAACAGCTCTACATATTCTGTTCATGTGGAAACTCTAACAATTGCCATAAGTGTCATACAATAGGGTTTATATGGAATTAGTATCTATGTTATTGCATGCCAGCCATAAAAAAATTACATATTTGTAAAACAAGGAGTGTAGAGGTTGGTTTAGGCAGGACTTTTTTTCTCATAGAACGCTCAGAACGGTGTTCTGGCACCTTTCTTTGCACAAAAAAACTTTTGCACAAGCTGTGCTACTCCCTCTATTGGCTTTCGAAAGCCTATTGGCTTTTGAAAGCCAATAGGAATTGCTGCTGAGCGCGCCAAAAGACAAAGGCAAGTTGTCTGCAACGAAGGCGAATTGGCAGGAACTTTCACCATCTCAACTAGGTAAGTGAGGATCAGGAGGCAGGGG
Source organism: Vipera berus (assembly GCF_964194415.1). Lineage (NCBI taxonomy): Eukaryota > Metazoa > Chordata > Lepidosauria > Squamata > Viperidae > Vipera > Vipera berus. The sequence continues at coordinate 92,316,492 of NC_138202.1, forward strand.
TGGTGGTGCTGCTATGGGCAGGGGCGCGGAAGGCATCGGTGGCGGGCTGCCCCAAAAGTTGGAGCAGCTGGTGCTGTGGGAGCTGCGGGGCCCGCTCTACATGGGACTGCGTGGGGCAGGCGGCGTCGCGGCTACGGGTGGGGGGTGGCGGTGGTGGGCTGCCCCCCGAGGCCAGAATCAGCACCGGAAAAGGTAGTGTGGCAGCCGTGAGGCCCGGTCTACACAGCATGGCAGGCGGCGCAGCTGCGGTGGCTGCAGGCAGGGGTGTGGGGTGGCGGTGGTGGGCTGCCCCCCAAGGCCGGAGTCAGCGCTGGAGCAGCTAGTGTGGCAGCCGTGGGGCCCGCTCTACAGGGCGGGGCTGCCAAGGCAGCTGCAGGCTCTGGGCACGGAGGTGACGCATGTGGGGCGCGGCAGGCGGCTGAGCTTCCACAGGCCAGGCCAGATGGTGGTCTATCCGGTGCTGAATGCCTGCCGCCACCTCCGCTGCCTGCCCTGTGCAGCTGCTCCAACACTGACTCCGGCCTCGGGGGGCGGCCCACCGCCACCCCCCCACCCGCAGCCTCCCCAGCAGCGCCACCTGCCCCACCGTGTAGAGCAGGCCCCACGGCTGCCACACTACCTGCTCTGGTGCTGACTCTGGCCTCAGGGGGCAGCCCACTGCCGCCCCCGACCCCAGCCAACCCAGCAGCGACACCGCCCACCCCACGCAGCCCCCTGTAGAGCAGGTCCCACGGCTCCCACAGCACCAGCCGCTCCGGCTCCAGCTCCAGGGGACTCCGCCAGCGACGCCTGGCCCAGCTGCCTCAGTAAGTTCGTGAGACATCAAAAAGCAAGACAAAAAAGGGTTTCCTTGCAAGCAGAAGGGGAGGATATTCTAAATAAGTTCACACATCATATTATTAGGCCATAGTTTTCTGTGTATGCCCCCAAACTGACTTATTTAGGACATACACTGTGTTTCAAATGTTGCTTTGCAATGACTGGATTCAAACATCACTTTAAGCAGCAAATGATTGGTCCACTTTAGCATATTTGCCGAATCCAGATTAGATGCATAATTTATGGTATATATAAAATATGAATAAATATAGTATACCTAGACTGTGGGTCCATATGTATGAATCCTGCCAATGGTGATTTATTACAGTTAAACAATATGGCTCAGTATAATGTGTGAATCCATAAAAAACTAGCATTATTTCAGACAAGGATTTGCCTGTTTTCAAAAATAATCTACAGTACTCAGTTCCAGAATACAGTAATAATACAATAAAACTACCACAATACAAGCTTCCCCCTTTTGTACTGGTGTTGTGATGTAAGGGGTGGAATTTGTGTCATATTTTAATACATCCCGCTTCCCAGTGATTGTGTAGGTATGGCTGAGTGACAAAAATCCAGATAATTAGTATGTGTGTGTGTGTGTGTGTGTGTGTGTGTGTGTGTGTATATACACACATATACATATACATATACATACATACACACACATATACACACACACATATACATACATACATACATATATATATATATATATAATAAGTATTTGTCAAGGCTTTTTGAAAGCACCTTGCTAATTAAGTTCGAAATGGCCATCTCAGCCTCCCAAAATTCTTTATTAGCAACTTGAATAATTTGCGTGTATATATATATATATATATATATATATATATATATATATATATATATATATATATATATATATATATATATATATATATATATATATATATATATATATATATATATATATATATATATATATATATATATATATATATATATATATATATATATATATATATAAACAAATTGAGAGTTCTAGCACCTTTTTTTTTAGAAAAAAAGCACTGGGTTTAGGAGTTCTGGGAGTAAAGTTTCAGAGCACAGACTTTTTGGCTTCATCCTATCACTTTGGAATAGCTTCCCTATCCTGTTAGTAGTATTGCAGCAGTTATTGCAGGTAGCAATCTGGTAAATCAATATCTGTAAGATATTATGTTCCACAAGGTAATCAGAGGAACCCATAGCAAATTCCAATTCTGTCCTATGAGATATAGTAGCAAAACATTTGCTGCAACAGAAAGTACACAATAGATAAATAAGAATATCTGCTTTTGCTAGCAATGATTTAAGAATTCAATTTTTGTTTAAAATTAAGGTTTTTTAAAAAAAGAAAAAGTGCTATTTTGAGAGCTAAGTAGCTGAGATGAGGTTTTCCTCACCTACCCAGTATTCTTTTAAAAACTCAGTGAATTTAGACGTTTATCAAGATGAATGTGCTGCCTCTTCAAGCACCTCTAGGCAGCTTAACAGTAAAATTAAAGCATCAATAAAAATGCATGAATAAATATATCACTCACTGCCATTGGGTTGAAACCCTATTAATTGAATGCTCTTTTAAAGGGAAATATCTTCAACAGTTTCCCCAAAAAACTGAAAAGATGAGAGTTTGTTGTTCCAGAAACAAATTTAATTGTTCATTCCTTGATATAATTAAATCCTTGTGTATGGTGTCATACCTCTTGCCAGTATATGCCAGTAACAATATTTTAAAAATATTTTAACGCTAACCCAAAAGTGTTTTTCCAAAGGCAAAGTCCAGTTGCCTTTGGAAAAAGCACTTTAGGGACAACCATAACCTGGATGACTGAGAATCTCCATAGATATTATTCTTGCATGACACAGAGTTGAATGGAAGGACATCAAATGCTTCAAGAACTTCTAAAATGCATGAAAGATGTACAGTTTATTACAATTAGTCAATGAAGAAACTTCATTACCAAAGGGAATAGTAATTTGATATCAGGCCCCGAGAACCAAGAAATGCAAATAGAATTAACTTCTGAACAATTAGCACTTTGACTTGTATACTGCTTCACAGTGCTTTACAGCCCTAAGTGGTTTACAGAATCAGCATATTGCCAACAATCTGGGTCCTCATTTTACCAACCTTACAAGAATGGACGACAGTCAACCTTGAGCTGGTGAGAATCGAACTGCTGAACTGCTGGAAGCCGGCAGTCAGCAGAATTAGCTTGCAGTACTGCATTCTAACCACTGCACCATCATGGGTGCTTATTGTTCTTCACCTACAGAAATCTTGCTATAAACTAAAGCAATTACTTGCATTACTATAAATATTCTCTGAGAATTTCTAGAGCTGAGTCTTCTTAACTCTCTTTCTCCTGACCAAGCTATCTAAGCTTGACCAAGCTATCCAAAACTATCTCTTTGCAAGGAAAGCAGCCCTTTCCTTCTGGGAATCCTGATCACATTCCACCACATCTGAGTTTAAATACATTCTATGCATTTGTCTTAATATGAATGTTTATATGAAACAGTTTTGACTTTTTCAAGTGCTTCTCATTTTCACCAAGTTGCATAATTATAAAGATAGTGAAATGCATACTGCTTTTCAAAAGACATACTTTAAGAATATGAATTCAGAATTCTTACTGCAGATATATGATTAGGGTTCTAATCAAGTTAAACAGAGCAAAGTTCTGTTAGTTTTTATATCTTCAGATTTATTAAATTATGTACACTGCATATTTTCCTTTTGGCTCTCTAGAACACAGGTCGGCAACCCGCGGCTCCGGAGCCGCATGCGGCTCTTTGAGCCGTCTCCTGCGGCTCCCAGCCGCCCGGTGCGCGCGCACCTCTTCGAACGGGCAGTGGTGCGCGCGCACCTCTCCAAATGGAGAGTGGCACCGCCCGTTTGGAGAGGTGCGCGCGCACCTCCCCGAATGGGCGGAGGTGCGCACGTACCTCCGCGCAAACGGGCCGCGGTGTCGTTCTTTGAGGAAGCTGCCGCGGCCCGTCTGCAAAGCTGCCGAAAGCGGCAGCTTTGCAGATGGGCCACGGCAGCTTCCTGAAAGAGCGACGCCGCGGCCCGTTCCGAGAGGTGCGCGCGCACCTCCCTGAATGGGCGGAGCTGCGCGCGCACCTCCCCAAACCTTTGGAGAGGTGCACGCGTACCTCCGCGCGAACGGGCCGCGGCGTCGTTCTTTGAGGAAGCTGCCACGGCCCGTCTGCAAAGCTGCCGAAAGCGGCAGCTTTGCAGATGGGCCAAGGCAGCTTCCTGAAAGAGCGACGCCGCGGCCCGTTCCGAGAGGTGCGCACGCACCTCCCCGAATGGGCGGAGCTGCGCGCGCACCTCCCCAAACCTTTGGAGAGGTGCGCGCGTACCTCCGAGCGAACGGGCCGCGGCGTCGTTCTTTGAGGACGCTGCCGCAGCCCGTCTGCAAAGCTGCCGAGATGGGCCAAGGCAGCTTCCTGAAAGAGCGACGACGCGGCCCGTTCCGAGAGGTGCGCGCGCACCTCCCCGAATGGGTGGAGGTGCGCGTGTACCTCCGTGCGAACGGGCCGCGGCGTCGCTCTTTGAGGAAGCTGCCGCGGCCCGTCTGCAAAGCTGCCGAAAGCGGCAGCTTTGCAGACGGGCCGTCGCCGTCGGGCAACCGGGAACCGGTTCCATCTCACTTTTTTAAAAAATGGCAACCGCGTGCGTCTGCGCATGCGCGTGCATGGACACGCGCACGCGGCTCCCAGTTTTTTTAATTTGTGATGGAACCGGTTCCCGGTGGCTCTTTTGCTTTTTTAGGTTGCCGACCCCTGCTCTAGAACAAGTGCTGACAATTCTTTGTCTAGCTAGAATTTGAACTGTTAGTGAACAGGTGCATTATGTTATCTATGTTTCCACTTAAATGTGTGTGAGGACTTGAGATCATGGGGGGGGGGGAAGATGACAAAACTAAGTAGAAAATCTTGCTTGACTGATTCAGTATGGAATATCCTTGAAATCAAGCCAGGACATTAGGGAGGAAAAACACAGGCATTTACATATTTGAGGTTTGAGAATTTATACCATGTTCCAAAACTTTTCAGTAGAATAGGAAGCCTTTCCACCATACTAATTTTGAAATATAGGAACCACTTCTTTAATACATGAAATTCTTTTTTAAAAAAAGTATGGAATACATCCAGGTAAAATGTCATGTTAAGAATGTTATGGAGTTGCAGATGTCCAGATGAAAACATTGCAGTCTAGCACAACTCAGCAAAACAGCAGAGATGATACAGAGGTGAAGACCGACAGCCAGGCTATACGCCCAAACTAAAAGAGCTTTTCAGAAAAAAAGATAAGGTATGAGATTGCCCACAGGAGCCACACAACGAAAACATGATATACTCACAGCGTTCATGTGAAGTTTCCTTAAGAGACACTGGGTGTGCCCTATCCACTTTCTAAAGCATGTTTAAATGGGAGCGAAACTAAAGTGTAAGGAGACCTTATCACAACACCTAAAGCCATCTGGAGAAGTGCACCTTCCATCCGAGAAAAATTAGAAGAAAAGAAACTAATTACAATTTTTTTTAAAAAAAAAAATTAAATGCAAAATATTTTGGAATGCAAAAGTTAAAAAGCAGAATAAAGGGAGAGTTAAATCTGGAATATTGCCTTATTTAAAGATAAGGGTTAGGGTACACACACTCTCATAAGGTAACTGGATAGTACTTTATTCTTACACATGTACTGTTATCACATATTGGTGCAGAATAATGCTTTACTATTGCTAACCTTATTCTCCCTTTTAGATAGCATGGAATAGTATTATATTTTATTGCTTTTATAATAAAATATAACTATTGCCTTATACCAGTGGTGGCAAACCTATGGCACATGTGCCAGAGGCGGCACTCAGAGCCCTCTCTGTAGGCACTTGCGCCGTCACTCCAGCCCCACCTCCCCCTGCGGCTACCTCACCAGCAGCGCTCCCAGAGAGTCATCCCCAGGCACGGCCCGCACAGAGCAGTGCAGCCAAGGACATGGCAGCTGGGCAGCAGGGACAAGACTCCACCCTCATGCCCCATCGTGCAGAGATGACGCTGTGGGTGTGGGCGGAGGACATGGCCATAGCGCTGCTGGGTCACCTGGGTATCTGCTGCGATGGACCGTGGAGGCCGGTGGCCCTGCGAGTGGGAAGGTGGGGCAGAGCAGTTTTTGGGCACTCGGTCTCTAAAAGGTTTGCCATCATTGCCTTATACAGTAACTTTAATACTTTATACCTAATTATTCCTATATACCATATAAGTTTCTAAGATATTTTACTTCTATAAATATCACAGAATTCTGGGCTATAAATTTATTTTTTTAACTGTATCACTCACAGTCTGTATAGATTTTCGCTATGTTTGGCACAATGCAAAACTCTATGTTGATATCGATCTCGCAGTGCAATAAATAAATCTGATTTCACATTTTATTTTCTAAATAGCTTCTAGTTGTATAATTTTCCTTACATTTTCTTGCAGAAGATACTTATGAACAATAAAACAGCTAATGACAAAGAAAGAAAGGAACACATCCCAGGCTTTAGAATTATTGCAACTGCTGTTGTCAAAAAGACCACAGACAGTCCTAGCCCTGAATTTAGGAACTTACCATGTGCTGGAAATATCATAATACAATGTTTTGTCTTTGCTTTTGAAATATATGTCTAGTTTTATAATTAGATAATCTCCCATTTATCAATTCTACATGTAAGTAAGCTACATGAGCATTCTGAAGTCAATATTTAGGAATTTTGTAAACATACTTTTAAAAACGTATCATGTCTACTTACAAAAATTATATAAATTTAACAGGCGTGATCCTCATATTCATTCAGATGTGCTGTTGAATTCAATTAGGCTTATTCCTATTCCTATTTGTTCCTCAATAAATGGGAACAAAAATCTAACAAAGAAAAAAGAGACTGCATCATAATTGCCTTTGTTTCCTTAAAAAACAACAACACCCAGAATACCTAACAGCTACTGTCTATTCCTACTTTGCAATTTCAAATATCTTAAAATTCCTTCAGTTTCACTTATTTTGGTCCTCCTTTACCCACACCCAGTGTTTAGAAAGCAACATGAGCCTCACGTTTTAGAATAAGCCTGACATTTAGAAAGCTAATGTTTAAGAAGTGCAATAAAACCAGAACAAAATTTAAAATATAAACATAGTTTTAAGTTGTAACTATGCCAACAAGAATAGGATATTTTAAGCGCACTAACTATAAAAATGCTAAGAACATTAACAGTTCCCTGCTGGATCAGATCCTTGGCTGCTAACCTTACTGAGAAGTCTTTGATTAGGAAATTTATCAAAGCCTTTTTGAAAATATAAGCAGATGATGTCTATTGGTTCTGTGTAGCTTATTAACACCCTAAAAACATTCTGGTAGGTTAGTTAAAAACATGCAACCTGTCCCTACACTTGGCCTCTGTAGCTGAAAACTGGGAAGTAGTCAACATAACTCCAATTTTTAATAAGGCTGATGGGGAGATCTAAGAAAGTATAGGCCCGTCAGTTGGGGAAGATCCTTGGAGATACAGAGCTTGGTTAGGGATACCCAGCATGATTTCACTAAGAAAATGTCCTTTTTAACCAACTTACCAGAATATTTTTAGGTTGTTAATAAAAATGTAGAGCCAAGATTTCTCAATAAGGTTATAATAATGGTAAAAAAGGAAAGCCCTCTTGTGAATAAGCAGCTAACTAAATAATTTGAAAACAAACATTAGGGATAAATAGACATTTCTCACAAATGTAACTAATAGGATCCCCCAAGGTTCTATCTTAGGGCCAGTGGTCCTTAACATTATAAATGATATGGAATTGGGCATGAGTAGTGAAATAGCCAAGTTTGTTGATGATTGTTCAGAGTGGTTAAAAAGAAAAAAGGGATTGCAAAGCGCTCCAAAGGAATCTCTGCAGATTATGATAGTATCAAAATGGCAGAAAACATACCATGCGTTGTCTAGCAGTTTAGTTGGTGTTTCATACCCACAACCTTTGGGGTTGCATTCAACAACCCCACCCAGCTATCTTATATTCCTAATGTTTGAATCAAGTAATCACCAGAAGCCTTATGCCACAAGAGGAGATTCGTCAAGGTGAGAGAAGATTGGTTTGGCCCTTAAGAAATCAGTCTTTTTTAAGGGAGAACTTTTGCTTAGTCCAATGTCCTCTTTCTTAAAGATCCTCATTCTCTGCGTTGCATGGTGGATTCTACTATCACATCTCTGAGAGGGTCTCATCCTTGGCCACGTCTCCTTCTTCTCCCTCCTCCCGCCTCAGCTCATTTATCTCCAGTGTTCTTCCTTAGCTGGCCCGCCCCTGGCCATTCTCCTTGGCCAATAGGCCCCTTGCCCTCTGCCCTTTCTCCGAGACACCCTTTGTCCTGGGCCTTTTGCTGCATGGGACAGATAGCCGCCAGGCAATTGGGTGGCAGGCATGCCCTGGTGCTGCAGTGGCAGCCTGTGATGGATGATTGCAGATTGTGTGGGGGCTTTCCCCCAAACAGTTCGCCTCCTTTCCTTCCCCGTTCACCGCCTTGCTGCCCCACGGAAGGCGTTCCCCCTCCCCGCAATGACAAGAGCCGCACCCGTGCAGTTCGCCTCCTTGCTGCCCCACGCAAGGCTCCCTCCCTCTCAATGGCAGGAGCTGCGCCAGCGCCATTCACCTCCTTGGTGCCCCCACAAGGTTTCCCCCTCAGTAATGGCAGGAGCCACGCCAACACCGTTCACCTCCTTGCTGCCCCCCGCAAGGCTTCCCCCAGTAATGGCAGGAGCTGTGCCAGAGCTGATTTCCTCCTTGCTACCCCATGCAAGGCTTTCCCCACAAACACACACGGCAGGAGCCCCAAAATCTGCAGAGCAGCTGCAGCACTTTAAAAAAAATCATGCATCGCAGGCTGCCCCCCTCCCACACAGCCCGTGATCGCCCATCACAGGCTGCCCCTGCAGCACCATGGCATCTGCCTGCCACCCGATTAGCTGGCGGCTATCTGTCCCATGCAGCCAAAGGCCCAGGACCAAGGGTGCCTCGATGAAAGGGCCAGACCGAAGGGTGGGGGGCGGAGGTCAAGGGGCCCACTGGCCAGGGAGAATGGCTGGGGCGGGCCAGCCAAGGAGGAATATTGGAGATAAAAGGGCTGAGGCAGGAGGAGGCGCATCCAAGGATTCCAGCTGAAGGATCCTAGACCCCCTGAGAGCCCCTTCTACCTGCTTGTCTCTTCCTCTCTTACTTGAGATAAGCTTGTTTTCTGAGCATCAGAAAATTAGATATTAGGTGCTAGTATGAAGTATCAATGGCCCAAGTAAAATTTGTGAGACATGAGTCATGCCATGAAAGAGTTACTTGACAGTAAGATGGATGGCATATAAATAAATAAATGTATGTTCCATATATATAAACACATTAGATGAAGTCTGATGCAAGGAAGGTAGAAAGGTTATTAACGAATGGACAAAAGTAGCACAGAGTATAGTAAATCTGAACAATAATTAAAATGTTAGCACAATAATAGCATTTCATGATGTATTAGCTTTATATTCATTGCATTTTGAAATAAATATTTTGATTACATTTTCTAATTAGAATTCGCTGGATTCATTTCAAGAAATGCTGTGTCATGGTTTTTTCAGTAGTTTCAAAGATATATGCCTCTCTTTCCTAAGAATAGTCAAGTCAGTAACGTTAAGAAAAGAAAAATACCGTATATACTTGAGTATAAGCCGACTCGAGTATAAGCTGAGACCCCCAATTTCACCCCCAAAAACTGGAAAAAGTTATTGACTCGAGTATAAGCCGATCCGCCGTTCTGCAAGCCTGAATACACAGGAATACCCTGTGTGGCCGCGGCTCGTCGGCAGGTCTCCGTTCCTCCTGCCGACCTTTGGGGAGGTTTGGGCGCCTCCCCAAACCTCCCCAAACGTCGGCAGGTCTCCGTTCCTCCTGCCGACCTTTGGGGAGGTTTGGGCGCCTCCCCAAACCTCCCCAAACCTCGGCAGGTCTCCGTTCCTCCTGCCGACCTTTGGGGAGGTTTGGGCGCCTCCCCAAACCTCCCCAAACCTCGGCAGGTCTCCGTTCCTCCTGCCGACCTTTGGGGAGGTTTGGGCGCCTCCCCAAACCTCGGCAGGTCTCCGTTCCTCCTGCCGACCTTTGGGGAGGTTTGGGCGCCTCCCCAAACCTCCCCAAACCTCGGCAGGTCTCCGTTCCTCCTGCCGACCTTTGGGGAGGTTTGGGCGCCTCCCCAAACCTCGGCAGGTCTCTGTTCCTCCTGCCGACCTTTGGGGAGGTTTGGGCGCCTCCCCAAACGTCGGCAGGTCTCCGTTCCTCCTGCCGACCTTTGGGGAGGTTTGGGCGCCTCCCCAAACCTCCCCAAACGTCGGCAGGTCTCCGTTCCTCCTGCCGACCTTTGGGGAGGTTTGGGCGCCTCCCCAAACCTCCCCAAACCTCGGCAGGTCTCCGTTCCTCCTGCCGACCTTTGGGGAGGTTTGGGCGCCTCCCCAAACATCCCCAAACCTCGGCAGGTCTCCGTTCCTGTTTGGGGAGGTTTGGGCGCCTCCCCAAACCTCCCCAAACCTCGGCAGGTCTCCGTTCCTCCGCGCAGACCTGCCGACCTTTGGGGAGGTTTGGGCGCCTCCCCAAACGTCCCCAAACCTCGGCAGGTCTCCGTTCCTGTTTGGGGAGGTTTGGGCGCCTCCCCAAACCTCCCCAAACCTCGGCAGGTCTCCGTTCCTCCGCGCAGACCTGCCGACCTTTGGGGAGGTTTGGGCGCCTCCCCAAACCTCCCCAAACCTCGGCAGGTCTCCGTTCCTGTTTGGGGAGGTTTGGGCGCCTCCCCAAACCTCGGCAGGTCTCCGTTCCTCCGCGCAGACCTGCCGACGTTTGGGGAGGTTTGGGGAGGCGCCCAAACCTCCCCAAAGGTCGGCAGGAAGAACGGAGACCTGCCGAGGTTTGGGGAGGTTTGGGGAGGCGCCCAAACCTCCCCAAACGTCGGCAGGTCTGCGCGGAGGAACGGAGACCTGCCGAGGTTTGGGGACGTTTGGGGAGGCGCCCAAACCTCCCCAAACAGGAACGGAGACCTGCCGAGGTTTGGGGAGGTTTGGGGAGGCGCCCAAACCTCCCCAAAGGTCGGCAGGTCTGCGCGGAGGAACGGAGACCTGCCGAGGTTTGGGGAGGTTTGGGAAGGCGCCCAAACCTCCCCAAACAGGAACGGAGACCTGCCGAGGTTTGGGGAGGTTTGGGGAGGCGCCCAAACCTCCCCAAAGGTCGGCAGGTCTGCGCGGAGGAACGGAGACCTGCCGAGGTTTGGGGAGGTTTGGGGAGGCGCCCAAACCTCCCCAAACAGGAACGGAGACCTGCCGAGGTTTGGGGACGTTTGGGGAGGCGCCCAAACCTCCCCAAAGGTCGGCAGGTCTGCGCGGAGGAACGGAGACCTGCCGAGGTTTGGGGACGTTTGGGGAGGCGCCCAAACCTCCCCAAACAGGAACGGAGACCTGCCGAGGTTTGGGGAGGTTTGGGGAGGCGCCCAAACCTCCCCAAAGGTCGGCAGGTCTGCGCGGAGGAACGGAGACCTGCCGAGGTTTGGGGAGGTTTGGGAAGGCGCCCAAACCTCCCCAAACAGGAACGGAGACCTGCCGAGGTTTGGGGAGGTTTGGGGAGGCGCCCAAACCTCCCCAAAGGTCGGCAGGTCTGCGCGGAGGAACGGAGACCTGCCGAGGTTTGGGGACGTTTGGGGAGGCGCCCAAACCTCCCCAAACAGGAACGGAGACCTGCCGAGGTTTGGGGACGTTTGGGGAGGCGCCCAAACCTCCCCAAAGGTCGGCAGGTCTGCGCGGAGGAACGGAGACCTGCCGAGGTTTGGGGACGTTTGGGGAGGCGCCCAAACCTCCCCAAACAGGAACGGAGACCTGCCGAGGTTTGGGGAGGTTTGGGGAGGCGCCCAAACCTCCCCAAAGGTCGGCAGGTCTGCGCGGAGGAACAGAGACCTGCCGAGGTTTGGGGAGGTTTGGGAAGGCGCCCAAACCTCCCCAAACAGGAACGGAGACCTGCCGAGGTTTGGGGAGGTTTGGGGAGGCGCCCAAACCTCCCCAAAGGTCGGCAGGTCTGCGCGGAGGAACGGAGACCTGCCGAGGTTTGGGGAGGTTTGGGGAGGCGCCCAAACCTCCCCAAACAGGAACGGAGACCTGCCGAGGTTTGGGGACGTTTGGGGAGGCGCCCAAACCTCCCCAAAGGTCGGCAGGTCTGCGCGGAGGAACGGAGACCTGCCGAGGTTTGGGGAGGTTTGGGGAGGCGCCCAAACCTCCCCAAACAGGAATGGAGACCTGCCGAGGTTTGGGGAGGCGCCCAAACCTCCCCAAAGGTCGGCAGGAGGAACGGAGACCTGCCGAGGTTTGGGGAGGCGCCCAAACCTCCCCAAAGGTCGGCAGGAGGAACGGAGACCTGCCGAGGTTTGGGGAGGCGCCCAAACCTCCCCAAAGGTCGGCAGGAGGAACGGAGACCTGGGGAGGTTTGGGGAGGCGCCCAAACCTCCCCAAAGGTCGGCAGGAGGAACGGAGACCTGCCGAGGTTTGGGGAGGCGCCCAAACCTCCCCAAAGGTCGGCAGGAGGAACGGAGACCTGCCGAGGTTTGGGGAGGTTTGGGGAGGCGCCCAAACCTCCCCAAAGGTCGGCAGGAGGAACGGAGACCTGCCGAGGTTTGGGGAGGTTTGGGGAGGCGCCCAAACCTCCCCAAACGTCGGCAGGTCTGCGCGGAGGAACGGAGACCTGCCGAGGTTTGGGGAGGCGCCCAAACCTCCCCAAACGTCGGCAAGTCTCCGTTCCTCCGCGCCCTGCCTGCCTGCTTCTTTCCGCTGCGGAAAGAAGCAGGCAGGCAAGGCGCGGAGTTTGGGGAGGTGCGCGCGCACCTCCCCAAACCTCCCCAAACTTCGGCAGGTCTCGGACGGCGGTGGCTTGGGAGAGGTGCGGGCGATCCCGGAAGCACCAAAGCCTCGGCCGCGCACAAGTCCTCGGTAAGTTTTTTTTGTTGACTGGAGTATAAGCCGAAGTGGAATTTTTCAGCCCAAAAAGTGGGCTGAAAAATTCGGCTTATACTCAAGTATATACGGTACTTCAACTTAAAACAACAATGTGCGTTACTAGTCTTAAAACAAATTGACACACCAGTCATAATAGGAACAGTTACACCTCATTATTAAAAAACCATCTCTCTAAAACACCACTGAGATTCAACTACTAAGCAATGGTAGAGCTAACCAAGTGATCTATGAAGAAAGAAGGATCACTCTGTTATTTGATGCCAAGAATGTGGGTGGCAATCTCAGCCAGAATCCAAAGAACCATTTAACTAGTTCCACATGGTCAAGAAGACTTTGATTTATGCTACACTGCATGTAAACTGAGGAGAAACATCATTCCTACAATGACAGAGAGACACAAACAGATAGTGTTCCAATGTTGCAACAGCAGGGGGGGGGGAGAGAAATCATACAGTACTTGCATTTAGTTAAATCAGTCTGCAGCTACCCTGTGGAAAAGAGTGCCAATAATTGGCTTCTTTCACCTCTGTTAGCCATGAACAAAAGCATCATTTGATTTCACAAGGGGCAAAATGAACTAAAGATAGTCAACTAGCTGAATCAATCGGGTGGAATAACAATAACCTGCAGCATTTTCTTTTTCTCTTTGTTCAAACTTTCAAAGTTGTTAATTAAGACCTACAAAAACCAACCCTACTGGATTCTTTCAGCAAGGCATTAAACTGCCTTTTTACTTGTATTTAAAAAAGAGAAAGAAGCCTAAACATCTGAAAGACGGTAACTAGTCCAATTATTTTTGTGTATTTTCGACAGGAAAATACAGTTACAATTTACCTCCTGAACATTATTTTCAAGAAAATGTTAATGTTAATTTTATTTGTATACCGCCCTTCTCCCGAAGGACTCAGGGCGGTGAACAGGGCACATATAAAATACAGGATACAAAAGTTAAAAAAGAATTAAATACAAGGCCCAAGCTAAAACAATAAATAATAATATAAAAACCACAATAAAATCCCAACCTATCCCCCATCAGGCCAGGCCGGCTTGTTCGAATAAACAGGTCTTCAGATCGCGTCGGAAGGAGCGAAGGTCGGGCGCCGTCCGGAGCTCAACCGGCAAAATATAGGGTGTTCTGTGAAGTTTACTGTATCTTTTTAGTGTAACGTTAAAAGAAACATAAACATACACTAGAGGTAGTTCTTTCACTTACTACATTTGAGCTCAAAATTTCTGTTGCTAAAAAGGCAAGTTAAGGGAGCTTTCCCATGTTACGAATTTGCTTGCCACAGTTGTTAAGTGATTAATAGGTTGTTAAGTTATTAAATTAGTTACACAATTGTCAAGTGAATCTGGCTTTCATTGACTTTGTCAGAAGGTTGCAAAAGGAGGTCACATGACCCTGGGACACTGCAGCTGTCATAAATACATGCCAATTGCCAAGTGTCCAAATTTTGATCATGTGACCACAGGGCTGCTGCAATGGTCCTAAGTGTAAAAACCAGTCATAAATCACTTTTTTTCAGTGCCGTTATAACTTTGAACAAGTCTTTAAACAAATGGTTGTAAATCTAGGACTATCTGTATTCTCAGGGACCATGCTAATGAAAATCTAAAGTCTTTCTTAAAAAGTATAAAAAAACTGTTTTTAGAGATTAATGACCAAAAGATGTCTGCATTTCTATCACAATACAAAGCCATGATAAAATTACCTAAAATACTTTATGTAAATTGAATAATTTCTTTTTTTTAAATCCATTCAACAGACAACTTCCCCAACATATTAGAAATGCTTTTGAAATTCCCCCTTGGTTAAGCAATGGATTAATTCAGAAGCTGAAAAACATAGGCTATTAAACAAGTTTCTGTATGTTCCAGTCATGACTACCTACTTATTATTTCAACTATATGTTTCAAGTGAAAGTCTATACTAGCAAGCAAGAAGTTCAAGCTATTATTCATCATCAAAGCTTACTGTATAATTTTGGGTTATTCGCTTTGGCTTTCTCTTTCTTTCTTTCTTTCTCTCTTTCTTTCTTTCTCTCTTTCTCTCTTTCTTTCTTTCTTTCTTTCTTTCTTTCTTTCTTTCTTTCTTTCTTTCCTTTCTCTTCCTTCCTTTTTTCTTGAATTCCTGAAGATATATAAAACTAATACATTTATCTAAATTACTCTGTGACATAAGACATACATTTAGTATAACACAATGGTTTCAATATTTTCATCCTAATCAACCACTCTGGAGGTAGGTGCATGCCTGAAAACATGTGTTTTAACTGGATATTAATGCTCCAATATTTCTGTCACTTGCTTAGCAGACCAGTCAACATGGAACCCTTAAAAATGCCAACAAATAAACGGAAGATACTTTAGCTGCCCTGGAGTGGTGAATTATTAAAAAAGGAAAGCTGGTGCTCTCATCTCTTGCCTTGGTCAAAACAAAACAAAGCTACACCTCTCTACCTGTTATGTTCACAGAATTTACTATCAAAGTTAAAAAAATATCAAAACTAAACAAAGACATCTAATGCATATGAGATCATTCGTGGTTTTGGAGTTGGGTATCATCAGTATGCTGATGATACCCAACTTTTTATTTCAACCCAAAACCACCCCAGTGATGCCCTCGACGTGATGTCCCGTTGCCTGGAGGCGGTCCGGGTCTGGATGGGGAGGAACAGGCTTCAGCTCAACCCTGACAAGACTGAGTGGCTGTGCGTGCCGGCATCTCGGGAAATGCAGATTATTCCATCTCTTACTATGGGGGGTGAGTTATTACCCCCCGTAGATCGGGCTCGCAACTTGGGGGTCCTCCTAGATTCACAGCTCTCCTTAGAAGACCATATAGGAGCTGTGACTAGGGAGGCCTTTGCCCAGGTTCGCCTGGTGCGCCAGTTGCATCCCACCAGGCTCAAGGTTGACTCAGCCTTCCATCCTTCCGAGGTAGGTAAAATGAGGACCCAGATTGTTGGGGGCAATTAAGCTGACTTTGTAATAATGCCGCTTGGGGGGGTGTGTGAAAGCCCTAATAAGCAGGCATATACATAGAATGAAGGCTACTGCTAAGCTTGTAAGCCGCCCTGAGTCTTCGGAGAAGGGCGGGATATAAATGGAATTAAAATAAAAAATAAAAAAATAAATATCTAGACCGGGATGCCTTGCACACAGTCACTCATGCGCTCGTGACCTCTCGTTTAGACTACTGCAACGCTCTCTACATGGGGCTGCCCTTGAGGACCACTCGGAGGCTTCAGCTGGTGCAGAATGCAGCCGCGCGAGTAGTGTTGGGAGTCTCCCGATACTCCCATGTTACACCTCTGCTCCGCGAGCTGCATTGGCTGCCAGTTGCCCTCCGGGTGAGATTCAAGGTGCTGGTAATGACCTATAAAGCCCTACATGGCATGGGTCAGGATTACCTACGGCAGCACCTGCTGCCGGCGTCAACCTCCCTCCGTCCAGTGCGCTCCCACCGAGTGGGCCTCCTCAGGGTGCCTCCGATCAGAGAATGTCGATTGGTGGCCCCCAGGGGGAGGGCGTTCTCTGTGGGTGCGCCAGACCTATGGAACCGCTTGCCGGTTGAGCTCCAGACGGCCCCCGACCTTCACTCCTTCCAGCGCGATTTAAAAACCTATCTATTTGAACAATCCGGCCTGGTCTGATGGGTTTGGGGTTTGGATTTGGTTTTAACATTGTTTTAATCATTGTATTATATTGGGCATAATTATTTAATCTTTTTTAACTTTTGTATGTATATTTTGATATTTATTGCCCTGTACACCACCCTGAGTCCTTCGGGAGAAGGGTGGTATAAAAATTTAATAAATATAAATATAAATATATACATAGCTATTATTTTAAGAGGTCCAATGACTTGATATTGATACTCTATTGACTTCTGTAAAAAGAAGATCCATTTTACGCTTCTGTAGGGAAATAACAAGCAAAATTAGTTGTGAACTACAACACAGTTAATGAATTTAAACCCTATACTAAACCCTAGTTCCCTAACAAAGGGCCTCTGAGTGCTGGTATAAGGCTCCTTTTCCTTTTAATTTAAAAAGAAAATTAAATGGGAAGGTAGCATACCTCAGACATTATTTAATTTCCAATAATGCTTCTGGGCCCTCCAAAATCCCAAGGCATTACAAGAAAATGAATCTGACAAGAGGCCTTGAGCAGGAGTATGAAAAAAGCACATGAATGCCACGTATGACCCTCTGGGGCCTCAGGTTGCCTAGTCTTACCATTATTATTTAAAACAGCAGTGACTGGGCACACAGAACATTCCAAGCCAAACTCAAAATGCATTACGACTTAAGTGTACGGCAAATCCAGCCACAAAATTTTAACTTCAAATTTCTTTCAATAAAAATTAAAGTACAGCAATATTTATTCGCAAAATAAATATTTTTTACAGACTCATTTCACCATCTCCTATGAATATTCAACATGGGCAGATAAGGTTGCGGTACAAACCTAACTCTTTTATAACACTAGTTCTGTAAAATATTAACAATCAGATAAACATTAGAACAAGGTCTTTCAAAAGAAAAATCAAACTTGTTAACATTAAGAGGATCAAGACCAAACAGAGATATAGGAAATACATCCCACTTACTAGCTACTGCTCTTTGAAGTTATAAGAGGTTTCTAACCCAACTTCTAAGCATGAGGAATGTTATCCAAACCCCTTTTTCTTCTCCTTCAGATATTCTAAATGCAAAACTTCCATATAGGTAGTCGTTGACTTACAACCATTTGCTAAGTGACATTTTGAAATTATAAAGACACTGAAAAAAGTGACCTATGACCATTTTTAACACGTATGACTATTGCAGCATCCCTGTGATTAAAATTCAGATACTTGGCAACTGACATATATTTAGGACTGTTGCAATGTCCTGGGTCATATTATCATCTTTTGTGACCTTATGACAAGGAAAGGCAATCGTGAACTATGTTACCAACTTCACAATTGCAGTGATTCACTTAACAACTGTGGCAAGAAAGGTCATAAAATGGGGCAAAACTCACTTAACAACTATCTTGCTTAGCAATAGAAATTTTGGCCTTAATTAGTCATAAGACAAAGATTACCTGTATAAGAATATAGTATTAATTTACCTAATCTGAGTGATTAACTAGATCATGTTACACTGCCAGCTCTAAGATATTGATTATGCTGTATAGCACAATCACTAAATACCTATATAATAAGCAGTTTTCTCAGATTGCTGATGGTCACTACAGTGCTGATGTGCCACTACATTGCTGATCATGTGTATACTCCCAAAGTATTTTACATAACAAATAAAACTTTAACATGGTACATATAACCATGCACTTTTAATAACAATAAGAATGGCAGTGCTGGATTATATCAGAAACTGTCTAGTTTCTAAATCTAAAACTAGTTTTAAATCATATTTATTGTATATTTTATACTGTTTTGCATGTAACAATTCACAAAAGAAAAATAATTGAAATGCAACAATACAGATACAATAGATTAAACATGTGCATGGATATGAATGTGGCCACACATCTGTTTACACTGAACTAAAAAATTCTGCTCAGATTTTAGAAATCACTTTTTTAACCTGTTAAATCAGACCTAGAATTGGTCTACATTTCAATTTCCTATATGCATATACATAAAAATATGGGCCACCAAAATTTAAAAAAACCCTGAAAAATAAACTATTGGGGGGGGGAACCTCTGACAATTTGCTAGAATCAGAATGTGCTAGAAGAGTTAAAGCTGTACTAAGAAACAGGGAAAAGAAAGAAGAGAGATAACTTATAAAATATCATTGTATATCTTAGAACTCATTAAATGTTTACAATGAACATTAAGTAACCTTAGCCTAATTAGATGATTAAAGCCTAAACAGGAACCCCTACAGAGTGCTTTTTTTTTGCTTATAGGGCCTTTGGTGCCTGGCTTTACTTATAAGGACAATTGTAAAAAATGCACCTTCCCATAACCTAAAAACTGAAAAATTCATCACATTTTTTTGCAAATATTGATGCATCATTACCTATTTAAAAACATATCCTTTCTAAAAAAAATTTTTGCTTCTTAAATACATGGCAAAATAAAGCTCCCATCTAACACTAAGTGCTATACAAATTAAAGTATTACTTTCAGAAAAACAATGAACAAGCCACATACAATTACAAGTTGTAAAAAAATTTTAAAATCCTTTAGGGATTTTAACCTTTTCAGGTCACAGAACCGATTGTTTAAAAACTACAACTATAAACCCTTGACCAAGAGGCAAAGGCTTAGTGGTAGAAAATTGGCTGTGCTCAATTTGGGGGGTAGGTGGGAGGGGAAGATTTAGTCTCTCACATAATTCCAGAAAATTCATATGGACAACAAAAGTTCTACAGAACCTAGTTTAAAACTTCTGCAATGTAGTATATTTCTTTGATAAATTTTAGGAAGGCATTTAATTCCAGAGGAATCTTATCTGGTATTTTTTCCATAATTAGGCATCTGCCTGTTTCACAGAGAGGGAGTTTTATATGAAATATGACCGATTTTATTTATTAGCCATTAGAGCAGGATAAATAAAATAGCAATAATACCAATAAAAAACACTTTACTCATGAATGAGACTGATTTACATGTGTTTTTATCTTCAATTTAAAATAGACATCACAATCCAAACCTGGTACATTAGACCCTAGGGAATACGAAATCAATTATTTAGTTTTGAATACCACAAACAACTAAAATACATGAGTATTTTCATTCTGTACTAGAAGTAACATGGCTGAGCTCAGAGGATAAAAACTAAGGCTCTCCAACCTTTTCTCAGAAACTTTGCAGGTTTACATATCTCAGTCCTGTCTCTTTGCTTTGATAAATCAAGCAGGTAGTTATGCTATAAACAATTATTTTCGGGTGGTGGTGATTGCCTATCATCTTCTAGCATCATCCTTTATTTAGCCTTGCTGTGTATGAGAGGATTCCCACAATTTGTGCACCATACTAACAAGTAAAGGGTTAAAAATGAAATAAATCAAGATGGTAGATATGAGTCTAACAAGACAAAAATCATGGATTCAATAATTCCACAAACTTTGGAGCCATCTAAATAGATTATGCCATCAACAGTGGTTGATTCATTTTTCTTTTGAATATTTAGAGCACTGTTTCTCAAGTCTCAGCAACTTTTAAGATGTATATACTTCAACTCCCAGAATTCTCCAACTAGCACCCAGCTGAGGAATTCTGGGAGATTAAATCCACACACCTTAAAAGTTGCTGAGATTGAGAAACACTGATTTATTTCAGTAATGTAGCACTGGCAGATGTAGGCTTCAACAACTTCTGAAGCGTTAAGCACAGGCAAAAATCTCAGTCTCCAGTTCCTTTCTTTCATTATTTCAGGAACTGTTATTGTTTAAAAAACTGGGAACCGATTAATACTTCATATATTCATTTCTGAGGATATAAACATGTTCACACCCTTTCTCCCACCACAACCGCATTCAGAATTTGAATACACTTTTGTAAGATTATACAATAACAACGTAAAAACGCAATATAGAAATAGCCTTAAATATTTGGATGAGATTCAATCTGATTACAAATGCAGAACAATTTATTTTGGACAATTTAGCTTCATCCTGAGTGTCATTTAATTATTAATTACTTAATAACTGATAATTTTAAAGCATTCAATTATTTAAGAATTGTTGAATCAAAAGTTGGAATTAAGATTGCCGGAAGAAATATCAACAACCTAAGATACGCAGATGATACCACTCTAATGGCAGAAAGTGAAGAAGAACTAAAGAGCCTCTTGTTGCAGGTGAAGAAGGAGAGTGCAAAACTTGGGTTGAAACTTAACATTAAGAAAACCATGATCATGGCATCTGGCCCTCTCAATTCCTGGCAAATAGATGGGGAAGAAATGGAGGTAGTGACAGATTTTATTTTCCTGGGCTCCAAGATCACTGCAGATGGGGACTGTAGCCAAGAAATTAAAAGACGCTTGCTCCTTGGGAGGAAAGCCATGGCAAATCTAGACAGCACACTAAAAAGCAGAGACATCACCCTGTCAACAAAAGTGTGTATAGTCAAGGCGATGGTCTTCCCAGTTGCAATGTATGGCTGTGAAAGTTGGACCATAAGAAAGGCTGAGCGCCAAAGAATTGAGGCCTTTGAACTATGGTGCTGGAGAAGACTCCTGCGAGTCCCTTGGACTGCAAGGCGATCAAACCGGTCAGTCCTAGAGGAGATCAATCCTGACTGCTCTTTAGAAGGCCAGATCCTGAAGCTAAAACTCAAATACTTTGGCCACCTAATGAGAAGGAAGGACTCACTGGAGAAGAGCCTAATGCTGGGAAAGATCGAGGGCAATAGAAGAAGGGGACGACAGAGAATGAGGTGGCTGGATGGAGTCACTGAAGCAGTAGGCGTGAGCTTAAATGGACTCCAGAAGATGGTAGAGGACAGGAAGGCCTGGAGGAATGTTGTCCATAGGGTCGCGATGGGTCGGACACGACTTCGCAGCTAACAACAACAACAACAACAACAACAATAGGACATCATAATAAGAGTTTCGGTTTTCTTACCCAAAAATAGAGACATGCCCATGCTGGAATGTTCCATATACCTTCAGAACATGCTATTTGGGAGAGGGCAGCAGCAATATGGTACTTTCCAAAAATAAAACTTCTGGACTGGAACCAGTTTAAAATGATTCAAGGGTGGCCCTGCCATAAAACAGGCCTGTTTCATCTGGAACATTCCAACCAACTTCTAATTTGAAGAATTTACTCCAGGAAACTGCTGAACCACCTCCAAAATGGCACAAAAAGTTGTGGACAAATTCCACACCCATACATAAAACTATTTGACCAGCTTGTCAAGCATCTGTTAAGAAAGTATTCAATCAACGGTTCACAAGACAGAAGAAATAACAAGATCATATAGAGAGCTATTCAACCACACAATATACTGTTGAATTCAGCAAGAGACATATTCCCCTCAAAATAAGCACTACAAGGATGACCAAAAATAGGCAAGGAACAAAACTGGAAACATGCATGTATCTACTGTATTACTTGGTAAAGGAAACTTTAGCTTGGTTTGAAATACAGGTAGTTCTGACTTACAGCCACAATTGAGGCCAAAATTCTCACTGCTAAGACAGTTATTAAATCAGTTTTAGCCCATTTTACGACTTTTCTTGCCAGAATTGTTAAGCAGGCTGGATAATAGTCAATGAATTTTAAAAATAAAAAAAAAACATTTTTAATTTAAATTGGATTTTTTTTAATTTAAATCGGATTTTTTTTAATTTAAATCGGATTTTTAAAATTTAAATCAGATTTTTTATTTTTATCAAATTTATTTTAATAAAATGCTTTTGGAGTAAAAATCTAAATATAGTTTTCTATTTAAGATACATTAATAATTTAGTTTATTCAGCATGAAATGGAGCTTAGTTACGGAACATGAGGCTGTATATTCTGCAGTATTTACATTTTTGGTAAACTCATTCAATGAATCCAAGATCGGCAAGTGAGATAACATGCATGGCATTGAGGCATTCATACAATTTCACAGCAACCATGAGAAATATCATAAAACAAAGTTCAGGAATATTCCTTTATCCCATTGTTTTGCAAATCTGCATACACTACAAACTGTATGATTGTTTGAAGAGAAACACATCTGTACCAGGCTCTAAATGTTTTAATTAAATAAAATAATTTAACTAGTTCTCCAACTATGTGTGATTAACCTATTAACCCAAAATTGGTTCTGATATTACTGTTTTACTAAACTGACAGCTTATTATTCTATATAGGAAACCTTCATTTTATTTGCAAATAATAATATTAAAGATTATTAGCAACAATGAGTCTTTACATTTAAAGAGCACCTGTCATTTCAGATCCATCAAGACAGCGCCTGTTAGCGGGCATCCACTCACCTGCTGCCCGCCACGTCCCTTACCTTGTGTCACTGCTGCATCACCAACCGTCCTATTAAAGTGAATGGGACTGCCGCTGTGTCAACAGCGGGTCAGAGGAAGAGCCGCTGTGGGACAGAGATGACAGCTGCTCTTTAAAAATTATGATTTAAATTGAGCTGATTTAAATCAAGACTTTTTACTAGTGATTTAAATTATGATTTAAATCGACTTGATTTAAATCAAATCCACTCTGTTGTTAAGTGAATCACAACAGTTTTTAAGTTACAACATGGTTAAGTGAATCTTTCACCATTGATTTTGCTTGTCAGAAGGTCACAAAAATTGATCACATGACCCGAGGACACTGCAACCATCTTAAATATGAGTCAGTTGCCATGTCAGTTGAATTTTGATTACATAGTCATGGGAATGCTGTAATGGTTATAAGTTGTGAAAAATAGCCATAAGTAATTTTTTTCATGCCACTGTAACTTCAGAGTGTCACTAAATAAACTGTTGTAAGTCAAGGACCACTGCACTGAACATTAGTGTTAAATAGCTTTGGTAAGTTAGTGCTTTTAAACTAACATCTTCAATCTGAATACTAATGCCTTTTCATAATTCTGTCAGCACACTTTTGTATACTTATGAAGCCATTCCAATTCTCTTGTATGAGAATCATAAGCCCCAATATTTTAAAAAGGTTGTTTTCCAGAAAAACCTTGCTGCTTTGTAAAATACTACATCATCACGCATATGTTTAAAACCAAGTACCAAGTGATTTTTCTCAAGCATTTAATTGATTTACATAATAAGTACTTTATCTCTATAGTATCAAACCCTGATAAATTAGCTACTGTCCTTGTTTGCAGATAAAATACACATAGCCCTCTAATTATGACCATTTATTTACTGAAATTTCAAACCAACAATGACAATTATAACTGGTCAGTGGTGGGATTCAGCCAGTTCACACAACTTCGGCAGAACCGGTAGCTAATTTTTTATTGCCCAAGCCCAGAATGGACTTCTGGAAGTGACATCCACACAGAGAACAGGTTGCTCACATATTTGAATCCCACCACTGTAACTGGTCTACTTAAGACAAGGCGTCCCTCAGCCATGTTATCAAAATTCAGATGTCTTGCAAATGGCATGTATTTACAATGGTTTTAGCATCCCAGGATCATCTGTGATTGCCATTTGCAACCATCCCAGCTGGCTTCTGACAACCAAAGTGAATTTGGATTCACTAAATAAACATGTGATTCATTTAACAACCATGGCAAAAAAATGGGAAGGACTTAATCACTGCCTCACTTAACAATTTAAGTTCCAATCTCAATTGCAGTCATAAATCAAGGACTACCTGTACTGATCTAGCTTTTATTTGAAAACAGAACACTTAACCACTGTAATGAACTTTTGTCTATAAAGAAGTAGTCCTCAACTTATGACCTGTCACTTAACAACCATTTGAAATTATGTCAGGCCTGGAACAGGTGCTTCCTGACCTCTAAAGCACTTCTGGCCATTGTAAAAAGCCTTGCACAAACAACCACACCCTGCAGCCATATGACCACATTTTGGTTGCTTGACAATCAGCTCATCTTTAAGACAGATTGCAACATCCCACAGTCAAGTAACCATGATTTTAACATTTTTTGCTGGTTTCTGGCAAAAAACACACATTTGGAAGACTCAGTTCAGAGTTACCACTGCAATATTCACTTAATAATCACAGATTTGTTTAATGACCACTGTAATTCACTTAATGACCACCACTAAATGTCATAGAAACAGGCCAAGTCATATGGATTCCTTGACTTATAACCTAACAACTTACAACCAAAAATCTGGTCCCAATTGCGCTCATAAGTTGAAAACTACCATTACAGAATATTTCTTAAATACCTTATATATTGTTGGAAAAACATCTTTAATAATAGAACATTTAAATTCACTTAAAATTCTGACAACTAACTGATCTGACCCTGTTTAATTTGCATGCCCAGACAATATCAGCGAAGTGCTACCACCTGTTGAGACATAATCACTTATTCTTACTAAAAAAAAATCTGCAGAACTTTCACTTCTATTCTCAGAAAATATTTAAATATTTTATCAGTGTAAACAGATATGTGTTGAAGTATAAATAATCTATTTTTACATACTCTACTTAAATGGGAAACAACAAAAAACCCTGACAAAAGATACTCTATTAAAGTTACGGCTGTATAACCCATTTGAATTAAATCCTACTGAATACTCACTTATTATGAGATACATGTAAGATTGGGTTGTGTATTTATTTGGTGTTTTAAAATACAGTACACTCAAAGTTACGCTTGCACAAACTTTACTGAAAGAAGGATTACAACTACTCTTTACAAATAAATAATATTAAACCTTTTACACATTTAAATCCATAGCATATTTAAATAGACAGTGACTAAATATCAGAATCAGGACCTTTTTGGCAAATAATATTAGGTACAGTAATGATGAAAATGTCTTAATGCTTCTCTGCTACTATTTAAGAAAAAAAGAGAGCAGCGATTGCCAGTTTCTATTTAAATATAAACACTTCTGTAAGAAAATTATGGAGTTAAGAATTAGGGAGGCTAAATGAAGGCAAGTGGTATGAAAGAAGCAAACCAAATAGAACTCAGTAATTGTGGCTTTACTATACATAGGATGAGGAGACTGAAAGAGAGAAATAAACCAATATAAATAAATTCAAGCGATTCTGTAGAGCTGTATCATGCTAAACCATTCATTTGACATGTCTCTTAAAAGAAAACAATGTTAAATTACTGCAACTTAGTACCAAGTTTAGCAAGAAAATGCTTTTGTTAGAACTAATATTTTTCTTCCTCTACCCCCATCCACGAATTTACCAAGTTGCATTATATTATGTTATACAATAACCAGGAATGTAATTTAAGTGTCTATAAACATTCAGAATTCAATAGATTTCTACAACATTCCAAGAATCTACTTTTTCACTGTGAAACAAACCCTTTTATAAGGGGGCACCTGAATTTAAAAATCAGATAAGTAAATATTGGAATGAATTGCTCTTTCTTCCTATGGAAGCTGCCGTGCCTTTTTGAGTGCTTTATGCCATGATCAAATATCCACCTATAATCAGAAGGCTCTCCAACAGTGAGAGAGGATTTAGCTAAATTTATCTATTTTATTTATTTATTTAAAACCTTTATACAGCCACCTATTTTATAATCAACTCTGGGAAGCTCCCAATCAAGATCCATGAACACTTAGTGCTTACTATCAATCATCTCCCCTTCACCCCCCCCCCAATAATTTTTCCCCACTTCTCACTCTATGGCTAAGAGAGAAGGAATGGCACAAAACTGCTGGGTGAACCTCCATGTTTGATGGGGAATAGAAGCCAGATATCCCCAATCCAATTTGAACACCTTAGCCAAAACACCATACTGGAAAAGTAAACCAATAAGATGGTTAGATGAAATAGAGAGGGTTTCTTCTTGGAAGACAAGAGGCTAATGTATCCATTTACAGGTAGTCCTTGACTTTCAACAGTTCATTTAGTGACCATTTAAAGTCACAATGTCACTGAAAAAAGTGACTTATGACCGTTTTTCACACTTACAACCATTGCAGTATCCCCATGGTCACATGATCAAAATTCAGATGCTTGGCAACTGGCTCATATTTATGACTGTTGCAGTGTCAAGGAGTCAAATGTTTCACTTAGCAACCGAAATTCTGGGCTCAACTGTGGTCATCATTTGAGGATTACCTATAGTAAGATTTTCTTGAGCTTAAAAATAAAGAGATTCACTCAGCAGAACATGTCAAGCTAATAAATTTGTGATATTGAGCTATGTTTGCCTATCATATTAGACATCAACTGTCATGAGAGAATGAAAATAATTATTACAACATTTATATACTGGTAGAAAGCAATCATGAAATCAGATATTCAGCAATTAGGCACTTGAATTATGCAAGCCAAATCATTTTTGACTGCAGTATTTTTTACCAGTGGTTATGATATCAATTATTTTCTAGGTAAAGGTTCCCCTGCACATGCGTGCTAGTCGTTTCCAACTCTAGGGGCCAGTGCTCATCTCTGTTTCAAAGCCGAAGAGCCAGCATTTGTCCGAGGACATCTCCGTGGTCATGTGGCCGGCATGACTAGACGCCAAAGGCGCACAGAACGCTGTTACATTCCCACCGTAGTGGTCCCTACATTTTTACGTGCTTTCGAAGTGCTAGGTTGGCAGAAGCTGGGACGAGTAACAGGCGCTCACTCTGTTATGCGGCACTCGGGATTCGACCCGCCAAACTGCTGACCTTCTGATCGACAAGCTCAGCGTCCTAACCCCCTGAGCCACCGCGTCCCTTTAATTATTTTCTACCTGCCATCAAATTTTATCTGTTACGGTGCTATTAATTATTAGTGTTACTTTTTTTGCTATCAGGCCTTTTTCTTTCAATTCACTATATCATTATTTACTATACTAAAATACAGGTAACCCTCGACTTACAACCATTTGTTTAGTGATCGTTCAAACTTGCAACAGCATTGAAAAAAGTAACTTATGATTGTTTTTCACACTTACGATCATTGCAGCATACCCATGATCACGTGATTAAAATGTGGACAATAGCGACTGGCATGTAGTTGGTTGCAGTGTCCCAGGTCATGTAATCACCTTTTCTGACCTTCAGACAAGCAAAGTCAAGGGGGAAGCCGACTCACTTAACGATGTTACTAACTTAACTGCAGTTATTCACTTAACAACTGTGACAAGAAAGGCTATAAAATGGAGCAAAACTCAGTTAACATAGCAATGAACATTTTGGACTCTATTATGGTTGTACGTTGAGGACTATCTGTACCTGAACTTTCAATGGAATAAAAAAATATATAAATCAGACTCGTAAAGAGTTATTTACCTGCAAGTTAGGAAGCCTTTTATAAAGGAGGACAGAAAGTTCTCTACTGCTATTATACCAGGTCAATGAGATACAAATGATTAGCATAAATACCTGTGAGGAAAATAGCTAGTAAAATTGTATACTATCTAACAGTGACAGTGAATTTTTTTTTCCTGCAAGAAGTTGAAATTGATTGATTAAACCTTTTTTTTTTTGTACACGGCGGCCTAAAGCGAAAAGGTTTTATAAAACCCAGCTGAAGGCCTAGGACTGGGGCGACGGTGTGTGTGCCCATAGAGAGGACTCTGCGTGCCCCCTGTGGCACCTGTGCCATAGGTTCGCCACCACGGCTATATAAGATAGTGGATTGAACCCAATTTTGATCTCATGGAGACATAATTGTTCCTATCAGCAAAAGCAGTACGAGATAATTCTGTAGTCCTCTGTAGTTAATTTCACTTGGTACTTGAGGATAATCTCTCCCTGTGGCTCCCACTCATTGGAAGACCAGCATTAGTTTCTACCTGTTTGCAAATCTTACATTATATTTAACAGTATCCATGTGGTCAATAATCTTCCTACTATATATTCTAATTTATACTCCCAATGTATATGTTTGTTGCTCCTTTAGAATATACTGAACATATTCAAAGCCTAGTAAACATGTTAGACGAAAATAGATCATATCCTAGGCTGGCATTGGAATTTTATGTTTTTTTTCTTGATGATTTAGACTTCAAGCCTCAAAACACTGGACGTGCTAGTTGGGATTGATGGAGACGGTACTTGAAAACATCTGGAGGAGATCAAATTGCTAAACCTTAATTTGAAGTTTGAATGTTCTGCAAGCTCTTACAGTTTCCCTCTACATAATAGTTTTCTCTCATATGTCTTGGTTTTCTCTAAATACCGCTTGCCACAACTTCTAGAATAGTAAACTGCCTAGTGGTTTTTTCAAATCATGGTTTATAAATCCACTGTAAACTATGGTTTTGAAATATCACCAATCACTGTTGGCTATTAAGTACAAAAAACCCCAAAACAATAGAAAACCCAGGGGAGTATATGACATAGGGAGAACAATCATCAAATCATGTTTTGACAGATTTCATTTATAGCATCTCAGTTGCGGTTAAGTAGACTGGTAGATTATTGAAAATATACAACAGATAGCAATGCTTTTCTTTCAATATTTGTATGCTATTTCTAATAACGAATGTACAAAATCAGAAATATTTCATTCTTTTTAAGCAACTGATACTTGGGGGAAAATATACTTACTTTCCTTTTAAATATGTAATTTTAATTCTCAAACTAACTCACTATAGCCATTATATTAAGAATGAACACATCAAGACAAGACAAGTTTAAGCATACTACCATAAAGCTACATGCTGCTATACTTATACCTCAATCCTATACATGTTTGGAGGAAAAATACCTCCTGCATATAATCTTGCTAAAAAATCTGAACTGTTTACAATTGTTTTCCATGTACAGAAACAAGTCATAGTGAAAATCCTATTAATACATAGCATGAAACCACCAGTTTAATGTCCTCACAAGAACAAAAAACTATTTAAATTTCATTGTAAAAATATATATATTAAAACTTAACAACCAAATCTCTTTAATGGAATGTTTGCTCTTCTCATTCTTTGGTGCCATTGAGTAATGGAGTTATTTACCTATATATTATGCTTCAACTAAAAAACAAGAAATGATTTATAAAATCAGTAAGTTGTCATGGTTTATAGTCTTCTCCAGTATACAATAAAAGCTTTCCCTAATGTGGCGACCAGAAAATGTTTGGATCCAAAACTCACAATAGGCTGATGACCCAATATACAAATACTCCTGATAGTTCCAATTTAGAGGAAAATGATCTAATTACCAACAAGTAAAATCACCACTTAAACCAGTTTTACCAAGCGTATTCTACTCACTACAAAGTTCACATGATGTGCTTATATTTGTTTTATATAAGAATATATTTTATTCTAAAATGCCAAAGTTACCTTAGTAATAAGTGACTGCATCTCAGTATCAGTTTATAATTTAATACTCTGCCTAGAAAATAGAGCACACCCAATAGGCCCTATTATAAAACATTTGTGGCAAACTTTAATTAACAGTGGTGAGTTTTTCATACCACCCATTTAAAATCCTGAGCGAATGAGATTAATGATGCTGCTATTTATGTGATCCTGTATAAGATTAGATGTAGGCTGGATTGCACATGCACACATATGTAAAAGTTCCTTATTAGGATTGGTACTAAAAACAGGAGGTCCTAGGGATAAAACATATTCAACAGTGGCTGGTCCCTTAAGAAACTTCCTTCCAAGAGACATATAGTGTAGTATTCAAAGTTTTTTTTAAAAAAAAACACCATGAATTTCAAATGGATATTCTTTTTAAATTATGCATTTTATTTTTTGTTGCTGTAGCTTTGGGAATTATTTACACTTCTTGAATAATGTTAGTCTTATATAGATATTATTTAAGTATTTGGTTATTTGCTCAAAAATGGATGTTTTATTCCAAGACTGCAAATAAATTGCTAATTACAAAATTAAAATTGTATCATTGGAAGCAGACATCTCAACTTATACACCTGCCTCTTCTCTACAAATATAAAACATATCATACTCTCAATTAAGAGCCACACATTTATCTCAAGCAAGTTTGAACTCTCACATTCATAATCTTGATTTTATGTTATTCTAATAAACCTCATTTAGGTTTCATATCTCTGACTCATTAATTCTTCTACCTTGACCTTTATGCAACAACTCATTGCTTATAATTATTTTGAAAATAGTTTCTTACTGCCTGTCCTGTCTCAAACATTTCAGCTGAAATATTCTACAATATTTCCTTCATCTGTCTTGGCAACTAAACAAGATTTTTTGCTTCATTAATCCCTGAATATTTCACACCTGACTTTAAAACTATAGCTTCTCAAGTAAGCTCTAATAACTAATACTAAAACAAAAGCAATTTTAGGTAATTTTTGAGACGTTTATGGCCTGCTGATTCAGCATTAAGAATGATTAAAAAGCCACATACACACCTTGCACTACCACACCCTTGAAATCCTAGATGCAGTACACACCTAATATTGTATTCTGTGGTAGTTTATCCTTATAATGGTTTTGTTAAATAGAAAAGCTGGAGTTAATTGTATTGGTTCCTTCATTTTGCTGAACTTGCTTTCAAACTAAACCTAAGTAATATTGCCTGGATTAAGTGATTTGACACCTGCATTTCTGCACAAATAGAAAGGCATCATTTCTCTCTCTCTCCCTCTCTCTCTCTCTCTGTGTGTACCCTTATATATACCAAAATGAAGTTAAGTCTTTTTGTGGACTGGAATGCATTGGTATATTCAGCCAAATATATTATTCATCCAAGCTACTAGGTAAACTATTTTCCACTTATTTTATATAGTAGACAGGCAGTTTATTAGTCTTAGACCAGTACAAACAATGTGTCCATCAGTACCTTGTGAGTACTTATAAATCTATTTTGAGACAGTAAATAAAAAAGTAAGGCAAATTAAAACAATTATAAAACAACCTGCCTAAAATACATGAGTGAAAGCCAAAAGAAGCAATCTATATCTATGTTATAAAGTGGTATCTATAATTGTGATTACGTATGAAATTACAAAAATGTATCTAAAATTTATGTAAAATGGGATATGTAATATCACAAAAATTGATAATGTCTAAGATTATAAAGCATCTGTGAAGGAGGAACTTGTGTGCAGCACTTTTTGCAGTGTATTTCTTCAGAGTAATCTCTCCAATAAGGTTGTCTCTCCTGGGACAGCATCATTGGGATCCACCAACCTTCGCTCAAATTACCTTTTTCAAAAGATCCCATCTCTCCACAAGGAATGTCACAGGGGTCATCCCTTTCATCCCCACCTTTATTCATTATAAAAGCCCAAATGGAAAAAATAGAGAAATGAAAAGCCCATAGATTTAAGAGTTGGCAAAACAGTGAGAAAACGTCTGCCGATTAAAAAAATAAAATCATAGGCACATTTATTTTGAAATGCAAGTAAGGTTCTTTTAAGAACTAAAGGCTACGACAAACGCTATGCACAATATATATAGCAATTTTCCACCCGTGAATCCTACGTTAGCCAATCACCACGGTCAGTTCTCTTTTACAGTCGAAGTTCTTCACAGATGTCCTCCCATTTTCCCTACTGAAAAGATTTCAAAAAGACCAACCTTGGCGTTTTGAACAACAAAGTAGCGAACAGAGCAATGAACAGAATTCCTAAACTCAGCCATTAAGTTCAGATAGGGATTTACTCCAAAACAAGGGAAGATAGGTTCACCCCTGACCTTTCAAAACAACAACAACAACAAAACCTCGCGTACATTTTACTCCCAAATCACTGAAAAGTAATCCACTCCTCTGGCCGGGTAATAAAAACAGCCCATCGCGCACACACACACACACGCAAACACATACAAGCCTTTCAAAGGCGTTATAGTTCATGGCAACAAAATCAATGGGGGAGTGCAAAGCGGTCGTTTTCCCCGCCGGCGGGGAGGATTGCGCCCCACAGGTGAGGGCTGCTGCAAGTCAAGCCAGGAGCTGGAAACAGCAGGAGAGCCGCCTTTCTCTCCCTCGCTTAGGCCAGATTAGGAAGCGCACACACAACCTGTTTGGCAAGGTGAAGACGAGCGTGGCACCACCACCCCACCACCACCACCACCCCGTACCCCTTACCCCACCCCTCCCCTACTTACAGTAAATGGGTGAAGGCGCTGAGTCCTTCGGGCACGGCGGTGAGCCCTCTCCCGGAGCAGTCAACCCCTCCGTCCCCATCGCAGCTACAGGAAGCCGGGCACGGAGAAAGGGAAGCTCCTTCGCTGGGCCCAGCCAAGCAGCCGAAGCCCCAGGCGAAGAAACCGAGCAGAGCCAGGCAGAGCATCGCCAGACTCTTCCTTGTCGCCGCGCTGGCGGCGGCCAAAAGCTCCCTGGCGCTCACCGCCCCGGCCGGGGACGGTCCCTTCGAGGGACAGGGGGCCAAGTGCCGTACGAGCGCGCCCTGCCCGGGCCCTGGGGCTGCTCCGCGTCCTTCGTCTAGAGCCGCTGGCTCGCAGACCTCCCTCCTTTCCCACCTCTCGGCGAACCCTCGGCCCGGAGCAAGCGTCCTCCGCTTCGTTCCCTTCCCCTTCCTCTCGGCGCCGTCCCGCCACGCGAAGAGCCGACGGTTCAGCCCCCTCTTCCTTCCTTCCTTCCTTCCTTCCAAACCCACGGAAAGGCGGCAGCCTGTCGTCTGTCTCACAGCGGCAGGTAAAAACGTGCCCCGTTGGAATCTGCCATTACAGTTCTTTCCCCAGCTCCCTTTTGCAACGCCGCCGTAGGTAAAGCGCGCTTCTCCTAGGAAATTAACCCTTCAGCCATTCCAGCACATGCGCTCGCTAGTTCTTTCTCGGCTCGGCCGTTTCGCTTTGCCAGGACTGCCCGCCCGCCCGCTCGCTCGCTTGCTTTCCTTTGCCTTCTAGGGTTGCACACAATGCGCCGACTGCGTGTGTGCTTAACTCGCCCAAATCCCGGCGCCTGCTGAAGCGATATGCAAAACAGCGAGGTGTGTATGCTAATGAGAGAATCGTACTGCTCGTTCTTATTGGTAGAAGAGGAGCCTCAGCCTAGTAAATATATACAAATCTCCGAGCCTGTTACGTTTCCCCCCCACACACACACAGACACTCCACCCCGCAAACCTTCGGCAGTCCCGAACAGAAGGAAAGAAATGGCCTTTCATTGGTTAAAGGGAGCTACAGATGGGCGGGGCAATAGGCGTTAAGTGACAGGAGAGGCGAAGGTTTCCTTCGATAACCGAGAGGGGTTGCAGGGTCGAAAGGGAAGGTTGCTTTCTAAGATGGAGCCTCTTGTTGGATGCGACTTGCCCTGCACAGCTGCTTGTGAACGGTTCCTTTTCTCCTGGGATACCAGTTGAAGATTTCCACGTCTTTTGCTAGGAAACGGCCTGCTGGAATTGCTGTCGTTGAACAAAACAGCCGTTCAGGATTCTGCAAAATTAAGCACGTGCTGGTAAAATACTTGAACCAAGAGGAACCTCAAGGCCTTAATTCATTTACTTTTTAACGGAACTTCTTTTTTCCGCTAAGTTGATAGGGTTGCAGCTGTCCAGCAAATGCAGCATTTTTTTAAAAAAGTGGCCATGATCTGGTAGCAGTTGCCTAAGAACTTGAAATGAACCCTAGGCCAAAACAAGATAAATTGCTATGTTGGTTTTTGAAGTCTGCTTTTCTGCAAACTACTGCAACTGATTTTTTTTTTAAAAAAATCCAAGTAATATTGCTGAAATAGAAAGCATTGAATGCGCCTTGAACAGCGCTCAGCATTTTGCTTTGAGGGAGCTGCTATTTATGATGAGAAAATCCAGTTACAGGTAGAGGCAGAAGGGAATTTATAAAAACACCTTTGGAAGGATTTTAGGGGCTATTATCCAGCAGTACTAGGTCTTATACCATCTGATGCCCTCCA
This sequence comes from Vipera berus, assembly GCF_964194415.1. Taxonomy (NCBI): domain Eukaryota; kingdom Metazoa; phylum Chordata; class Lepidosauria; order Squamata; family Viperidae; genus Vipera; species Vipera berus. The sequence goes on from NC_138202.1 coordinate 92,350,784, forward strand.
GATGTGTTGAATGTACAATTCATGAACAGCTAGAGAACACAGCTTGGAGAATGGATGTCTACGCTCTTTTAATCAGTGAAGACTCTGTATAAAGAATATTACACCTGCTATCAATAATGGGTATTAAAGAATCTGGTCAGTGCCATTTTCATTTGCGGTGTAATTAACAAAACTAGCCTCCATTACAGTCCTCTTACAAGTTTTATCACTAGGTAGTGTGAATGCTTGGACTACTGGAGAGTGCATATGTGACATGACAAAGTTTCAACACTCTTCATCCCAAGATAGAATTTAGGGTCTTCCAACTGCCACTATATCTACTTCTGGATGCCTCAAAAGAAGTTTGAAAATGATACATAATCAATTATACTGGTTCTATTAGCCTTTAAAAACTGAAAACAGCATTCAGTCACAACTTTGTTGCCGCTGCTACAGGTTGTGAAGTAATAAACGTCCCTCCACAAAAGGAAAATAAATTGCAAAAACCACTCCATTCTAAATACCCTTACTGAATGTTGCCATCCTTCATCCCTACTTTTACATTTAAACACGTGATTTATCTGAAGGGAAGTTGCAAAGCCATCAAACTATCTCTTTTCTGGAATGACTGGTTAGGAAACAAGCCTAGGAAGCTGTGAGACAGGAGCAAGTTACTCACAACTTATGTTACAGTTGTACTGTTTCAAAGAAAAAAACATTTTATTGCAGTTTCAAATGCATAATAGTTGAGGCAGCTGAGCTCTTGAATATCCTCAACACTGGGTTTATAGGAGTCAAAAACTGTTTTTGAGCCAAATATTCATAAGGAAGGGCCCTTAAATGGCTATGGCTATTCATTCAGAGTTTCATAAAAGTAAAATTACTGGGTTATACTGAGCTACCATCTGATCCATATAGAAAAGTTAATTAGAAAAACCATTATACTCAAGAAAGACTGGATTTGTATTTTTTCTTAATTGCTTAATTTCCCCCCTTACATATTCCTAAACATACTTTTTCAAAATATGTTTCTAATCAAGTTAGTTGTTAATAGATGAACTAACAGATTTACAATGATTAAATCCCCATAATAATATTTTACTAAAAGTGCAAAAATACAAATAATAGTCATGATACATTCACATTAATAAAAACTGCATCACTGTCCCCCATTGAATTCTGCTTGGCTGTGTTAGATGTACTATTGTCTAATAATTATAAATAATGAATAACATATTTGCTTTTGTCTGGGAAACAGGTTAAGGCATGATTCTTCTTCTTAATAGATGCTTGTGTAAATCTGATGACATTATATTTTAACATAAATTCAGTAATAGACCTTAATCACCTTAAATGGGACTGAATGACTGACATTGAAAAGGCTGCTATTGTGTGCAATGTACCATGAAGGGCTCCTTTGTGCAGATTTGCATCATATAAGGAAACAATTTAAGAAAATAAGTTGATGGGCATTGTGATCATAGAGGTGGAATGACATAGCAGATTTCAGCTTTGCTTTTCTGATTGTCAGGAACTTTGTAATATTTGGAAAATAACAGTCTCTTTCACTCAAAGCTATTCCTTACATTTTAAATGTGGCATGTAACTTTCTCATGGGGATTGTGTACTTTGGGGGGAAAGGGAAAGAAACCCAGAAACCTTGTTGAGTCCAGATGCCCTGGAAAGGAAAAATATCAAGGAAAAAATTACAAAAAAATTGCAAGTGAAAGTAATCTTCTTATACCACAAACTCTGTAGAAACAAACCACTTCCTGAACTAAGTCAGAGCTTAACTTCATTCATTTGAAGTTAGTGGCAGCAGAAATGTCACTCTATAAGTAATTTATAGAACTATAAGGAGCAAAGATTTTTTTTAAAAAAAACCTCTTCTGAAGGTTGATTGATAAAGGTAGCAATAATTAATTATACTAATGGGCTTATATTATCTAATATTGTTTTGTCTCTTTTCAGATATTTTCTCCCTCTCTCTCCTCAAACTCCCCACCTCCTATCAAAGATATACAACTATTACCACTAAATTAAGGAGAAGTAAATTGATTATCATTGTACTGGGATTTAGATATGTTAAGTTTCCGTGGATTGGACTGTTCTGGCTAGAGAAGGTAACTCAAGAATATCACATTAAAATTTGTAGGATTTATTTCAGAGGAGAGTTGCATTACATGGTCTGTCTGACTTATGAGACTGGTACATGCTGTATTCTAACTTCTATTCTTCACATAGTCAAAAGAATAATATCTATCCACAAAAGGGGAATATTAATAAATTCAAAAGAATCCAAGGTTTGCAGAATGAAACAATTTTTTTTAGAAAAATAAAGTAAAAGTGCCAGCAGCTTAAAGAAAACATAAACAAGAGATAGAAAACCAATGTTTTAAGGTTGACTCAGCCTTCCATCCTTCCGAGGTAGGTAAAATGAGGACCCAGATTGTTGGGGGCAATTAAGCTGACTTTGTAATAATGCCGCTTGGGGGTGTGTGTGAAAGCCCTAATAAGCAGGCATATACATAGAATGAAGGCTACTGCTAAGCTTGTAAGCCGCCCTGAGTCTTCGGAGAAGGGCGGGATATAAATGGAATTAAATTAAATTAAATTAAATTAAATTAAATTAAATTAAATTAAATTAATGTTGTGGTGATTGGCTGCAGTCCACTCTTTTTGTCAGGCATAAGAATTGTTCAATAGGTGCAGCCATTTGAGTTGTGCTAAAAACCATCATGGTCATAATTTCATGAGAAAACCTTGTGAAACAATTACAATGTGAAGATCTTTCCTGAGGCCCCCACTAACCAAGACATATATACAGTAGCCATGTATATATACCCACAATTTGTCATTAATATATTTAATAATTCAAAAGTGAAATGGGCTCTATTTTTCTAAACATGCCCTACCTTCTTTACTCACTGCATGACAAATCTTTTATTCACTTCTTTTTTAATACTACCCAGTGCAGCTGCCCAGCATCTGAATATTTCACAGAGAACAGAAATTAACTTTAGTATTTGGAACAAAATTGTCTAATGTCTGAAAGAGAATTACCGGCCCAATTCTTTGACAATGTTAGTATATAATAAATAAACTATGCAGACAAATGGATTGGTAAGCCATCTGAATAGAATTAGAATTGTTGGAAGGGACCTTGGAGGTCTTCTAGTCTAAACTCTGCTCAGGCAGGAAACCCTATACCATTTCAGACAAATGGTTGTTCAATATCTTCTTAAAAACTTCCAGTGTTGGAGCATTCATAACTTCTGGAGGCAAATCGTTCCACTGATTATTTGTTCAAACTGTCTTGTTTGATTGATTGATTATATCGTATTCCAGAAAAGTTTTTGTTGATACAATTCGTTCAGAAAGTGGTGGAGAGATAGATTGCAAAAATGGAGGCATAAAGTATTAGTAATACTAGACACCTATTAGGAAAGAGGCGTAGTGGCTCAGTGGCTTAATGATACTGAAGATGGTCTTTGCTCCAGTGGTTCGAGTCCTCGTATTACCGGTATGTGGCGGGGTGAGCTCCCGTCACTCGCCTCAGCTTTTGCCCACCTAGCAGTTCAAAAGCATGTTCTATGCGAGCAGATAAATAGGAACCACTTCGGCAGAGCTGTCCCTTCATGTGGTCTGTTAGATGGTATTAGTAATATTTTGATATCTATTAGGAGACGAACTCTGCCACACATGATCTTTCCAGGAAGCTCGTGATTTGCCTTTCTGACAATTTTTCTTTTCATTTGTGGAGGAAAGTACAAGATGCCAAGCAACAAAGAAGTCTTGATTGAAAAAAGTGGAAGTAGCAAGAATATCAAGGGAAAGTGACTCTGTAATGCTGAAATTCTTGATTTTAAGGGGAACTAAAGCTGAGTGTAATCAAATTTATCATTCATTCTACAGTTTTTATAACATGCCCCAGGCTGCAGAACTGGGTGGCATATAAGAATATCTTGGATTTTTAAAAGGAGGCCTTTTATGTCAAAACAATGACAAGTGGAATTCTAGTGGAAGAACAAATGATAAAAGGTGTTCAAGTTAGGAGGGAATTTCTTTAAAGGAGAAATTAAAAGTACAAGTATAAACAATTTCAACCCAGAAAACATGGAGGAAAGCCAAAGAAGCCAGTGGGGCACCCACAAATCTCATTGAAGATCTGAGGAAAAGATACAGGAGGTGGAGCCAGTGAAAAACATCTAATAGGTAGCTATGATTCTGAAGGTGGCATCAGAAAAACTAAAGCTCCAAATGAACTGAAGTTAGTAAAGTAAACCAAAAGCAGAAAAAAAGTATTATGTCTGTATGTCTGTTCGATATCTTCAAAATAAAAGCAAAGGGACCACAATACCAGCAATGCAAATAATAAGAAGCATTGAAAAGGCAAACTATCTTGATTGATTCTTCAATGTTGCACCAGTTAATTGTAAAGAGCAAAATGAAAATACAGAACTGATGCTTGAACAGAAATATGATCAGGAAATGTGTCTTTTATTCCAATCATTGCTCCTATTTTCAAAATGAAAAAAGACAGTTGAGGGAATTTCAGACCAGTCAGACTCATATTAACATTGAAGAAGATTTGAATGCAGCTTATAATGAGAGAAATCAGTAAACATTTTGAAAACGAGCAGTAGCAGTAGGAGTTTTTAAGATCAAGTCTTGCCCAAGTAATCTTATTTTTCGATCAGTTATCTTTCTTAGTAGCTTGTGCGAATGTTATATACAATATGCAAAATATCTTAATTTTTTTTAAAAAAGCATTTAAAAACATTTTTAAAATGACATCTTAATTCACAAGCCTCTTCAGTGCTGATCATCTGCCATTGCAACTCAGTTGATATATAACCTGGCTTGAAAAATTACACTGAAAGAGTGTTCATCACTGTTTCCTCATCAAACTGGAATGAGAACAAAATAGAATAGAGCTGGAAGGGACCTTGGAGGTCTTCTAGTCCAGCCCCCTGCTCAAACAGGAGAGCCTATACCACAGGTCTGCAACCCGCGGCTCCAGAGCCGCATGCGGCTCTTTCAGCCGTCTCCTGCGGCTCCCAGTCCTTTGCCATGTGCAGTCCCCAAAAAAAAGTGGGACTAAAAAAGTTCAACCAATCAATTCAAATATGCAGGGTAGGTGCATATCTCGCCTTGGCTCCACTCTTCAGTCAAACCCTGTTCTGTGCATGCGCGCATGTACGCGCATGTGCACACATTTTTGCGGCTCCCAGTTTTTCCTTTTCTGAGGGAACCGGTTCCGAGTGGCTCTTTCATTGTTTCAGGTTGCTGACCCCTGGCCTATACCATCTCAGACAGGTGACTGTCTAGTCTCTTCTTTAAAATTTCCAGAGATGGAGCACCCACGATTTCTGGGGGCAAGCTATTCCATTGGTTGATTGTCCTCACTGTCAAGAAGTTTCTCCTTAATTCCAGGTTGCTTCTCTCTTTGATCAGTTTCCAAACATTGTTTCTCGTCCTTTCCTCTGGTGCTTTGGTGAACAACCTGGCCCCCTCTGCCTTGTGGCAGAGATATTAACGAGTGCTATAAAATTCAGTTGTTGGTATTATAATCTTCAATTGTTATTTCTTTGAATTGATGATGGGATAGGGGAATGCTTATCAAATATGCAAATAACGCAAAATTCAATTGAATACAGAAATAACAAGGTGATCTTGATAGGTTGCCACTACATTAAACTGACTCTTCTAATAGCATTATTGGAGATTAAAGGTGGCTTGTAGGACAACCAGACATAAATCACATTATGTTTCAGAGATTTAAAGGTATGTGTGCCAGAACTAGTTGGCAGCTAAAGATGGGTTGAAGCCAAGAAGTAAACGAGATCAGAACAGGAGCAATGGTAGGCTGCAGTAACATCTATGAGTTAAAGTATGTCCAGTATTAGGACATCTGAAGTCCAAGAGCTGAGTCACAAACTAGGTCAGGAAATCATGTCAACAGACAAAAGATTTATGCCAGAGTGAAAGGTAATGTCCAGAGCAGAAACCAGGCAGGAAGAGGGGAGTTACATGAGAACATCCCACTCCAAAGACTGGAAACATCATCTTTCTAGGACATCATTAAATTAATCAAACATATCCTGCTTCCTGTCAGAACTCCATATTGAAGTGAGGATATTGGTAACCAGAAAATATATGAGCCAGGAAATCCAGTTGCCAGAAATCTGTCAGTTACACAAACTGTAGCTTCTGACCTTTCCTTTTCCTCAACAAAGAATGGAACAAACTGATTTGCATCTTGTTGAAGAGCTGAGCTCACCATATGTTCATGACATATTTTTGTGGCAACTCCTTAACATGCAGTTCTTATGATGAAAATGAAAGGGCAGTTAATTAAAATCTCACAAATAAGAGGCACTAAGAAGGTGTATGGATGTACGTAGGTTATTATAAACAACAGAAACAGCAGTCCTGTAACTTAAGGGAGAGGAGAGATCCATTAAAAGATCATAATTCAATCTGGTCTTAGAGAAATGTAGAATTTCTAATATAGGAAACCTACAATGAAGGAATTAAGGCTTTCTTGCTTTGACCCATCAATTCTTTTTCATGTGCTACATATATTGTTTTTCATTATTCGGTGAACATGACGTTGGGAACAAGCTGTGCAGAAGCTAACTCAGTACTGAACTGAAAAGATTGGATAGGAACAGGAAAGATCAAAGGTAGGTAGGTGGGATGTGCATGGTTTATTCTGTAAAACCATCGCATTTAATGTTGTTGTATCTACTTGATGGGCCCAATAAATGTTGTTAACAAATAAATTGTAAAACTGAAACAGATCTGTTAACAATACTGGCATGACTTTGAATATATATTGAAGGCAGCACTGTATGGAGGCAATATTGTAACACCAACCAGTCATTGGAATTGGGTGGCAGACACATTTAATAAGTAATAGCAGTAGCAGTAACATTGAATGCTTGAATCTGGGATTGGAAAAATGCAAACTAATAAAAGACAAAAAAAGAGTGATTCATACAATATAACTGATTCCTAAAAGATAATTTCAGTTGTTATATTTTACCTGAGATTTACTAGCTGAAAATTTTCAGGAGTAAGCAAGACGCAGAATTCCCAAACAAAAACTAGAATGGAATAGGAACATAAAGATTATCCCTTATACAATACAGAGCTGGTAAAAATTTAGATACTGCCAGGAACTAGACTGGACCTTTGAATAGAGGATCACATTCACTTAGTAAATTGTAAGTCAGTACATATTTACTAGGTAGTAAGTAATGTTGAATGCTTACCCTGATATCTAAAAAGATATGAACATGACAAGAAAGAGATAAATACAGATATGACCTACATTTTACAGTTAACTTTTGCTTTTTTGTCTTTAAAGTCTAGGTGATTTAAAGTTAATACATATTAGGCCAAAGAGCCACCTTTGAACTGTAAACTACCTTTTCCCTCTTCAGCAGAGAAGTTCTTTTTTTTTATTTAGAACAAAAATGACAAGTGTATGCCAAACATGCAAACTCAAATGTTTTCAGAAAATGAATAGTTACAACTACACAGGTTTTTTAAAACTAAGGGAAACATTGGAATATGTTATTTGATATTAATAGTTTGGAATTACATATTTAGTCAATGTAATTATTTTAACAAGTGGAATGTCAAAAAATGCACTTAAGAATCTTGCTTGATTTAATTTTCATGACATTATTTATAATTTATGGGTTAATTCTGGATTCTCCCGACTATTAATGCAAATTTAAATTTTTTGCGGCTTAATTAGCCATTTAGTTCTATTTTGTTCCTTCCTTTAAATGATCTTGCCATTGGCACATAGTTTTTGTGATATTTCGCTTTCTATTCCCTCCGACTTGAACAATTTTTCACCAGAATTGTTGGTCAGTAACTATTTCTGAGATCTTGTAAACTTATAGCCATAATATTAGTCGCAATATTTAGTTCTCTTGCCTTTTGTTGGTCTCTTTCTCTTTGCTTCTGATTTTCAGAGCATTAAGAGTCTTACCCAAAGATTCCTGCTTCTGCATTGTGTGTCCAAAATGTGTAAGTGTTAGCATTGTTCTGGTGGGTGGTCTGATTTTATTTCATTGAGTGCCATATTATTTGTTCTTCGTGTTGTCCAAACATAGTTACCCTTCTGGAATTTGTCCCTGACAGATCCTCTCCCTATCTTTGCAAGGCCCATCATCGTTTCTGTCTCATCTCCCAATGCTCCATAGGAATTCTCTTGCCCAGCAAAAATCTTTGCCTAAACATTCCCTCCCCATGTAGCCTCCCCAGCATTCCATAGCAGCCGCCATCTCCCTCCCATTCTTAAGTCTGACTAATGTGGAATGGCAATATTTAGATGGTGAGATGAAGGCAAATCCTGGAACAATGAGCAATATCAGCCACACAATTCATCATTGTGTTGTGGTATTTTGAGAATCCAGGCTAGGTCTCAAATGATTCCCCCCCCCCCCCCGCCCTTGTAATACTTCCTAATCCATAGGTTTTTCTCTGGACAATGATAAAAACACAAATGTTGAAAACACATCATACATTATTTATGACATATAATTCTGATAATGCCATTATTAGGGTAGATCATTGCTATCACCACTTGGGAAAACGTGACGAAACAAGTCTTGCTACATGTATATCATGGGTTATTCAATTGGCATCATTTTGTTCCCCCATCTAAAAAAAACAAAATCAGGTTAATTGTGGCCTCAGTTACCAGAATGTGGCTCATTCTTCCCAGAGAACCATATATGTAAAAGATAAATGTGGAAGCCTTTTGTAAATCACTGTTGTCTGTCTTAGCTAAAATCATTACAGCTATTAATAGTGGACTAACTTAAAATATATAGCACTTTAGCAGCACCTAGTGGCAGACACACTCAATACATCTATAAGAATATTTATAATAAGCAGCAGCAGGGTGAGTTAATTTTTTGAACCCTGAGCAGCGCTATATGAAATTGACACATTCTTTTTAATATAGATTTCCATAAGCTACAGCTCACCTTTTCAGAAGCACACAACTATTTAAAAACTTGGAGAATTCTGATTGCATAGGTATATTCATATAGCAGCAAGTTTTTGAGCAGTAGGACATTATTGACAATTAAGTGCCATCAAGTTGGTGTCAACTCTTAGTGACCATATAGGTAGATTTTATTCAGGATGATTTGTCCAGAACATAGTTCTTCTGGTTTGGTGTACCCATTGCTGTTGTAATTGAGTCCATTCATTTTGCTCGTAGTTGTCCTCTTATTTTTCTTTTTACCCAGCATTACACATTTTTCAAGATCTTTACATAATGTGTGCAAATATGATTGTTTGAGCCTTATCTTTGGGCCTTGAGTGAATACTCTGGGTTGCTGTTGGATCTGTTTATTTCTTTTCTTAGATATCTATGGTATCCTCAGGAGTATTCTCCAATGTCTAAGTTCAATGATTCTAATTTTCATTAGTATAGACACATCCCTGCCTCTGAATTTCTAATTCAACACCTTCATTGCTACTCTTACCAAGCGATCTGAGATGTACTTGACTGCTGATTCCTTGGCCAACGATAGTTGATTCCATATACACTATCTACCACTTCAGTGCCTTCATTGTCAACTCTAAAGGGCATTATTACATTAAAATATATCCCAGAATATTATATTTTTCAGTTTAAAAATACTGTATATCAACCATTCTAACATAAAATGTTAAAAGGGTGTTAAAATTTTTTTAAAAAAATAAAAGAGTATATCACAAATGCATAGCAACTTTATTAATGTTCATTTAGGCAATAGATAAGGGACGCGGTGGCTCAGTGGGTTAGGATGCTGAACTTGTCAATCAGAAGGTCGGCAGTTTGGCGGGTCGAATCCCGAGTGCCGCGTAACAGAGTGAGTGCCTGTTATTCATCCCAGCTTCTGCCAACCTAGCAGTTTGAAAGCACGTCAAAATGCAAGTAGAAAAATAGGGACCACTACGGTGGGAAGGTAACAGCGTTCCGTGTGCCTTTGGCGTCTAGTCATGCCGGCCACATGACCACGGAGACGTCCTCGGACAAGCGCTGGCTCTTCGGCTTTGAAACGGAGATGAGCACCGGCCCCTAGAGTCGGAAACGACTGGCACGCACGTGCAGGGGAACCTTTACCTTTACCTTTTTTAGGCAATAGATATTAAAATATGAGGATCAGTACATTATATCTGCCCAGCTAGATGACTGACAAACCAACCTTCCTGAAAGAAAGCAGTGGCAAACCCCTTATTTCTAAGAAATGAGCGCATTTAAACCATGGCGACTCAAGTCATCATGGCAGACTTTACAACATTATATATTACAGGGGTCCCCAACCCTGGTCCGTGGACTAGTACCGGGCCGTGGCATGCCAGAAACCGGTCTGTGCAAACAAGAAAAGCCCCATCTGCGGGATGAAGGCAATACATGAAACGGAAAACCTTTCTCCATGGAACCGATCCCTGGTGCCCAAAATGTTGGGGACTTCTGATATATTAGGATTATTGAGCTGTTTGCATTGATTAAATGGAATGCATTTTTGAATATTAACCTAATTATTTAATACTTTCAAATCTGGAGCTTTTGAAGCATCTGGAAGGAACTGCAATTTTGTTGTTTTGATTTTTTTCTGATACAGCCTTTCAAATCCAAAATCCCAAGCCTAAGTGTATAAACTATTGAACAAAAAGAAAGGCGCTGTTGTGACTCAGGGCCAGCCGGTGGGTCCGACAGCCGGGTCCGATGTATCGGAGGACTCAGATGTGGGGGAGGAGGGAAACGAACCGGCTGATGATGATTTGGAGGCTTTGCAGAGTCCTCAGCCGGGGACCTCTTCTCAGCTGTGTGAGCCCGAGAGTGCGGAGGATGATGACCCACAGCTGGCCCTGTTCAAGGACGCCCGACGTAGGAGGCAGACGAGCAGGGACAAACAAAGAAAGACTATGGGACTCCTCGGGAGGAGGCACAGGGAGACCACGCCCTGAGCTCTCTATAAAAGAAGTGTTTGGGGAGGGGCTAGTTGCTGAAAGCAACTTTTTCGTTTGAGAAGACAAGCTCTTGTGTTTTGTTATCTGCGTAATTAAACCTTGGCAGAAGCCTTTTAGCCTTGGACGCTTTCCAGACTCGTCTCTTAATTAGGGGTTGGGAGAAGAGGGCTGGTTCAGAACAGTTTGCTTTCAGCCACCCACCCCTTAATACTACGATGGAGCAGCTTCTTGCCGAGAATGCCCAGCTCAACCAGCAACTCACCTTGCTGGCCACTCAGGTGGCACAACTGCAGGCTCAGGTACATGCTGCCCCCCCACCCAGGAGGAAATGTCAGTTAGCTATGCCGGATAAGTTTGCTGGTAAACCAGAACTGTTTCCTGCCTTCCTGGGACAATGCCAGCTTTATATCAGCGTGAGAGCAGCTGATTTCCCCACTGACCGTGATAAGGTGGGATTCGTGTTGAGCCTTCTGTCGGGAGATGCAGCTCGTTGGGGCACGCCTCTGTTGGCACAGCCTAGCCCTTTTTTGGATAACTTTGGGGGGTTTTGTGACCATATGCGCCTCATGTACGAGGACCCGATTAAGGCGCAGACCGCCACCCGACGTCTGAAAGCTTTGAGGCAGGGTCAGCGCCCCCTACAGGCCTATATCAGCGATTTCCGGCTGCTTAGCCAGGATTCCGCCTGGAATGAGGCTGCGCTCGTGGATGCCTTTCAGGATGGCTTGTCAGAGGAGATGTTGGATGAGCTGGCCCGCGTGGACATTCCCTCAGATCTGAATGGGCTGATCCATCTTTGTCTGCGGATCGATGCCCGGCTGCAGCAGCGTAAGAGTCGCCGTGCCACCCCACAGACCCCTGCCGCCCCTGTTGTGTGTGAGCCCCCAGTCCAGAGGGAGGAGCCAATGGAGCTGGGTGCCACCAGGTCCCGTCTATCGGTGACGGAAATGGACAGACGACGATCGGAGGGGTTGTGTTTTTACTGTGGGGACCCTGGACATTTGGCTGCTTCTTGCCCAAAGAAGCGTCAGCGGGCGTCAGTGACCAAGCCAGCTCCGAGAAAGTCCCCTGCTTTGCTATCGGGAAACGGTCCGAGCCCGATCTAGACGGTGTGAAAGATCGGGCGACCCACAACGATCACGCCGAGCGACGCCGTTCCGACGGTGCCTGTGAACCTCCACGGCATTTGATTTTGGAGGCACGACTGATCCTTCCTGGCAAGCCAGAGGGGATTCCGGTCCATGCCTTAATTGACTCTGGGGCTACCACTAACTTTATGGATTCGGCCTTTGTGGCCAAATGGGCTGTTCCCCAGTGTCCGGTGGATCCGCCCATGCTTGTGGAGACCATCGATGGTCAAGTGCTCCTGTCCGGGCCTATCACGGCCGCCACGCAACCCGTGTGTATGGCCATCAGTACCCATGTGGAGGCCATTCAGTTTTACGTCACTTCGGATCTGCACTTCCCCGTGGTCTTGGGACTGGCGTGGCTCCGGGCGCATGATCCACAGATCTATTGGTCTCAGAACTTGGTCACCTTCCCAAGTTTGCAGTGCGTGGACCACACCCGCCATATCTGTGCCGGCCAGGTGGAGGGTTCCTCAGGGGTTTCCTTGCCTCCCGTACTGTCCGACTTTGCTGACGTGTTCAGCGAGTCAGAGGCGGACCAATTACCCCCGCACAGGCCCTACGACTGCTCCATTGACCTAGTCCCTGATGCGTCTCTCCCAGTGGGGCGTTTGTACTCCATGTCGGAGCCCGAGTTGGCCGCATTGCGGGACTTCCTGACAAAGAACTTGGCTCGTGGATTCATCCGGCCCTCGTCCTCGCCAGTGTCTGCGCCCGTGCTCTTCGTCAAAAAGAAGTCGGGCGAGTTACGGCTTTGCTGTGACTACCGGAAACTCAACGCTATCACGGTGCGTAACCGCTACCCGCTGCCCCTCATCCCCGAGCTCTTGGACCGACTCCGGGAGGCTAAGATCTTCACGAAACTGGACCTGCGTGGAGCTTACAACCTCGTCAGGGTTCGGCCGGGTGATGAGTGGAAGACAGCGTTTGGTACTCGCTATGGACATTTCGAGTACACGGTGATGCCGTTTGGCCTGACCAACGCCCCCGCTGTGTTTCAGCATTTTATGAACGACATCTTTCGGGATCTGTTGGACCAGTTTGTTGTGATTTACCTGGACGACATCCTGATTTACTCCCCGTCGCGTGAAGCGCATCATCAGCATCTCCGTCAGGTCCTGCAGCGCCTCCGGAAACATCGGCTGTTTGCCAAGTTGGAGAAGTGCCAGTTCTACCAGGTGACCATTGATTTCTTGGGCCACCGCATTTCTCCCGAGGGCATCGCCATGGATCCAAGTAAAGTTGAGTCGTTGCAGAGTTGGCAACCCCCGCGTCGCGTGAAGGATGTTCAGCGACTTCTTGGATTTGCCAACTACTATCGGACATTCATCCCTGGCTTTGCTGCCTTGACAGCCCCCCTCACCCGGCTCCTGCAGAAGAAGACTCGGTTCCAGTGGAACGCCCCCGAACAACAGGCGTTCCAAGCTTTGAAGGACGCCTTCATGAAGGAGCCCATCTTGAAGCATCCTGACCCGCAACGGCCGTTTGTCGTGGAGGCGGACGCCTCCGACATTGCCATTGGGGCCGTGTTACTCCAGGCAGCGACGGCCAACGGTACCCTTTTCCCTTGCGCGTATCACTCTCGGAAATTGAATCCCTCGGAGCGCAACTATACCATCTGGGAGAAGGAGCTGCTGGCCATCAAGGCGGCGTTCGAGGCTTGGAGGCATCATCTGGAGGGGGCGCGGCATCAAATCGAGGTCCGGACGGACCACAAGAATCTGGAAAGCCTGCAGACCGCTCGGAATTTGAACCAACGCCAGATCCGGTGGTCCCTCTTCTTTGCGAGGTTTGACTTTCGGGTGCGGTACATACCAAGCGGGCACAACCAGAGAGCGGATGCTCTGTCCAGGAAGCCCGAGTACACCCGAGTGGAAGACAAGCTTCCGCCCAGGACAGTGATCCCCGTCGAGTCTTTTGCTGCGGTACGGGAGCCGGTGGATATACGGGCTCGGATCCGGGAGGCGCAGCAGCAGGAGGCGTGGGTGGCTCAGCGGAAGGAAGAGGTGGGGCCAGATTCGCCTTGGTCGGTCACGGATGGACTCCTGTATTATCGTGACCGGCTCTATGTTCCAGGAGGGCCACTCAGGGGACTCGTCCTCAGCCAATGTCATGATAACCCGGCTGCGGGGCATTTTGGCCTGTTCAAGACTCTGAACCTGGTCTCCCGTACTTTCTGGTGGCCCCGAGTCCGACACGATGTCCAGTCTTATGTCACCTCCTGCGTCCCATGCAGGCAGGCCAAGTCAGCGACAGGGGCCCCGCCTGGTTTACTGCAGCCTTTGCCAACGCCCAAGAGACCCTGGGGGGCTGTGTCCATGGACTTTCTGACGGATCTACCCCCATCCTCCGGCTTCACGACAGTGTTTGTGGTGGTGGACATGTTGACCAAGATGGCGCACTTCATCCCCTGTCGCGGCTTACCGTCAGCTCGCGCCACTAGTCGCATGTTCATCCAACAGGTGTTCCGGCTGCACGGCCTTCCCGACAGGGTCGTCTCCGATAGGGGGGCCCAGTTTACAGCCCGCTTCTGGCAGGAGTTGATGCGGGCGTTGGACATTAAGGTTTGCCTCTCGTCCGCGCATCATCCTCAGACCGACGGGGGTACCGAGAAGGTCATCGGCATCTTAGAGCAGTATCTGCGCTGCTATGTTAACCTGCAGCAGGACAACTGGGCGGACTATTTGGCCATAGCCGAGTTTGCCTTTAATAACTCGCAACACACCTCCACGCAGATGACACCGTTCTTGGCCAACGTGGGTTATCACCCCAGGTTCTTCCCTCTTTCTCCCGTGGACTCACCGGAGCCGGCAGCGAACGAATTCATGGCGGAGTTACAGGCGATCCATCGGTTGGTGCGACGGCAGCTGGAGAAGGCCAAGGCCGACTACAAGAGGTTCGCCGATCGGTCGAGAAGGGATACGCCTCCACTATCGGTGGGGGATCGGGTCTGGCTGTCCACCAGGAACCTACCATCCACTCGGCCGGCGAGGAAGCTGGACCACCGTTACCTTGGACCGTTCCCAGTCGAGGCCGTCATCAACCCGGTCGCCTATCGTTTAACTCTGCCACGTTCCCTGCGCGTGCACCCCGTCTTCCATCGGTCCTTGTTGGTCCCCGAACAACCGGCCTGTCCACTTCGCCAAGCGGAACCTCCCCCATCAGGAACTCGTGATGGAGGCAGCACCCCCGAGTACGAGGTCGCCAGCATCAGGGATTCCCGCTGGCTGAAAGGTCGCTTCCAGTACCTGATCGAGTGGAAAGGGTACGGGCCGGAGGACTTCACATGGGAAGACGCAACCGCCGTTCATGCCCCTGCGTTGGTGACTGCTTTTCACGAACAGTTCCCATCCCGACCGCATCCGGATCGGCAGACCCGAGGGAAGGGCCCTGCGGTGCGGGATAGTGTTGTGACTCAGGGCCAGCCGGTGGGTCCGACAGCCGGGTCCGATGTATCGGAGGACTCAGATGTGGGGGAGGAGGGAAACGAACCGGCTGATGATGATTTGGAGGCTTTGCAGAGTCCTCAGCCGGGGACCTCTTCTCAGCTGTGTGAGCCCGAGAGTGCGGAGGATGATGACCCACAGCTGGCCCTGTTCAAGGACGCCCGACGTAGGAGGCAGACGAGCAGGGACAAACAAAGAAAGACTATGGGACTCCTCGGGAGGAGGCACAGGGAGACCACGCCCTGAGCTCTCTATAAAAGAAGTGTTTGGGGAGGGGCTAGTTGCTGAAAGCAACTTTTTCGTTTGAGAAGACAAGCTCTAGTGTTTTGTTATCTGTGTAATTAAACCTTGGCAGAAGCCTTTTAGCCTTGGACGCTTTCCAGACTCGTCTCTTAATTAGGGGTTGGGAGAAGAGGGCTGGTTCAGAACAGTTTGCTTTCAGCCACCCACCCCTTAATACTACGATGGAGCAGCTTCTTGCCGAGAATGCCCAGCTCAACCAGCAACTCACCTTGCTGGCCACTCAGGTGGCACAACTGCAGGCTCAGGTACATGCTGCCCCCCCACCCAGGAGGAAATGTCAGTTAGCTATGCCGGATAAATTTGCTGGTAAACCAGAACTGTTTCCTGCCTTCCTGGGACAATGCCAGCTTTATATCAGCGTGAGAGCAGCTGATTTCCCCACTGACCGAGATAAGGTGGGATTCGTGTTGAGCCTTCTGTCGGGAGATGCAGCTCGTTGGGGCACGCCTCTGTTGGCACAGCCTAGCCCTTTGTTGGATAACTTTGGGGGGTTTTGTGACCATATGCGCCTCATGTACGAGGACCCGATTAAGGCGCAGACCGCCACCCGACGTCTGAAAGCTTTGAGGCAGGGTCAGCGCCCCCTACAGGCCTATATCAGCGATTTCCGGCTGCTTAGCCAGGATTCCGCCTGGAATGAGGCTGCGCTCGTGGATGCCTTTCAGGATGGCTTGTCAGAGGAGATGTTGGATGAGCTGGCCCGCGTGGACATTCTCTCAGATCTGAATGGGCTGATCCATCTTTGTCTGCGGATCGATGCCCGGCTGCAGCAGCGTAAGAGTCGCCGTGCCACCCCACAGACCCCTGCCGCCCCTGTTGTGCGTGAGCCCCCAGTCCAGAGGGAGGAGCCAATGGAGCTGGGTGCCGCCAGGTCCCGTCTATCGGTGACGGAAATGGACAGACGACGATCGGAGGGGTTGTGTTTTTACTGTGGGGACCCTGGACATATGGCTGCTTCTTGCCCAAAGAAGCGTCAGCGGGCGTCAGTGACCAAGCCAGCTCCGAGAAAGTCCCCTGCTTTGCTATCGGGAAACGGTCCGAGCCCGATCTAGACGGTGTGAAAGATCGGGCGACCCACAACGATCACGCCGAGCGACGCCGTTCCGACGGTGCCTGTGAACCTCCACGGCATTTGATTTTGGAGGCACGACTGATCCTTCCTGGCAAGCCAGAGGGGATTCCAGTCCATGCCTTAATTGACTCTGGGGCTACCACTAACTTTATGGATTCGGCCTTTGTGGCCAAATGGGCTGTTCCCCAGTGTCCGGTGGATCCGCCCATGCTTGTGGAGACCATCGATGGTCGAGTGCTCCTGTCCGGGCCTATCACGGCCGCCACGCAACCCGTGTGTATGGCCATCAGTACCCATGTGGAGGCCATTCAGTTTTACGTCACTTCGGATCTGCACTTCCCCGTGGTCTTGGGACTGGCGTGGCTCCGGGCGCATGATCCACAGATCTATTGGTCTCAGAACTTGGTCACCTTCCCAAGTTTGCAGTGCGTGGACCACACCCGCCATATCTGTGCCGGCCAGGTGGAGGGTTCCTCAGGGGTTTCCTTGCCTCCCGTACTGTCCGACTTTGCTGACGTGTTCAGCGAGTCAGAGGCGGACCAATTACCCCCGCACAGGCCCTACGACTGCTCCATTGACCTAGTCCCTGATGCGCCTCTCCCAGTGGGGCGTTTGTACTCCATGTCGGAGCCCGAGTTGGCCGCATTGCGGGACTTCCTGACAAAGAACTTGGCTCGTGGATTCATCCGGCCCTCGTCCTCGCCAGTGTCTGCGCCCGTGCTCTTCGTCAAAAAGAAGTCGGGCGAGTTACGGCTTTGCTGTGACTACCGGAAACTCAACGCTATCACGGTGCGTAACCGCTACCCGCTGCCCCTCATCCCCGAGCTCTTGGACCGACTCCGGGAGGCTAAGATCTTCACGAAACTGGACCTGCGTGGAGCTTACAACCTCGTCAGGGTTCGGCCGGGTGATGAGTGGAAGACAGCGTTTGGTACTCGCTATGGACATTTCGAGTACACGGTGATGCCGTTTGGCCTGACCAACGCCCCCGCTGTGTTTCAGCATTTTATGAACGACATCTTTCGGGATCTGTTGGACCAGTTTGTTGTGATTTACCTGGACGACATCCTGATTTACTCCCCGTCGCGTGAAGCGCATCATCAGCATCTCCGTCAGGTCCTGCAGCGCCTCCGGAAACATCGGCTGTTTGCCAAGTTGGAGAAGTGCCAGTTCTACCAGGTGACCATTGATTTCTTGGGCCACCGCATTTCTCCCGAGGGCATCGCCATGGATCCAAGTAAAGTTGAGTCGTTGCAGAGTTGGCAACCCCCGCATCGCGTGAAGGATGTTCAGCGACTTCTTGGATTTGCCAACTACTATCGGACATTCATCCCTGGCTTTGCTGCCTTGACAGCCCCCCTCACCCGGCTCCTGCAGAAGAAGACTCGGTTCCAGTGGAACGCCCCCGAACAACAGGCGTTCCAAGCTTTGAAGGACGCCTTCATGAAGGAGCCCATCTTGAAGCATCCTGACCCGCAACGGCCGTTTGTCGTGGAGGCGGACGCCTCCGACATTGCCATTGGGGCCGTGTTACTCCAGGCAGCGACGCCCAACGGTACCCTTTTCCCTTGCGCGTATCACTCTCGGAAATTGAATCCCTCGGAGCGCAACTATACCATCTGGGAGAAGGAGCTGCTGGCCATCAAGGCGGCGTTCGAGGCTTGGAGGCATCATCTGGAGGGGGCGCGGCATCAAATCGAGGTCCGGACGGACCACAAGAATCTGGAAAGCCTGCAGACCGCTCGGAATTTGAACCAACGCCAGATCCGGTGGTCCCTCTTCTTTGCGAGGTTTGACTTTCGGGTGCGGTACATACCAAGCGGGCACAACCAGAGAGCGGATGCTCTGTCCAGGAAGCCCGAGTACACCCGAGTGGAAGACAAGCTTCCGCCCAGGACAGTGATCCCCGTCGAGTCTTTTGCTGCGGTACGGGAGCCGGTGGATATACGGGCTCGGATCCGGGAGGCGCAGCAGCAGGAGGCGTGGGTGGCTCAGCGGAAGGAAGAGGTGGGGCCAGATTCGCCTTGGTCGGTCACGGATGGACTCCTGTATTATCGTGACCGGCTCTATGTTCCAGGAGGGCCACTCAGGGGACTCGTCCTCAGCCAATGTCATGATAACCCGGCTGCGGGGCATTTTGGCCTGTTCAAGACTCTGAACCTGGTCTCCCGTACTTTCTGGTGGCCCCGAGTCCGACACGATGTCCAGTCTTATGTCACCTCCTGCGTCCCATGCAGGCAGGCCAAGTCAGCGACAGGGGCCCCGCCTGGTTTACTGCAGCCTTTGCCAACGCCCAAGAGACCCTGGGGGGCTGTGTCCATGGACTTTCTGACGGATCTACCCCCATCCTCCGGCTTCACGACAGTGTTTGTGGTGGTGGACATGTTGACCAAGATGGCGCACTTCATCCCCTGTCGCGGCTTACCGTCAGCTCGCGCCACTAGTCGCATGTTCATCCAACAGGTGTTCCGGCTGCACGGCCTTCCCGACAGGGTCGTCTCCGATAGGGGGGCCCAGTTTACAGCCCGCTTCTGGCAGGAGTTGATGCGGGCGTTGGACATTAAGGTTTGCCTCTCGTCCGCGCATCATCCTCAGACCGACGGGGGTACCGAGAAGGTCATCGGCATCTTAGAGCAGTATCTGCGCTGCTATGTTAACCTGCAGCAGGACAACTGGGTGGACTATTTGGCCATAGCCGAGTTTGCCTTTAATAACTCGCAACACACCTCCACGCAGATGACACCGTTCTTGGCCAACGTGGGTTATCACCCCAGGTTCTTCCCTCTTTCTCCCGTGGACTCACCGGAGCCGGCAGCGAACGAATTCATGGCGGAGTTACAGGCGATCCATCGGTTGGTGCGACGGCAGCTGGAGAAGGCCAAGGCCGACTACAAGAGGTTCGCCGATCGGTCGAGAAGGGATACGCCTCCACTATCGGTGGGGGATCGGGTCTGGCTGTCCACCAGGAACCTACCATCCACTCGGCCGGCGAGGAAGCTGGACCACCGTTACCTTGGACCGTTCCCAGTCGAGGCCGTCATCAACCCGGTCGCCTATCGTTTAACTCTGCCACGTTCCCTGCGCGTGCACCCCGTCTTCCATCGGTTCTTGTTGGTCCCCGAACAACCGGCCTGTCCACTTCGCCAAGCGGAACCTCCCCCATCAGGAACTCGTGATGGAGGCAGCACCCCCGAGTACGAGGTCGCCAGCATCAGGGATTCCCGCTGGCTGAAAGGTCGCTTCCAGTACCTGATCGAGTGGAAAGGGTACGGGCCGGAGGACTTCACATGGGAAGACGCGACCGCCGTTCATGCCCCTGCGTTGGTGACTGCTTTTCACGAACAGTTCCCATCCCGACCGCATCCGGATCGGCAGACCCGAGGGAAGGGCCCTGCGGTGCGGGATAGTGTTGTGACTCAGGGCCAGCCGGTGGGTCCGACAGCCGGGTCCGATGTATCGGAGGACTCAGATGTGGGGGAGGAGGGAAACGAACCGGCTGATGATGATTTGGAGGCTTTGCAGAGTCCTCAGCCGGGGACCTCTTCTCAGCTGTGTGAGCCCGAGAGTGCGGAGGATGATGACCCACAGCTGGCCCTGTTCAAGGACGCCCGACGTAGGAGGCAGACGAGCAGGGACAAACAAAGAAAGACTATGGGACTCCTCGGGAGGAGGCACAGGGAGACCACGCCCTGAGCTCTCTATAAAAGAAGTGTTTGGGGAGGGGCTAGTTGCTGAAAGCAACTTTTTCGTTTGAGAAGACAAGCTCTTGTGTTTTGTTATCTGTGTAATTAAACCTTGGCAGAAGCCTTTTAGCCTTGGACGCTTTCCAGACTCGTCTCTTAATTAGGGGTTGGGAGAAGAGGGCTGGTTCAGAACAGTTTGCTTTCAGCCACCCACCCCTTAATACTACGATGGAGCAGCTTCTTGCCGAGAATGCCCAGCTCAACCAGCAACTCACCTTGCTGGCCACTCAGGTGGCACAACTGCAGGCTCAGGTACATGCTGCCCCCCCACCCAGGAGGAAATGTCAGTTAGCTATGCCGGATAAGTTTGCTGGTAAACCAGAACTGTTTCCTGCCTTCCTGGGACAATGCCAGCTTTATATCAGCGTGAGAGCAGCTGATTTCCCCACTGACCGTGATAAGGTGGGATTCGTGTTGAGCCTTCTGTCGGGAGATGCAGCTCGTTGGGGCACGCCTCTTTTGGCACAGCCTAGCCCTTTGTTGGATAACTTTGGGGGGTTTTGTGACCATATGCGCCTCATGTACGAGGACCCGATTAAGGCGCAGACCGCCACCCGACGTCTGAAAGCTTTGAGGCAGGGTCAGCGCCCCCTACAGGCCTATATCAGCGATTTCCGGCTGCTTAGCCAGGATTCCGCCTGGAATGAGGCTGCGCTCGTGGATGCCTTTCAGGATGGCTTGTCAGAGGAGATGTTGGATGAGCTGGCCCGCGTGGACATTCCCTCAGATCTGAATGGGCTGATCCATCTTTGTCTGCGGATCGATGCCCGGCTGCAGCAGCGTAAGAGTCGCCGTGCCACCCCACAGACCCCTGCCGCCCCTGTTGTGCGTGAGCCCCCAGTCCAGAGGGAGGAGCCAATGGAGCTGGGTGCCGCCAGGTCCCGTCTATCGGTGACGGAAATGGACAGACGACGATCGGAGGGGTTGTGTTTTTACTGTGGGGACCCTGGACATATGGCTGCTTCTTGCCCAAAGAAGCGTCAGCGGGCGTCAGTGACCAAGCCAGCTCCGAGAAAGTCCCCTGCTTTGCTATCGGGAAACGGTCCGAGCCCGATCTAGACGGTGTGAAAGATCGGGCGACCCACAACGATCACGCCGAGCGACGCCGTTCCGACGGTGCCTGTGAACCTCCACGGCATTTGATTTTGGAGGCACGACTGATCCTTCCTGGCAAGCCAGAGGGGATTCCGGTCCATGCCTTAATTGACTCTGGGGCTACCACTAACTTTATGGATTCGGCCTTTGTGGCCAAATGGGCTGTTCCCCAGTGTCCGGTGGATCCGCCCATGCTTGTGGAGACCATCGATGGTCGAGTGCTCCTGTCCGGGCCTATCACGGCCGCCACGCAACCCGTGTGTATGGCCATCAGTACCCATGTGGAGGCCATTCAGTTTTACGTCACTTCGGATCTGCACTTCCCCGTGGTCTTGGGACTGGCGTGGCTCCGGGCGCATGATCCACAGATCTATTGGTCTCAGAACTTGGTCACCTTCCCAAGTTTGCAGTGCGTGGACCACACCCGCCATATCTGTGCCGGCCAGGTGGAGGGTTCCTCAGGGGTTTCCTTGCCTCCCGTACTGTCCGACTTTGCTGACGTGTTCAGCGAGTCAGAGGCGGACCAATTACCCCCGCACAGGCCCTACGACTGCTCCATTGACCTAGTCCCTGATGCGCCTCTCCCAGTGGGGCGTTTGTACTCCATGTCGGAGCCCGAGTTGGCCGCATTGCGGGACTTCCTGACAAAGAACTTGGCTCGTGGATTCATCCGGCCCTCGTCCTCGCCAGTGTCTGCGCCCGTGCTCTTCGTCAAAAAGAAGTCGGGCGAGTTACGGCTTTGCTGTGACTACCGGAAACTCAACGCTATCACGGTGCGTAACCGCTACCCGCTGCCCCTCATCCCCGAGCTCTTGGACCGACTCCGGGAGGCTAAGATCTTCACGAAACTGGACCTGCGTGGAGCTTACAACCTCGTCAGGGTTCGGCCGGGTGATGAGTGGAAGACAGCGTTTGGTACTCGCTATGGACATTTCGAGTACACGGTGATGCCGTTTGGCCTGACCAACGCCCCCGCTGTGTTTCAGCATTTTATGAACGACATCTTTCGGGATCTGTTGGACCAGTTTGTTGTGATTTACCTGGACGACATCCTGATTTACTCCCCGTCGCGTGAAGCGCATCATCAGCATCTCCGTCAGGTCCTGCAGCGCCTCCGGAAACATCGGCTGTTTGCCAAGTTGGAGAAGTGCCAGTTCTACCAGGTGACCATTGATTTCTTGGGCCACCGCATTTCTCCCGAGGGCATCGCCATGGATCCAAGTAAAGTTGAGTCGTTGCAGAGTTGGCAACCCCCGCGTCGCGTGAAGGATGTTCAGCGACTTCTTGGATTTGCCAACTACTATCGGACATTCATCCCTGGCTTTGCTGCCTTGACAGCCCCCCTCACCCGGCTCCTGCAGAAGAAGACTCGGTTCCAGTGGAACGCCCCCGAACAACAGGCGTTCCAAGCTTTGAAGGACGCCTTCATGAAGGAGCCCATCTTGACGCATCCTGACCCGCAACGGCCGTTTGTCGTGGAGGCGGACGCCTCCGACATTGCCATTGGGGCCGTGTTACTCCAGGCAGCGACGCCCAACGGTACCCTTTTCCCTTGCGCGTATCACTCTCGGAAATTGAATCCCTCGGAGCGCAACTATACCATCTGGGAGAAGGAGCTGCTGGCCATCAAGGCGGCGTTCGAGGCTTGGAGGCATCATCTGGAGGGGGCGCGGCATCAAATCGAGGTCCGGACGGACCACAAGAATCTGGAAAGTCTGCAGACCGCTCGGAGTTTGAACCAACGCCAGATCCGGTGGTCCCTCTTCTTTGCGAGGTTTGACTTTCGGGTGCGGTATATACCAAGCGGGCACAACCAGAGAGCGGATGCTCTGTCCAGGAAGCCCGAGTACACCCGAGTGGAAGACAAGCTTCCGCCCAGGACAGTGATCCCCGTCGAGTCTTTTGCTGCGGTACGGGAGCCGGTGGATATACGGGCTCGGATCCGGGAGGCGCAGCAGCAGGAGGCGTGGGTGGCTCAGCGGAAGGAAGAGGTGGGGCCAGATTCGCCTTGGTCGGTCACGGATGGACTCCTGTATTATCGTGACCGGCTCTATGTTCCAGGAGGGCCACTCAGGGGACTCGTCCTCAGCCAATGTCATGATAACCCGGCTGCGGGGCATTTTGGCCTGTTCAAGACTCTGAACCTGGTCTCCCGTACTTTCTGGTGGCCCCGAGTCCGACACGATGTCCAGTCTTATGTCACCTCCTGCGTCCCATGCAGGCAGGCCAAGTCAGCGACAGGGGCCCCGCCTGGTTTACTGCAGCCTTTGCCAACGCCCAAGAGACCCTGGGGGGCTGTGTCCATGGACTTTCTGACGGATCTACCCCCATCCTCCGGCTTCACGACAGTGTTTGTGGTGGTGGACATGTTGACCAAGATGGCGCACTTCATCCCCTGTCGCGGCTTACCGTCAGCTCGCGCCACTAGTCGCATGTTCATCCAACAGGTGTTCCGGCTGCACGGCCTTCCTGACAGGGTCGTCTCCGATAGGGGGGCCCAGTTTACAGCCCGCTTCTGGCAGGAGTTGATGCGGGCGTTGGACATTAAGGTTTGCCTCTCGTCCGCGCATCATCCTCAGACCGACGGGGGTACCGAGAAGGTCATCGGCATCTTAGAGCAGTATCTGCGCTGCTATGTTAACCTGCAGCAGGACAACTGGGTGGACTATTTGGCCATAGCCGAGTTTGCCTTTAATAACTCGCAACACACCTCCACGCAGATGACACCGTTCTTGGCCAACGTGGGTTATCACCCCAGGTTCTTCCCTCTTTCTCCCGTGGACTCACCGGAGCCGGCAGCGAACGAATTCATGGCGGAGTTACAGGCGATCCATCGGTTGGTGCGACGGCAGCTGGAGAAGGCCAAGGCCGACTACAAGAGGTTCGCCGATCGGTCGAGAAGGGATACGCCTCCACTATCGGTGGGGGATCGGGTCTGGCTGTCCACCAGGAACCTACCATCCACTCGGCCGGCGAGGAAGCTGGACCACCGTTACCTTGGACCATTCCCAGTCGAGGCCGTCATCAACCCGGTCGCCTATCGTTTAACTCTGCCACGTTCCCTGCGCGTGCACCCCGTCTTCCATCGGTCCTTGTTGGTCCCCGAACAACCGGCCTGTCCACTTCGCCAAGCGGAACCTCCCCCATCAGGAACTCGTGATGGAGGCAGCACCCCCGAGTACGAGGTCGCCAGCATCAGGGATTCCCGCTGGCTGAAAGGTCGCTTCCAGTACCTGATCGAGTGGAAAGGGTACGGGCCGGAGGACTTCACATGGGAAGACGCGACCGCCGTTCATGCCCCTGCGTTGGTGACTGCTTTTCACGAACAGTTCCCATCCCGACCGCATCCGGATCGGCAGACCCGAGGGAAGGGCCCTGCGGTGCGGGATAGTGTTGTGACTCAGGGCCAGCCGGTGGGTCCGACAGCCGGGTCCGATGTATCGGAGGACTCAGATGTGGGGGAGGAGGGAAACGAACCGGCTGATGATGATTTGGAGGCTTTGCAGAGTCCTCAGCCGGGGACCTCTTCTCAGCTGTGTGAGCCCGAGAGTGCGGAGGATGATGACCCACAGCTGGCCCTGTTCAAGGACGCCCGACGTAGGAGGCAGACGAGCAGGGACAAACAAAGAAAGACTATGGGACTCCTCGGGAGGAGGCACAGGGAGACCACGCCCTGAGCTCTCTATAAAAGAAGTGTTTGGGGAGGGGCTAGTTGCTGAAAGCAACTTTTTCGTTTGAGAAGACAAGCTCTTGTGTTTTGTTATCTGTGTAATTAAACCTTGGCAGAAGCCTTTTAGCCTTGGACGCTTTCCAGACTCGTCTCTTAATTAGGGGTTGGGAGAAGAGGGCTGGTTCAGAACAGTTTGCTTTCAGCCACCCACCCCTTAATACTACGATGGAGCAGCTTCTTGCCGAGAATGCCCAGCTCAACCAGCAACTCACCTTGCTGGCCACTCAGGTGGCACAACTGCAGGCTCAGGTACATGCTGCCCCCCCACCCAGGAGGAAATGTCAGTTAGCTATGCCGGATAAGTTTGCTGGTAAACCAGAACTGTTTCCTGCCTTCCTGGGACAATGCCAGCTTTATATCAGCGTGAGAGCAGCTGATTTCCCCACTGACCATGATAAGGTGGGATTCGTGTTGAGCCTTCTGTCGGGAGATGCAGCTCGTTGGGGCACGCCTCTGTTGGCACAGCCTAGCCCTTTGTTGGATAACTTTGGGGGGTTTTGTGACCATATGCGCCTCATGTACGAGGACCCGATTAAGGCGCAGACCGCCACCCGACGTCTGAAAGCTTTGAGGCAGGGTCAGCGCCCCCTACAGGCCTATATCAGCGATTTCCGGCTGCTTAGCCAGGATTCCGCCTGGAATGAGGCTGCGCTCGTGGATGCCTTTCAGGATGGCTTGTCAGAGGAGATGTTGGATGAGCTGGCCCGCGTGGACATTCCCTCAGATCTGAATGGGCTGATCCATCTTTGTCTGCGGATCGATGCCCGGCTGCAGCAGCGTAAGAGTCGCCGTGCCACCCCACAGACCCCTGCCGCCCCTGTTGTGCGTGAGCCCCCAGTCCAGAGGGAGGAGCCAATGGAGCTGGGTGCCGCCAGGTCCCGTCTATCGGTGACGGAAATGGACAGACGACGATCGGAGGGGTTGTGTTTTTACTGTGGGGACCCTGGACATATGGCTGCTTCTTGCCCAAAGAAGCGTCAGCGGGCGTCAGTGACCAAGCCAGCTCCGAGAAAGTCCCCTGCTTTGCTATCGGGAAACGGTCCGAGCCCGATCTAGACGGTGTGAAAGATCGGGCGACCCACAACGATCACGCCGAGCGACGCCGTTCCGACGGTGCCTGTGAACCTCCACGGCATTTGATTTTGGAGGCACGACTGATCCTTCCTGGCAAGCCAGAGGGGATTCCGGTCCATGCCTTAATTGACTCTGGGGCTACCACTAACTTTATGGATTCGGCCTTTGTGGCCAAATGGGCTGTTCCCCAGTGTCCGGTGGATCCGCCCATGCTTGTGGAGACCATCGATGGTCGAGTGCTCCTGTCCGGGCCTATCACGGCCGCCACGCAACCCGTGTGTATGGCCATCAGTACCCATGTGGAGGCCATTCAGTTTTACGTCACTTCGGATCTGCACTTCCCCGTGGTCTTGGGACTGGCGTGGCTCCGGGCGCATGATCCACAGATCTATTGGTCTCAGAACTTGGTCACCTTCCCAAGTTTGCAGTGCGTGGACCACACCCGCCATATCTGTGCCGGCCAGGTGGAGGGTTCCTCAGGGGTTTCCTTGCCTCCCGTACTGTCCGACTTTGCTGACGTGTTCAGCGAGTCAGAGGCGGACCAATTACCCCCGCACAGGCCCTACGACTGCTCCATTGACCTAGTCCCTGATGCGCCTCTCCCAGTGGGGCGTTTGTACTCCATGTCGGAGCCCGAGTTGGCCGCATTGCGGGACTTCCTGACAAAGAACTTGGCTCGTGGATTCATCCGGCCCTCGTCCTCGCCAGTGTCTGCGCCCGTGCTCTTCGTCAAAAAGAAGTCGGGCGAGTTACGGCTTTGCTGTGACTACCGGAAACTCAACGCTATCACGGTGCGTAACCGCTACCCGCTGCCCCTCATCCCCGAGCTCTTGGACCGACTCCGGGAGGCTAAGATCTTCACGAAACTGGACCTGCGTGGAGCTTACAACCTCGTCAGGGTTCGGCCGGGTGATGAGTGGAAGACAGCGTTTGGTACTCGCTATGGACATTTCGAGTACACGGTGATGCCGTTTGGCCTGACCAACGCCCCCGCTGTGTTTCAGCATTTTATGAACGACATCTTTCGGGATCTGTTGGACCAGTTTGTTGTGATTTACCTGGACGACATCCTGATTTACTCCCCGTCGCGTGAAGCGCATCATCAGCATCTCCGTCAGGTCCTGCAGCGCCTCCGGAAACATCGGCTGTTTGCCAAGTTGGAGAAGTGCCAGTTCTACCAGGTGACCATTGATTTCTTGGGCCACCGCATTTCTCCCGAGGGCATCGCCATGGATCCAAGTAAAGTTGAGTCGTTGCAGAGTTGGCAACCCCCGCGTCGCGTGAAGGATGTTCAGCGACTTCTTGGATTTGCCAACTACTATCGGACATTCATCCCTGGCTTTGCTGCCTTGACAGCCCCCCTCACCCGGCTCCTGCAGAAGAAGACTCGGTTCCAGTGGAACGCCCCCGAACAACAGGCGTTCCAAGCTTTGAAGGACGCCTTCATGAAGGAGCCCATCTTGACGCATCCTGACCCGCAACGGCCGTTTGTCGTGGAGGCGGACGCCTCCGACATTGCCATTGGGGCCGTGTTACTCCAGGCAGCGACGCCCAACGGTACCCTTTTCCCTTGCGCGTATCACTCTCGGAAATTGAATCCCTCGGAGCGCAACTATACCATCTGGGAGAAGGAGCTGCTGGCCATCAAGGCGGCGTTCGAGGCTTGGAGGCATCATCTGGAGGGGGCGCGGCATCAAATCGAGGTCCGGACGGACCACAAGAATCTGGAAAGTCTGCAGACCGCTCGGAATTTGAACCAACGCCAGATCCGGTGGTCCCTCTTCTTTGCGAGGTTTGACTTCCGGGTGCGGTACATACCAAGC
Source organism: Vipera berus (assembly GCF_964194415.1). Taxonomy (NCBI): domain Eukaryota; kingdom Metazoa; phylum Chordata; class Lepidosauria; order Squamata; family Viperidae; genus Vipera; species Vipera berus. The sequence goes on from NC_138202.1 coordinate 92,379,171, forward strand.
GGGCACAACCAGAGAGCGGATGCTCTGTCCAGGAAGCCCGAGTACACCCGAGTGGAAGACAAGCTTCCGCCCAGGACAGTGATCCCCGTCGAGTCTTTTGCTGCGGTACGGGAGCCGGTGGATATACGGGCTCGGATCCGGGAGGCGCAGCAGCAGGAGGCGTGGGTGGCTCAGCGGAAGGAAGAGGTGGGGCCAGATTCGCCTTGGTCGGTCACGGATGGACTCCTGTATTATCGTGACCGGCTCTATGTTCCAGGAGGGCCACTCAGGGGACTCGTCCTCAGCCAATGTCATGATAACCCGGCTGCGGGGCATTTTGGCCTGTTCAAGACTCTGAACCTGGTCTCCCGTACTTTCTGGTGGCCCCGAGTCCGACACGATGTCCAGTCTTATGTCACCTCCTGCGTCCCATGCAGGCAGGCCAAGTCAGCGACAGGGGCCCCGCCTGGTTTACTGCAGCCTTTGCCAACGCCCAAGAGACCCTGGGGGGCTGTGTCCATGGACTTTCTGACGGATCTACCCCCATCCTCCGGCTTCACGACAGTGTTTGTGGTGGTGGACATGTTGACCAAGATGGCGCACTTCATCCCCTGTCGCGGCTTACCGTCAGCTCGCGCCACTAGTCGCATGTTCATCCAACAGGTGTTCCGGCTGCACGGCCTTCCCGACAGGGTCGTCTCCGATAGGGGGGCCCAGTTTACAGCCCGCTTCTGGCAGGAGTTGATGCGGGCGTTGGACATTAAGGTTTGCCTCTCGTCCGCGCATCATCCTCAGACCGACGGGGGTACCGAGAAGGTCATCGGCATCTTAGAGCAGTATCTGCACTGCTATGTTAACCTGCAGCAGGACAACTGGGTGGACTATTTGGCCATAGCCGAGTTTGCCTTTAATAACTCGCAACACACCTCCACGCAGATGACACCGTTCTTGGCCAACGTGGGTTATCACCCCAGGTTCTTCCCTCTTTCTCCCGTGGACTCACCGGAGCCGGCAGCGAACGAATTCATGGCGGAGTTACAGGCGATCCATCGGTTGGTGCGACGGCAGCTGGAGAAGGCCAAGGCCGACTACAAGAGGTTCGCCGATCGGTCGAGAAGGGATACGCCTCCACTATCGGTGGGGGATCGGGTCTGGCTGTCCACCAGGAACCTACCATCCACTCGGCCGGCGAGGAAGCTGGACCACCGTTACCTTGGACCGTTCCCAGTCGAGGCCGTCATCAACCCGGTCGCCTATCGTTTAACTCTGCCACGTTCCCTGCGCGTGCACCCCGTCTTCCATCGGTCCTTGTTGGTCCCCGAACAACCGGCCTGTCCACTTCGCCAAGCGGAACCTCCCCCATCAGGAACTCGTGATGGAGGCAGCACCCCCGAGTACGAGGTCGCCAGCATCAGGGATTCCCGCTGGCTGAAAGGTCGCTTCCAGTACCTGATCGAGTGGAAAGGGTACGGGCCGGAGGACTTCACATGGGAAGACGCGACCGCCGTTCATGCCCCTGCGTTGGTGACTGCTTTTCACGAACAGTTCCCATCCCGACCGCATCCGGATCGGCAGACCCGAGGGAAGGGCCCTGCGGTGCGGGATAGTGTTGTGACTCAGGGCCAGCCGGTGGGTCCGACAGCCGGGTCCGATGTATCGGAGGACTCAGATGTGGGGGAGGAGGGAAACGAACCGGCTGATGATGATTTGGAGGCTTTGCAGAGTCCTCAGCCGGGGACCTCTTCTCAGCTGTGTGAGCCCGAGAGTGCGGAGGATGATGACCCACAGCTGGCCCTGTTCAAGGACGCCCGACGTAGGAGGCAGACGAGCAGGGACAAACAAAGAAAGACTATGGGACTCCTCGGGAGGAGGCACAGGGAGACCACGCCCTGAGCTCTCTATAAAAGAAGTGTTTGGGGAGGGGCTAGTTGCTGAAAGCAACTTTTTCGTTTGAGAAGACAAGCTCTTGTGTTTTGTTATCTGTGTAATTAAACCTTGGCAGAAGCCTTTTAGCCTTGGACGCTTTCCAGACTCGTCTCTTAATTAGGGGTTGGGAGAAGAGGGCTGGTTCAGAACAGTTTGCTTTCAGCCACCCACCCCTTAATACTACGATGGAGCAGCTTCTTGCCGAGAATGCCCAGCTCAACCAGCAACTCACCTTGCTGGCCACTCAGGTGGCACAACTGCAGGCTCAGGTACATGCTGCCCCCCCACCCAGGAGGAAATGTCAGTTAGCTATGCCGGATAAATTTGCTGGTAAACCAGAACTGTTTCCTGCCTTCCTGGGACAATGCCAGCTTTATATCAGCGTGAGAGCAGCTGATTTCCCCACTGACCGAGATAAGGTGGGATTCGTGTTGAGCCTTCTGTCGGGAGATGCAGCTCGTTGGGGCACGCCTCTGTTGGCACAGCCTAGCCCTTTGTTGGATAACTTTGGGGGGTTTTGTGACCATATGCGCCTCATGTACGAGGACCCGATTAAGGCGCAGACCGCCACCCGACGTCTGAAAGCTTTGAGGCAGGGTCAGCGCCCCCTACAGGCCTATATCAGCGATTTCCGGCTGCTTAGCCAGGATTCCGCCTGGAATGAGGCTGCGCTCGTGGATGCCTTTCAGGATGGCTTGTCAGAGGAGATGTTGGATGAGCTGGCCCGCGTGGACATTCCCTCAGATCTGAATGGGCTGATCCATCTTTGTCTGCGGATCGATGCCCGGCTGCAGCAGCGTAAGAGTCGCCGTGCCACCCCACAGACCCCTGCCGCCCCTGTTGTGCGTGAGCCCCCAGTCCAGAGGGAGGAGCCAATGGAGCTGGGTGCCGCCAGGTCCCGTCTATCGGTGACGGAAATGGACAGACGACGATCGGAGGGGTTGTGTTTTTACTGTGGGGACCCTGGACATATGGCTGCTTCTTGCCCAAAGAAGCGTCAGCGGGCGTCAGTGACCAAGCCAGCTCCGAGAAAGTCCCCTGCTTTGCTATCGGGAAACGGTCCGAGCCCGATCTAGACGGTGTGAAAGATCGGGCGACCCACAACGATCACGCCGAGCGACGCCGTTCCGACGGTGCCTGTGAACCTCCACGGCATTTGATTTTGGAGGCACGACTGATCCTTCCTGGCAAGCCAGATGGGATTCCGGTCCATGCCTTAATTGACTCTGGGGCTACCACTAACTTTATGGATTCGGCCTTTGTGGCCAAATGGGCTGTTCCCCAGTGTCCGGTGGATCCGCCCATGCTTGTGGAGACCATCGATGGTCGAGTGCTCCTGTCCGGGCCTATCACGGCCGCCACGCAACCCGTGTGTATGGCCATCAGTACCCATGTGGAGGCCATTCAGTTTTACGTCACTTCGGATCTGCACTTCCCCGTGGTCTTGGGACTGGCGTGGCTCCGGGCGCATGATCCACAGATCTATTGGTCTCAGAACTTGGTCACCTTCCCAAGTTTGCAGTGCGTGGACCACACCCGCCATATCTGTGCCGGCCAGGTGGAGGGTTCCTCAGGGGTTTCCTTGCCTCCCGTACTGTCCGACTTTGCTGACGTGTTCAGCGAGTCAGAGGCGGACCAATTACCCCCGCACAGGCCCTACGACTGCTCCATTGACCTAGTCCCTGATGCGCCTCTCCCAGTGGGGCGTTTGTACTCCATGTCGGAGCCCGAGTTGGCCGCATTGCGGGACTTCCTGACAAAGAACTTGGCTCGTGGATTCATCCGGCCCTCGTCCTCGCCAGTGTCTGCGCCCGTGCTCTTCGTCAAAAAGAAGTCGGGCGAGTTACGGCTTTGCTGTGACTACCGGAAACTCAACGCTATCACGGTGCGTAACCGCTACCCGCTGCCCCTCATCCCCGAGCTCTTGGACCGACTCCGGGAGGCTAAGATCTTCACGAAACTGGACCTGCGTGGAGCTTACAACCTCGTCAGGGTTCGGCCGGGTGATGAGTGGAAGACAGCGTTTGGTACTCGCTATGGACATTTCGAGTACACGGTGATGCCGTTTGGCCTGACCAACGCCCCCGCTGTGTTTCAGCATTTTATGAACGACATCTTTCGGGATCTGTTGGACCAGTTTGTTGTGATTTACCTGGACGACATCCTGATTTACTCCCCGTCGCGTGAAGCGCATCATCAGCATCTCCGTCAGGTCCTGCAGCGCCTCCGGAAACATCGGCTGTTTGCCAAGTTGGAGAAGTGCCAGTTCTACCAGGTGACCATTGATTTCTTGGGCCACCGCATTTCTCCCGAGGGCATCGCCATGGATCCAAGTAAAGTTGAGTCGTTGCAGAGTTGGCAACCCCCGCGTCGCGTGAAGGATGTTCAGCGACTTCTTGGATTTGCCAACTACTATCGGACATTCATCCCTGGCTTTGCTGCCTTGACAGCCCCCCTCACCCGGCTCCTGCAGAAGAAGACTCGGTTCCAGTGGAACGCCCCCGAACAACAGGCGTTCCAAGCTTTGAAGGACGCCTTCATGAAGGAGCCCATCTTGAAGCATCCTGACCCGCAACGGCCGTTTGTCGTGGAGGCGGACGCCTCCGACATTGCCATTGGGGCCGTGTTACTCCAGGCAGCGACGGCCAACGGTACCCTTTTCCCTTGCGCGTATCACTCTCGGAAATTGAATCCCTCGGAGCGCAACTATACCATCTGGGAGAAGGAGCTGCTGGCCATCAAGGCGGCGTTCGAGGCTTGGAGGCATCATCTGGAGGGGGCGCGGCATCAAATCGAGGTCCGGACGGACCACAAGAATCTGGAAAGCCTGCAGACCGCTCGGAATTTGAACCAACGCCAGATCCGGTGGTCCCTCTTCTTTGCGAGGTTTGACTTTCGGGTGCGGTACATACCAAGCGGGCACAACCAGAGAGCGGATGCTCTGTCCAGGAAGCCCGAGTACACCCGAGTGGAAGACAAGCTTCCGCCCAGGACAGTGATCCCCGTCGAGTCTTTTGCTGCGGTACGGGAGCCGGTGGATATACGGGCTCGGATCCGGGAGGCGCAGCAGCAGGAGGCGTGGGTGGCTCAGCGGAAGGAAGAGGTGGGGCCAGATTCGCCTTGGTCGGTCACGGATGGACTCCTGTATTATCGTGACCGGCTCTATGTTCCAGGAGGGCCACTCAGGGGACTCGTCCTCAGCCAATGTCATGATAACCCGGCTGCGGGGCATTTTGGCCTGTTCAAGACTCTGAACCTGGTCTCCCGTACTTTCTGGTGGCCCCGAGTCCGACACGATGTCCAGTCTTATGTCACCTCCTGCGTCCCATGCAGGCAGGCCAAGTCAGCGACAGGGGCCCCGCCTGGTTTACTGCAGCCTTTGCCAACGCCCAAGAGACCCTGGGGGGCTGTGTCCATGGACTTTCTGACGGATCTACCCCCATCCTCCGGCTTCACGACAGTGTTTGTGGTGGTGGACATGTTGACCAAGATGGCGCACTTCATCCCCTGTCGCGGCTTACCGTCAGCTCGCGCCACTAGTCGCATGTTCATCCAACAGGTGTTCCGGCTGCACGGCCTTCCCGACAGGGTCGTCTCCGATAGGGGGGCCCAGTTTACAGCCCGCTTCTGGCAGGAGTTGATGCGGGCGTTGGACATTAAGGTTTGCCTCTCGTCCGCGCATCATCCTCAGACCGACGGGGGTACCGAGAAGGTCATCGGCATCTTAGAGCAGTATCTGCGCTGCTATGTTAACCTGCAGCAGGACAACTGGGTGGACTATTTGGCCATAGCCGAGTTTGCCTTTAATAACTCGCAACACACCTCCACGCAGATGACACCGTTCTTGGCCAACGTGGGTTATCACCCCAGGTTCTTCCCTCTTTCTCCCGTGGACTCACCGGAGCCGGCAGCGAACGAATTCATGGCGGAGTTACAGGCGATCCATCGGTTGGTGCGACGGCAGCTGGAGAAGGCCAAGGCCGACTACAAGAGGTTCGCCGATCGGTCGAGAAGGGATACGCCTCCACTATCGGTGGGGGATCGGGTCTGGCTGTCCACCAGGAACCTACCATCCACTCGGCCGGCGAGGAAGCTGGACCACCGTTACCTTGGACCGTTCCCAGTCGAGGCCGTCATCAACCCGGTCGCCTATCGTTTAACTCTGCCACGTTCCCTGCGCGTGCACCCCGTCTTCCATCGGTCCTTGTTGGTCCCCGAACAACCGGCCTGTCCACTTCGCCAAGCGGAACCTCCCCCATCAGGAACTCGTGATGGAGGCAGCACCCCCGAGTACGAGGTCGCCAGCATCAGGGATTCCCGCTGGCTGAAAGGTCGCTTCCAGTACCTGATCGAGTGGAAAGGGTACGGGCCGGAGGACTTCACATGGGAAGACGCGACCGCCGTTCATGCCCCTGCGTTGGTGACTGCTTTTCACGAACAGTTCCCATCCCGACCGCATCCGGATCGGCAGACCCGAGGGAAGGGCCCTGCGGTGCGGGATAGTGTTGTGACTCAGGGCCAGCCGGTGGGTCCGACAGCCGGGTCCGATGTATCGGAGGACTCAGATGTGGGGGAGGAGGGAAACGAACCGGCTGATGATGATTTGGAGGCTTTGCAGAGTCCTCAGCCGGGGACCTCTTCTCAGCTGTGTGAGCCCGAGAGTGCGGAGGATGATGACCCACAGCTGGCCCTGTTCAAGGACGCCCGACGTAGGAGGCAGACGAGCAGGGACAAACAAAGAAAGACTATGGGACTCCTCGGGAGGAGGCACAGGGAGACCACGCCCTGAGCTCTCTATAAAAGAAGTGTTTGGGGAGGGGCTAGTTGCTGAAAGCAACTTTTTCGTTTGAGAAGACAAGCTCTTGTGTTTTGTTATCTGCGTAATTAAACCTTGGCAGAAGCCTTTTAGCCTTGGACGCTTTCCAGACTCGTCTCTTAATTAGGGGTTGGGAGAAGAGGGCTGGTTCAGAACAGGCGCAAGCCCGCTGAGGACAATACTGGGATCTTCAAAGTGATTCTCACTCAATAGATTTGGCTGGATAACGTTACCATACTCGTAAAGAGATCATTGTCGATTTCAGAAATGGCAAGCACAGCCACACTTCTCTGTGCATTAATTATTCACCTGTGGAGATGGTTACCAGCATAAATTCCTGGGTGTGCAGTTAACAAGTAGGCTGGCGTGGTTGCTAAACAGCGAGACACTAGTGAAGCGGGCACAGCAACATCTGCATTTTCTGCGTCGCATGAGAAAAGCACATCTTCCTTCCCCTTGTCCTGACCACTTTCTACAGAGGGACGATCCAGAGCATCCTGTCATACAACATCACAGTCTGGTTTAGAAGCATCACTACTTCAGACAGGAAGGCAGTGCAGAGAGTGATGATGGCTGAGAAGATTATTGGCAGTTCCCTCCCTTCCATCCAGGACATGCCACGTAAGCGTTGCTTGAGCAGGGTCTGTAAAATTGTCCGGGACACTAGCCATCCTCTTCACAACCTATTTTCCTTGTTACCTTCTGGGAGGAGGCTCCATGGTATCCGAAGCAGAACACCCAGATTGTCACAGTTTTGTTCCATACAATATTAACATTGTGAACTCAAAAAGCTTCCATTATGTATTCAAGATGGACAGTGATTAATATTTACATGTTACTTATATGTAAGGGTGTAGGTCTATACATGTTGTATATAGTATGTTTAAGTGTGTGTTATGTGTACATTTTGAGAGCAACTAAATTTCATTTTTAATATATGCCATTGTGCCCACAGTAAAAAAAAAGACAATAAAGGTCTGTCTGCCTGTCTGTCCTATCTATCTATCTATCTACCTACCTACCTACCTATCTATCTAGAATGACATTTGTGATCCAATATAGACCAGAGCAGATCAGCTCCATTTGTTAAGCAATTGTTCAGCTGACATAGCTCTAATCATTTCACTTCTGAGCAAATATCTATAGATGTCCAATAGCTACAGACTGCAACCATAGGATCACACCAAACAGCTGGATAGCAAATCTTTCTGCTTCTGCTAGTTCAGGGGTAGGCAACCTTGGCTCTTTTATGACTCGTGGACCTCAACTCCCAGAATTCCTGAGCCAGCCACGCTGAGGGGAAAGGGTGACGTTTGCAAGCTGAGCCATGCTGGCTCAGGAATTCTGGAAGTTGAAGTCCACAAGACATAAAAGCCAAGGTTGCCTACCCCTCTGCTAATTGGATAAATGAAGGTGGCCACCCCTTGTAACTTTCTTCAGTGAACCTTAGAAATAGGTATTCAGGAACCCAGAATATATGGCAGCAAACCCAGTCAAATTTGGTGCAGAAACCTTGTTAAGAGGAAAAAAATTCAGAGAATAGGTGACAAGCAGGATTCTGGTTACTTTCAAGTACCACATTAAGAATAAGGGGGGGACAGAGACCCAGATTTGTTTTAGTGATTTTTTCAGAAGCTATTCAACCACTTTCAGCTCTATTAACCATTGGCTGCATGTTTTATTCATGACTTAGGGCAGGAAACAAAATAAGTGATTTATTACAGGCCTCAGACTTGCAGTCTCCATATCCAAGGTGAAAGTGTACTATGATTAGATAAGTAAAAGCACCTGCTTGTTTCTTAAATAGTTCTTTGTTGTAGAAACCAACACAGCTTTTGTACATAATTGTTCTCTTTTCTCAGAAAATCACCATACCCCCTTTTTCATATAATTTTTTAAAAAATAATAGGAGCTAAAATTACTCACCTGCTAATAGGAGGTAACATTGCTCACTTAGAATTGCTAAAGAAAGGTGAGGTGGCAGGCTTGTTTGAAATAAAGGTTTGAGGATACATACATAGTCCTCAATCTATGACAACTGAGCCCAAAATTTCTGTTGCTAAGTGAGACAGTTGATGTGAGTTTTGTCCCATTTTATTACTTTTCTTGCCACAGTTGCTAAGTGAATCACTGCAGTTAAGTTAGTAACATGGTTATTAAATGAATCTAACTTCCGTACTGCTTTGTCAGGTCACAAAAGGTGATCACATGATCCTGAGACTCTACAACTGCCATAAATGAGCCAGTTGCCAAGCCTACAACTTTTGATCACATGATCATGGCGATGTTGCAAAGGTTGTGTAAAAAATGGTCAAGTCACTTTTTTCAGTGCTGTTGTCACCTTGAAGTCACTAAATGAAAGGTTTTAAGCGGAGGACTATCTGTATGCATATGAAGCATACCTTTGTTTCAAACAAGTCTGCTACCTCAGCTTTCTATGATAGCAGCAGGTGAGCAACTCTAGCTCCCATTATTTTTAAAAAAGTCCATGCAGTCTGGAGCAGGGGTCTTCAAACTTGGCCCTTTTATGACTTGTGGACTTCAACTCCCAGAATTCCTCAGCCAGGCACGCTGGCTGAGGAATTCTGGCAGTAGAAGTCCACAAGTCATAAAAGAGCCAAGTTTGAAAACCCTGGTCTGGAGTAATGGAATGTAGAGGAAGCTGAATTCAATTATATCACCAGCAGAGAAGTTGAAAATTCTGGACAGAGACTCCCAGAGAAAAGGCAAGCAATATTTAACTCAGTAATCATGCTCTAATTGAAGCAGTTTCTCAAGTTCTTAAAACACCTATAATTAACCAGATGGGCCCCTTTGCCTCATAAGTGGCAATCTGTATGGCCCCTTACAAATTACATGAAAGGGGAAAACGCTTATAGATGCAGGTCCCCTTAACTCATTTCTGTCCTAAGCTATGCATAGTTGAGGGAGGCAGGAAATCGTTAATGCAAAGGTTGTACTAATCCAAAACATGGCTTGCTTTTAGTTTGCCAATATCCAGCCAGTTGCCAAACAAGCAAACAAACCACAGCTTGGCATACATGAACCCTGCCAGCACAACACTGAGGAAACAGCATTTGTAGGTCATTGTTAATTTACCGGTATGTAATTCCATTTTTTTCACAATTCCATTCATCATCCTTCATAGGTTCCCTCAAACTGATGCTGTTAAAAAGACTTAAGACACTCAAACCTTGTGCCATGCTTTCAATACATCAGAAATAAAACATAAAAGGTTGGGTATTTTGTCACTCTGAAGTGCAATAAGCATGAAATTAAAATGGCTATATTAATCCCATTATCAGTACAGGGATGCTGTATTAAGTCTGAAGAAAGCAGCTGTAGTTTGACACCTGTAGCTTTCTTCTAAGCTGCTCAGGTATCTATAATCAAGCTCAGAAGAATGATATACTTACAACTATACGAAGATTTTGAACCCAAGCTTATGTAAATGTAATCCGTGTTTTATGATAGAGCAGAGTTACAACTGTACATTTGATAACTGTAATACATATAATATTTATAGTATTTTATACCCATAGCAGATGTGTGGCGGGAAGAATATTTTTTATTTCTGATAAATTCATATAACAAATATGAAATTTCAAATTTTTATTTCCAAGTTCCTAAAAAACAGGGCTGTGGAACAGCAATAAATACATAATGGCTATACAGAGTGTTTAGTTTTTGCTGGTTAAATTATTGCGTGTGCACATACGTCAATACAGTGTAGTCAATGCATGTGTTCAGTGACATTAATTTCTTGATTCTTGACTGCATAAATTTAATCTGAATTTAAAAATGACAGTTCAGTCTTGCCACAGGATCCCACTTATGAAATATGGATTACAGCAATTAAGATAGATTTGGGTGAATCTTTCAGTTTCAGTTTAACTTTAAAGAACATGATTTTGTCCTGCCCTGCCGTACTCCTGCTCCTGGCTATTAATAATTCATAAAACGAGATTTTTGTCATTGTCTATTCTTTTCTACAGTCATGATTTAATCTCACAGTTTTTTTAGGACAAGCCCACAAAACCCCCAAAGAAAAAAAAAGAACACTGACTTAAGAACTAATTTTCAGAATACAATCTCATGTTCGTTGAATGCTACTTCCAAGTAAGTTTGTGTAATATTATATTATAAAACTTTATAGCAGTCCTGGCTACTCCAAATTATTTATTTATAGTAGTAAAGCATACTGCTGTGTTCAACACATGAATACATTTTATAATAGCCTTTATCTCATTCTATCCTTCTCTTGAATATAGTAAATTCCAACATAAATCTAGCTGTATAAAATTAAATAATTTCCTGATTGGCCCAACTATTTCGCTTGGTCTTACTCAATACTGTTTCATAAAAATATACAATTACACCTCGTGGTTCTACAGACTGTTTCCTGCTGCCAGCTGCAATTCAATGCTCTCTTACTAAATTGAAAAATCATATTTCACATAGTTGATGGATTTCAGTAAGCTATAGTCCATTATTCCAAACACATAATTGCTAAATGCCAAGAAAGCATTTACAATTACTTGTACCAGCCTCTACAAATTTTTTATAAGGTCACCTTATTAAACAAGATTATGCTGACATAGAAAGAAAAGACTATTCCTATGACCTTTTATATTTTACCGATGTTCTAGTCATTCAGAAGACGTTATCAGACAATTATTCCCTTGAATTATAACATCCAGCAGACACTCAGGGAAATGTTACATAAATATCAAGGTTTCTTAAGGTGCAAACTTAAAATCTTTTAGGTGGGAAGATTAACAATTTTATCTCAGTCAAGGAATAAAGCGAAAGAGAGATGACAAAATGGTGAAGGAAAGAACAAAGATCACATTGGTACCTCATAATCGAAACTTTAAAGGTAGGGGTTATGAGGAAAACAGAACAATACTTTCTGCCTCCCTCATGCTTAAAACAGTAATATGGTGTCTTCATGATTTATTTAAAAATGCCAAAAGGCAATGGAGAAAAATAAAATAGAAAATCAGTTAGATCCAATTTACTGTATCCAATGGCCTTCATTTTCCAGGGAGCAGAGTCAATGGCCAAACTCAATGTGTCAATTTTGTGAGAATGTTAAGGCTCTTTGATAACTGCCATTTTAAAGTAGAGATGCAGAACCAAATATCTAAACCACTGGATTTACACCCCATCTGACACAGTATGGGCAGTGATTGGAACTGGTAAGAACTGCAGCTTAAGAATGATCAAAGACAAATGAGGTTTCCACTCATTTGAAAGTCCCACAGGTAACCTAGGGGTCCAACCGCATACTGTAACTCTAGCTGCTAAAGACACTTTGCCATGCTAGGCCAGGGGTGTCAAACTGCTGGCCCACGAGCCAGATGCATCATGCCGAAACTATGCCCATCCCATTGCCGGCAATGGAAAAAAAGCCGCGATACATCATGACACCTGATGTTGTGTTTGACACCCCTGTGCTAGGCAGTGCATGCTTTAAGTCAGAGACAGCTTTAAGAGTTTTAGCCCCTTGCTGTTTTGAAACAGCATTGCTAGTTATGACAGGAAGAGATAGGACAGCTTAGACTAGTCCCAGCCACCATTTTCTTCATATTACGTCAGTAGTCATTAATAGCTTTCTTGTACACTAGTGGTACTAGGCTTGTTTTAAGACAGACCACAGAAAAATGTTTCTACTAAAGGATGTGAAAGCAGAAGTTACCTAGAGGAAAAAAAACCCGTTAGATCAGTATTATTTAGTCTAGAATCACGCCAACAGATTTACACAATCTTTAAGTATTATCTTTTCCTACATAGGAGTATCTTTCCAATGTTAACACTTTTCTTTAAAAAAAATCATAATATTTCTTAGGTTTTTTTAGCTGCACTCTGGAAACAGCAAAGAGCATAATGACTGAACTTTGTATGTTGTAGAAAACATTAGAAAGTAATTCAGAATCATTCCTAAAGTGGATCTTTAACATTGTTTTCAGTGAAAAACTACCCTGATAGAATCGAGAAAATTCAGCATTCCTTCCCATACTGACCATCTTGATAATTATGGAAAGTTTACAAACAGGATATCAATACAGTATCATTTTCCTGATCGTGCTCCCTAGCCAAAGATCATGTTCTCTAGCACTTAGGGGTAAGGTACATCCAACAATGATGATAATAGTTATTATAATTATCAGAAGCACAAACTGTTTTGTCCTCCAAGAATAGCACTGGTAAACTATATTTAGATAACTGAATTACAAGAGAAAACTTAATTTTTCGGCACTGCATGTAAATATAACCCTCCTCAACAGAAGTACAAAACTCTGCAATTTTGGTAAATCTTTAGAGATCAATACAAAGGTATAAATTATTGGAATGCTTACTGCTAGATTTTAGGATGTTAAGCACTGAAGTTTTAAATAAGAGAACACCTGTTGCAAAATATTCATAAAACAAGATCAGGTGTCAAAATTGTCATTAACAATATAAAATTATGATCAAGAACATGCATAAAAACTGTTCATCAAAAATACAAATTGTACTTAACCATACAATTATGACTTTTTGCATGAAGATGACACATTTTCGTGCCAAGACCTGTATTATCTTTTACTCAAAATAAAGATTTTATCTTTTAAATAAAGCCAAATTAAAAAAATACTAGAAAAACAATGATACAAATGCTGAAATTAGCTTATTAAAGTATGCTTAATTAATTTACAAATTTGTTTTTATAAGTACAGGTTTGAATTTTAAAGAAGTATTTGTAAAATCACAGAGTTATAAATGTTTATGTAAACTTTTCTTCTGAAAACATTAGAATATTCAAGGGATTTGTAAAAGACAAACATATTAATAAAATGAACATATTTAACTAAAAAATGTTTCCACGAATAGAACAAATATATTTTTCCTTGAATTATGTGCACAGAGTTGCATCCAACTGAGTCTGTTAGATAATATCCAGCTGAAGAAGAAGCAAAAACCTTGCCCCTTTTCCAAATATGAATTCTGTAACACCCTATAAAGTAGATGTGGAGAAGAGCCAGAAATAAAATCTACTGTAGGCTGTCAGTATTCCTATTATACTGTATGTAATTCAGTATTAATTCTGTTGCCTGCGTTTTGCTGATCTCATTTTTTCAAATCGTGATTCCATCTCTTCCAGGACTTTGGGTGTATAGCGTACAACCAACTTAACTTTTCCTTGAGCTGCTTTTAGCAATTCTACAGCTTTTTCATGGTGCTCCCCTTCAACACTCTGAAAAAAATTACATATATATGTTATATATTCCATTAGTATGTATTCAACAAGCATTCTATGATTCAAGACCATTATTTATAAGATTTATGTTTCCTTTATCATACATTGTCTACCTCAAACTATTCCAAATTAAAACAGTTTCTCAAACCCTGAGTCCTGATGTTATTAAGTAGCCCACACAATGTTTTTTAATCATCATCGCAGCCCATGTGATTGCATTCATTTCCTTAGAAGCACACCGTTACTATTTCCTTTAAAAGACAGGGATGTGCCTATGTTTCTTCCCAAGGAGTCATTTTCAAATTCTATTTAAGTACCCATATTGTAATTGAAAATGAAAGTTATAAATTGTAATTATGAAACAATTAACATTAATATTCTCATTCTTAACTACTGATGTATCGCAGAAAAAGAAACAACTCAAAACTTAGTGTTAATTTACAAGTGTAATCAGAAAAGTAAATTTTATAAAAATTCAAACTAAAATATATGTGAAGCAAAATTTTTATACGTAGAAAAGCTGAATTTTGGATTTAGAAACATAGATAATATAGGAGAGATAATCATCTTTCATAAATAAGCTTTCTACAGTTGCATACAAAAGTTTAAGAAAATAATAATATAGCAGGTATAGAAGTTTGAAAACCCAGTTGTTTCACTTATACTTTAAAAAAAACAAGAGAAAAAATGTTAATATCTAATAATTGGTTGATTAATTTAATTTAATTTAATTAATTTAATTTAATAACATTTATATACCGCCCTTCTCCCTGAGGACTCAGGGCGGTTCACAGGGCAGAATAAAATGGCGAATACAAACATTAAAATAAGATTAAACAAATTGCCCTAGTTAAAAACAATATAAATACAACACTAAAAACCCCCAGAAAAGTTAAAAAACGAAAAATAAAATAACCCCAACACTCCCCCTCAGGCTAGGCCGGCTTGTACAAACAGAAATGTCTTGAGATCGCGACGAAAGGAGCGAAGATCGGGCGCCATCCGGAGCTCAACCGGTAGCTGATTCCACAGCTCCGGAGCGCCCACAGAGAAGGATCTCCCCCTGGGGGCCACCAATCGGCATTCTCTGATCGGTGGCACCCTGAGGAGGCCCTCTCTGTGGGAACGCACAGGGCGCAGGGAGCTTGATGCCGGCAGCAGATGTTCCCTGAGGTACTCCGGCCCCATGCCATGGAGTGCTTTAAATACCGTTACCAGTACCTTGAATCTCACCCGGAAGACAACTGGCAACCAATGCAGCTCACGGAGCAGAGGCGTAACGTGGGAGTATCGGGAGGCTCCCAACACCACTCTCGCGGCTGCATTCTGTACCAGTTGGAGCTTCCGAGTAGTCCTCAAGGGCAGCCCCATGTAGAGAGCGTTGCAGTAGTCCAGACGAGAGGACACGAGCGCATGAGTGACCGTGCATAAATCGTCCCGGCTAAGATAGGGCCGCAACTGACGCACCAGGCGAACCTGTGCGAAGGCCCCCCTAGTCACGGCTCCTATATGGTCTTCCAAAGTGAGCCGTGAATCTAGGAGGACCCCCAAGTTGCGAGCCCTATCTACGGGGGGTAATAGTTCACCCCCCATAACTAGAGGTGGAATGTCCGAATAAACCCGGGACGAAGGTATGCAAAGCCACTCAGTCTTGTCGGGGTTGAGTTGGAGTCTGTTCCTCCCCATCCAGACCCGAACCGCCTCCAGGCAACGGGACATCACGTTGAGGGCATCACTGGGGTGGTTTGGGGTCGAAAAGAAAAGTTGGGTATCATCAGCGTACTGATGATACCCAACTCCAAAGCCACGAATGATCTCACCCAGCGGCTTCATGTAGATGTTGAACAGGAGAGGCGAGAGGACCGACCCCTGAGGAACTCCACAAATGAGAGACCTCGCGGTCGACCTCTGCCCCCCTGCCAACACCGACTGCGAACGTCCCAAGAGATAGGAGGAGAACCACTGTAAAACTGTGCCTCCCACTCCCAATCCCCTGAGACGCCGCAGCAAGATACCATGGTCGATGGTATCGAAAGCCGCCGAGAGGTCTAATAGGACTAGGACAGAGGAATGCCCCCTGTCCCGAGCCCTCCAGAGATCATTCACCAGCGCGACCAATGCCGTCTCCGTGCTGTACCCGGGCCTGAAACCCGATTGGTACGGGTCTAGATAATCCGCTTCATCCAGGACCAAAGGGAGCTGATGCGCCACCACACTCTCAACAACCTTCGCAAGAAAGCGAAGGTTGGAGACAGGACGAAAGTTGTTCAATACAGCCGGGTCCAGGACAGGCTTCTTGAGGAGAGGCCTCACCACCGCCTCCTTCAAGACGGCGGGGAAGATACCCTCACTCAAAGAGGCCGATATAACTGCCTGGAACCAGCTGCGTGTCCTCTCCCGGGCTGCATAAACCAGCCAGGAAGGGCACGGGTCCAGTAAACATGTGGTGGCGCTCAGCCTCCCCATGATCCTGTCCACTTCCTCCGGAGTTACAGAATCAAACTCCTCCCAGATGGTATCGACAAGACCACCCGTGTCCTGATCGTCAGACTCTGCCCAGTCAGAGTCCAAACCGGTCCGAATCCGAGCGATTTTGTCCGACAGATGTTGGTTAAACTCCTCGGCACGTCCCTGCAAGGGATCCTCCCTCACCTCCTGATTTAGGAGGGAGCGAGTCACCCTAAACAGGGCGGCCGGGCGATTATCTGCGGACGCAATAAGGGTGGCGAAGTGGTTAGACCTCGCCTCCCTAATTGCAGCGAGATAAGACCTAATATAGGCTCTTAGTCGCAATCGGTCGGGTTCAGATCGGGTGGACCTCCAACCGCTCTCTAGGCCCCGTCTCCGACGCTTCATCTCCCGGAGCTCCGCAGAAAACCATGGAGCCCGACGGGATCTGCACCGGGTCAGGGGCCGCAAGGGTACAACTCGGTCAAGGGCCTCAGTGGCCGTCCTTTCCCAGGCCTCCACTAGGGTCTCGGCCGAGCTGTGAGTGAGGGAGGCAGGTGGGGACCCCAGCGCCGCCTGGAACCTTTGGGGATCCAGCCTTTGGGGATTCAGCCTTTGCCTGTAATAACCAGGTAACAATTCGACAGGTAAACAAATATACTTTTAACCTTTTAGAGTGGGATTCTCCTGTCTTCTTTCAAGACCACACATGCTTCTAAGCATCCTTTTTGGATAATTGAAAATAGAGATCATTCTTGCCAATCATCAAACACAGAAGGAGTTCTATTCTGCTTTGGAGAATGTGTGGCAGCCAGTGACATAGATATTTTCTTCTACTGGTTAGAAAATATTGTGCCAATAAAAGAATAGATTTATTTACATAACAACCCAATCTTGCTGACCTTTCACTAGGCATTAGAAACTTGACTTTTTCATCAAGTTTAAGACCCTGATAGTTTTTGGTTATACCAGTTGTGAGGCATTGCATTATTATTGGTTGCTATTTATGTTATTTATGTTTTTAATTGCAGATGTTATTTTTTAAATTTTGTTTTGTTAGCAGCCTACAGTCATGTATATGAGATGAGCAGCTATATAAATTTGTTTAGGTAAATATATTTAAGTAAATTTAAGTAAATATATTCTACAGTAGCATCTCCTCACAGTAAGTGGAACTTTTCAATTTTAGCAAGACAATAATGTAAAAAAATATCTCCAAATCAGATATGAAGTTGATATTCTGAGTCCTGCAAGAAAGGGTGAAAAAGAAAATCCAAAAGCAAATATAGAAAGATTCTCATTTGCTGGCTACTTTAAATATTTGAAAGTTACTAGTTTTGCAAAAGAAAGGTTACAAAGTATTGATTAAAAGGGTATCCAGAGTTCTGCACCTGCCATATTCACACATTCCTTA
The DNA here is from genome assembly GCF_964194415.1 of Vipera berus. Lineage (NCBI taxonomy): Eukaryota > Metazoa > Chordata > Lepidosauria > Squamata > Viperidae > Vipera > Vipera berus. The sequence goes on from NC_138202.1 coordinate 92,396,997, forward strand.
TTTTGAATCTCTATACCCTTGCATATAAATTACTACGTATACGTCCACTTCTAAATCACGTCATGCTTGTACTATGCAGAAGGTTGTCAACTTTTGTTCTTTGAAAACTTAAAATTTGACCAGCGATGGCTAACTTTTGATGCACTATGTACAATAGAAACTAATTAAATGCAAGATGATTCTTTACAATCCTAAAGATGGTTAATCTACTTCCCCACAATATTTCATAACTTCACTGCTTCATCAGTATAGAAGCAGTTTGTCTGTTAAAAGTCAAATTACAAATGGAACCAAAACAGAAAAGGCAGTAGGGATTGTAAGCATCTGGAAAAACATTCTAATCAACTGAGTATCAATATGAAGGTCTGGTTTGATTAGCTAAAATGGATCAATTGATACATAGATAACAATAATGTAGATCAGCAGTCTGATTTAATTGTGAACAGCTAAACCTTTTTAATTAGGGATAGTAAAATCAGTTTTTTCACTGATTTAGGTTTCTTTTTTATGTAATAAAAATTAAAGACCTATATATAAGCATAGTATTGAAATATTACTACATATATGTTATATCAATATTCTGACATTTTGATATATAGCATCAATAAATGAATTGGGAAATATAAAAGCATATGGATAACTTGCAATTAGCACACTTGTTTAGCTTGTACATAAATCTAGAAGATAATCAAATTTGTAATTAAAAACTGAACTTTTAAAGCATGCCTGACTCAATTTTATCTAAAAGGACATTCTGGGAGGTAAATTAGATTAAAAGAAAACACCAGATCTTAATGATAAAACCCAATATAGCTAGGATAAAGAAGCCAAACATTTCAGCTCCTTCATTTTAAGGATAATGGTGGATTTCTTAAACCATAGTTATTTTTTAAAGTACATACTCAATGTCTTATTTTTAAGTTTAAATGTTACTTCATGAAATGTCCATTTTGAACTAGCAAATTTATAAAATTTCTCAAATACAGTTATATTTCCCCCTGAGCATTTCAATTGCAAACTACAACCACCGTCAAATAGTTCATATCCTCTTAATGCCCTCAAGCGGTCACACTTAGCTACTACAAGCGGAAATTGAATTCCATCCCTACCACTCCGTTTACAGAAAGAAGTTGGTCTCCACGCTTCAATCCCCCGTGTCTATCAGCAATACCACCTGGGATAATTCGGGATATATAGATTGGAGAATTTTGCTCCTTGCCACCCATGATGTTGAATCCAAGCCCTTCGTCTGTTTTGGGAAGTTCGACGACTCTGGGATGTGAATGACCTTCACTGGCAGCAAAAGCAGCAACAGTAGCCTATAAAATACAGAAACCTCCAGTTTATCCTCCAGTTCATTGGATGTATTCATTCTAGCATCAGTTTCAATGTTTCTTGAAACTGAAATTGGTCAAAATGCATGAATATGCTCAAGCCTAAGGACTGCATTCTGAGGAAAGTACAAATCAGTTAAACATATTCACACAAACTGTCAAATAATTCATTTACTATATTTTGTTAAAAAGCATGCAGTGAAGGTGTCTCATAACCCCACCTCCTCCCCGTATGCATCTTGCTCCCTTCCTTGCCATCTTAAATTTTACAGTCAATTTTAATGTTAATATTACTTTAATTTATTTTATTTTTAATTTTTATTTATTTTATTTATATACCGCCCTTCTCCTGAAGGACTCAGAACGGTGAACAGGGCAGATATATAAAAAATACAAAAATACAAAAGTTAAAAGAAAATTAAACATATGCCCAACTAAAAACAGTAAATACATATATTAAAAATAACAATAAAAACCCAACCCATCCCCCATCAGGCCAGGCCGGCTTGTTCAAATAAGAGTGTCTTCAGATCGCGACGGAAGGAGCGAAAGTCGGGCGCCATCTGGAGCTCAACCGGCAATCGATTCCATAGCTCCGGGGCACCCACAGAGAAGGACCTCCCCCTGGGGGCCACCAATTGACATTCTCTGATCGGTGGCACCCTGAGGAGGCCCTCTCTGTGGCAGCGCACAGGGCGGAGGGAAGTTGATGCCGGCAGCAGGTGCTCCCTAAGGTACCCCGGTGTTTAATGTTTTAAACACTGTTTTCATGTTTTATCTTGGGGTTCTTTTTGCCTGTAAGCCACCTAAAGTCACCTCTAGGCAAGATGGGTGGTATATAAGTTTAATACTAAGCAATAAATGCATGAATGAGAACACTTGGTCTACTTGCACTTTTTGAAGTGCTATAGTTTATCACACAAGCACATTCTTTGTAACAAGTACAATGGGATATATTTTAACTTATTTTGGAACAAAGTACAATAAGAAACGGGCACAATTGGATTAACAACCAATGTTCCACACCCAGACAGTATCTTTCATTCTACTCTGCCCTTCAAGATACAAAGATCAGATTTCTGTTACAGGTAGTCGTCACTTACTGACTGTTCACTGACCACTTTGAAGTTACAAAGTGCTGAAAAAAATAATTTTATGACTAATACCTGCATTCATAACCTTCCCAGTATCCCTCAATCATGTAATTAGTATTAAAGCCAGTACATGATGTCCTGCAACTGACCTATTGTGTTTTTTTCCCCTTGCAGAAAAAGAAATTGGAGAGGAAGGGATTACAAGACAGTAAGCAGGTACACAATGGGGAACACATATGTAAAGCAATGTGCTGGTGCCAACAGCTGAAAGCATACTGTAACAGCCCAATATATTCCCCATTGTATTCCTAGGGTTTTTTTCTCTTCCCTCGTAGAGCGGAGAGATTGGAGATGAACTGATTACAAGAGTAAAGAAACACACAATATGGACTACCCAAGGCTGTTTGTGTAGCACACGCATGCAGCTACCAGCCCCAACATATTGCTTTCAATATGTAATCCCCACTATATGCCTATATACTTTCTTGTAACCTCTTCCTCCCCAATGAATGCCAATACAAATGTTAATTCCCTTCCTGTATATTATCCCAGCACCAGGGTGAGCATTCAAAAGGATGGAGGAACGGTTAGGAGGAAAACAAAAGCCAAAGGTACGAAACTGATTAGTCTTTGAGGTTTGGAGCCAGAAAGCAGTTATAGATATGTGATTTCCCACTTAGCGACCACTTTGCTTAGCAATGGCCTTGCAGATCTCAATTGTGGTCATTAAATGAGGACTACCTGGATTCAAAACTATCCTACTATATATGTCTGTGTGATACACACAAAAAGTACCAATCCAGCAGGAATGTGAATCGGAAAGCATCAGACATGTAGCACCCTTATGTAAATGGATTAATAAATATTAACTACTACAGTTCATTATTTGGGGAAAATTAAAAAAGGACAGTTCAATAGTAACAGCACTCATATACTGAAACTATTATTCAATGGGATATATTCATAGTTTAATAACTTAATTAGGACTTGCTAGAAATAGTCCACTCTTAAGTACTTTTTTTCATTTGTTGGCACAATTAGTAGGTCTCTTACCTTTGCTGTAGCATTAGCTCTCACTTCTGGGCTACTGCTGATGTCTACAGTCTCATACACATGTTCATATACCTTTAGAAAATTAAATAAATAAAATAAAAATAAATAAAAATATCAATATCTGTTTTAACTAGGTAGGGATCATTAAGAATATATGCAGGCTATGAAATTATATTATTTTAAAAATCCAAATGAATCCATTAGGTGTTGTAGCTCTTTGCTTCTAACAGATATACATCCTGCTCATAACGTTTTAATTGGGGAATTTGTATTTTGCCATCTAATGCAGGTAATCCTTGAGATACGACAGGTCACTTAACGATCAATCAAAATCTAGATCCCACCAAAACTACATATGATCTTGTTTTAAAATTACAATGGCCGCAGCACCCCTGTGATCATGGTTACGGCTGACCATGGGGATGCTGCAATTCCCCCTCTGTCCCCCTCCCCAGCCTGATGGAACCCTGCAAACCCCTTGGGCTTGCTCCCCATGGCTCCTGGAAGCAGCCACCCTTTTCAATGCTCCCAACAGTTCCTTGTGGAAATGGCTGCTTTCAGAGCTTTCTGCCCTGATCAGCTGGATATCAGGAGACCGCAAACTTCTTCTGACTCGTTAGACTTTGGGAAGCCAGCTGCCTGAATGCAAGGGCAACAGCTTCAAGCCCTCCAATCTTTATCCCATTTAAAAGCTCATTTGCTAAATTTACTGCATGCCTGGAAAGATGGTGAAAAAATCTGAAAGCTACTTACCTTCATTCCAGGTTGAAGAGTAGAAGAAAGGAAGCAAGCAAGTGGAAAAAAATCTTTCTGCAGCTTGTGTGGAGGAGCTGAAGAAAAAGTTCAGCCCCAAAGCAAAAGTGTCAAAAGTACAAACGTGTAGCAAATGGCCATGGCAGAAACTGGGTCCTAAAGGGAACCAGACAGACAGCAAAAAGCTTTCCAAAGCTTGGAAAGCTTTGGAAAGCTTTTTGCTCTCTCTCTTCCTTAAATAAAATAAATTTAGCAAATGAGATTTTCTAAAAAGGATGGTGACTGGATGGAAGAGGTGGAGATTTTAATTTGCAACTAATTGTGTTTTTTTTGGGGGGAGCAGGAAATCAACAAGTCCTTTTATTGAAGAAATGTAAGTTTTGGGGGGAGGGAATGGGATAAGCAAAGGAAAGGTTTTAGAGTTGGTTCTGGAGTTGCTGGCTTCCCAAAGGCTAGTAAAACCCAGGAGAGTTTTGTAGTCTCCCAATGGGCAGCTGATTGTGGCAGAGGCCCAGCACACAAACTGGCCATGCACAGAGGCTAGAAGGGGCGTTGTCTTACCTGAACGCCTTTTCTCAGCATGATGATGGAGAATCCACGAATGGGTTAAGTCTGTCTTCCTGCCCAATTAGACTAAGTCAGTCAAACTTGCAACGCCTCTCCTGGGCCAGGACACCTCCCAGTCATGACCAAGGCGAAGCAAATGACGATAGTCTGACGTGTTGGCTCCCATACCTGACACAGGACCTGACGAACACTAAGGGGTGGGTGTGGATTCTCCATCATCATCCTGAGAAAAGGTGTTCAGGTAAGACAACGCCCCTTCTCCAGCATGATAGATGGAGAATCCACAAATGGGACATACCAAAGCTGCCCTGTCCCTATGGGAGGGAATCGGTCTGAGCCTTGTGTCCCACTACCTGTTGCAGCACTCTGTGGCCAAATGAGGCGTCTGCGGAGGCAAACCTATCCAGTTTATAATGCCTCACAAAAGGGGAAGGCGAGGACCATGTCGCCGCCCTACAAATGTCCTCAAATGTCCTTCGCCCAAGCCACAGAAGTTGCAGCACTAAGAGTGGAGTGAGCAGTGATACGCCTGGGAACTGACAGGGAATGAGATAGGCACGCCCCTGCAATACAAGCCCTGATCCACCTGCCTATAGTGGAGGCAGAAACCTTCCACCCCATAGTAGAGGGTTGAAAGGAAACAAAGAGGGCTTCTGACTTGCAAAAAGATGCTGTCCGCTTAATATAGTGGCACAAAGCCCTGCGGACATCCAGATTGTGCCATTGCTGTTCCAAGGCAAGAGATGGAGGGCCTGCAAGACCTGTGACAAATTCCAAGAGGGATACCAGTGAACCACTGGAGGTGTGGTGTTGGTTGCTTCTTTGAGAAATGAGCATACCATAGGATGTTGAGCCAATGCCTCTGAACTGCCCCAAGTAAATACGGTGGAGAGAGCTGCTACTTGTCAGCGGATGGTATTGGGCGCAAAGCCCTGTTAAGCCCCTCCAATAAATAGTCCAAGATCCTCGGGATAGTAATAGCTGAAAAATCTAACTGGTTCTTATCACACCAACTACAGAAACTCTTCCAAGTGGAGTCACAGATCCTGTTTGTTGTAGGCCATCTGGAGGCCTGAATCATTGTAATTACCTCCAATGAATAAGACTCATGTGTCAGGAGCCGCCGTTCAAGTGCCAGACGGTCAACTGGAGCCACTGGGGTTCTAGATGATACAGAGCTCCCTGGCTGAGTGGAACACGATCTGGAGGAATCCTCCACGGGGGAGAGATTGACAGACTCACAAGGTCGGAAAACCATGGCCGTCTTGGCCAGTGTGGTGCAACAAGTATCACCTCTGCCCGCTCTTGCAGTAACTTGCAGATGACTGCCGGGATCAGAGGGAGAGGCGGAAAGGCATACTGCAAGCCCCCGGGCCAAGGGCTGCGGAGGGCATCCGTCCTCACTGCCCCCAAAGAGGGGAACCGGGAGGAAAACATCGGGAGCTGGGAATTTGTCAGAGAAGCGAACAGATCCAGTACTGGCCGACCTAACCTCTCCAATATCTCCTCGAAGAGACCAGGATAAAGGTGCCATTCGGAGTGAGCCACTGTCGACCTGCTGAGAAAGTCCACCTGCTGAGTTGCGTCCCCCGAGATGTGCTCGGCCCTGAGTAATGAGAGGTTGGTCTCTGCCCAAGAGCTCAACAATTGGGCCTCGGGCATAAGGGACCTGGAACGGGTACCCCACATGGGCTTTTGCCGCTACGTTGTCCGTGAGGACCAGGACATGTTGTCTCGCCACCCTGTTGCGGAAGTGGCATAGGGCCAGATGTATGGCTCTAAGCTCCAACCAATTTATGTTGTGCTTCAGGTTGGACTGGGACCACCGGCCCTGAGCCAACTGAGACCCTAGATGCGCCCCCCAGCCAAACAGGCTGGCGTCTGTAGTCAGGGTGATCTGAACAGGCTCCTGGAACAAAGAGCCCCTGGCTACTGCTGGCAAGGTCCACCACTAGAGGGAGTTTAGGGTCTGAGACGGAACCCTTACCCTTTGATTGGAGGAGCTGGTGTCCAAAAACCAAAACCATTGCAGGTCCTTGGAATGTAGTCTGGCCCATGGGGCTATGCCCATGCAGGAAACCAACTTCCCTAACAGTTGGGAAAGAAAAGCCAGGGTGACTACATGCTCCCTCTGGACCTGAAGGATCAGGGCTCTGATGCTGTCCTGACGGTCCTGAGATAAACAGACCCTGCACAGTTTGGTGTCTATGACCATGCCCAAATGAAGAAGGCGGGTTGAGGGAACTGTCTGGCTCTTTTGAAAGTTCACCGAGAACCCGTGGTCCTCGAGAGTCTTGATAGACAAAGCCAGGTCCGACTGAGCTGCCTGGACCGATAGGGACTGGATGAGAATGTCGTCAAGATAGCACTGGATGTATACGGGGACGGACCTCAAATGTGCAGTCAGTGCCACCAAGAGTAAACACCCTTGGGGCTACTAAAGGCCAAACGGTAAGGCTCTGTACTGGTAATGGTGAGTCTTGTAGCAAAACCTGAGGAAACTCCGGTGGGCGGGAAGGATGGGAATGTGAAGGTATGCTTCCGTGAAGTCGATGGACGTCAGGAAGTCTCCCCTCCTGATGCTGGCCAAGATGGACTGTAGTGTTTGCATCTTGAACTTCTTGTAGGCGAGATGAGCGAAGAATCCACAAAGGGGGAAAAAATATACGACCTGCTTAATAACTCAGAAGAGATGACTCAGCAAGATTCTGGGAGCCAAAATTACCACGTCTATTCTGGGCACGGACTAAGTCATGACTGGGAGGTGTCCTGGCCCAGGAGAGGCGTGGCAAGTTTGGCTGACTTAGTCTAATTGGGCAGGAAGACAGAGTTAACCCATGCGTGGATTCTCCATCTATCATGCTGGAGAATGCAGCACTCGTCCCTAATCTAGCTGAGCTCTTTCCCCCACTGGCCAGTTTTTTAGCTTGCAATGCTTTATGGACCCAGCTGGATGAAAGGCTCCCAGGGCCTCCCCCACCCACAAAGTACCCCATGACTCACACGTTGCAAGCAATTGTCACCACTTGCAAATGTAATGGGCAGGTTCCATTAGGATCACAGGTCAAGGACTACCAGTATATGCATTTCAAAAATAAACTTACCTCCCTTACTGCATTACAAAATTCACTTTGAAGGACCCTTTGTAAAGCCTGCAATTTTTGAGGGGGTACCTCACCACTCCTTTGCAACTTTTCCAGCAACTCAATAGCTCGGCAAATATCTGGAGGAAGATATAACAAAACGATGTGAGCTACTGAATTTTACACAAGTAACATTTTTAATGTCTTGACGTGGCTGCCCAAAATATGCTATTCAGTAACAAACCATTTCAATTATATTCAGATCTTCCCTTTACAAAGCAGCTTCTGTATTTCCCATTTTCAAATTAATGAGTTTTAAACAATCTATTCTCAAAACAGCAAAAGAAGAATGAGGTAAGCTATTGGAAATTTTTCACAGCTGACCTTTCAGCCATTCAAACTTTATTTCGTTGTTTTTTATATATATAGGGTTATGAAGGAAAAGATTCCACTTCATTCCAAATATAAATTTTATCCTAGCTGTGCCCAATAGTCACAAATTTAAATAATGTGGCTTGGTGGCTTATGTTCCATTTGGAGAAAAATCCCAAATAATGCAGAAAAATGTGTGCAAAATGTCTTCCTAATACAAATTGGAAAGAGAATTTGTTCTAAATAAATATACCATGTTTTAAAAAGTGTGAATGATCTCTGATAAACAAAACATAGATACAATTAATGTACATCTTACTGAAGCATGGGGAGAACAAAAATGTAATTTTTACATGGATTAAGATAATTCCTATAAAAGAGCTATCCTAAAATCAGAAGCCTCTGGTAAAGATAGTACTCGCTATATTTGCTGCAACATAATTAACAAAATTAAAAAGGAACATTGATGGTAAAATACATTTTATCTGACAGAATTTTATCATTGTCAAACACCACCTAAACCCTTGATTCTATTCATTATGACAGGCTTTGTTTTAGAGCAGGAATGGGTAAGTAATATCCTGACTTTGGTTGCTAAACCATTTTTGCAATTCCTAAAGGCCCTTGGGATCAATTATTTTATTTAAAACAGAGTAACCACTAAAATTAATGACCACACTGGCCCCTAAAATTTTTATAGGCTGAGGTAATGGAGTTCAGCAACATTGGATTAGTAATCTTTCTACCATCTCCTTATTCTAATTATAGTAAATAACTTGTAAATGTACTTGCTCAAAAATATTTTCCCTTCTTCAGTAAACAAATAATGCACAATTTCAGTTTATGATCCAAACCAGAATGATCATCATCATCATCATTTTAGCCATTGTCTATTCACCGTAGGATGAAGGCCTCTTCTGCATGTTTCCAGTCTTGAGCTTTCTTTTGCCAATTGGGTCAGTAATACTTGCTACTGTCATCAATCCATCCTGTTTTAGGGTCTGTTTTGTGGACGTTTTTTATCAAGTGGGATCCATTCTATGATCTTGGTCCACCTGCCATCAGTTCTTCTTGCTATGTGATCAGCCCATTTCCTTTTACTCTCTTGATGATATCGTGTATTTGTTCTCTAATCCATGTGCAGGTCTTTCTTTCTTGTCTTGCAATGCCAAACATGTATCTTTCCATGGCTCTTTGCATTACTCATAGCTTTTGTATCAATTGTGAGGTTAGTGTCCATGTTTCATCAGCATGTGTTATAATACATAGCATATGTTATAATACATAACACATACTGATCAAAAACTTTTCTCTTCAGGCATAGTGGGAGGTTGTTCTTGAAAATTACAGTTACTGTAGCTTGCCAAATACCTGCCAACCACATTTAACAAACCATTCAATTTTTTGTATCAATTTCCATTGAGATCCATTGGCCAAGGTATATGTAGTGTTCTACTACATCTAGTTCTTACACACACACACACACACACACACACACACAGACAGACACACATCTTTGGTGAATTTATTAAACACCACCTGGCTCTTTTTCAGGTTTATTGTTAAGCCAAATGGTTCTCCTTTGGGCAGCTTCTGAAAAAAACCAGGATAGCGGCTCTAAATGCATGTTACTTAATTCACTTTTAAGTTAATACCTTAAAGAATTATAGGTAGTCCTCAACAGTTCATTTAGTCACTGTTACGACACTGAAAAAAGTGACTTATGACCGTGCAGCATCCATATGGTCATGTGATCAAACTTTGGAGGCCTGGCAACTGGTTCATATTTATGACGGTTGCAGTATCCCAGGATCATGTACCTTTTGCGACCTTCTGACAAGCAAAGTTTCAATAGGGAAGCCAGATTCACTTAACAACTTAACAAGAAAGGTTGTAAAAATGGGGCAAAACTCACTCAACAAATGTTTCATTTAGCAACATAAATTTTGGGCTCAACTGTGGTTGTACGTCAAGGATTACCTATACTATAATATATGCCAGGGTTTATCATGTTTCACATTTCAAAATCTTTAGGTCTTTAGCAAAAACTGAAGTGGCAAAAGAATTTTAATATAATAGGGCTCTCTGTTTCCTGGCATAAAATGTTTTGCAAACAACTGCCAGAAGTTTAATTACTGGGTATGGAAATCATTAACTTTGCTAACCATCAAAACAGCTGAGCAAAACCAATATTTTCCACATCAGTCTTTGAAGATTAGAAATCAAAACATAGAGGGTTCACATGACACAGGGCAGGCCCAACAGCTGAGTCCAAGCATCATATTCTTGTGAATGTTGTTTAATTTGTCCTGAGTGACTGAAAAGCAAATGATAAAATACTGTCCAGAATAAATAGAATTACAATACGCCACTATAAGACTTCTATAATCTCAAAAGCTGTGACAGTCCTAGTTCTCTAAATGTACTGACAGCTACTGATAAACATTTCGTAAGATATAATCAGAGTAACCAAGCTTCTTAACCACTTGCAAATGCTTTTCTATTAAAATTATGACTTAAAAACTGGCACACTTAAAGACTTCTGAGAATGGTATAACTTTATACCATATAACATTAAGAACATGGTTATTTATAGATTTATAGATTTCTTTGAATTTTGCACAAATAGAAAGTTAAGGAAATGTGAAAGTTTTTATTTAGATAGTCAATCTTTAGTGACAGATTGTGATTATATTATATTGGGAAGTTTACGTTTCCCTTTTTTTTGGTACCTTTTCACAAAATTCTTCAAACTGTTTACAAGCCTTTTTAAATCAGATAGAGGAAAGTTATCCAGGTCACTCTCTTAGTTTATTATTTTATATCCTTTTAATTATTAAGACATCAGCCAGCTTCTTTTGTATATCCACTTTAACATCTATTTCCATGTTAGCTTGTCATTTTTAAATCCACTTTCAAATTAGTCTCGATCTTAAAATAATAGAAAATACTTGTAGCTCGAATTTTAGATTTTGGCTGTTGTTTGTTCTCCAAGCTTGTTTCAATATAATTTCTGAATGTTTTGTTACCAAACTAGGTAACATCATCAGCAAGGTTTTCTTGTCTTATTCTCCTTAGCTTAGTCTTGATCTTGTCGAGTAAAATCTGTTCCTCTTCCATAACCTCTTTTAAACACAATCCATCTATAAAATTATTAAAATTATCTTTTGGGTCCATTGTTCAAAAATGTGCATCAGTATGTCTAATGTTAAAATATTTTGCTTCATTCTGTATTTGAAAGTTGAGTTTAAGTGTTCTTTTTCTTTAATTGTAATTTTTTAAATTCTTTCTAGTTGCCTAGATAGAAAGTGTCCAATTTTTAAAGTCTTTATCTTATTTTTTATAAAAGAATTCAAAACAACAGCTTCTCTGGAGATTCTCAAAAGAAATGAAGAAGTTTCTTGGATGAGAAGTGAAACATTTTCAAAGGAAAAAAACACCAAGAAAGTCCAGTTGCCTTTTAGAAACAGCACCTTTGGGTCAAAACAGCAGCATTTTTCCATGGGAAAGTTTCTTTATAATTAAGTCCAAAATCTTATTTCAAGTCCATCTGGATCCTTGGTCCATTTAAAATTTCCTAATTTAAACTTGTATTTGAAACTTATTTTGCTAAGGATTGAAACTCTCGTAGCACTGTAAAACTTGTTGATCCAAAGGTTCCTAATAGGTGCAAAGTAGTTAACAAGCAATTGTAGAAAATGATTAAAAGTTTCTTTATAATTAAGTCCAAAATCTTATTTCAAGTCCATCTGGAACCTTGGTCCATTTAAAATTTCCTAATTTAAACTTGTATTTGAAACTTATTTTGCTAAGGATTGAAACTCTCGTAGCACTGTAAAACTTGTTGATCCAAAGGTTCCTAATAGGTGCAAAGTAGTTAACAAGCAATTGTAGAAAATGATTAAAAAGTATGCAAACCCAGTGTCTTTTCAAAGATGCTGTGATCTGAGCAACATGGTTATTCCCTTGCCTTCCAGAGCTCTAAAGCTGCCAGGAGACCACTATCTTGCAGTCTCTTTGCGAGGAGCCCTTGTGAGTAATCTCAAGTTCTTTCCTCATCTACCTGCCAGTCTATCTGCCGATCCTTCATTCCACCATGGATGTCAGTTCCGCTGTTTGCAGAGTCATTTTCTGCCCGTGATTTGTTGGGAATTCTAATCCTCTAGGACAGAGGTCCCCAACTTTTTGGGCACCGAGGACCGGTTCCATGGAGAGAGGTTTTTCCTGTGTGGTTTTGTGTGCTGCCTGCACCTCCCGGATGGGCTTTGCTTGTTTGTGCAGACTGGTTGCTGGCATGCTGTGGCCCGGTACTGGTCCACGGACTAGGGGTTGGGGACCCCTGCTCTAGGAAGATAGATGTTGTAATCATAAAGCTTGCAAAAGAGGCAGGACAGAAAACAGTAAGACCTTCATATCAGTTTCAATTTAAGATGCCTCATTATTTATTTGTGATATTTTGAAATATTTTGGAACGAAAAGGTATGTTCAGTGATAAGTTTAGAATAAGATTTTGATCCAATTAGTCTTGAACATCTGACTTTTATTTTGCCATGAGGTTAAAAGGTGGAAGAGTATTTATTTTTAGTTTCTTAGAGAAAAGTCAGAAGTGTACCAACAATGAAAAAGTTGTATTAGGATATGCTATCTAAATTGTGAATTTGGACAAGCTTCCTAATTCAAAGCTTTTCTAAAGAAATCTGAAAGGAAAATAATCTAATATTGTTCTTTAATCCTTACTTGGCAGTTCACTTAATGTTTGCTTTTACTGGATAGAAAGATGCAAAGCAAAGTCTAATAATGCCCCGGGCATTGGGGCCAGGATGTTAAATCATTGGTGCTCCTATATTTGAATGTATACATGGGAACCAACTTTTTTTTACAGAGGCCTTGATCTAAATTGTTTTCTTAGTTTTTAATAAATTTGACATTTTATATAAGGGTCATTTTATATGGTTTGCCACCCAGAATTTCACTGGTGAGCCATGTACATTGGATAAATGTTAACTGAAGTAAAATTAAATGTTCTAGTTCAACTTGGATGCATGTTACTTCAGAAATGACTGGAGATATTTCATTTTTGGTTTCCAACTCTTTTCCTCCTTGAAAGAAATAATTTAAAAAAAATCTTTTATCTTCTAGCAACACACACCAGATAAATGTTTAGAAATTATGTTACAATACACTATTTACAACAAATGCATTACCTTTAAATTTTACATATAGTAGTTATAAACACATTGTTTGGGATTAAGAACACATTTTATTCAATCTAAGATACGTTTAAAATATAGAAGGAAATAGGATCTTCATTTGACTATCCAAATATATGCATATGAATCTGGCTAGCTACAAAATGAGTAGCCTGCATGTTAACAATTTTTTTTCTTGAAGAGTTAATTGTGCTTTTTATTAATCAAAAAGTGCCTCCAAACCATATTTTCTAATTGCTTTACCTTACTAGAACATAATGGTTTCTAGAACATAATATATTCATCTAGCTGACAAACCATCTACCAAAAGAACTTCAACGTTATATGGATTAAACTCATTTTACTGCTGCGATTTGAATATTTTTGATTTTTCAGCCTAACCTACAAGCTGGTTTTTCTTGTAGGCTCCCCTTCAATATATGGGCCAGACCAAACCAAACTCTGCTTATGTTCTGAATTGAAACAAGGTTGGCCAAGGGCTTAAGCCATAGCATGTCAAATCTGACACTTTTAATATTGTGTGTGTGTGTGTGCTGCAACGTTGTGTGAACCCATCTCCTTTGATTCAAGCTCATTAGAGTCTACAAACATCCCAAAGGAGTTACTGTAAGGCCATAACTAAAGTTAATCGCGTTATATACCAAACGGCCTTAGGTAAAACGAGGCAGCTCACCTATCTGAAGGTAAGAGGCTCCTCTTTTGCAACACAAGCTTTCATCGAGAGTGCCAACCTCACGACCCCTTCGGCTATCGTTGGATTACAACTCCCACTCTACGCGGGTGAGACAGCTGATGCGGGCTATATAATTCCTATCAGCATCTGGAAAGCCATCCCTCCTCCTTCACGCTCAGGATCTCAAGTGCCTGCCAAGCACGGTGGAGCTCAGGAGTCCCCTCCCCGCCATGGTTTTTTTTTTAGACACGCACACCAACACACACAGCCTTTGAGTCGCTTCTTCAAATACCCCACCCGTCCGGTCCACTCCCGGAACCACTCATCGCGGTGCCTCTTTTTCTCACCTCGCTCCAGCCGCACCGGCTCCCCCAAGGCCGCCATCTTCCCCTCCACCTCCTCTGCCGCCCTCAGCTGCTCGTGCGGAAGTGACGTCGACGGGAGGCGTTGCGGTTTAAATGACGCGGGGACCGGCAAGGTAAATGGAACCGTCGGACGCTCGAGCCGTTGGCTGCCTTCTCTTCCCCTTGTTGTCTGCGGGGCTCGGATGCGAGTTTCGCTGCGTTCCTCGTGACGGCCCCTCTTTCAAGAAAAGCGTGGCTAACTTTGGCGCCAACTGCTGCGCTCTCTTTGCCCGGGAAAGTGGGGTCGTTGTATTAGTGGTCCCGGCATCACCGCGAGAGATTTCTTGCAGCTTGAAGGAAGGGGGGGGGGAAACCTTAAGAGCCCCCAAAGCCTTGGTGGAGCAGTGGGCTAATGCCTCCTTAAGTAACACAAGCTGCCTGCAATTAGTGCAGGTTCGTGTCCCACCAGGCTCAAGGTTGACTCAGCCTTCCATCCTTCCGAGGTAGGTAAAATGAGGACCCAGATTGTTGGGGGCAATTAAGCTGACTTTGTAATAATGCCGCTTGGGGGTGTGTGTGAAAGCCCTAATAAGCAGGCATATACATAGAATGAAGGCTACTGCTAAGCTTGTAAGCCGCCCTGAGTCTTCGGAGAAGAATTAAAATAAAATAAAATAAATAAATTAAAATAAAATAAAATAAATAAATAAAATAAAGTTCGGTGTTTAAGCAAAACATTTCTTAAGTGAGTTTTGTCCTGTATTACGATCTTTCTTGTCACGGTTGTTAAGTGAAGCACTGCAGTAGTTAAGTTAGTAACCTAGTTGTTAAGTGAAACTGACTTCCCCATTGACCTTGCTTGTCAAAGGGTTATAAAAGGTGATTCCCGGGACTCTGGTGAGTTAATAATAATAATAATTTTATTTGTATACCACCCTTCTCCCGAAGGACTCAGGGCGGTGGACAGGGCAAACATATAAAAGTACAAGATTACAAAAATTAAAAAAGAATTAAACAAGATGCCCAAGTTACAACAATAGATTAAAATACATTTAAAACAACAATAAAATCCAAACCCATCCCCCATCAGGCCAGGCCGGCTTGTTCGAACAAATAAGTCTTCAGATCGCGTCGGAAGGAGCGAAGGTGGGGCGCCATCCGGAGCTCAAGTTGTCAAATGTCTGAATATTGATCACGTCACTGTGGGGATGCCGCAGTGGTCATAAGTGTGAAAAACTGTCATAAGTCACTTTTTTTCAGTGCCGTTGTAATTTTGAAACGGTCAGTAAATGAACTGTTGTAGGTTAACAACTACCTGTATCAAACTAGTATGCTGCCCAACAAGCCCAAGGCGAAGGATCAGCCATGCAGGTGAACTGTTTGATGAATTAGTTAAATCATTATTTTAGCCATTGTCTATGAAGGCCTCTTCCGTGTGTTTCCAACCAATCGGTCTTGAGCTTTTGTTTGCCAATTGTGACCACAATACTTGTAGATGTCGTTGATCCATTTTGTTTTAGGTCTTGAATGGATGTTTTTATCAAGTGGGATCCGTTCTGTGACTGCCATCTTGCTATGTGACCAGCCCGTTTCCAATTCAATTATTTTACTCTCTTGATGATCTTGTATACTTTTCTTTGTTCGCTAATCCATTTGCGGGTCTTTCTATCTTTTTTTTAAAATCCCATTTATATCCCACCCTTCTCCGAAGACTCAGGGTGGCTTACAATTTAAAGCACAAATCAATGTGCTTAGCAGTAGCCTTCATTCTATGTATATGCCTGCTTATTAGGGCTTTTGCCCCCCCCCAGCGGCATTATTACAAAGTCATCTTATTGCCCCCAACAATCTGGGTCCTCATTTTACCTACCTTGGAAGGCTGAGTCAACCTTGAGCCTGGTGGGATGCGAACCTGCACTAATTGCAGGCAGCTGGTGTTACTTGAGGCATTAGCCCACTGCTCCACCAAGGCTCTTGCCTTGTAATACCGAGCATGTGTCTTTCCATGGCGCTCTGCGCCACTCGTAGCTTTTATATTTATTGTGAACTGGTTAAATAAGATGGATAATTTCTAGTGGATAAATCTGTAGGCCAGGAATGTTAAACTACTGACCCGCGGGCGAGATGTGTCACACAGAAGCCACGTCCACCCCAGCTCTGGCAAGGGGAAAAAGTCACAATACGTCACGACATATGTGATGCGGTGAGATTGACACCCCTGCTGTAGGCTATCAGAACCAGCATCCTTAGCAATAAGAACATTTCAGCAGTGGAGCTAATTATCAACTGAGCCGGCTCCCTTTCACTGAACTTGTTCAAACTGAAGCGGGACAGGCGTCTGGGATGTGCTGTCGATAGCTGATAGCCTAAAATGGCAACTTTTAACTCTTATTCTATAATTAACAGATTTTCAGAATGTGCCCAACCAGATGCTGCCAGTACACCCACAAGTTGTACATAATGACATATCATCAGTAGCAAATTCCAAATCAAACTTCCTACTAGAATCTCTTTGATGAAGTTTGGCAGCTTTTAAATCTGGTAGTAACTGCAAATTTAAATGCTTCCGCTCTAGTTTCAATAGACCTTTGTTTGACTTACTTATGAGCTCGGACAGAACAGTAAATACTGTTTACATCACTTCGCATGAAATGTGCAAAGTTATGTGAGAGCTTTCAGGCCTGATTGAGTACAGCAATGGAAGGGAGCACTGTATGGATGGGATGAATGCCACTGATTCATGTGATTGCTATTCTCAGTGACCTGCAACACCTAGTCTTGTTACAGGATGGGTCATTTTAAAGCCATTTAAAGATACAGGCAATCCTTGTTTACTGACTGTCTTGTGCACTAACTGTATGAAGTTACAACAGGGCATTATAACCATCTCAGCATTCTGTGGTCACATGAACTCCATTCGCTTTGCAACCAGTTTGCAATAAGCAGACTTAATAAAGAAGGTGGAAGTAAAATAAGTCACAATCATATTTTTGCTTAGTAACCATGGCATTTTGCTTAAGCAAAGGGGAACTAAGGTCATGAGCTCATTGCAGTCACATGGTTTTTTGCTTAGCACCAAGTTGCCAGTCCCAGTCATGGTTGCTAAGCAAGGATTACCTCTAAGTTAAGTAATCTTCTGTAAGCACAGATATTAGTGATATCTGATCTCAGAAAGAATCTTTCCTGCTTATGCTAGCATTATTACTTGCCTTGCAGGGCAGGAGGTGTTACTTTTACATTACTCAAGTTGTACTGAATGCTTACTACTTCATTCTCTGCTGGTATTCACTCACATACCAGTGCCACATTTGTTTCCCATCTCCTTAGGAGCTGCTCCTGTATTTCATCAGCATCAGCTAACTGGGCCACCTGGATCTATTGAATGAGGTATTGCAAAGTTGTCTGCTTATACCTGTTCCTCAAAGAAGAGAGGTTCTTTTTGCATTTGTAATAAACACATAATAATTCAGTGTCTCATGTTATCCTGTATGTTTGGTATACATATGTGTGAGTTTCTATGTGTTTAGCTAAGGGGTAAGGTTGGGACGCAGTGGCTCAGTGGGTTAGGACGCTGAGCTTGTCGATCGAAAGGTCAGCAGTTTGGCGGGTCGAATCCCGAGTGCCGTGTAGCAGAGTGAGCGCCTGTTACTCGTCCCAGCTTCTGCCAACCTAGCAGTTCGAAAGCAAGTAAAAATGCAAGTAGAAAAATAGGGACCACTGCGGTGGGAAGGTAACAGCGTTCTGTGCGCCTCTGGCGTCTAGTCATGCTGGCCACATGACCACGGAGACGTCCTCGGACAAGTGCTGGCTCTTCGGCTTTGAAACGGAGGTGAGCACCGGCCCCTAGAGTCGGAAACGACTAGCATGCATGTGCGGGGGAACCTTTACCTTTACCTTTTAAGGTTGGGTTAAAACAACGATAAACATGCAATATCTGAAGTAACCTCCACAATTTATGTAGGGTTATATTACCAGTTGAGCCAAAGAGTTTGCTTACTGAGACTGTCTCATTCTTTCTGATTATCATGTATAAATGGATGATGATATTGGATGAAAAACCAAAGGAAGTGTGGGTGCAACCGATAGTTTGTGCAATCATGCCAATGGATTTTTCCTAGTGGATCTTTGCAGTTTTTCAAATTAATGTTGCTCAAAATGAAACACGTTATCCTTGAACTTATGGCATCAAAGCCAGGAGAAATACTGAAGATTCCAACTTGCAGGTTGGCTTTCAGAAGAACAGATTTTGATGTACAGTACTCAGACAAAAGGTAGATCCATTGGCTTGAAAAGCACCTGGGAAGAAGTGGAAGACTGGAAAATGAAATTTCAAACTATTTCTGCTAGAGGGTTTGTTGTCACTGTGTGTTGGGGGGTGGGAGCACAAAGGGAGGCTCTGCTAATCTCAATGTACACATAGTTGTACTTTGACCATAAAGGTTCATTTCATTTCATTAGAAGGAAGAAGGGGAAATTGGTCTCTATGTAGACCACTGTGAAACATACAGTTTTTTCTGAAGTATTTGAGAAGAAAAAAGGGACCTACATAGGAAATAGAAGTATATAACCAAAGAAATATACATGTCAGTTGCCAGGATCTGTCTGTCACTTTGACATCAATTTTGGGCAAGATTCTTGAGCAGATAATTAAACAGCATGTTTATGAACACTTTGGTAGGAATGCAACAATTAGCAAAAGCCAGCATGGGTTTGCCATAAATAATGCCAGGCTAAGCCTCTCTTTTTTCTGTCAGAATTGCTATCTTAATAGGTTTTGGAAATGCCTCAGATGTAGTGTACCTTGATCTCAGCAAATCATTCAGTGGTGTTTCTCATAATGCTCTTAACATAATTGCAAAATATAAGCTATGTGTTACAATGGTTAGATTGAATTATAATTGGCTGAGTGATTGTACCCACAGAGTACTCATAAATAACTGCACATCAGATTGGAGTGTAGAATCAAGTGGAATGCCAGAGTTCTGTCTCAACATTTTTATGAATGATTTGCATGGAAAGGACTGAGGGAATGAACATCAAATTATCAGAAAATGAAAGGCAGGCATAGGATGTGGGAAGTTGACTTGGTTGTATATATGTGTAACTGATCACAGATATGATCCAACAGAGTGAAGGAGCTGCTAAAAAGACATGCTATTCTGAGATATATGAACAGGAGCATAGAGCAGGAACTAATTTTATCTGGGTTGACTTCTAGATGCTGCAGTCTAAAAAGCACATTGACGGTTGTAGCTATTTTGGAAGGGGGATGCCAGAATGGTGAAGGATCCAGAAGGAAAGTCCTATGAGGAGCAGTTAAAGGGACTGTGTATAATTAGCCTGCAGAAGACAAGACCAAGACAAGGTCATTTCTGCACTAGATAAATTTTAAAATTCAATCTGCAATCAAACTCATTTATCATTCCTTCATGCTGACTTCCAATTACTAGGATATCTAGCCATTAGCTATGCTGCTTAGGATTGTTGGAAATTTTAGTGCAGTAATACAGTATTTAGAAAGCCAGATTTCATATCTCCTGGTCTACTCTGACTTTCCTTGATTCCTTCTAATATCCTGTTGTAATAGTCTGTCTCTGAAAAAAGAAGGCAGTTTAACAATATTCTGGATATGTCTATTTGGAAGCAAGCCACATTAATCCAATGAAGTCCATTCTTGGGTATATAGGACTGCAGGCCATGAGCAAATCCAGGCATTTAAAGAAGGATTAAATACAAATGTCAAGCCATAGCATGTTCTAAGCAAGGAAAGGGATCTTCTGGATATTGTTTACTTGAATTTATATTAGTGCCAGTCAATATGGTAAGTGAAATAAAGATATAATGGGAGTGGCAACAAGAAAGCTATGTATTATTTATAGACAATATAGAGGAAGCAACATGCCTCTATAAATATTTTTTAAGAATGATGAATGAACAAGGTTATATTGGGAAACCGGCACCCACAGGTATTTGACTCCCTTACTCTTGGTATTTCTGAAAAACATGAAAAGATTTATTAAAGGAGTGGGCTTTTGAGACCTAATTTGATGGTGGCTGACCAGCTATTTTTATCTATGTTTTTTCCAAGTTAACTTTAGGGATGGGATATATTGGAATGCTTTTGTGCTTTATATTTTACCATGGAAACCTCCTAGAACCATTGAAATAGGCACTTTAAAAAACCTGAAATGAAGAAATGTAAACAATATTTGGTATTGTATCAAAGTTCTGCAGTAGATATCAGCCTACAACCACCAAGAGGTTCTATGTCTGTCAGGAAAACAATCATTCATTTCTTAGCTGGGAAAAGTTTAGGAGATTTTTTTGCCTAGTATTTTATTGCTAGGAATGTAGTGCTTATGTAGTGCTTTGATATGCACACATTTAAAAGATGTACAGTGTGCATTTTAGAGTGAGATTTCTTATTTGTTTTCCTCCTAGAATGATATTAACATTCTATGTACTGCTATATAGTACAGATAGTCCTTGATTTCCCTGCACCACTCATTTAGTGGACCATTCAAAGTTATGACACTGAAAAATATGATCTATGACTGGTTCTTGCAGTTACAACTGTCACAGCATCCTCATGGTGACATAATCAAAATTCACGTACTTGGGAACCAGCATGTATGTATGACAATTGCAGCTTCCTGAGGTCATATTTACGGGAGCACCTCTTGCCGGCGTTAACTTCCCATCGCCCTGTGTGCTCCCACAGAGAGGGCCTCCTCAGGGTGCCATCGGTCAGGGAATGTCGACTGGCGGCTCCCAGGGGGAGAGCATTCTCTGTGGGCGCGCCTGCCCTCTGGAATCAGCTTCCAGTTGAGCTCTGGATGGCTCCCGACCTTCGCTCATTTCGCCGTGACCTGAAGACTTGGTTGTTTGAACAGGCCGGCCTGGACTGAGGGATTGGGATTTTAGAGTTTAAATTTTCAAAATTTAAAATTTTAGAATGTATTTATTGTTTAGGGCTAGTTTGATTTAATCTTATTTTAATTTTTATACACTGTGTGTTGTTTATAGCATTTTAATTGCCCTGTACACCGCCCTGAGTCCTTGGAGAGAGGCAGTATATAAATCTAAATAAAATAAAATAAATAATAAATATGTCACCATTTGCAGCCTTTCCAGCTAGCTTCCAACGATCAACGTCAAATGTGGGAAGCCAGGTTCACTTAACAATTGCGTGATTCACTAAATAGCTGCAGCAATTCGCTTAACAACCATGGCCAAAAAAGGTCATAAAATTGGGCACAACTCATTTAACAACCTCCTTGCTTGGCAATGGAAATGCTGATCCCAACTGTAATAAATCGAGGATTACCTGTAGTTCCGTGTTATGTGGAGCATATACCTGAATTCTCTATATGGTGAATTCACAGAGATTGCTGTGCCTCCAGTTTCCCTTCTGCCAACAATAACACAGCTAACATCACCATGTTTTTTGGGAGAAAGCCCTGTGGAGTCTCTGCATCTAGTGTAGAAAATTAATTATGGCACTTTTTTCCTAATAAATACTCATCTACTGTGGTCCTTGTCCAGTGTCAGAGATTCCAGCTTCAGAATGTACATTACATATGAACACTGCAGTTGCAGGTTTGTTGATTATTACCATACCCTATAAGGTGCACAGACACCTATAAACAATATGCATTACTTTTATTAAGGTCAAACTAATCAATATTATGAAGTATGGTGAGTTGTTGCATTCTGTTCATAAATTTTTGCAATCTTCCGCTATAGTTAATCAAAAATTGAAGAGTTGCAAAGAATTTGTATCAGACTGATTCTTGTGGAACGTGTCCTCAGAACAGAAGAAGGGATTCCACCAATGATCTGAACCTGAACCTGAATTTATATCCTCTTGAATAGTGTCTGACCTCATTCCGGAATCTTGTAACATCTAAACATACTTTGCAGAATAGCAACGTGAGCATGGTTCACTAGTTGAGAATAGCAAAGGGCAAGGCAAAAAGGAAAAAAAAGTCTAAGCAGCTAAAATATGGGGCAAGAATGCACTTGTATGAAATAATGCATGGAAAAAGTCAATTCAGCGACAGGAGAAAAAAAACAGCAAAGTGAAAACAGTGTGCTAGTATTTAAAATCAAATACAGTAACAAGCTCTGAACTAAAGTGAAACTAATCAACAGTCTGAAACTAGGGTTATAAGTGATATTAGCTAAAAAAATAGAATGGGCTACTGGTACAGAAGAGACAACAAAGTCTAACATGATGTATACTTATTAATCATTTAGTTCATTAGCATGGGCAGCACATCTGTTGTTCATCAGGAAAGAATGCTTTGTGCTAATGCTAGATCAATCCCTTCCTGTCCCTGTCTGCTTGCTGCATGTGTGATGCACTCTTTTGTGTGTGCTTAATCTGTCATCAATTTAATCTAAGTGTGGGGTGAACCCATTATATGTTGTGAAAGAAATCAAAGTCTGGAGTGCAAGCAGGACAAACTCATTGCATGCAATTGCTTTTTGGGGACATGGAGCAGCATAGAGTTTACCCTTAGGAAACGGACTACATGTTTTAATTTCATCCAAAGTATTTTAACTCTTGCCTTTAAAGCAATTGGTTTCGTTTAAAAAAAGACATAGCCAAGATGCCTACTTCTGTGCCCAGTTTTCCAAGAGATTTCTCACTTCTGGGACTCATTTTAAAGTTGTCACTCCCTCCATTGTGTAATAGAAGATGCTGCTATATGCATTTCAATGAGATTCAAACATTAAGGGATCTGTGGCCATTAACAAAAGGCAAATCAGAAACTGTTGGGGCTGAAATCATCATAAATGTTTCGGTAATAAAATCCAGATGTTTGCCATTTTTAGTGTTATGTGAACTGTCAGCTTGCCCTGCTAATGGTACATGTCATTTTCAGGAACCTGCAACTGACACTTAAACATAACAATCAGCTGGCAATATGGACCTGAAAATTAAGTCTTTGGATGCAGTTCACAAACCACCAAAGTACTTTCCCACAGATTACTTTACAGTACAATCTACAATAGGGCTAATTCATGACTAAGGAGTTTATTTTCACAAGCACTTCAGCATTTCAACTTTTCCTGCATCAATCATTTGCAAGTTGATGTGTTCTTCTGCCAGTTTGGTCTGCATTCAGTGTTGATTCTCTGTTGGTACTCCACTACAAGAACTCAAAATGTTTTCGTTTTTCTGGCATATCTAAATATTATCTACATAATCAACTTCTTATGGTCATGAATTGATTAAGGCAATTTCCCAAGACCACCATGTCTTCTATTAACATAAAAATGTATATAGCATTGATCCATATAAACACATAGAAGAGAATATATGTAGCTCAGCGTTGAACTGTGGAATCCTTGCTGCTCTCTGAGCTGGGTTATTTGCTTGTAGATCCTCATTAGGTACCATCATTATGTTAGTAAATGTGGAGTTTGATTCCTATTTATATATAGTAGCTTGCCCTACCAGTATTGGTGTGGTTGTGGTTTTCTCCTTGGAAGTTCCTTGATTACGATATTGTTATCTGCTTGATAGTTTGTCTGGTGTTGATTCCTGCTTACCTGTGTGTAGACTGCTGAAGAGGATGTGTTCTGGTCTTTTTGTTTCCTTCTTAGTTTTCTATTGTCTCTTTTGAATGGAGTGTAAATGTGGTTTATCTCTATGGGTGTAGTGCTGGATATTGTTTGCAGTTCGTTGGGTGGATCTACAGATATTGTAAAAAAATATCAATTTATGTCATAATTGGAAGAATCACCATTTCATTTTGATGCTATTTAGCTACTCACATTACATTATTCATAAAAGAACTGCTCTGGTTTCCAAAGTATTTTGAAACACAATTACTCTTATCAGCTGCATGTTCTAAATCGGATTATCAGCATATATGTCTCCTTTGTTTTAAAAGAAGTAATATTGTTTGTTTCCAGTCTGTGTGATTTCAATGCAATACAATTCTGTTTTAATTGTATATGTACATTTATTTTGAGACATATGTTTTAATATCATTTTATTTGCTTAATAAAATATCCAAATTTGTATATCATTTTTTACTTCTGCCAGATTGCAGGCATAAATGAAAGATGAAGAATTTGGCATCATGAGGCAACATTTTCTTGATCATCTTTGGTACGTTGATATCTTCAAATAAACTTACCAATAGTTCAGCATGTACCAAGGATGTAACCCAAATTTTTGAATAATTTAATTTACGTGAAATATCCTCAAATTGAGAAATCATTTGTTATTTATATATTCAAGATCATGAACAAAATTTTCACTATTTTACTTGTTGATAAAACTAAATTCAGTATCCACTGGAGAAGGAAATGGCAACCCAGTCCAGTATCTTTGCCATGAAAACCCTATGGACAGTACCAAAAGGCAAAACGATATGACGCTGGAAGATGAGCCCCTCAGGTCGGAAAGTGTCCAATATGCTACTGAAGAAGAGTAAGGGCTAGTACTAGTAGCGCCAGAAAGAATGAAGTGACTGGGCCAAAGCCGAAAGGACGCTCAGCTGTGGATGTATCTGGTGGTGAAAGGAAAGTCCGATGCTGTAAAGACTTTTTCTCCATAGGAACCTGGAATGTAACATCCATGAATCAAGGCAAGCTGGACGTGGTCAAACGAGATGACAAGACTGAACATCGACATCTTAGGAATCAGCAAACTAAAATGGACAGGAATGGGTGAATTTAATTCAGATGACTATCAGGTATACTACTGCGGGCAAGAATCCCTCAGAAGAAATGGAGTAGCCTTCATAGTCAATAAAAAGAGTAGGAAAAGCAATACTGGGATACAATCCCCAAAATGACAGAATGATCTCAATTCGAATCCAAGGCAAACCATTAAATATCACATTAGTCCAAGTCTATGCCCCAACCACTGGTGCTGAAGAGGATGAAATTGACCGGTTCTATGAAGCCCTACAGCACCTTATAGAACTAACACCAAAAAATGATGTCCTTATCATCATGGGGGATTGGAATGCTAAAGTAGGAACCCAAAAGATAACCAGAATAACAGGCAAGTTTGGCCTTGGGGTACAAAATGAAGCAGGGCACAGGCTGATAGAATTTTGTCAAGAGAATACAATGGTCATAGAAAACTCTTTTCCAACAACTCAAGAGACGGCTCTACACATGGACATCACCAGACAGTCAACACAGAAATCAGATTGACTATGTGCTCTGCAGCCAAAGATGGAGAAGCTCTATACAGTCAGTAAAAACAAGACCAGGAGCTGACTGTGGCTCAGACCATGAGCTTCTCATTGCAAAGTTTAGGCTTAAACTGAAGAAAGTAGGGAAAAGCACTAGGCCACTCAGGTATGAATTAAATCATATCCATGTTGAATATACAGTAGAGGTGACAAATAGATTTAAGGAATTAGATCTGATAGACAGAGTGCCTGAAGAACTATGGACAGAGATTCGCAACATTGTAGAACAGGTAGCAACCAAAACCATCCCAAAGAAAGAAATGCAAGAAAGCAAAATGGCTGTCTGAGGAAGCTTTGCAAATAGCTGAGGAAAGGAGGGAAGCGAAAGGCAAGGGAGAAAAAGAAAGATACGCCCAATTGAATGCAGAATTCCAGAGAATAGCTAGAAGAGATAAGAATGCCTTCTTAACTGAACAGTGCAAAGAAATAGAAGAAAACAATAGAATAGGGAGGACCAGAGATCTCTTCAAGAAAATTGGAGAGATGAAGGGAACGTTTCATGCAAAAATGGGCATGATAAAGGACCAAAATGGCAGGGACCTAACAGAGGCAGAAGAGATTAAGAAGAGGTGGCAAAATTATACAGAAGAACTATACAAGAATAAGCTTAACGTCCCTGATAACCACGATGAGGTGGTCACTGATCTCGAGCCAGACATCCTAGAATGTGAAGTGAAGTGGGCCTTAGAAAAGCTGAGCAACAACAAAGCTAGTGGAGGTGACAGTATTCCAGCTGAGCTATTCAAAATCTTAAAAGACGATGCAGTAAAAGTGCTACACTCAATTTGTCAGCAAATCTGGAAAACTCAACAGTGGCCACAGGATTGGAAAAGATCAGTTTACATTCCAATTCCAAAGAAAGGCAGTGCCAAAGAATGTTCAAACTATCGCACCATTGCACTCATTTCACATGCTAGTAAAGTTATGCTTAAAATCCTACAAGCTAGACTCCAGCAGAATGTGGATTGAGAAATACCAGAAGTACAGGCAGGAGTTCGAAGAGGCAGAGGAACTAGAGATCAAATTGCCAACATACGCTGGATCATGGAGAAAGCTAGGGAATTCCAAAAAAACATCTACTTCTGCTTCATTGACTATGCTAAAGCCTTTGATTGTGTGGATCACAACAAACTGTGGCAAGCTATTAAAGAGATGGGAGTACCAGGCCATCTTATTTGTCTCTTGAGAAACCTATATGCAGGCCAAGAAGCAACAGTGAGAACTGGACACGGAACCACTGATTGGTTCAAAATTGGGAAAGGAGTCCGGCAAGGCTGTATACTGTCGCCCTGCCTATTTAACTTATACACAGAGCACATCATGAGAAAGGCAGGGCTAGGTGAATCAAAAGTTGGAATTAAGATTGCCGGAAGAAATATTAACAACCTAAGATATGCAGATGATACCACTCTAATGGCAGAAAGTGAAGAAGAACTAAAGAGCCTCTTGTTGCGGGTGGAGAAGGAGAGTGCAAAACTTGGGTTGAAAGTTAACATTAAGAAAACCAAGATCATGGAATCCGGCCCTCTCAATTCCTGGCAACTAGATGGGGAAGAAATGGAGGTAGTGACAGATTTTATTTTCCTGGGCTCCAAGATCACTGCAGATGGGGACTGTAGCCAAGAAATTAAAAGACGCTTGCTCCTGGGGAGGAAAGCCATGGCAAATCTAGACAGCACACTAAAAAGCAGAGACATCACCCTGTCAACAAAAGTGCGTATAGTCAAGGCTATGGTCTTCCCAGTTGCAATGTATGGCACTGAAAGTTGGATCATAAGAAAGGCTGAGCATGAAAGAATTGAGGCCTTTGAACTATGGTGCTGGAGAAGACTCCTGCGAGTCCCTTGGACTGCAAGGCGATCAAACCGGTCAGTCCTAGAGGAGATCAACCCTGACTTCTCTTTAGAAGGCCAGATCCTGAAGTTGAAACTCAAATACTTTGGCCACCTAATGAGAAGGAAGGACTCACTGGAGAAGAGCCTAATGCTGGGAAAGATTGAGGGCAATAGAAGAAGGGGATGACAGAGAATGAGGTGGCTGGATGGAGTCACTGAAGCAGTAGGTGTGAGCTTAAATGGACTCCAGAAGATGGTAGAGGACAGAAAGGCCTGGAGGAACATTGTCCATGGGGTTGCGATGGGTCGGACACGACTTCGCAGCTAACAACAACAAACAACAACAAATAATCTCTTAAAGGCCACAGATTTGTTCATGCTTTGTGAAGATTCTTCCCAAATATTATTCCAGGATTTGTCATGTATGTGTTTATGAAGGCACCTGGTCTTGCGTCATGAAGCAGATTTGTGCACTGATATGTATTACAGAAATGCTTTATGATTCATTACACGTGCCAATTGATTTGCATGGAAAAGGAACCCAGCATTTTGCTATATGTCAAAGAATGCTTTTCTTGATTAATTTTATGCTGGGATTGACTGGCAGAAGCTCATTTAAAGAATTTTCATCTTCTCTTCTGGCAAGTGTGGGTGTGCACAGTGGACATATGGAAGGAGCTTTTTGTGCATCAGCTATTGGAATTTATGTCATTATGATGCTTTTCTCCCTTCTGTGCACATTAAAAATATGATTGATATGATAAATGTGATAGTGTGGTAATCCTCACGCTGAAGAACCTGCTTATTTCTTGAAAAAGGTTCAAAGAAAATTTGAGAGTTAATGCCAGTTAACTTTGACTTTCAAATGTGCAGTTTGTTAACTTTTATTTATAGAACTGAGAGTCTGCCAATGGAAAACCTAAGCCAATTCCTTCTACTACAATGAAGTAGTATAACCTAAACCTAGATCATTATTTTTAGATCCTATCTTTCCTTGTTTGATATTATTTTCACCTTGTTTCAATATACTTCTTCAAAAATCATAATCACTGATCTGTCTCTCCATACATACTTGTAGTCACGTTGGGACTGCTTGAACTATGGTGCTATTCTCCAACTCCATGGAGTAGATAAGTGGGTTTCCAGATAGGACACCACAAAAAGGATCACAGGATATGACATACTACTATGTAATGTAGTCTTGATTGCTTTGGTCTGTAATCTTGATTGCACAAAACATCGTAGGGTCCTCTTTGTCAGACTAAGATCAGGTATAGAATAGTAAAGTAATAGGGAAAACTGTACTTGTGTGGTATGCCATATTTAATCTATGCTGTATCAGCAACTCTTCCAAAACTGATATATCAAGCTGTTTCTTTTATTGCAGCTATCAACCTTTATTTTATCAATGGAAAATAAATCTGACTTTATTCTCTGGCAAAAATCTGATTGCTAAAAATCCCCTCTCCCTTTTTTGCCAAGGTTCTTATAAATGGAATATTATTTTTATTTGCTAAAATAAAGAGGAGAAGGGGAGAAATCTTCCAAGAATTTAAGTCACTTTAAGTACCCAAAACAATGTTCAGTAAAGTCAATATTATTTTAACTCTTTACAATTATTTATTTTCTCCAGACACCTAATTAATGAAATATAAATGATATGGATACTATTTTCCTTTTGTATGCTAAACAGAAATTAATGAAACTGTTTTTCCCCCTTAGTTGCTGCTCTTTGGTCTTATTAATATCTGGTGCTGGGATTGGAAGACTCTTAAAAATGGTTCATGTGATTTTGAGAGCTGCAGATGTAAGGTAATTGGTAAAAGTCTCATTTTGTATTAAAGGAAAAACAACTTAGGGTCTAAGCCAATTTTTTCTCATTTTTTTAAAAAATCTTCAAAACATATTAAATAAAATACCTTTAATCTATCTGGCCATAGGCAAAAATGGCAATCCTTCAACTCCCAGAGCTCTAAATCTGCTGGAGACCTCTGCCTTATGGTCTTCTCACAGGAAACTACTGTCTGGAGCATGTCTGGGTGATCTCAGGTCCTCTCCTAACCCAGAGATAAATTGTGAGGTCGAAAGCCAGAGACAACACAGTGAAATTCAATTGAATTCAGTCCTTTACTGCTGACACCTAATCTTGCCAAACTAAAACATACTAGAAATATCCTGAGAGACTCTAGGATGTGGATACTCTGGACCTAGCCAGTTTGGGGTATTTGTTGGCTCAAGGTTCAGATGAATGTTGACAGACATGAACATTGGGCCCTATCTAACAAAATGAAATTCAATGTAGAGAAATGTAAGATTTTCACTTAGACAAGAAAAATAAAATGTACTGGTACAGATTAGGTAAAACCTGGCTCAATAGCAGTAACTGTGAGAGGGAACTTGGAGTCTTAGTGGATAATCAGTTAAATATGAGCCAGCAGTATGTGGTGGCAGCCAAAATAGCCAACACAATCCTAGATTGCATTAGCAGAGGAATAGAATCAAGATCTCAGGGT
Organism: Vipera berus; assembly: GCF_964194415.1. Taxonomy (NCBI): domain Eukaryota; kingdom Metazoa; phylum Chordata; class Lepidosauria; order Squamata; family Viperidae; genus Vipera; species Vipera berus. The sequence continues at coordinate 92,427,053 of NC_138202.1, forward strand.
TTTATTTAATCTTTTTTAATTTGTTTTAACGTTTGTATTGACTCTTTTTTAAATGCCCTGTAAACCGCCCTGAGTCCTTCGGGAAAGGGCGGTATATAAATCTAAATAAATAAATAAATAAAGATCGTATGAAGAATTAGTACTGCTTTATAAAGCCTCGGTAAACCACACTTAGAATACTGCATCCAGTTTTGGTCACCATATTATAAAAAAGATGTAGAGACTCTGGAAAGAGTGCAGAAAAGAGCAACAATGATGATTAGGGAGCGGAGGCTAAAACTTATGAGGAAAGCTTCCAGGAATTGGATTTGTCTAGTCTAATGAAAAGAAGGACTAGGTGTGACATGATAGCAGTGCTCCAATATTTGAGGGGCTGCCACAAAGAAGAGGGGGTCAACCTGTTTTCCAAAGCATCAAAGGCAAGTCAAGAAACAATGGATGGAAACTAATCAAGGAGAGAAGCAACCTAGAATCAAGAAGAAATATCCTAACAGTGAGAACAATTAATCGATGGAACAGCTTGCCTTCAGAAGCTGTGGGTTCTCCATCACTGGACAGCCTTTGTCTGGAATAGTATAAGATCTCCTACTTGTGCAGTGGGTTGGACTAGAAGACCTCCAAGGTTACTTCCAACTCTGTTATACTGACCTCTTCCCCTCTCTCCCATTCAGCTCAGGATTGCAGTCTCTTAATCCAGGCCTTTTTCTGGGAAAGCTCTGTGTTGCTAAAACTTTTCCCCACTTCTCCAGGTGTGCATTCTAGCACAGGAATTCTGAAAAGCCAGTCCATTTACCAGGTCATCACACAGTCATCAGCTTCACTCTTAGTGGATCCATCTTCAGTTTGCCATTGCTTCCCTGGAAGTCCAACAATATAATTTATATTGTTAAATCATTTTGCTACAGACCTGTGGAACCGCTTACCGGTTGAGCTCTGGATGGCCCCCGATCTTCGCTCCTTCCGACGTGATCTAAAAACTTATTTATTTGAACAAGCCGGCCTGGTCTGATGGGTTTGGGGTCTGGGGTTTTAACATGGATTTTAACCAATGTACTACATCGGGCATAATTATTTAATGTTTTTTAACTTTTGTATTTCGTATTTTGATATTTATTGCCCTGTACACCGCCCTGAGTCCTTCGGGAGAAGGGCGGTATAAAAATCTAATAAATATAAATATAAATATAAATATACATCAGTCAGCAGGAAATAGATTTTTTTCTTCTTCTATGCTGAACTGATTCAGTTGGTTTAACATGTAATAAAATTGATATAATTTCAATGTAATAAGTAATAAAGCAGATTACCCACCTGTAAATTGCCACAAATGCATAAACAGTATGTAATTGGCAATCTTTATGTTTTCATCAAATAGGCTATTTGCATTGTATGAAAACAAAATTATATGAACGTTTATCTCAGTGGGATGTAAGAGATTGTAAATGCCGTTCTTTTCCCATCTTTAAGTGATTGGTACCACTTAAGCAATTTAAGTGTTTATATCTATTCTTTATTTTGTCTAAAATCTTTAAAAAATAGTCCTCCGATAATGAATGGTAATTTATGTCATTCAACAGTTCCTCCTAATCAAGTTGTGAAACAGTTGTAGGCATGAATTCAACTATCCACTACTGTTAAATTGTTTGTGGAGACATTGTTTTGCCTAATGAGTGTCATATTTTTCTTAATTGTTGAAAGTCAATCTCTCTCTTTAAACATGATTATCTGACTGGCCTTTGTTCTAAGAGATGGCCAATCAATAATCTGCACAGTGGTTTCTCTTGAAAATAGGAAGAATTTGTTGCTTTGTGGCTCACATTTCTGAGGAAAGGTTTAGGTCTGGTGCAGGAATGTAGATCCACAATAGTTTGGCTTCAGGGGAGTTCTGGTAAACTGAATACGCTCTGCGAAAGCAGATCCAATGACCATGGCAAAGACAAGGTACTGATGAGTAGATTGGTTCCTTGGAACCTCTCCTGATAAGGAGAGGATGAGAAATTGCCTACATGTGCTCCAGATGGCCCCTTTCCACAGGTTGGAGCACCAGAAGATGGCAGAATTACAACTGTGGCAGTGACTTCTGGAGGGCACTCAGTTTGCAAATCTCGCTTTTTAATTCCTCACTAACTACTTTCCCAAACTATTAGAGACCTTTGGAATGACAAGTTCGGAAACTCCTGGCGAGTCTACCCTCAGTCCCGAACAAAAGAAAATGGTAATAATAAACTTAAGAATTTAAAGAATTTGAAATAAATTGCAAAAGGCTAAATAAGATTTTGATCTCAGAAAATTATAAATGGACTAAGGGTTCAAATAAAATTTGAATATTGAAATGTTTACATTAAGATTTGTGAATTAATTATAAAGTAACAAATAGATTTTCATGGAAAAGAGATCCTATTTTGGTTTTTACAAGATACAACATAAATAAATAATTTTATGATTTCAAAAACTGGACACTAGAGGGGACTAAAGATTTTAGATAGAGGAAAGATATACAGGCCCTGTAAGATGGTGCAAAATGTTATGACAATAAAAATACTGGAGGAATCTTTTGAAGAATGCAATTAGAAAATCATAACCACAATATCAATTTCATGTCAGTAATGATGTTTGTTTCTATGGACAGACTATGTCAAAAAGATGTTATCGAAAAAATGTCAGATGTAGAACAAATTTTATCTAAGATAGAGATGGTATTGAAAGTGGATTTACAAATGATAGTCCAAGAGAATGATTTAGAAAAGGATGTTTCACTGGATCTACAAAAGAAACTAGATAAGTTTTAAAATTTAAAAGGAATATGCAAATAACAAACCAAGAGATTGACGTGGATATTTTTTTCCCTACTAGATTTACAAAAAAGGCTTTTTAGAGCCTTGAATAATTGTGTAATGGGAAAAAGAAAACATGGAGAGAAATAAAATCCTGTTTTTGGATAAACTAAAAATTAAGGCTGTTAGAAGTAAAAGGAATATGAAGTTGGTTTATTTGATCAGAGTTAAAATTTGTTATTTCTGGATTTTGTGTTGACACCAAAACTGAAAAGATAATGTTTTATGAATTTTCTTGTAAATAACAAATAGATATGGGATGAAGAGATCCCTGTTTGACCTTATAAGGGGCGAAGAATTACTAAATTTGTTTATACTTGTGATCAAAGTTGGAAATCACTTATATATATATATATATTCCTTTTTTGTTATACTCTTTTTTTCCTCATTTTCTTATTCTCTTTTTCTTTCTCTCTTTTTTCCTTTCTTTACATTTTTTTATTTCTTTCTATTATCTTTTCTTTGTTTAAGGCTAGATTGTATTAGATTTCACTATTATAATCAAATGCATATATTCCACACAGAATACATGTACATTTGATTATAATCACATTTTGATTATAATAGTAAAATTTTCTGAATCTGCTTAAACTCGAAAACAGCGTACATGAGAGATACTACTAGATACATTTTAGGAAGTTTTATTAGGATTCTTGTCAGAGAGATTACTTCTTAGTCATCTTGTCCATCTTTAGTTTGCCAGGCTTATGTGGCTTGAATATCCTTTTCTGCAACTTTCCCAGCCTAGCGTTTCCAAACATCTCCGTCTCTTAACACAAAGAACGTCCAGGTGCTGTGCTGTACTACTGTTACTTCTCTGAGTGATTGTACTAACAAAGATGCTTCTGCAATGCTGCTTTAGTACAATGCTGGCTGAAATTCTGGGAAAGTTGTCTCAAATATACCTGGAGGGCTCTAGTTGGGAAAGGTGGCTTAGCTGGATGTGGTTCACATAGCACATTATATTTTCTAGACATGCAAAAAGCAGTAGAACACCTGCTGGTCATTAGAAGATGTACAAAACAGGCTTCTTATGTTTGAGGCAAGCCTGGCCACGCTGTGAAGAAAAGAATGGGGTCTTTGCCAAAGATTGTGTGTGTTTTCTGCCACAATCGTACTGTGTACACCCTAGCCTTAAAAGCATGCATAGTATCAGCCTGAGGCTAGGTCTCCCAAATGAATATGTCCCAAACCCTGTTTTAAATCAGAAAAGAAGAACTTAATTCCTCTGAGATGTTTCTCCAGAGTTCTGTAACAGGAGGCTCTGTGTTTTGGATTTGTTACCATTCACTCCCGCTAAACGCCACTGCTTTCTCAAGGGCGTGATCCAACTCATATGGAGGTAGGCAGGCAGGCAGGCATTCTTCTCTGACTCAAAAGCTTTGGCTCCTGATCAAAGAATTTGCCTAAAGAAGAAAGGGCCCCCAATAAAAATGGCTTTGAAAGAAGAGGGACAAAAGGGCAGACATATACCTGCAGCTGTTCCTCCTTCCCCCTCCCCCAGGACTTTAGCTTGTTCACTCAGTGCATTCAGTAAATGAGTCTAATTGCTGAACAGTCACATAGCCTTCAGATGTGGGGCTAGATCTGAAACAAAATTTCCTAAGTGCTTCAGCAAATTGTAAATGTTTAGGGGGTCAGTCCAACCAACAGGAAGGCAACTGTAATTTCATGTAATATCCGGGACATCTAAATTCACTCTGTGAGGCTCTGTCTGTCTGTCTGTCTGTCTGTCTATCTATCCATCCATCCATCCATCTATCTTCCACATTCCAAGGAGGTCAGGATGGCATTTATGAATTTATATATTTATTTTATTAGATTTATATACCGCCCTTTCCCGAAGGACTCAGGGCGGTTTACAGGGCATTTAAAATCACACCAATACAAAATACAAAGTTAAAAGACAAATAAAATATTAAATTATCCCTGAAAATAAAACCCCAGTTAAAATTCTCAGCCTGGGCCAGAGAGCTCAAAGAGCCAAGTCTTCAGGTCTCGGCGGAATGAACGTAGGTCAGGGGCAGTCCTGAGCTCCACGGGCAGCTGGTTCCAGAGGGCAGGCGCACCCACAGAAAAGGCCCTCCCCCTGGGTGTTATCCAACTATCTGAGGCACTATCTCACAGCAGCCAGACTATTTCATTGTCAGAGCCCCTCAAGATCCTGCTACCAAAATTCAGTGGTAGAAGAATGCTGAATTGATTATATGGTTTTCATTTTTTTCTTAAACAGTTTCCAATAAGTATAGGGTTTCCCTTTTATTATACAGAATTCAAATCCCACAAAATTAAAATGTTTGCAGAAATCTGGTACAAGCATCGAAAAGGCCTGGTTTTTTCTTCTTCTTTTTAATGTAGGACTGGCGAATCAAGTTTCCAAATACCTTCACAAGAGCCCAATGAAGCAAGTTAAACTTTGAGAGAACATTGCATGGCAAACTTTGAATTTGAAATAAGTCTTTGTCTCTCTCAGGTATTGGTTTCATCAGCTGGAGCCATACATGAAACACTTATAATGTAAGGTCATTTTTGCAATCTGAGATGATTTCTATACTTCTATACTTAAGCAGTAATCATGTAAAATAAAGGTGGAAGGGTTTTTTTGGGGGGGGATTGTTTGGAGGGATTAGGCACAATACAAGGGGATTACAAATGGATGATGTTGAGTTCTACTGCCCTTTGTTGGATTGCCAAGTCAATACCAAATACCACATTGTTCTCACCAAAAGTGAATTGCAAACCGCTTTCATTGGTGGAGAGTTAACCTCTTTAAAGGAGAGCCCCAATATTAGCCCCAATATCTCAGGGGTTGCCACAAAACACCTGAAGGCAGGAGAAGAAGCAATGGATGGAAATTAACCAAAGAGACAAGCAACCTAGAACTAAGGAGAAATTTCCTGGCAGTTAGAACAATTAATCAGTGGAACAACCTGCCTCCAGAAGCTGTGAATGCTCCAACACTGGAAGTTTTTAAGAAGAGACTGGACAGCCATTTGTTTGAAATGGTATAGGGTTTCCTGCCTGAGCAGTGGGTTTGACTATATGACCTCCAAGGTACCTTCCAACTTTGTTGTTGTTGTTGTTGTTATGAAGCAAAGAGGAGAAATGAGTCAGAAAATGCTCTCCTCCAATGCAGAAGTGGAGAAAATCTGTTTGAGGTGACTGCTTAGCTGCCAGAATAGATTCATTGAATGGCTGCCTGTTTGCAAGCATCTTGGTGTGAGTAAAAGTGGGAACTTTCTAAAATACATGCAGGATTGTCTACTGACACATTGTTAGTAGACAATTGCAAACTATGAATGAATAAACCATAGTAATTTAATAATTTCATCCACAAAAAGTCTTTATATAGGGTCATTGGTGTTTCATGAATATTCTGACCCTCCCCCCCAACCTTTTCTTTTCTTAAAAAGCATCTGGTTTCTGTGCAAATTACCCTATTCTTAGGTAGCATGTGGGTTTCCTCTTTTTAACACTGAAACACCTCAGACTCTTACTAGAATTAAAATAAAGTTTGCAAATAATTGTCACTTTAGAAATAACAGAAGGTGTGAAAAGAAACTGAGTACAGCTGATTGTCACAGTAATCACTTCATTTATGTACAAAGACCTTTGTTCCAAACATTTTGGATGAGGCTATAACTAACCTAATGGGCTGTCTGTCCCACACTTCCACTAATCAACATTTGTTTATGAACACCTTTCTATGAACTGTCTTCTACCTCCACCTGATTTCCAACCCAATTTGTTTCTTGTTTGATCTTTGGTTGCTTGCAAAACAATGTCAAAGCAATCAGGGCAGAAACAAGCTTTGTTTTATGCTTAAAAAAATCATCTCCGTTGAACATTCTTTGCTGGAACTGTGATGCAGCTTGCAGAAATAAATATGAATACAAAAGCCTTCTGGAATGCAGACTTCATGCCACCATTTGTCTGGGCTGTAATCTGAGAGTTGCAACATGTGTGAGAACTAACAAAGAGCCACAGCCAAATGTCACCTTTGCCCACTAGAGAATTGGACATTGTGGGATCTGTTAACATGCCCGGCACAAGATATTGTCTATATGAGACTGGTTCAATCTGTGGCCCATTAAGTCAAACATAGCCTATAGTCTGTGGATTTTCTTTGATATAAGAAACTTAGTTGTATAAGTCTACTCTAAACATAAAAAAATGTCCCATCACAGCAGTCTCCCCAAATTCCACACCCCCCCTAGACTGATTCCCATTATATCCCCGCCCCCGACTGATTCCCATTATGGAATCAGTCTGGACTTATGGGTGGACTTATGAGTCTTGTTGTCTAATACATGTAGAAGGTGCCATATTGGGGAAATCTGCCTTCATTGCATGACTCTAAACAGATGTATTTACATGAGACATAATTAAGGTTTAACATGGTTAAAACTGCTGTTCATTTCATTCATTTGCACTATAGCACAATGAGTAAGGTTATTTTTAGTGGATCTGCAGTTAAAGCTGTTTGTGGATTTCTTGGTGCTTAGCTTACAGCCCTGGCATCTTAAACAGCTCCCTAAAAGCTAGTGTGTGGACTCCAGAACTTGTCTAAAAGTTGCCATAAATTATAACTTTTAATTTAAATAGGGTATTGCTTATATAGCCCTTGACATGAAAAAGAATTGTTTGCTATATTGCCATATAGAAACATGTTTGTTGCATTAAATTCAAGATGTTCAGGATAATTTTTTCCTTTAATAAAGAATTACCAGAAAATTAGAATAGTCCATTGCAAACAATTCATTCCAATCTTATATGCTAATTCTGGAGACAACAAGCTGTGCAATTATATTCTTAGATAGTCTCAGCGTTATTCTGAGGATCTTGCATTTCATTACCAAACTATGACTACCAGACTTCATATATATCGGTGCTTGAATTAAATGTTTTTCAAGTCTGAAGTCTTCATCAAACAAGAGTAGGTATCAAACAGAATGGCCACAAATTTTAGGCCTGACTCCTTTGGTCCTGAACTTTTTTTTTTATTAATGACTTAAGTAGGGTAATGTTTATCAAATTTACAAGTAACACAGAATTGGCTAAATCAACTAATATTCTAAAACAGTGCTTCCTCACTTTGGCAACTTTAACATGCATGGATTTGCTGGTGGTTGGGGAATTCTGGTAGTTGAAATCCACATATCTTCACTTAAAAAGCAAAATTCAAATGGATAGGAAGAGAACTTAGCAACAGTACATGTGCAAAGGTCTTCGAATAGGAATTGATTATGAATTGAATATGGTACAAAAAAGATAGAAGTAATTTGAGGTTATATAAATGTGGTTTCCAAATCATGGGAAGTTTGTATCGTAGTAATTCTGTTTACGTCACAGTGAGCAGACCTCACCTTGAGTATTTCAGAGGAGCTGGAATAGGATCAGAGGAGGGCAGTAAAGATGATTAAATGATTAGAAATTATATTCTATGAAAAGATATAAGAGAAACTGGGCCTGTTTAGCCTTGAGAAGAAAAGACCGAGAGCAAATATGATAGTGCTGTTCAGTTGTAGGAATGTGTTGGAGCCTGTTAGGAGGCAAAAATCTTCAGCACGTAACTGATTAAAGTCTTATCAATTTCGGGCAGCAGCACAAGCTTGTGGGAGGGTATCAACTAATTAAAATCACTGAGTGGAACCACTATGCTATAGAGAAAAGCCATATAGTCAAACATTAACTATATTTGACTATAAGGCTATGACTGCCAGATGAAAGAGATGAGGACAAAAAGGAGAACATGTCCTCCTTTTGCTGGAGGTCTGACAACCCTATCCCAGAGTAGTAAGTCAGAATGTTTACTTGGCAGCAGGCAGGAAGTATGTTGGTAGATGACATGCAGTCATTAACAAGACTAAGCATTCTAGGCAATAGAATGAACAAACTAGTATCATTCTGCCCATGGGTTTGTCTCATGGTGTATAAACCAGAAAAAAGAGTTAACAAAACAGGCTAGGATTCTTCATTACTGTGATACAATAAGCATACAGCGGATGGAGTTGTTTTGGTTTGTTAGCTGTGGCCATTGTTAGCGAGGAATTAGTGAAACTGACTGGAGCAACCCACACTAATATACTGTTTGTCCTTTGATAAGTTGCTCCATGCAAAAAAAAAAGCCTTTACGTTTCCCTATAAATCATGTTCCAACACTATGATTATCTAACTAACATCAACCTAGTGCAATTTAAAACAAGTTAATTAAACCATCTGGGCCCCCCAATATTATTGCAGAGTTATTCATCATCTTATTTATTTATCTTTTGACTTTTTTTGACAATACTTTCTATTTTAGCACAAATATCACACTGTTTTATGACGTCTGTAATTTAAAAATATCACAAGGGCGTAAATAATACAATGAATAAAACAAAATCTATTAAAAAGTTAACATAATACATCAAAAATTATTAGAGTATACAGTAATTAGATTGTCAAGGAAATCAGGCAAAAGCATGGACAAAGATAAATTTTAATTGAGATTACATCCTGGGAATCTGCCTAGATTAATCTACATTATGGCTGTCAGAACCAAAGTTGTTCTTCTCCACATCACTGCTAAATGACATCACTAAACAGAAGCACCGTTAGCAAAATCTCTCAGTGGAAAACAAGGAAGGACTGAGGAGGCTCACACGGATGAAGGCAGCTTTATTAGATTATCCAGCCCCAAGCTGCTTAGGTTATTATCTCCAAAAGAGCTTAATGGGCCATCCATGCAAAACTGCCATCCTAGAACTCTGCAGCTAGTTCAGTCTATACTGATTTCAGCTGTTGGACTACTATTGCTCTTTAGAATGGCTGCTACTTCAGGGATAGAAATAGTGTCTGTATATTCTAGATAATTGTATTATTCCAGGAAAGGATCTAAAAGAATAACTTTAGGGAAGACTTACTATGGATGGCCTTCATATTATGCTTTTCTCATGTAAAACTAAGGGTGTGTGTGTGAAATCATACCTTACTGTTTTCCTAGATGTACAGTGGGGAGATCTGGCAGAGCGGGCATTATCCACATTCCCTTGGTAAAGTGGTGTCACTTGGAGGGTCCTAGGAACTGTGTCTTCTCTTTACAACAGGGGTCCCACTACCTGGCCTTGGCTCAATTGGAATTGGGCTGTGGAAGCAGCACCCACTCGCAGTTCCACTTGCCGGAGTCGAGGGCGCACAGGGTTTCATTTGTGCAAGTGGCACGCTTGTGTACCCGCTGCTCGCCCGTAACTATTTGTTGGGTAATGCTGCTTTACAACACTTGCCCTATGGAACAGTCTTGCCCCCAAGATTTGGATGGTCTCAACTCTGATGGCTTTTCAGAAAGCTGTGAAGACCTGTTTTTTCCCCCAGGCATCGGGACTAGGAAATTAATGGTGCCATGGTATTTGTGTGTTTAGTAAGATGACAGGATCCCAAATTGGATTTTTAAAATTAATTTTGTCTATTTTGTTTTTATGTTTTGATTGTTGCCCAGAACCCCAATAATTAGGTGGACTGGCATATAATTTTTTAAACCAACAAATAATATACTACATAATATAGCTATGCTATATATCAATTTTTTTTTGGCTTTAACAGGTGAGCTATCACTTGGGTGGTAAGAAATGAGGAACTTGGCCCTTCTCAACTCTGATTCCAAACAAATGTGAAACTGATTCATGTGGCAATATAAATGAAATTAGTCATAACAGACACTCGCAGCTGGCCAGACCCATGATAAAATCCAGTATAGACAAGTGTGAGTATGCTTGGAGCTAATCAGTAAAAGATTAATTGGCACACTGAGTGCTATGGTAATTAGAGGTGGAGAATATAGGATTTGTTAGGGTTGTCTACTGTTCAGTCACTCAGCAGCTCTGTTTGTACGTCATAATTACCCCTGGATTAGTTAATCTTATTTATTTTGGTCCACTCATCCAATCTGATGGATTTGCACAGCACATGTTAAATTAGTAAAACTGGCTGGTTTAGATTAGAATAGTACATTTAGTTTGTAGTGTAGTGTGTTGTGCAAATATACTGATTAGACTGTTAATTTGGAGAAAATGTTTTCAAGTTACTGTATCATTTCCCCTTTCTTCTGTTAAAGAATGGCAGGCGGGGGGGGGGGGACAGTTGATCAAGACAATCTGAAATTATTAGCCTTGTTGATGCATCCACAGACTGGCCACACCCTCTGTCTTACACTCTGGAGCCTGGTGTGAAGGGAGAAGGTCCTCAGGCACGGGAATCTGATTGTGCCATAATATGTGGGTGGCATGCCTCTTATATTTCCTATGCTCTTATTAATTTCAACAAAAACAAAGAATGGCCTAAAAAGAGTAGGCAGTTCAGATTGTAAATTGGAGAACTAAAAATCGCCACTGATGATTGAAGAGTTAGGGCAGGTTAACCCTTCTGGTCCTTGTATAATTTGGGGGTTAGAAATAACAATGTTTCCCCTTGTCTGGATTTGTATGTTTATGTGAGTTCTTCTTGATTCACATTGATTAATCATTGTTTCAATTTTTCATGGTTCCCTTTGAAATGAGAAGAATTCAAAGTTAAGGATTATGAATCTAACCAAGCAATTATCATAAGTTCTTTTGCACGAATAATAGGAAAAAACTAGAGACAGTTTGAACTAAATTAGTTTCCAAATGGAATTTGAAACTGCTTTGTAAAAATGTCACTGGAAAAAAAAAGTTTGATTTGAATTATAAAAGCCATACTTTAACTTACACGTATAAATATGCCTGTTTTAGTTGTTGGAATTTATTCCCAGATACATAAGAATACAATCTTAATGGATTTTTTGTTATAAATATCTACCCCATCTTAAATGCTCTTTTTTTCTGAAAAATGTATTCACATTTTGAAATTAACTGGCAATTTTGCCATTTCAGGATTTAATTCAGTTCTATTGTTCTCTCTTTATTTTCTTGATTTGCAGAAATAATGAAAAATATGAGACATTGTGAAGTAGAGTTATATCATCAAGACACTTATCCCTGACTTAAATTACTCCATAATAAAAACATTGGAAGAAGCCTGGAAAAAAATGGGACATGAAAAATTGAAATAAAGGGCATTACTGGCATAGATCCAGGGGGGCCTTTTACAGGAAAGTAGCATCCTGATAATGAGCAAATACTGGAAAAAAAATGTTACTGTGGTCATTGATTTTAGACAGAGGTCTATGTTACTGGCATCTATGGATGGGGAAATACTATTTCAAACCTGTAAATATGGCTTCAGAAATGTTAGCATATTGCCACTTTGTGTTAGAAGGAACAATTTGTGTTCTTATTGGAGGGGACTGCCCCCCCCCCATTTCCAGGATAATATACCGGTAGTAGCAGCATGCTGGAATATTCCTCTGCCCCCGCGCCCCTTCCCCTCCCCCCAAAAAAGCCTAAATACAGACCTGGTAGCACATTAGGAGTGGGACAGAGTGAAGGTTGCCACCATGATCAGCACAAAATGCATGAAGAGGAGTTAACAGATTGTATTTTTGTGAAGTGCAGGAAAAAATAGTATACTTAAGCAGGTACAGTTATTCATTGCAAATGAGCAGTAATTGGCTGATAGCATTTTTGTGTTGATAGTTTCTTCTTCTCAGCTATTAGTGAAAAGGGCAAGTACTGATTGGCAGGCAGTTCTCTGCATACTCCAGAATTGCAGATATGTAACTATATATTATTATGCCTGAATGGATATGAAACTGCCCATAATTGACTGAATTTGAATTCAGGAGGGTTCAGAAGAGCCCTTATTATTCTGTTGACTTTAATGATCAACTTTTTTCATGAGGTTAATGACTGAACACTCCCATGTATATTCAATTACATGACCCAAACAGTGTCTTAATTTGCAAATGGACAGAAGATAAATGTTAGTTTAACTTTTGAACTGCAAAGTGTACCGTTTTTTAATGTACCTAACTAGCTATTCTTATCTTCAGCCATATTGTATCACTCAAGTTAAATTATCTAAAATATAGCCACTGTCTCTTCTCTCTGCATTTTTACTGCAGACTTACATAACTGTGCTTCTAAACTGCTAGAAAACTTTTAATAAAACTCTTTATTAGAGTCTGATTTTGGGACAATGATATCCTGGGAGGTTGGGTTGACTTGGTACTTGGGAAAACAAATGTACAACACACAATGACCGTCAGATCATTTTTATTTCATTTTATTCTGTTTATGGTCATAGACCTAAATTTGGAAAGGAAAAAAAAGAAAAACAAAGAAAAATAATGTTTTTGTGTTATTGTTTAAAAGCTGACCAAAATAAAAGTAAACAGTCAGGAAGCAATTACCGTATTTTCCGGCGTATAAGACAACTTTTTAACCCATGAAAATCTTCTCAAAAGTTGGGGGTCGTCTTATACGCCCAGTCGTCTTATACGCCGGGAAATACTATTCACCTCTCTGATCTTTTCTCTTTTCTGCTGGACGGCGGGATCGCTGGCTGAATGGAGGTAGGCGATGGCGACCCGTGGTTAAGCGGCCGATGGCGAACGGGTGATGGAGGGCAAACTCTCGTTAGCTCCTGGGGCGGCTACTGCAGCCGCCGCCATTGCTTTCTGTAGGACTGGCCATGCTGGCGCTTCCAATACTGGCTGTCAAGTCCCCGAAAAGAGGGGCAGGCGGTCCCCAGAGGCGCGCTGCTCGACCTGACCCGCGCTGATTGGAAGAATCGCTTGCCTGGTCACGGAGTGCGGAACAGCGGTACTTGGCGCCCCTCTTGCCCGCAGACCATGCAGCGGCCCTCGCCAGCCTGCCTCGGCATGGCCGCCCCAAGCCGGGCTCTCTAGCGCGTCTTCCGGGCCCGCCTGGCCAACCGTCTCCTGGGCGGGGCTTGGCTCCAGACGCAGCGGCTGCTCCGTCTGCAAATGCTATCTCAAAGCCGAATTGCGCTTGGCCGTGCAGGCTGCCGAAAGGTGGGGACTCAGAGTTCCCGCGGTGGTTGTGGCTTCTGGCGTGCTGTTTGCAGAGTCTGGCCTGGAAGAGCGCGTGGCTTTGCACCATTTGCATCAGACGGGGCTGAATCTGAATCGGGCTTGTGTCGGACACTTGGCAACTGGCATGTAAGTATTTTCCGGCGTATAAGACAAAAAATCTTGAAAATCTTCGCAAAAGTCAGGGGTCGTCTTATACGCCCAGTCGTCTTATACGCTGGAAAATACGGTAGTATCTTTTTTAAACCCAAGGATAAAATGATCCTCTTGCTGGATCAGAATTTGGCTTCTGATTTTAAAATCAGCAAAATATTTTTTTTGTTCTGTGGGAGAAGTAAGATTGAACTGTTTGGAAACTAGTAAAGTAAAGGTAAAGGTTGCCCCACACATGCGTGCTAGTCGTTTCCAACTCTAGGGGCTGGTGCTCATCTCTGTTTTAAAGCCGAAGAGCCAGCGTTTGTCCGAGGACGTTTCCGTGGTCATGTGGCCGGCATGACTAGACGCCAAAGGTGCACGGAACGCTGTTACCTTCCTACCGTAATGGTCCCTATTTTTCTACTTGCATTTTTACGTGCTTTTGAACTGCTAGGTTGGCAGAAGCTGGGACAAGTAACAGGCGCTCACTCTGTTACGCGGCACTCGGGATTCGACCCGCCAAACTGCCAACCTTCTGATCGACAAGCTCAGCGTCCTAACCCACTGAGCCACCGCGTCCCTTGGAAACTAGTAGCTGGACATAAAAATGGTCCATCTGTCCTGGGAAGTTGACTAAAAATGGTATAATATATTTGTTGTTAATATCTTTGTAATAATAAAACATGGCTTAGGGATTCTCCTTTGTCCCATCCACAGTCATTATAAGGGGCTCTTTTAAATTTCTCTTCCATGAATTCCACAGATTTAAGGTCAACAAATGCTGCATACAGACCTTGTTTATGGCAAGATGCGTAAATAAAGACAGTCTGAAGATCTTCTTAGATTAAAGTTGATCTGTTCATCATGGATAATCTGTTCTGAATCCAGCCAATTTATTAGTTTATAATTTAAGTACCTTACATAAAAATTAAATATAATTGGGTAATTGGGTGATAGTTTTCTAGGGCAGGGCTTTTCAACCTTTTCACCGATTGTACCACTTTTAGGATATGGCAGTATTTGAGTACCATCTAGCAAGATGTCAAAAACTTGACCAAAAAAAAGAAAAAAAAAATAAAGTACAGATAGTCCTTGCAACAATTCACTTAGTGACTGTTCAAAGTTACAGTGGCACTGAAGACCATTTTTCACACGATGGTTGCAGCATCCCCAGGGTCAAGTGATTTATATTTGGATGCTTGGCAACTGATTCATATTTATGATGGTCACAGTGTCCCAGGGTTATGTGATCCCCTTTTGCAATGTTTTGACATGCAAAGTCAATGGCAGGGCTGCTGGTGGCCATATGCTAAGCCAGGACTTCCTTTAGACCCTCCCTCCCTTTCATTCCAATCTCCCTCCTCTCTTCCTTCCTGCTTCCCTCTCTCCTTTCCTGCCTCCCTCTTTCTCATTCCCATCTCCTTCCTTCTGAAGGAAGAATTTGGAAAAAAAACAACCCATATTTTCCCTCTTCCCTATATTTATCAAACAAGGAAAAGCCTCCAGAGACAGAAAAGAAAAGCCACTGAGAGAACTAGCTTTAAAAGGCTCATTCCCCTTTAAGAATTAGCTACTGGGTAGAAAGGAAAGCTAAGGAGCGGCAGCCAGTACTTAAGAAAAAAACAAAAACCAAATGTAGCAAGTACTCCCCAAATGGCTCCATTCATAAATAAAGGAATGCTACAGGCAAAATCCATTCAGGACAAAAATACTTCAAAATCCCTTGCAGCAAAACTTACAGCTAACAATAGCAGAGCAATAGAATTACAACACAAAATCCAACACGGGACATCAGCCATCAGCCACAATAGAAATTGCCAAACACTCCTTAAGAACACAAAGCCCACATTGCACAAATCCCAGAACTTCAAAGGCACAAAATCACATAAGAATCCTTCCGCTCTCCTGGTTTGTTGTTCAGCTGATCTAGAACTGAACTGCTGAAACGGCACTTCGCTTCTGCCAATAAACATTTCCTCTCGAGCAGCTAGAGCAGCCGGCTTCCTCTCATCTATTTCAAATGGCAATGCTTCCTTTCCCCCCCCTTTTCTCTTAAAGGTATACCCTCCCAGCTAGAAAGCAAGCCCCCCCCCCGCTTGTCCTTTCAACACTTCCTTCCTTTCGGTTTCCCTCCCTCCCTCCTGCTTTCTACTTCTCTCTTTCTCATTGCCATCTCTTTCCTTCCTCCCTCCCTCCATGCCTCACCTCCCTCCGATGCTGCCTTTCTTCATTCCTTGTGGAGAGCGACCCCTCCCCACTGCGTTTCTTGCCTGTTTGTCGCTGCCAGCTGTGTGCACACCCAGCACGGATGGCTGCCATAGAAGTTATAGATTGGCTCCCGGCCAGCCTGTTTGATCTCCTCTCCTCTCTCCCCCCACTCCTCCTTGTTTTCCCTTCAGTGCAGCTCCATCTGACTCCTCTTCCCAAGGCTGCGTCATTTTTTTTCTCTCCCTCTCCCGCCCAAACTGCCTCCTTTTATAGCCTTTCCTGTCTCCGCCCCCCCTCCTCTTCCTTTCTCTTCCAGGTGAGCCAGAAGTGCCGATCCTGGGGCCTTTGCCTCACCCCAGCCACCCTGAAGCTCCTGAGGAGACTCTCATGGCAAGTCCTGCGCTGCACCGCTTTGGCTTGTTCCCTCCCCCACTACACTTGGCTAGGCTGGGCAGGGCCACGTACCACATGCCACATGCCAATGTACCACCGATTGAAAAGCCCTGTTCTAGGACATCCCTTCTCCCTGTCAAGTCTTATCAGTGGGATGTATAAGAATTGTAGGGTTTTAAAAGAAAAGGGAAACTTGAAAAAAAAACACTAGACTAACCACCTGTCAATGCAGGAAATCTGCTATCACAACATTCGTGATAGGTGGCCATCCACACTCTACTTAAAATCTCATAATAATTATCTAAAGTTAATTGGAATTAATTTAATTGCTCAGATAACTGTCATATGTAACATTATAAACACAAAATAAATGGGATAAGTTAGATAACAGCTTCCTTTCTTCTGTTTTCATTTCCCTAAGGAATGGGATTCTAGAGTTAATTGCAAAATATAACAAAGCAGTTATCAGTTTTAAGAAAGAAATATAAGTAAATATGCATGAAAAATTACATGTTTTATTCAGAGAGCTATGGAAACATTTTTGGATTTTGGAAACTGGAAATTTAGTGAAGCCATCTTGCATGATCAATACTACATATTGTCAAATCCTCATGCCAGACAAGCATCAAGTCCTCACAGCAGGGCATTGTCAAGGAAGCAAAAATCACACAGTAGGCTGTTTTAATGCAAAGATTAGGGATAAAGTAAAGTAAAGAAACTTGGAAACTGCCTTAATATTCTCTAGGCCTTTTTCTTCAGGACAGAGTTCCTTTGAACATTTTGAACCTCTTCTCCCCAGGCTATTAACAAACTCATTTCCCATCTGTGCAGTGTTTGTGTCTAGCGTTTCTCCCATTTCTTTCTCATCCTCCTTACAAATAGGGTACATATTGTATTCACTCATCACAAATATGAACTCTACATCTTTGTGAAGGAGAATTGCCTAGTCTTAGATGGATGTCTGATTTTCCCCAGGCACAAGTTGCATACCAAAAATAGGAAAAGGAAACACCTAACTTGGTTTCCTCGAGCCTCTGATTAAAGATTGGAATCTAGAAGATGATAGAAAATTCATTGGAATTTTACAGTAGTTTGAGAAACTATTTGTTTCTAAGGAATAGATAAGCAAGTCTAGCCAAAAGAAAAGCCTGGATTAGAATTATGCTAATTAAGCTTTTTTACACCCCAGGGTCAAGGTGATATGTCCTTGGAAGATACACTAAGTGGTGGCAGCAGTAGCTACCAAGCAACTACCCAGAGCAAGAAATGAGACCATTATGTGTAAACCAAGAGGGACTACTACAGGACTCCTGCACATACAAGCCACCATACTACATTAGTACCAATTATTTTACTGCTTAAAATACAAGTTTTCGGCCATCTGGTGCTGATGGGGATTTTGAAAACATATTACAGGTATTATTTCAAAATGGCTGCTGCTGAGGCTTATCTATTCATATCGTGGCTGTTGTGAGAACACAATCATTTGCAAAGGATTGCTTTACTTGATTGGTGTTTGTAACATCTTTTAACTTCCGCCTATGCATCCAGAAAAAATATCTTTATTACTTCTGCTTAGTTTTGCCTGCTTTCTGGATAAGTTGGCTCATTTCCAAATTAAGTCTTGCACTGTCTCGCATTATTTTTTAATGTAGTTTAAGGACAGTTTTCAAAAAGCTTCTTAGAAGTTAATATGAGAGTGTTGGCCCACTTTGTTATTGTTATAGTCAAAAGCAAAATCCTTTTCCATTTGAGTTTGACACCTGACAACGTCATACACACATATCAGTGTAATTTTCTTGGTAGCAATACAGAAATATTTTATCACCACCTTCTTCTGAGATGTTTTAGACCTCCCAGACCAGGATATACCCAGAAAGTTCCTTGTAATCACTTATCCAAGTACTCACCAGTTCCCATGCAGTTTAGCTTTGTCAAGATCAGTCAAGTGCTGTCATCTATGGTAGTCTCAAATATCTACCAATTAGAACTATATAAAATGAAAAAGATTTTGGACTTGACAAACTTACTGGCCCATATGCTGCAGTTCTTTCCAACCCCTTATCCTGGGTACCCGCTTTCCAGGACTACATTTTCTGACATTTTACAGGCCTACTGCTTTGCACAAGGTACTTTTGGTACAGTACTGTTGGATTTTATCTCCTGAATGGTGGAAGAAATAATTATATATGTCTTAGGCGCCTTCTGAACATTCTGTTCTCCGTTCCTTTGTAGCTGAGTGTAATTTACATTTTATTCTCTCTCATGCACAATCACAAGCCCCCCCCCCTTCTTGCAGAATGATGAGCATTTTGATGGTAGCCCCATAGACCTTACTACTATATTAAGATGGTTTGGGGATTGAGACATCTTGCCTCCTGCCCTTGAAAGTTTGGGTGGCTTTGATGGGGAGGAGGCATTGTGTGGGCCGAGTTCTCTGGCTTCATTCTAGCAGTTAGGCTGTTGCCACATGTTGAATGGGTCCTGTTCTTGGCAAGAATGATTGTTATTGTTGGGTTATAATAGAGTTGCCAGGGATTTGCAACAGCGGCTTTTGTGCTGCTATGTTAGCCTTTTTGTGTGGCTTTTTTCCTTTCCCTTTTTCGTTTTGCTTTCTTCTTTGCTGCCAGAGTATTTAAGATCACGATGACTGTATTGTATTGGCATTGTTACTGAACCGATTACTTCATTTCCAAATGAATGAATGAATGCAGGCCTTTAAAACAAATTTTTAAAAGCTTCATTACACATTTCACTATAATTTCTGTTTTTAGTAGCAGGCTTGGAAACTTCGATGCAATGTATGGCTAGTCTGTTGGAGCATACTGGGGAGATCCAGGTTCAGTTCCTAACTTATTCATGAAGCTGGGTCTTTCTCAACCCAGCCTACCGGTACCTCAGCCTACCTCAGAGAGGATTGTATGGATAGAGGAGGCACAGATATAAAAGGGTGGGATCGTGATTGTGTGGTCATCATCCTTAGGTGCTTTTTTTTTACTCTGTCCAGCAGACACCCCAGCTTGAAGAAACCCAAACCTCAATTGATATCCTGGGACAGGAGCAAATTAATTTAGCCCTTTGTCATGCTAAGTTCCAACTGAAGATCCTATTTCTCTTGAATCTGTTATCGGCATATTGAACATTCCTGTTACAATTCCCATAATAATACTTTTTTTAAATAACAGGTACATGATTCTTTTTTCTTTTGTGTGAAGCAACATAATGGATTGGAGTGGATGCTATGCAAAAGCCTTCCTATGTAATGAGGCTCTACACCCTGAAATATTTTGTCTGCTAAGCTCCTCGGTCACTCTTACACCTATCTGTGACCCGGGCACCAGCCATCCCTGCTTTATATGGCTCTTCAGTGCAAGGCAAATGGATGAGATCAGAGGTTTGTCAGCCTGCAGCTGAAACAGCTGAACAGTGGGATTAGCACATTAGGGTCTTCGGGAATGGGAGGCTGACCATGTGAGATTAAAGCTTTGGCCAAGGGTAGCCATCGCATCCTCCAACTCTGTAAGTTGATGTCTGTTATCTTGGTAGAAGGAAGAATGCCAGCCAACAACTTTTGGTACAGACGAAATCATAAGCATAGAGCAGAATTGCTATGAGAAGAATGAATGGAAGGCGGGGGGGCAAATTGGGGGGAGGGAAAGTCAAGCTGTTTGATAGTTGCTGCTGCTTCTCTACAAAGGTGAGAAGCTATCATTTCTTAAATAGACTTTTAAGGGATGTTTTAGAGCAGATTTCAGCTTTGGATTTGGGCTTGAAATAAGAGGCTTAGTAATATTGCTATCTGCTTAAAGAGGGAGTCTGTGCTGCCACTTTTGCCAAATAGATTCTTGAACCTGACCTGGGAGATTTGGGATTAGGGGCTTTCTTATATCAAGAATGACCCATCTGCCAGATTGCCTGTGACAGCACTAAAGGAATATAAGGTTGGTCACTATCACTGAGTTGCCCAACTAGGGAAGATATTAGTACTGCGTGGTTTGGGGTCTGGAGTAGCAATTCCCTCCCATCTACCTACAGGATTTTTTTTTAAAAAAAGGAACATGGCATTTTTAAATCAAGCATCTTGGCCAGGCAATAGTCTTCTCAGTGGTTGCCCCCATTTTATGGAATACACTGACCCTAGATGCACAGATGGTCCCTATTCCATGAGTAACAAGTCAAAGCAGTGCTGTTCCCACAAGGGTTTGACTAGTAAAGTGAGTGAATGGGGCCTTTAATACATTGAGTTTTATTGTTATTTTTTGTTATTTGCATTTAATGCATTTTTGGATCTTCCTTATTCCCCACTCAGAACATAAGGATTAAAGCAGGTGATCAATACTGTAAAATAAATATGTAAATAAAATTATATTTAGACCGAGAGGCATTTTGGAGGACACTTGCCTCCTTGGAAATACCTGGTAGACTGAGATTAACTGCTTAGCCCTAGATTGAAAATTCTTTCTTTGCTGGTTTTTCAATTTATCAAATGCTTCCTTGACTGTATATTTCCCTAGTAAAGGGATCTAATAATAAAGATATGTTAAACAATTGTTTGTTTGTTGTGTTTTTATTTTGATATTGCTCTGAGAGCTCAAGGTGATAGATTAGATTAGATTAGATTAGATTAGATTAGATTAGATTAGATGACAGACAGACAGACAGACAGACAGACAGACAGACAGACAGACAGACAAGGGTCTCCCCTAACTTTATCTCTATGACAAATCTGTGAGGCAGTAAGAAAAGTGTGATTAGTCTTAAAACCTGTGAATTCTGTATCAACTGGGGCCATGAATTAGACCTTCCCAATTCAAGTTAATATCTGAACCAATAACACTGTACTGGCTTTCAGCAGAATTTCTGCTTGACTAGAACTTGGACATTAAACTTTTCTGTTTTCTTCTTTGTTTTCAGATTGGTCATCTGCCAAAATATAATACTAATTCAATTTTGGGGTGGGAATTCAAAAGGATCTTTATTGTAATCAATTAAAAAAACTATTCATTTCTGGATTACAATGCCAGGCAAATATTTGGCAGACAATATGGTTTGTTGAAAATAAATGAATATAGAGTAGAAAAATATTCTGGGCAAGAAGTATCTTTGGGTATATGGGTTCACTGAGAGTTCTATCAGAATTCCATTATACATAAGCTATAATAATATGTATTATCAGTGCAACTATTTTAAAGTGGTATTGAAATCATATCAAATAACATTTAAGGCTAGGATAGAATGTATAATGCAATGTATAATGTAAGAAGAAGTATCAACTAGACATTAATTTATCAAAGATCAAAACAATTATATTGGACAGGAAATGTGGAGCAAATAATTGTAAGTTGAAAAAAAATGGTGAATTTGAGGAGACAGATTTGTGTACTTTGTAAATCCTGATACAACAGTTATTAAAAAATGGGAAAATGAAAATGAGTTGGATATGTAAGAAGAAGCAAAAATACCATAACGCTGTTAACTGCAGTAGGAAGATTAAGTAACATTCTTAAAAATATGTGTGAATGAGGTGGCACTCAATCTGAAGGAGATATATAATTTATACTTCATATTTCTTAACTGCCCATCCCCCTCAGAGCTTTTTGGATTCACAGTTCCTGATCAAGTATCAAGTGACAATTGAAGCCAAAAAGGCCTTTTCATTTACTACACAACTTCTGCCCATTGCTGGAGCAGAAGCCTTCTGGACTGTTACTTGTACCCTAGTCACGAGTGGACCACTACAATATGCTCTATATGGAACTGTCCTTGCAGACACTCAAAACCTACAACTGATCTAGAAAGTGTGGTTCAGTCAGTAATGGGCATGCTTCAGTAAGTTCATGTATCACCACTGATCCACAAGATGTGTTGATTGCTGGTTGGCATCTGAGTGCAATTCAAGCTATTGGTTATCACCTATACAGTTCTTCATAGCATAAAGCCTGATTTTCTGCCAATTTTGATAGTTTCTGCCCATCCTGTAAGAATGGGGGCACTTCAAGTTCCTTTAATTGTTAATATAATCTTATCAGCCCTGCCTATTTAACTTATATGCAGAGCACACCATGAGAAAGGCAGGGCTAGATGAATCAAAAGTTGGAATTAAGATTGCCGGGAGAAATATCAACAACCTAAGATATGCAGATGATACCTCTCTAATGGCAGAAAGTGAAGAGGAACTATAGAGCCTCTTGTTGCGGGTGAAGAAGGAGAGTGCAAAACTTGGGTTGAAAGTTAACATTAAGAAAACCAAGATCATGGCATCCGGCCCTCTCAATTCCTGGCAAATAGATGGGAAAGAAATGGAGGCAGTGACAGATTTTATTTTCCTGGGCTCCAAGATTACCGCAGATGGGGACTGCAGCCAAGAAATTAAAAGACGCTTGCTCCTGGGGAGGAAAGTTATGGCAAATCTAGACAGCATACTAAAAAGCAGAGACATCACCCTGCCAACAAAAGTGTGAATAGTCAAAGCCATGGTTTTCCCAGTTGCAATGTATGGCTGTGAAAGTTGGACCATAAGAAAGGCTGACCACCAAAGAATTAAGGCCTATGGTGCTGGAGAAGACTCCTGCGAGTCCCTTGGACTACAAGGCATTCAAATCGGTCATTCCCAGAGGAGATCAACCCTGGCTGCTCTTTATAAGGCCAGATCCTGAAGTTGAAACTCAAATACTTTGGCCACCTAATGAGAAGGAAGGACTCACTGGAGAAGAGCCTAATGCTGGGAAAGATTGAGGGCAATAGAAGAAAGGGACGAAAAGAGAATGAGGTGGCTGGATGGAGTCACTGAAGCAGTAGGGATGAGCTTAAATGGACTCCAGAAGATGGTAGAGGACAGGAAGGCCTGGAGGAATGTTGTCCATGGGGTCGCGATGGGTCGGGCATGACTTTCCAACTAACAACAACAACAAATAATAATCTATCAGCATCTAAGAAACGTGTTTTTTGTGTTTTGATGGGAACCCCACATTCCCCTGGAGTTTCATGTGTCTTCTATGCTGGTAATATTAACACTGTAAACCTGGTTGTCCCCTCAGACTTTGGATTAAGATGGATACCAAGCAGCTGAAATTCTGTTCATTTTCTTCATGATGCACATGACCTCTGTTTTTGATAGTGTTAAGCTGTCCAGAGTCTTATGTTTGATTGAAGAAATAAAGATAGCTCAGGCTGAACTATGGGATCCTTGATGCTCTCTGAGTTTGGTTGTTTGCTTGCATACATTTCATTACCCAACTACGTAACATTATCATTCTAAGTGTGGGATTTGCTATCATATACAGTAACTTGCCTGCCAGTATTGGTGGAGGTGTGGTTTTCCTTGGTAGCTCCTTGATTAGCGTATTCTTTTCTTCTTGTTTGTCTGGTGTTAAAACTTGCCTATCTGGTTCAGCATGAATATGGTGTTCATGAAGGATGGGAACTGTATACACCATGACAGTGACAACAGAGCTCTTATTCCTCTGTCCTATACTTTGTGAGAGCATAATGAGAAACTGGTGGCCTGTACACACTGAGTGCCATCTTGACTTGAAATAAACTTAAGAAAGGAACCTGTAGGTTTACTAGAGAAAAAGATCAATGAGTACAATCCAGCCATCATAAACATGTGCAAATATTACTGTTTTTAATTATACCCATGTTTCTTTCAAATCAGTGGAGTTTAAATATATTCATTTCCGACATGTTTCTAGCCACAATAAACAGAGCTTAATGTAAAGACCATCCTCTGTTCTTTCAGATTTTCTCACCATTGTCAGTGTTCTTTCTGTATTGCAATTGTAGTATAAGGCAACTCTTTGAAGAAAGACAAGTTTTAAATGTATGTTTTTTGAATGTTAAAAATTTAGTGCTGTTAATATTACATGTACTTAATATCACTGGGTATTATTTCTCCACGTTTTTCAGAGATTGACGGCCCGACTCCATTGTTGGCACTGAGAATTTGGAATGAATTAGATTATATCTCAGAATTTCAAGAAAAATCACAAGGTGCTATTAAACATAAATAACAATTAATAAATTTAGTAGTGATGCTTCCTTAGCAATGACTTTCTAAAACAATAATTACTAGGAACTTTTGATCCTCCGAGGTGAGCTGAGTTGTATAAATAGAGAGGATCTAGCAAGAAATCGTCTTTACATTCCATCAGAGTTCAAACCCAGTGCATGGATGATACTGCTGAGAGAGTATTTCTGAACAATGTTTGGACATCTAATCAGATACAAGAAGAATACGATTCATTCTCTCTTGCTGTCTTTGTCTATCTGTCTGTCTGTCTGTCTGTCTGTCTGTCTGTCTGTCTGGCTGGCTGGCTCTCTCTCTCTCTCTCTCTCTCTCTCTCTCTCTCTCTCTCTCTCTCTCTCTCTCTCTCTCACACACACACACACACACACACACACACACACTTTCTCACCCTCTCCCCCCCCCCTTCCTCCCTCCTTCTCATTCTCCTCCTGTCTCTCCTTCTCCCTGAATCTCACTCCCAAAGTGCTGGTACATTTTAATATTCCCATAATTTTTGATATAAACTATTGCCAGAGTGCTTATCTCTTACATAAACAGTGAAACCCCACCATTCCTTGTAAAACAAGTAAATTCATTACTTTGGCTTGTCCTGCAGTGTATTTATTAGAGTCCTTTTCAAGCTAAGCCATAGGCCAGGTTTTATACCATCTATTTATTGAGATATTATCTAGATATTTCCATTGTTTAGTAATGACTAACTTGGCTGGCTAAAGTAAAAATTTAACGAGTTTTATTTTTTACTTTGTAATTCCTTTTTCTGCCCATCAAGTAGGTGTAGAAAATCTAACTTGGGAAAAAATCATATCCTTTTCTGAAACCCATTCTTCCAAAAATCTGATACTTCTATTGCATTCCCCCCCAAAGGTGAAAGAATGTTCATTTCAAATTACAGCCTTCCCACTGAATACTTCGAAAACACTGTACAGGTAGTCCTTGACTTATGACCATAATAGAGCCTGACCATTATGGTCATATGTTGCAATGATCCTTAAGTGTTGTATCTCATTTAATGACCACCCCCATCCCTGCTCTTCCCAATGAAATTGTTAAACATGCAGGTTGTTAAGTGGAGCATGGGGTGCCTTAGGGGTGAGGAGAAGCCCTTGGAGGCCTAGCATAGACCCAGGCGCACCTGCCTCGGGCCTCCCAAGGCCTCACCCATCCCCGAGGCCCCTGGTGTTCTGCTCCCTGTTCCCTAGGATTCTCCAGGCCTCCACCTCTTCAGCCAGGCAAGGGAGGCTGAAGCCAGTCAGCAGAAGCATCTGGCACACAGACGGCAGTTACAGCCTGCTTTCCATCCAGCCATTTGTTTTTTCCAGAGAAGCCTGGCTAATGCGACCCGACACGATTGGATGAGGCTGAGATTTCTTGCAGAGGCTGTTGGCCTTATGGCAACCTTGTGTTATTCTCCTAGCAAGCAGTATTCTTGCAAGACTGTAGGAGGCTCCATTGCAAAAAACCAAAATGGGCTTCTCTCCAAAAAAGAAATAAGGTTTTTTGCTGGATGCTGCTAGGCCCTGAAGCTGGTTGAGGGGTCGAGTCCTGCAAGTCCCTTGGGTGGCTGGATGGAAAGTAGGCCTTGGCCTACAGGCTGTGACTGCCATCTGTGTGCCAGTTGCTTCTGCTCACTGATTTTAGGCTTCCTTGCCTGGCTGAATAGCTGGCTTTGGAGAAAGGCAGAGAGGCCTGGGGAAACCTGAGAAACGGGGAGACTTTGGGAGGCCCTTGGGTGGTCAGATGGGAAGTGAACCTCAGACTACAAGCTGTAACTGTCCACCAGTTACAAAAGGCAAAAGGAGGGACAGAAGGATGGGAGAAGGGATGGAACAAAGGGAGAGAGGAAGAAATGAAGGAAGAGGGAGGGAAAGAAGGGAATGAGGGAGGAAGAAGGAAGAAGAGAAAGAAAGGGAGGGGGCAGGAGGGAGCCATTATCTGTTTGCTGAAAGGGGAGGGAGGGAGGGAAGGAAGGAAGGGTTTCTGATGCTCATTACCATTTTTCCACAGGGAAATTCATTGGGAAAACTGGCAGGAAGTTGGCATTGCTCCCGCTGCTGCTGCTGCTGCTTTTTTGCCCACCCATGGTTATTCTGTTTCTATTTAGGTAATAAAACACCCCTGAAATGATGATCTAGTAGGTCACAGGTTGTCTAGTTAGTAGGAATTAATTTTGAGAGGGCCATCCATTATAACTTGCTACTGAAAACCTCCCTTATTCTTCTCTTTGATAGAATTTATATCCTGGTATTAATTTAGGGAAAACTGTAATCTGTTGCTCAGAAGAACTGGCACTTAATTAGATGGCTAAGCTAATTTATTTGTTAACTTCCATTTGGCAGTACTTAACTGAAAAACTACACTCACTCACTAACTGATTGCTGTAAGAAATGAAATGTTGCTGTGAACTCCACCATAAAATAATACAAAGACAACGGATTTTTATTTCTAAAGCTGTGAGGAAATATCTGGATTCACTATTTATAGCTGCAATGAAGCTAAAAACCCTTGGGTGCTTAAATAAAAGAGCTACTTCTAAAAATAACAGCCCTCTCTATTTGGTGTCTGTAATTTTCCAAAAGCAAGAGAGCAACAGAAGCTACAGATTTCAGCCAAACTAACTGTCCTTTAGTTTAAGAATTTGAGGGCTTAGAATAGGCCACAAAAACACTCTTCTGTTTGCTAATACAGACATGCATTCAGACAGCCAGTTACTGTTGGATTAAGTCTTAATACTGATATCCAGTTATCACTCAGTGTGATGCTGTTTTATAGTTTTGTATTATGAAGATCTCAGGAATGACAAACCTTCGCTTGGATCACTGAATTGGGAATTTCCTCTCTGCAGAACTGAAAGAGGAACAAAATCACTCAGACATACCAATCTCTGGGAGAAAATGACTCCACTTTGATGGGAATTGCCCTTTATAAGAAGACAGGAGGAGATGAACTGCTCTATTCAATTGCTCCTTTAAAATTGTATAAGGCAATTCACTTTAGTAATATGGGTTGTCCAACACTTTGCCATTTTAGTAATTACTGAGAAATTTCTGCCTGTGGACTAAATATGTGTGTGATTCAGTGTATTTCCATCATGTGACATTTCTGTCTCAGTAAAAAGTGATGATTATCACATCTATTTTTAATAGATACAAAGACCAATTCTCAATTTTAAAAAATATACTGGAAATAGCAGAGGTATAAAAGGATAGAAAAACATCCTGGAAGAGGGTAATGGCAAAATATTTCCATATCACTGTCCAGAAAAATATGCAAGAATCAAATATGAATATAAAGAATTTTGCATTTTCTAAAAATAACAACTTGAACTAAATCATTTATTAATCAGAACTTGTAGTCCATCTAATCAAATTGTCATATATTGATAATCTTCCAGGGATTTAATGAATTTTCAGAAATTTCTGCCTAATTTCTACCCAAAATTTCAAAATAGGTAGAAATGAATAAATGCCCCTACAAATTAAACCATATGAAACAGTCTGATTTGATTCAAATTGGGGACTGGCAATTCTAAGAGACAGCAATCTATGTACTGTTGTGTATTTGTTTGTAAATTTCAATTGAGTAAATGTATATCTTAGGGCAAGAATTTTTGAAGTTACTGAATAATGAGACCCATTATTCCTGTGGGAATAAAATTTTGGAAAGTTATTCCCACTTCAGAGCTGCCATATTGCTGCTGCTTCAGTACCACCACACTGTTGTGTGCACATGATTGTCATTTCCAGTGCTCCCTGACACTTCCACAAGTCAGTTGGGAAGCCAGCAGGAAGTGTATACTCAGTTGTGATTGCTGACGTTCCTTCCTAGCTTGCCACAAGCAAAAAAAAAAAGTCACTAAACAGTTAGCAAAACTTTTATGATCACATTGGCTGAATTAGTACATACTATAAAGGGTCCTACAGAAATTTAAAACTACAGAATTCCACACAACCTTTTTAAAAAAGAAATCTTTCCTACTTTCTTTTCTAGGATTCCAGCCATGGCATAGAGTGAAGAATGGTCGGCATTTTCACAAATTGTGTAGGGAAAGGATTTTTTTTGCCTCTGATCAAAGGTTTTTTGGATACTAGAAGGGCTGACCTGGATATCTGGCAAATTTGGTCCCTTCTGGGAACGACTGTCTTCATCATTGGTGGGATTTAATTGCAGCTAGAGCAGAATGGCTAAGTGAGGCTCAGTGTCACAGAGATAATCAACCCACAGAATAAAAAAAAAGTGGCTCAGAAAAAAACAAATGTTTTCCAGTCTTGCCATCTTGTATCTATTTTTAGAGCAGTAAAAGGTTGGGACAATGCCTAGGACCCATTCACTTATAGTCCTCCTCCAATTGTTCTATATTTATATGGAAGGGCAATCTTGAGCCAACATTCAGAGTGCCAAGAGTTGGAAAGAGAGGCAGGATAAATGCAGAGAAATGTAAAATTCTTTGTGTGTGTTTGTGTGTGTGTGATATTTTTTGTTAAAAGTTTTAGAAGAAGATAAAAACTAACAAAACTAATATGATGTAAAGAAAGAGATGGTAGGAAAAGAAAGAAAATATTCATCACTGGGAACCCCACAGAGAAGTGTAAAATTGTATGAAACCAAGAGAAACCCAAGTGGAGACTTGTGACCACACTGCAAAGTTGAAAAAGGTAGTAAATCCTGAAGTAAAGTTAGTCGTGCCATCATCCCAAAGAGTTCTTAGTACCGTAGGAGATAGGTATTTTTTTTTCTGTTCAATCATGTCTAACTCTTAGATAGTGCCTGGACAAGTCCCTGTAGTTTTCTTTTCCCCACAAGTGGTTTGCTATTGCATCTTTCCTAGGACTGAGAGAAAGTATCTGGCCTAAGATCACCCAATTAGCTTTATGCCTAAGGCAGGACTAGAATTCACAATCTCTTAGTTTCCCCCTGATGCCTACACAGATCTGGCTCTAGGCAGAGTTAATGATGCTCATAATTGATTGCCTGGCTATTTATATCGCTGTCCATGACTCCTTCGCACCATTCGCTTTCCCTTTAGCTGCTCCTTACACAGAACTGAATTGACCACAATGTTTATTGTATATAAACAGTAGAAAAGTAATAGAAAAGCTAATGAATCTATGAAGGCCTTTGAAAAGCCATGGAGCACTTCAGAACCACCTGCTACTGAGATCCTATTTTTATGGGGCGCTTTAGCCAAACCTTTGTTAAATGGAAGAATTTCTGTAAAGCTTTGCCCAGCCCTATTACATGCTATCTGTTCAAGATATATGAAGTCACAGATGTACTTATCAGCCACCATTAGTGCTTTAGCATGTACCAGTTCTATCCTTCACCTATATTCAATTATGGAGTTCTGAAGGAGAATCTAAGCATACTACTTGATGTAGCCATGCTATTCCTAGCCATTTTTTATTGATTAAGCCAAGTGAATACAAGATTTACAAATTATATAATTGTGGGAGTTTTGCACAGCAAATTAGATTCAAACCCAACAATCTAGTGTCATTTAGCCTAATACAACATATGAGGCCAACCTAAGAATCTTCTCCATAATTACGAGATTTTGGTCATGAAAAGCTACTGTTTGTGAGTTGAATTTTCCACTCAACCTAGGAAGCCTGAAAGGGACAAAAGAGAACTTTTGTTTGTGGGGATGTAGAAATGTGTGATCTTCTACTTCTTTTCTGAAGCCTGAATAGGACCATGTCCCCTTAAAAATAATAGGATACTTACAGTATGACTTAGCAAGCCAACTTTAGTAGGATTAAAGCTGCTAGGAGCAAAAAGTTGGATAGATTCAATTTAAATGTATTGATGTGATTTGGATATCGGTGTCCCCATTTTTCAACTCAGAATGCTACACGGCACCAACTATATTAAATAATAGTTCTACTGTGTACTGCATTGATCAGATTTCACCTCATGTATTATATCTAAGTCTAGGATCCACATGTAAAGAAAGATTCAGACAAACGAGAACTGATTCAGAGACATGTGAGAAGCATAATCAGACCTCCCTCTATCCAAAAGGATGACACACTAAAGAAAGTCAAAATTTACTTTTCAATGCTGCATGTTGCCGAACACAGAATAGTTGACTAAAGTTATTGGAAGACAAATTTCATTTGAATGCAATAAAAAATAATCTAATTGTAAGGGTTGATCAACAGTAGAGCCCAAATTAGTTACAGAGCGTTCATTTCTTCAGTAACCTACCAGAGAGTTGAACTGGTGCCCACAATGAAATGTTATGGTCCAATCATATTTCAAATTTAAATTCCTCATCATAAAGTACATTACTTAGTTCTCTTATGTGGTCTGTAAAGAGCTCATGAAGGACCCAATGGAAGACAGTGATGTGGGTTTAAGATATCTCAGATAGTTTTAATTTTAAATACGTTGGGTTAATAAAATCCTTCTTTAAATGTAGTTGGAGGATACAATGGCATAGAAGCACACCCTTCACCTTCTCCATCAGTGGTACCATTTTTTTCTTCTTTCTCAAGATACAAATCTACCTAGACATATCCATCAGGCATGAAGTTTCCAAGCACAGGATGAGAGTAAAACATTTTGTTGCCTAGGGGCACACAGTTCATGCATGGGGGCAAACTGACTGATGGGCAAATTTGATTTCAGTTCTGATGAGAAAACAATGTCTTCCATCCCACCTGAGAGCAACAGTCTAGTTTGCTGGATGTGGGACAACCTAGGGCACAAACTGCTCTGCCTCCAACTCTCAATACTGCACCTCCCCTTCAGTATGTGCAATCTACAGTGACTGCCACCTTCAGCCTAGTGGTAAAGCCAGCCTTGCCCAAGCCTCTATTATATACAGCATTTACATATTAACCATGAGAAAGCAAATGATAACATGATTTCTCTCAAAAGTAGAACATACTGGCCTTATATAATATGCAATGATATGCTTTTCTTCCTCAGGGAATGAAACTGATGGCTTGCCTCAGAGCTAAAGTGGAGACTGCTACTTTTGGTTCCAACTGGTGATAAGTATGTAATGTTTGTTCGTATGTAGCTACTTAATCCCCTGCACCCTAGAGCTCATTTCAGAGTTGAAATTGCTTGGAATTGCTATGTAATTTTCCCCCACGTTTCAGAGTGGTGCTACAAGCTGGGGAATATTCTAGGAAATTGAAATGGCTATTCAACTCCAGCAGCATATTTAAGCATTACTGCTGAAGTGGTATGCATGCTATACTGTTGAGGAAGTGTTCTGCCATAGAACAGAAGGGGGGCACTGCAGGGTGACTTAGATGCAAGCTCCCACCATTCTGAACCAGCCCTTGCAACTTTAGTTGATGTGCTGTGTACGCTCAGTCTCAATTAAACTGGTAAAGTACACACATTGAGTTTATTCTGCTGAATAAAATTAATTGTATGCTTTGGAGATGTGTTTTGTTATACATCTGAAAGGTTTTATTTAATAATCTGGAGTATCTTAAATCAACTAAATTAGAATGAAAATAAGATGTCTTACATGGGTCTGGATAAAAGTGTTGAGTGTGAGTGCCATCTTTTTAAACATTGAGTTGCCCACTGAGATGCACACAACGTATTGTTTTCTTTTAAAAAAAACACGAGTCTCCTCAACATGTCTTTTAAAGTAAACTTTTAGTAGAGTTCACTTTTAGTAGAGAGAACTACCATTTCTTGAAACTGTTGAAGAATTTACTGGCATTTATATAGATGGGAAAAGTTTTATTTTTGGATTTCCTAAAATTTAGTTTCAGTATGTTTTTAGCAAAATGGCTATGAGACAGTGGTATTCACAAGTGTACAAAGGCTTGGCAGTTGTAGAGAGGCAAATTTGTTTAACAGTATATCAGATATAGTGGAATCCACTAAGAGGATGTCCTTATACAGCCATGGTTGTTGTTTTTTAACATAGTAACAGAAATGACTGAATAATAAACTGATTTAATATTTTCGTTATTATCCAGTACTTCTTAGTGAAGCATATGTTTATTATATTACCATTCGAGTACAGCCTAAGTATAACATTTCTATAACTCTCATCCTACTTTTTTTAAAAAAAACCAGGAAACATAAGACTGCAGAGCCAAATTACGCATACTTTATAATAGGATTGTACCACTTCAGACTGTTGGCTGGTAGGTTGCTTGTGTGCAAATCACCTGCCTCACATCTGGCAAAGGGAAATTAGGAACTAATGGGCTTGATCAAGACCTGTTAGCTGGGGAATTTTGGGAGTTGAACTCCAAACATCTTACTGTTTGCCAAGGCTGAGAAACACTGTCATAGAGTAATCTCTCTAAAATAAATGGGACATGTTAATGATGTAACTCCCATGGATTCAAAAGATCAATTTCAGACCTCTGCACATTTATCTGAGATTATCATAGCTTCCTTTTGTATTGCTCAACTAACAATAATGAGGACGGACTTTATATCATTTTAAAGTTGATGAAATGATACATGAGAATACAGTAAAATGCTAGTTGGGATATGGCCTAGATCTAGGTCCATGTCATTGTTTCTATCATGTTACCTTTTTATAGACAGTTTTAGATGTAGGAGAAACTTTCAAAGAGATGATTCTGCATTTTGAAATGATAGAGCTCCAGAAGAAATCTGTATATTTTTCTGTAATGTTCTATTCTGATAAATCAAGTTTCTGAACTGTCTGCTAATTATTGTTCCTTTTGCCTAAGTTCTAGGCACTGCTTTATACAATAAAGAATGGATTTACATATGCAGTATCATTTCTGAAAGAAATAGAATCACCCTTAATTGTACAAAGTAGCATGTGCGCCTTCAAGACATTGCATGTGTTCTGCACACATTGAATTATGGCATCTGCACAAAATTCATTTGTTCTGTGATTTAATTATTTGACTTGAAAGTTATAAATGTATGTTTAGCCATTACTGTATTTTAAAGGTAATAAAAGCTACTGGGTCCAATTCAAAGTTAGTCTTTATTGTTTTCAGCTAAATAAAAAGGCTTGATTCTGGGAATTATTCTTTCCTTTTCTTTCCTTTCCTTTCAACCTCTTGAAATACCCTCCCATTTGCCAATTTGTCCAAATATGAAACAGCTGCCTAGCTGCCTTACCAAAAAGATTTTATTGTTAAAATAAAAGTAGATTTTGTTTCGGCAAAAAAGAACACACATATTCTTTGTAAAACTCATGTTTGGTTTACAATTAGAGAAAAGTCACATGGTCCCCAAAAAGCCAAGGGTATTTTTTCTACATATATATGTATGTATATGTGTGTATATATATACATATATATATGATATTTAAAAACATAAACATCTATATTTAAACATATATTATATGTTAATCAGTACATTTAAATATAGCTTAATTATATTTACAATGTGATGCAGATTTTGTAAGGTTTAATGCCAGATTAATTTTTTCCAAAAAAGTCCAATAAAATTATATAAATATACAATAAATATCTGTTATACATGGAGAATAAGAGAGAGAACAAGGCCACAAACATTAACTTACATTTCCAATTTTTTTCAAAACAAAACAATAGGGCCAATGACAATGAAATATTTCCGCCACAGACAAAACACAGCAAAACGTCAACTGACTGACATTTTTGAAATCTCAGTTCCACTAAAACTGCCAAGTCTGTTTTAGTGTATTTTGCAATAGTAGGTCTGGCCTAGACTAACCAATGGGTGTTAAAAATAGTGATGGGGCTGGGCATGTGGGGGGGGAGCTTAAAAATAATTGCAATGTTTAGGAAAATAATTCATGAAATGGTAATTTGTTGCATAGCAAATTAATGTTTCTGTATCCTAGTAAAGAACTGTGACTATTTGCACATTTCAAATGCAGCTATCAGTCTAGGTTTACTACTGTTGTATGAAATGCACCTTCATATTACGTTCCCATTCTGTGATCCTCAAGCCTCATCCTCATCCTTCTTGTCGGATAAAGTGGGAATCCTACAGCAACTAGAGGAGGTTAGACTTTAATTGGAAGGTTTATAAGCTTATACCATTATGCGTCTCCTTGTCTATTCCCCAATGTCTTGGGTGGCATCTTTCTATTATTATTTCATAACCATTAGGGAGATATTTCTTTAATGCTAACTAATTCTAGATATTTCTAATTGCATCTTGGTTAATTCATTTCTTTTTACTGTTAAAAATTAAAATGAAATAGCAACATTTTCAATTCAGAGTAAGATTATGCCTATCCAAAATCACTGTGGATACCAAGATGGATAGCATATAAATTTAATGAATAAATAAAATAAATATGTTCTAGATCCCCCCCCCTTTTACAGGTCACACTAATAGAGCATATTTGATATGCAATTTTGATTAAGTTTAACTCTTTCGGACTGCAGACTACAGTTGTTGCTCATCATTTAAGGGAATTTGGATGGCTTATTTCAGAAATCCCTATTCCTGTGGCAGGGTTGGAGGGAAATAATTTTTTTTATGAATATGATTATTTTTGAATCTGTGTACTGTAGTTAAGGTTATGTAAGAGTAACACAGAGAAAGAAAATTTAAGCTAATAGATTAAGAAAATCAGGATATGGAAATATCTCAGAGATTACAAGGCTTCCTTTCTACTTCTGCTCTCAGTTGTGTGAACAAAAAAACACCTTCTTATATGGAATGGTTTTATGCAATCTTTTTATTTATGTAACAGGGATTTTTATAACAGATATTCTTTTCCATTTCATAATAAGAAGATGGTATTATTATAGGTTTAAAGGAACAGGTTAAAGAAACGGATGGTCATAGGCTGGAAAATGTGAGTCAACTCCAGCTACATCTTCCCTTACAAAGGATAATGTTCTATCTGTTTTGCTTTAACAACCATTTGGTTGCCTGACTTTAGGCAGATATTGTTGAATAATGAAATGGTATTTACTGCTTAGTGTCATTGATCAATAGCATTGGTTTACTTTAATACTAAACTCATGTCTAAGGACAGCATGTTCAGCTTAATCAGAATCAATCCTATTTTTCAAATATTAGAAGCCAGTAAAAAGCTTTGCTATTTTAGTTTTTTTAAAGAATATGTACTTAGATTTTTTTTCTATGTCCACCTTTTCCTTTTGATAACTCTACACTTGCATATTAATGATATGGGATGACTAGTTTCCATGATTAAAGTAACAATTCCAATAGTGGAATTACAGTAGCTAGTACCTAAGTTACTGATGCTTTAAGTAAGACATATTCTGAGATCTTAATCTTTAAAAAACACCGATTTTGGTAAAGAAATATTATCTTAGTTTTGCTAGCCCCATTCCCTCAAACACTTAAAACTCCCCCAAATCTATGCCTAAACTGTATTAAAGACTGAATTAGGCTTCTCTAGCTCCTCCTCCCAGGAAACTACTAATCAAAGAGAAGGGCTTTTGCTTAGCCTTCTTGTTGACTTTCTAAGCAGGTTGTCCTTCAGAAATGGAGAGGGAGGTATTCTATCTGCAGTCTGAAGTGGTACAGTCCAAACTTCACCTATTTATATGTTTCTTATATCAAATATTTATTTGTAGCAAAACAAACCATCCTGGAAAGCATGCCTTGTTGCTATGAAATAATGCTAGATACTAAATAACATTGTTATTACATGGATCATATGAGAAATGCTCTTAGGGGAAAAATGCACTTCTTCAAACTTCTTGCAAGAATAAGAATACTTGTATATATTAGACTAATTGACTATTTGTGTTCTGGGTTGTGTTGGATTTGTTTATCATTATACATGGCCTAAGGCTTTAATTCTGTGGTCAGCTCCTTGCATGTGCATCCCACTGAAATCAGCTATAATTAAAGTGCATACAACCGATGCCAGGTTTGTATCCCATCGTTTAGGGATTTTAAATCAAAGCTCCCTGTAGGAGTTAAGGCTATTTTGTGCTACCCTTTAGAAAGACATAGATGCATATAGCCATATTTAAAAGCAACAGGTAGTTAGGTTTTGAGGTAGAAGGCTCTGTCTTTCTGATTCCAGAGCCACTCCTTCCAGCTTGAATTGTTTCATAGTACAGAAAGCCGATACTTGAAAATGAAAATATTCTTGACATTACTTTTATTTTAAGAAGATCAGGCTGTACTATGTGTATTATATTTCATGGATCTCCTTTACAGTTTCGCTGAGTTTCCATGGGTGCTATTCAGTTGAGATTACTACACCTGCCATTGCGAACAGAAGCCAATTAGCTATAAACCCTCAGTAAGTGCTGTACAGTGCTATAATTACAATAATAATGGCACGTTAGCCATTTTTGCACAAATATGATCAGATGTTCAGTTTATTTTTCCTTGGG
Organism: Vipera berus; assembly: GCF_964194415.1. Taxonomy (NCBI): domain Eukaryota; kingdom Metazoa; phylum Chordata; class Lepidosauria; order Squamata; family Viperidae; genus Vipera; species Vipera berus. Next base: position 92,463,887 of record NC_138202.1, read on the forward strand.
ATCTAATAATGTCATTTAACAATACTGGTTTTCCAATCACAATAAATTAGTTGTCCTGATATAACCCTGGCTGCATGGCCAGTGATTCTCCTATGGGGATATGATTCTCCATCCCCATCAATAGATGCACCTATTAAAGCTTGATAATATCTAGCATCAAGTATAATGGATGCATATCAATGTGTGGTTCTTCCATGTTTGATTGAAATATAATGTTTGTTCTCAACACCTTGGGAGAGGGGAAAAAATTACATCTGAAAGAGACTGATGCTTTTGCTTCCCAAGATAAGAAGATCCCATATGCATGAACCCGAACATGAAATAATGTGTTAGAAGCCAGCACTTGTCAACCTGGTGACCTCCGTACGTGCTGCAAATGCAGCTTTAAGTGGGGATTCTGGGAGATGCACTCTCCACATAGCTGAAGGATGGAAAAGGCTGTTACAAGCAAAGTTCAAGGAATCCCCTTGGTCTGTAACCAAAATGGGAGGGTAGCTTGTAGTGTAGACTAGAAAAGAGCACGGGGCAGAAGATCGACATTGACTTTTTTAGTTGCCTCTTCTTTATTATTTTTTTCAGTAGTCTGATTTGATATTGCAAACACCTTCACAACATACAAAAAAGAAACAAAAAAAAAATCCCAAATTTGTTTCTCCAGAACATATATGTCAATGGCAGGGAGAAGGGTCTCTCCTATTTTCAAACCATGTGGGAATTTTAAACTTAAAAAAAAAAGTCAACAGGAAAACTATGACAACAGCACCTTGACATTATTTTAATTCCAACGCTACCAGAATTTAAAAGCAGTTAACAGATATACTGTAATACTAACAGGAATAAAGATACTTACTGTCTAAAATGTAAACGGAATGTTTTGGTTCAATTTTTTTTTCCGGAAAGAGGACAGTTTATCATCAATTCACAATTGAAGCAGCATGCAATTTTATTTTTTTAATTTTTTTTTTAAGTTTTCAATTCTTGGCAACGGCAACAAATCACAATGTTAGAGGAATGTAATGCAATTTTGTTTGTTTTCAAAGTTGTGCGCAAATGGATTTTTTTTCCTTTTGTTCCCTTTTAGGTAATGGACATGTTCAATAAATAGATTGTGGAACCACGGTACTGTATAAACTTCCTTTATACATGCAGTCCATAAAATTATTTTCTTTCTTACTGAATAATTTACCCTGTTATGTATATATACAAATAGATAATTTTTGTCTCAATATAATCTATCCAACATGAATCCACTATCTCCCCCTTTTTATGGTCAGTGTACAAACACAGGAAGTGTCTATTCTTATAAAGCGCCATCCAACTCTCTTTTTGTTATCCATGGTGAGAGCGCGGACGTAAGACTGAGTAGTTCGGCACTGGGAATTCCAGTACCTCTTGTCTATGCCTCTACAGCCTTCTTTTGCATAACCCTTCGTGCTGCACTTGGTCTCATAAAAATATTGCTTCAGTTGGCCTTTGGGCACTGGGACTTTTTCCAGGACCGTAACCGTTGCTCCAGACATGTCTACTGCAGTCTTTTTTTCAGCTGCTGTCACCCACTCACTAGTACTGTCACACACGCTCAGCTCCCCACGGCGAGCAGGGTCAGAATGGCGCCGGACCCTCATGGACATGTTTGCAGCATCCAAATAGTTTTTATACTCCTCAAGCAGGAAAAGCAGAGGAGGCTCCAAAGGCACTTGACTGCTTAGCATCACTCGTGATGAGTACAAGTCTGCATCCTTGTTTTCTTTGCTGGGCTGAATGACCTGCTGCTCATCCAGGAGCTCCTCAATGACGTGTTCAAAAGTGTCTGCCAAAGATGTTAATCCTCTGGTGGCATCATTGGGCCCACTGAGGGTCTCCAGATTTCCCTGTGTCCGAAGACCAGGATAAGCCAAGCTGCCTTGTCCTCTGATACTAACTTCCTTCATGGGGGCAGCTTTCATGCAACTCAAGTATGAAATAACCATAGTAAGGAAAAGGATGGTCATCACTCTTTTCACTTGGTGGAACTGTTAAAGAGAAGAAAAAAGAAATGGAAAATAAATTGAAAACAAATACTTTTTTTAAAAAAATTGTGAGTGACAAAGATATACATCAGTTGTTTACTTTTCACAACAGTTGGAAAAAGCTAGACATCTATTCATCTTTCTACGATCTGGTAGTTTCAAGATGGATTGGGACTGCTACTGCCAGAATTGCAACTCAGCACAGAATACTCACTGGCAAAATTTCCATGAGTTGCAATCAAACACATTAGGAGGGCATCACATTGGGGAACATACATAATAAATCCATCCACTATTAGAACATGGATAACCTAACCTGAAGTTTTATTCAGCATCTGGTTCCCATAGGACTATACTAGCATGGAGGATGCTGAGGGACTTTCAGCACTAGGAATTCATATTTGGTCACAGAGGTTGGAAACTCTGGATTAACACAGATAATAGAACTACAGCCTGGTTTAGAAATTAGATTGACCCATGATTTGTTTAATAGTGGTGTGTTGAATAAATCAGAGTTAGTTGGATTCACTCAACATACTTAAGACATAAGCCATAGTTCACAAACCCCAAAGACAGGGTCCAAAACCAAACAAATTGCATCATGGCTTCTTGAAGTGTTTGAAATCAGCTTAAATATTACTCTATTCTAATCACTATACAACAGTGTTTCCCAGTTTTATTTTTTAATATCATATATCAAATGCTGTCATTTTAAATAGCTGTCTACAGCAGATGCTCTTGATTGGAGTATCCTGCTAGGAACAAGTTAAAAATGTTTGCCTAAAAGTCCCAAGGCCTTTGTGGAGAAAATGTCACACTTTAGGCATGATAATTAATTATTCTCTATTTGTATGACAAGTGTTAACAGTATGTTTGGAAAGGTTACCAAGCATCTGTGATACACTTGCAGTAATTGGAAAAAAATCAGAAAATTATTGTCTTTTGCAGGAAAATCTCAGTTTGGAGTTTGAAATTATATGAACTAATTCTGCAGAAATAAAAGTGGTATTACATCATTTTAAATGGAAAATGATATTATAAATAGAAGAGCCAATAATGCTATATTACACCTGATCTGCAAACAAACAAAAACACTGAGGGACATTAGCTGCATACAGATTCTACATATAGGTCAATCAGATTCTAGAAAATGTTCAAGCATTATCTTCAGACAAGACTCTTTTTTACAATGACCACTTTTACACCAATCCCAATAATAAAAATGTAGACTGTCATTATAAGTCAAAAGTTCTGTTAAACAACTCTGCATTTTAGTAATTTCTAGGAATCTAATAAAATTGAAACTGTTCAAATTTTAGAGGTCAAGAAGTTCCATCATATAGGTCTTTATCCCTCTTAACTCATGGCAAAAAAATCTATTAACAGATTCCTCTTGGTTTTTCATAAACTGAGTTTATACTGGGTGAGAAAACAGCCCTGCAGATACAGTATACCTAGGTAGAACTCAGTTTAACATGTAAATAAACCACAGCTTGTATAAACCATGATTTGAGCTAAGCATTACGTGCGCAAATCAAGCCATTGAGACTTATTTAACCAACCATGCCTGGAATAAATCAAGATTGAGCATAATGAATCTCGTTGTTTGTTGTTTGTGGAATTACAGTGCAATGACACAATGTTTTTTGTTATTTTTTTAATTTGTTTTTAATCATTCTTTGTTTAAATTTTCCCTTTCTAATTATAGAATACTCAAAGTGGCTAATAATCTCTAGTTATATACCAAAGTTGAGATACCTCTATTCAGACTGTGTGTTCCAGGGTATCCTGGGTGAATAGAAGCTGATACTACTTTTATATTATATACAAAGTTAAGCACAACTGCTTTCTACTCATTTGAATGTATGCTCACTACTTCCGAACAGTTGTTTACAGATTCTAAATAAATAGATATGACAGATGCAGATGTTTAGATACTCTTTCAGTCAATACTTTGTAACACTTCTTTTGGCAGAGATAACAGCTTCCAATATTTTCCACAGCCGGCCAAAATATTTTTACTTTTGGCATTTTTCCCTACTGTTCCTTGCAGAACAATTCTAGCTCAGAAATATTCTTAGGTCTCCTTATATGCATTGAATCCCACCCCCCCACACACATGATTTTCAACCCTATAAACTATGAAGGCTGTACCAAAACCTTTTCCGTTTTTCTAGAAGCAGATTTGAAAGATTATTGTCTTGTTGAAATAGCCAACCTCTTTCTAGGTTTATTTTTTTCATCGATTATGGAACAGCTTGAGAATCAAGAAAAATCACTGGTAAAATTACCCCAAGCTGAAAATACTTGCAAAACAGAACCTACACATTACTATAAGGAATGTCCTGAAAACTTTACCTGACACTGGAGTAGGTATCCACAGGTCCACACAACAGTGTTGCTTATACAATGATCTGCATGGGAGAGTTGTCAGAAGGAAACCTCACCACAAAAACCATTCTCTAAATTGTGCAAAAGAAAACCACAAGAAACCTGAAATATTTGGGATCGAACTACTTTAGAAAAATGAAACAAAAATTAAACTGTTGGGCCACAACTACATAGGATACATCTGGAGAACAAGGCCTAAGTACTAAAGAAAATAATATTTCGCCAATGATGGGTGTATTATGCTTTGGTGTTGTGGGACAACCAAATCTTCTGATGAGTTTAATAAACAAAGGTGGACATAGAATGCAGAATAAATGTATAAAGACTTTTATATGATTACAGAAAACACTTGAAAGCTATTAATTCTCCTCAAAAAGATCTTATAAAATTCTAACTGGAAAGAGTTTACAAACTTTGATAGCTGCCATATACATTGTTTTCTTATTTTGATAAACAACAGCACATAGGGCTTAGCTACACAGCCTAGGAGGGTACATGTAGATAAATATACGCCATTTAATATTTTCTGAAGACCTGTCCTCCCAACAGAGCTTTGTTCTCATAGATAGCCTGCTGCCAAAGTAGGCGGAAGCCAGTCCAATATGTTCCAGCATGAAAGCATGTTTGATCTGGAAAAAGATCTCCCATCTGGACAATCCATGGTGCACTGAAGAGAAGACATGGTAAAAGGTGATGACCAGCTCCAGTTGGCCTTGAAAATCAGCTATCTGGTTTATGGGTTCAATGCCTGTTCTACAATATTGTTTTAGTTGATGAACAGAATGGAGCCCTGGCTCCCCTAGAGTAGTTGGCTCATTGTCAACCCTGAAATTGGCTTGCCTATTCCCAGTTTAATATATGTAATTGAAAGGACTCAACCCTTCTACTACTGTAGCCTGTGCAGTGGGGAATTCTTGTTCTAGGTTACCATTCTTGGGGAATCCCTAAATCTTTGCTTCCTCTCTTCATTCCATTTAGAATATCATCTAGAATAGAAGTGGCTTCAACATATAGTCATTTATTCCTCTTCTCCTATCCTTTTGGATATGTAGAGCTTTATGCACACTGATTTGACACAAGAATCAGCAAAGTGATTTCTTAGACTTCAGCTTTTCTACAACATTTATCCAATATCTGCATTTTGACTGCAAGATCTGGATGACCACTATTTGGCAGTCAACAGGAACAAAAAGTTCAACATTCTCCTATTTACTAGTGGTTGACAGGCCAACTAGTCAATAATCATCAGAAAAATTATGCAGAAATACCCAAGTGTACTCAATGCAAAAAACACATCTTGCACAAACCAAAATCATTTACTTGAACTCCACCACCAAGAACATTTATGCAGCACCTGCATAAATCCAGGGAATTACTACACAGCAATTATGATAAATTCTTTGCAGCCATCTAATGGTGGTCTGGCTGATAGGTTGACTGTTATAAAAAAAAATATTGGCTGTGGTGGCTGAACCTTGGAAACACCATCCTGGTACATTCTGCCTGGTGACTGGAGGTTGGTTTTCTTATAGTTGGTGATTTTCAAATTTTACTCAAGGACAATTGCCAATTGTTGCCATTACAGTGTGTGTGAAAAAAAAGCATGGCCCCATTCCTAATGCCTATTTATTTATGAAATGTATATGGTCTCCCATCTTAAGCAAATGATTTGGAGTGACTTATTAAAGACATATTGTGGGTATAGCTTGGTCTATCTCCATGTGATTTTTCAGCTCTGGAAGGGGAAGAAAGCATGGCAAAGTGATTGTGTAGATAAACCCAAACGTAAGTATCAGTCTAAATTTACAAAGCTTAATTTTGTACCTTACAGAGATTGTGTCAGGTTCTGTTTACTTAAATGCTCAGTGAAACTCTACCACCACCCTACCTAGCATCTCGGTGAATTCTTTCACAAGAAAGTACTGTCCTAATCCATGAATAACATCAAACATCTTTCTCATCAACCAGATAGACAACAGAGGGCATGGTTGAATGCTGTAATCAATTAGTGTATGGAAGGCACATTCTGTGACTTGTCAGGTTGGTAGTGAGCTTTTAACAGAATAATAGGGTTGGGAATGGATCTTGGAGGTCTTCTAGTCCAACCCCCTGCTCAAGCAGAAAACCCTATAACATTTCAGACAAATGGCTGTCCAATCTCTTCTTAAAAACCTCCAGTGTTGGAGCATTCACAGCTTCTGGAGGCAAGTTGTTCCACTGATTAATTGTTCTAACTGTCAGGAAATTTCTCCTTAGTTCTTGTTTGGTTCTCTTCTTGTTTACTTTCAATTCATTGCTTTTTGTTCTGCCTTCAGGTTCTTTGAAGAATAAATTGACACGCACACCCCCTTTGTATTAGAGCACCTTATACTTTTCAGTCACTGTACACCTTCACCTCATTTCCTTGGAAAAATAACTGTGGAGTGTAAGACCACTAACTCAGTAGGAATTGACTTTTTGATTTCATGCCAGATAGCCTGACTAGGACAATGTGATTTGTCAAAATATGCAGAATGAAAATGCTCCTTTTCCTGTCACTGAATTCTCTAGGTTTCTTGCTCAGCTAACTAGACTTAGGGGAAAAAATACTCTTAAGCAAACTGTAAACATCTTATTCATAAGTCCATGTACTTGGACTTCCGTAAACGTGTATTGCATGTTTCTTATCCCTGATCACTCCCACCTTTCCTTTCCCTCTTCCCCAAGCAAAGAGACAAACAAGTACATATACTGCTGTGTGCCCTCTTCTATAATGTTTTAAAACAAGGATGCCAGAATTTCAAATGATTCCAAATTTCCAGATGAAGATAAAACATGATGGATAATTACAATAAATTACAATACATTGCCCAATTATTTGGCAAATTCCAGTTGCTTATGTCAGTGATGCATCTGAGACTTCTAAAAGATGGTTTAAACTTTTCACAAAATTAATTTGAATTGATCTAATATGGCAGTGTCCAATGCCAGATATTGGCATGTGGATTCAATAAATGTGTGGCAACACAGCAAGTGAGCAAATGGAGAATGATAAAGTACATTTCCCCCCACCCCAATACCTTCTTCACCACCCACCCACCACCTGGATTCCCATCTTGCCCTCTGTTTAATGAATTTTCATAGCAGATAATTGGCATAGGGAGACTGCAGAATCAGTTCTGGAGTTAGTTCATTACCAGCAGTGGCCCACACTTCTGAATTAAGAGGGAAGAGAAATATTCCTTCAGAGAATAGTTGGAAAGCAAAAATGCTGAGCGCAATCTAGGGGTCTCAGTCAGAACCTTCGAATTATTTATTTTTATCCCTTTCAGTTATCAACTATGAGCGATTTGAAATCCAAAAAGTATATTGTTTTTAAAATATTATTAATATGCTAAAACCCTTCTTCCCAAGGTAGCTTTGAATATAGTTAGTCAAACCCAAAGAAAAACATTTTAAAGCCGATCTGAATTTTATTAGTAGTCGTTAATGGAACTCCAGAGAAAGAGGGTTCCACCTTGTATGGAGTGTCTGACTTGGCTGTTTTCTCTGGTAATGAGGGAGCATGTTGAATGTTCATGCATCCTCTTGGGACCTGCATGAAAATCTTGGATCCAAATTGCCATGTCTGCTACTGAGCTGCTGACTAATCATCTGGCATTATGGAAAATGGGATGGTTTTTCAGACAGCATGGGGAACAGCTAATGCTCCAAGTTGGGAATAAATTTGACCTAAACATTTGGGTTGTAGAATGGATGCTGTATTCTGTTGAACATTCGATTGAGGTACTGTCCTAGAACAGACAATTTAAAATGTAGGGCATTTCTTGTCCTGAAACAATGAATATAAAACACACTACTGTTTAATTCCATGTAGTCAAGAAATGCATGCAATTAGTATTGATTTAGTTCTCATCTAGCCTACTGGTGTGTTTTAGCTCCCACTGTAACAGTCCACACTTTGTGAGATCATATTATTCATCTGGTGAAGTAGGTTGGGCTGTTGCCAAGGAACATTTCTTCCATAGATACCCAAGACCTCATGCCTTGCTAAACTATTGTCAGCACTTAGGTCTGTCATTCCTTACATGCAAGAACATAGGTATCTGCAAGTATCTTCATGTTGCAAAGACATGCATTAACAACATTTGTAAATACTTAATATTTGTTTTGCTGGAGTGAGAATGTATTGTTTCAACACGCTCCTCCATTATTTTGTCTATGCTATCAATTAAGGTTCCCAATTTGTGCCCCCTGTATATTTTTATCACATACCATACTACTATAAGTCAAGCGTGACATATATAATGGCTGTCAGATGTTGGCTGTCATCTTGTTTTGCAAATATTAGTATTTGCACTTTACTAACTGTGCTGAAAAGCATGGGGGAAGGGAGGCAACACAGAGAGAATGCACTTCAATTCTCACATCTTATACCATATTATACCAAAAAAGAATTTGAGAGGGGTTTTTTTAGCAAAAAAGAAGAGGTGGTACAGTATGGCTACACAGAACTAAAAGTCATCTATCAGCAGTACACATTTTAATACTATCATGTTGGATTAAGTAATGTAACAGTATTCAGACCATTTCTTTGCTTATTACTTATTCTATCAATCCCATATTTTTTCTCTTAGTGGAGTGGATAAGGCAGTTGCCTTTACTCCACATAAGCAATAAATGAAAATACCCTAAAATTAATAATAATATGATGATGCTTTATGACATCCAAAGTTCTTGGGAAGCACAATGCAGATGGAGGCTAACACCACATTTTTGAGTATACAGTAACACCAATAATCAAATTAAAGTCAGATGACAATAAGAAAAATGAAATTAAGGCCAGCTCAGTTGCTTATCTATTAGTTATCTCTCCCTCTTTCTTCAAACAGAGGCAAACGTTCATCTAATAAATAATATTGTTGAGTTCTATAACACAGGAGAATGCCTTTGACTATAGTGTAAGATGCAGTGATAGCTTCCAACAATTCCATTCTGAATAAGGTGTCTGCTGTTAATACTTAGTAAGCAATACTTGTTAATACTTAGTAAGCTTTCCTGGGGAGGAAAGCCATGGCAAATCTAGACAGCACACTAAAAAGCAGAGACATCACCCTGTCAACAAAAGTGCGTATAGTCAAGGCTATGGTCTTCCCAGTTGCAATGTATGGCAGTGAAAGTTGGACCATAAGAAAGGCTGAGCGCCAAAGAATTGAGGCCTTTGAACTATGGTGCTGGAGAAGACTCCTGCGAGTCCCTTGGACTGCAAGGCGATCAAACCGGTCAGTCCTAGAGGAGATCAATCCTGACTGCTCTTTAGAAGGCCAGATCCTGAAGCTAAAACTCAAATACTTTGGCCACCTAATGAGAAGGAAGGACTCACTGGAGAAAAGCCTAATGCTGGGAAAGATCGAGGGCAATAGAAGAAGGGGACGACAGAGAATGAGGTGGCTGGATGGAGTCACTGAAGCAGTAGGTGTGAGCTTAATGGACTCCAGAAGATGGTAGAGGACAGAAAGGCCTGGAGGAATGTTGTCCATAGGGTCGCGATGGGTCGGACACGACTTCGCAGCTAACAACAACAACAACAACAAGCAATGTAGTCAATCATTTATTTTTATTTTAAGTAGTAGCATTTTTCTTCAACCTCCAGCTTCTGATTAAGGCACTAGCTTAGAAAATGGGAGGCCATGAGTTCTAGTCCCACCTTAGGCAGGAAGCCAGCTGAGTAAACTCCCTTTCTCTTAGCCTTAGGAAGATGGTGATAATGGCAAACCACTTCCAAAAACCCTTGCCAGGAAAACTGCAAGGACTAGTCCAGACAGTTACCAGGAATCAATGCTGACCTGAAGAGATGGAAAAGAGTTTTTGAGATGCATTTATATGTAAGTATAAGTATGGTCTGAGTCTCCTAATATAGATTGCAAAGATGTGCTGGTAAATATTAGGAGCTGACTCTGCCAACTTCGTTGCTGCCAGCAAGCTAGCTATGGAAGAGCTCCCCAGGCATAGTGGCTTAGCTTTACTTTCAACAGGCCAAAAAAATTCCAGAAAATATACTATTGGCTGTTTCAAGCCAGTGGGATCTGGTTCCAGCATAATGATGCAGATTGATCTATACAGGTTCCTTTGGAGTCAACTATAAACATCAACACTGATTGACTGGCCAGCAATCTGAAAGAAGTCTGGGTTAAGGGGCAAATTTTTGTGCTTGCTTGACGGTTGACCTTTATTGAAGATCTTCAATGTTGCCCCAGAGGAAAGCATTTACTACCAGTAGCACTGCTTCTCTAGCCATGCTGAAATCCAGACAACTGTATGAAGTATTCTGTGCTTGGAATATGGGTTTGTGTTTGTCAAACAGCAGCCCCTCACCCATCAATGTGACATAGCAAGCTGAAGATACTTTCAAAAACAGATGGCAGTCTGCTGATCTAAGAAAAGGAAATGTTTTAAAAATCTTTCAAGCATGTCAAAACCCTTGGGCATATGTAAAGTTTAGTTTGGAAATTTCAGCTCCTGAATTTTAAATGCATAATCCAAATCATGTAGTAGGGCTAAGTAGTAGCTTGATTCATTATGCACTGCATTCCAAATATTAATATGCATATTCTATACACCAAACCTACAGTATTTCTGTTTAAAATTCACTATATGTATATAATGGGTATGCAAATTTCCAAATCTGATAACAGTCATAATGGTCTCCCTGCCCTCATTTAAAAATTCTTGGAGGAAAAGCAAACGATCCACACAAATGCTGGATTATAGCCATTTGTGCTGATTGGCATGACTGCAATTTCATTCATTTTTATGGCTGAGAAGGGCGAGAGCAATATCAGTCCTCAGGCCTTTTTAAAAATCCATTCCCCTCCAGGTCAAATATATTTTTTAGCCTTGTCTATCAATTATATTTTTAAAATATTTAAGTTCAAAGATGAGGAAGGGAGCATTTGTCAATAACAATAATAAAACACTCAGACATTCAAGATTACATTGGCTGAGCCACATAATAGAAATGTTTAGAGCTATCATCTGGATATGCCTTCCCTATTTTTATTAATAAAATTTGACCGAGGAATATAGAAAAAGGATCTACTGCTTAAGGTACTGTGCCACCCAGAATAGTTTAGAATGATCAAACTGTAGGCTGTGAACCCAAATATATTAAAACAATAATCCCATACAAAATGTTCCTATATATGGCCTGGCTCATAAATCAAGTGACTGGGAGCAATTTAATTTGCAAAGGGTACTAGATTTTTGCTGCATAAATCTGAATGAGTTCTAGATCAGAGATCCCCAACCTTTGGGGCACCAGGGACCGGTTCTATGGAGAGGTTTTTCCGAGGACTGGAGGGTGTGTGGTTTTGTATGCTGCCTGCATCTTATGGATGGGGCTTTGCTTGTTTGTGTGGACCGGTTGCTGGCATGCTACGCCGTGGTACTGGTCCATGGACTGGGGGTTGGGGACCTCTGTTCTAGATGGCAACAATGTGATACCAGAAAATACTAAATGTATTCCTAAAACAGGTAAACCTAGGATTACTAGATCTGACTGCAAAAATCAGAATGATCATCAAATGCAGAATTAGTTTCAAATAAATTTCTATATTCCTTTTCTGTTACCTAATGATCTAGTTTTGCAGCCTAGATCTAGTAGCCCTATCTTAATATGAAGATTGTGTACTCCAGATGATATTGGGAAGGAGGTGTCTAAAATATAGCTTAACCATAACTTATTAAAAAACTCACATGACTGCTAGCTGGAGGAAAAGAGATACAGAAAATTAACTCTAGAGGTCATCTGGAGTTTTACAGTACCTATCTAACAATTCTAGTTCTAAAAATATTGTGTAAATAGCTTCTTTATAGCCTGGAATATATGAAATTTACCTGTAAAGGTAAAATTCTTCACCACTATATTAACATATTTTTCTTCAATCCATAAGCAGGTATCCTTTGCACTGTCCTTTTTGACCCTATTCTTTCTCCTCACACTTTTAATAGCAATAGCACTTAGACTTATATACCACTTCACACTTATGAGAAGTGTGAGAATTATATGAGAATTCATAACTATTATTTCCAAAATACAAAGAAAATAAAATTATTAATCCATGCTATATTAAAGTAACATTTCTTTTAAATTTATCAAAAGGAAATGGCAATCTGATGCACACTGATTATTTCTAAGAAAGAAATAATAATAATAATAATAATAATAATAATAATAATAATAATAATAATAATAATAATAATAATAATAATAATAATTTTATTTATATACCGCCCTTCTCCCGAAGGACTCAGGGCAGTGTAATATACAAATATATTTATTGATAGATAAATCACTGTATCAGCAGGGGAAAATAAGTTTAGAAAACTATAATTTTATTTTGTGCCTCTGCATATATGATTTCATTGCTTCATTTCCTACTTTTTTAATCTTTTCATAGGTGTGTAAACAGATACTGGAATGGATTGCATGTTAGCACATGATTTGCAAGAACTGAATCTATGAAGAGCAAGAAGGATTAGAGTCAGATGCAAGTGCCACTGGCTGTTCAGTACACACAAGTTATCCTTGAGGATACATATTCACCCAACTGTATAATTATTTTTTTAATTACTGAAAACAACCCATACACGCACCCTAACCACATACTAATGACTTCAAGTGCTTCTAAAATAGCGACGTTAGAAGTACTCCCCTTGTTTGACTGTTTAGTGGTTTACAATTTGCCCAGATAACACAGCAAGCCAACTATATTATATTACAACAGATAATGGCAATCAGTATTAAATACAGTGGTTGAGACTTCAAAATAAACAAGAGATTATGTGGAAACCAAGCTATAAAGTTACAACATGAAAATATATTTTGTTCTGTTTAAGAATGTAATAGCTTTTGCATCAATCATGAAACTATTTGAACATTAGATAAGACATTGATTTAATAACTCTATTGGCCAATAATTCATGAAGGTGGAGATGATCCAATATTCATGTAGAAATGGAATGCCCATTCTTTATCTTTCTCCATATTCTAGATTTTTTCCTTTGATATTCTGAGAATTTTTTTTTAAAGCTACCATCCATCTTGAGGTAAAAAATACTATTTTGCATCACAGAAAGACCATTTTAATCCTGCATTGTGTAACCATGATGGCAAACTATGTGAAATAACCACAAAAAGTAAATAAGCGAAAAAGTATATTCCAACAAATATTCTACCTCTCATATTAGGGCTAATATAAACCTAGCATTATGACAGTTTGAGAGTTTTTTTCATGTTTGGTAGTTAAACCTACATTAGAGTTATCAGGTCCGGACTGTAAAAATCTGGATGATCAATAGATGTCAGCAAAATGATTCAGAAAATTGTGTCTTCTGCCATCCAGTGTTCATTCAGGGTTTTGTAGCTCAGGCCTAAATCACCTGCATTATCTAAATTCATTTTTAAATTTTGCTATGAAATGAGTTCCATAGTTTAACAATGAAAAGTGTAAGGTACTTTTGGGTCAAATATTTTGAGAGAGGAGGAAAACTTTTTTCTGACCACTTTTTCCATTTTATGCAGAAATGTATTCACTTTCATCATGTCCTCTAATTCATTTCAAACAACTATGAAACTTTGATTGACAGAGAAATTCCTTCTGTTGCTTCACTATTTGTTAGTCATTGCTCACTTTCAGACCATTGTTTCTACAGCCTGAACTTGATCCCAGTGTGTTTCATCCTAGAAATATAGTTGGGGGGGTGGGGGGACTTCCAGTTCTCATGTTCAGGGCAGGAACCGTCCGACTATCCTAGACAAATGGCTGTCCAACTCCTGTTTGAAATCTCTTTTATTTGTTTTATTTGTTTTATTATTATTATATTAAATGTCTGCCAGAATCAAATTCTATAAACTGTAATTTGAAGAGAATGTTGAGGCTTTTTTATTAGAAACCTTTGAACTTTCTCAGAATTACAGATTTCTGGAGAAGAAAGGGAGATGGTTAAAGCAGTGTGCACCTTGAAGTAAACATCTTGAAAGTGATCTACACTTTAATCTGATTCAAACTTTGTGGTAGGTATCTTCCAATATACAGTGCCTGTAATCAGTGTTATTTGAAGTACTTCGCACTCAAGACCTGATTCATATTGGCAGAAATACATTATCTTCATCATTGTGACAGACTTTTTCTATGCCAATGCCAGTTTAAATGGTTGACTTATGGACTTACAACCCTCAGGATGAGGTTAGATGAAACGTGGGTTGGTTTAACTGATGTCATTTGAAGAGTGTCTAAGCAACTTAGAAGACTTTTGATAGCTCTCATACCTTCACAGTGATGAAAATGCTGTTTGGTAATTATAAGCAATCATTAAACAGATTATGCAAACAATGGGATCTAATTGAGCTTCGTTTTGTTTTTAAACATATACCACCCACTTTGTCATAATTTTTCTGAGTCAAATTCAGTGCGCTTGTTCTAACATATAAATCCCTTCACAATTCAGGACCTGCCTGTCTAAAGGAAAAACTCTCCTTTTATATTACTAACTGTCAATTTCACTCAACAATTGACCATTCTTTAAAAGACCCACTAAGGAAAGAAGCCTAGCTGGGACACATTGAAGCTAGAACTTTTCTGAAGTGGCTCTAATGCTGTGAATTTCCCTTCTCATTGTTTTAACCTCTTGGGTTACTTTTTAAGTCACCTGAAAACCTGATTTTAGAAACTGGCATTTCCTTACAGAAGCTCATTTATGTTTACACAAATGCTACTTTTAATTGTGATGTGATTGGCTTTTTCCTATTTATTGGTAGGTGTATTTGTTTTTATGTAGCATATTATTGTTTCATGTAAACTGGCTTTGCCAGGAGCATGTGAGTATATATTTAAAACATAAATAAATGAATAAATGTATTTATTATAATGCATAGATATATACAAAAGTTCTTTTTTTCCACAGAGGCCAAGATTGATTTGGGACTAAGTAGCCCTGAAAAAAATGTTTACAAAATTCAAATGGCTAAACCGTCAAAGCTAACCAACCGAGTGTTATTCAGTGAAGATGCAATAATTATATTAATTTTACCAAAATCCAATTTTTCCTTTTTCTACAATGTTCTCATTAGTCTTACTTGGTTATCAGAAATGAAAGATATCTATATAGTCTATGAGTACCACTATTGAATGATGTTTCTTTTTTTAAAAAAACACCTTCCATCAGGAAGAAATTAAACCAGGTGATGTCTTGACAGCCAATTCAGAAATTTACAGTTTTTTCTATGATGGACTATTATGAAAAAAAAGTTTTTGATTATGATCAGTTTGTAGCTAAATGTGGACATTTATCAGATGCTGAAGGATCAATAAGATGCATTGTGAAAAATGTGATGCACATTCCCTGAATTTTGAATTAATAAAGGTGGACGATGATATTAAATTGGACAAGCCTTATTTTTAGAGCTCATTTTATTGGATTAGAAATACAAGTCTATGCCATGAAAACAGGAAAAGACATTCAGCAACATATGGACAGATCCAAATTAAGCAGATGAGATGTAGATAAGTTCTAAATTGCTAGGATTTAAGAAGGAAAGATCCAGTCTTTCTACCATTTGCAAGGATTCCTTTCAATTACCACTTTAGACAGTTTCACAGTTAGTTTAGCCCATCTGTATTCATGTCCTATTCCATGTCTCCTTTGTTTGGGTGCTTCTGTCATGTTGCTGTGCAGCCTAAGGCCTTGCTGAAAAGCACAGCTCCAGTTCCAGGTTTGCATAGTTTTAAATATCCTGTCCGTGTCTCTAGATCCACCCATGTTTAATTTTTTAACAAGTGGGGATGGGTGAGTGAAGCCTAACTGGATCACTACTGGTTTTAGAATGTTGTTGTTGTTGTTGTTGTTGTTGTTATTATTATTATTATTATTATTATTATTATTATTATTATTATTATTATTATTATTATTATTATTATTATTATTATTATTATATTTTTATACCGCCCTTCTCCCGAAGGACTCAGGGTGGTGTACAGGGCAATAAAGGGCGGTGTACAGGGCAATAAATATAAAAACGAAATACAAAAGTTAAAAAACAATTAAATATTATACCCGAATATAAAACAGTAATTAAAAGACATATTAAAACACCAACCCTAACCCATCAAACCAGGTCAGATTGCTCAAATAAATAAGTTTTTAGATCGCGCCGGAAGGAGCGAAGGTCGGGAGCCATCCGGAGCTCAACCGGCAAGTGGTTCCACAGGTCTGGCGCGCCCACAGAGAACGCCCTCCCCCTAGGGGCCACCAATCGACATTCTTTGATCAGAGGCACCCTGAGGAGGCCCTCTCTGTGGGAGCGCACTGGACGGAGGGAAGTTGACGCCGGCCGCAGGTGTTGCCGTAGGTAATCTGGACCCATGCCATGTAGGGCCTTGTAAGTCATTACCAACACCTTGAATCTCACCCGGAGGGCAACTGGCAGCCAATGCAGCTCGCGGAGCAAAGGTGTAACATGGGATTATCGGGAGACTCCCAGCACTACTCGCGCGGCTGCATTCTGCACCAGTTGGAACCTCTGAGTGGTCTTCAAGGGCAGCCCCATGTAGAGAGCATTACAGTAGTCCAGACGAGAGGTCACGAGCGCATGAGTGACTGTACGCAAGGCATCCCGGTCCAGATAGGGTCGCAACTGGCGCACCAGGCGAACCTGGGCAAAGGCCCCCCCTAGTCACAGCTCCAATATGCTCTTCTAAAGAGAGCTGTGAGTCTAGAAGGACCCCCAAGTTGCGCGCCCTATCTACAGCCAGTTTGGCCAAAAAAAAAACCAAAACCAAACCACAACCCTTAAGGAACATAAATTATTAAGGAACTTGGAATTACCTTTCCCCCACTTCATATTTGGAGCAGTGAAAGTAGGGGAAAGATCCTGGACTAGATCTGGCCTCTCAGATGTAGCCCCCTTTTCTCAATTGCCACGCCAAATGCCAAAGCACATGATCTGAAGAAATATGAGAATGTGAATAAAAGGCAATCTAACATACTGCTAAGATGGATGTCTCATGGCAACAAATTATATTCATTCTGTTTTGTATTGTCTAGGAATATTGTGGCATGTGCAAGCAACAAGCCAGGCAACCCTTCCTCTGCCACCATGACCATTCATTGCCAACCATCCAAAGAGGCATGCAGAACTAATATTTCTAGAGTTCTGTTAGTACATGCCTGAAAAGTCTTGTACAGGAAAGAAATGTTTATAAGAAATGCAACATTCCAGGATACAGTAGACAGTTCTGATGGGGAAGGTCTGGCCAAACCTTTGATAAAGGAAGAGTGATAGAATCAGGAGGATCAGTGGCCATTCAGTTTTATTTTCTAAATACACTACCTACCTTTGCTGAACTTCTGATGCTGGGTGGCCCTGGTTAAAGTAGCAAAGAGTAGACAAGTCAATATGCTGTTAGCCATAGCTGGTTGCTGGAATGGAAAGGTCTGAGAGCACGCACTGCTGAACTAGAAATGCCAGTTAGCACAGCTCCAATAGGCATTAGCAACAGCAATCTTTGTTATTTTGCTTGTAAACTATTTTATTTGTTGGTGAAGATGTCAATCATTTGTGAGCTAGCCATTCCACAATCTCTGTGGTTTACTCCTCCTAGCACATGCCCAGTCTACTTACTCAATCAAGCTTGCATTCTGGTTCTGAGCTGGGTGGCCTCAGAAGAAAGTTAGAAGCAGAAGGCTAAAATCCCACCACAACATAAAAAGGACAATATGTCTGACTTGCCATAATGAGCCATTTAGTTAACAGCTGGGTTCAAGGAGACCTTCTTCTCAGTCATTACACTGAAGCTCAGGCAGCAGGAATATGTTTGTAACAAGAATAGCAGGCAAAGCTTATGCATCTGTGTAATGCTTTAATGAAAACTGTGCAGGCAGTCATGGCTGATTCCTGTCCTGACTAGTACATTTTGAACATTCTCTGCTATCTCTGTTTAATTACATGGTTTTGTTGCCACAATACCAGAATTGCCCTGAAAACCTTTGGCTGTGGGATACACTTGAAATGAATGGTTTTGTTCCCCAATTATGAATATTTACACAAACACTTATGCACTGACTGTTATTTAAGTGAGTAACAAGTGTTCAAACATTGTAATTAATAACAGGACACAATGCACCAGTAGTATATAATCATTGGGTAGGAACTCTGCTGAAGGATTTACTACAACCTCCTCATGCCCCCCAAATGTATATAAATACACCCTAACAAAAATAATATAAAGTGATGTATACATTTATCAGATTTGTAACTGTATACACACACATATGCATTTATATAAATTATTTATACAAAGTTAAATGGGGCTTTAGACTATGTTTCTCTTTCCACGGATAGGAAAGGATTTTGCCCCCTTGCTAGAGAAACTGAACCTTTCACTCTTAATTTATGTATTTTCAGCTTTCCATTTTAAACCATCTGACACAAGGAAAAACCTGGTTTATTTCAGGCTTGTCTCTTGATTTAGAGCAGGTTATGGTCGCTTCTGACATTCCTTCCATTAAAAGTAATACCTCGTTACTGTGAGAAAAAAATTCAGCTAATATAAAAGGTAAAACTACTACTTCATAGCTTTTGAATTCAGAAATCTTATAACTTATTGTGGGTCATAATCGCTCATCATCATGAAACACATACGGTAGTTATATTTTAAACATATCAATAGCAGGTGGAAAGAGAGTGAGGGGAAAGAAGAAAGGTTAATCTACAGAAGTTTCCTATGCATAACTAATCTGGATTTGTATGAGGGTGATGTTACCATTTTTTCCACTTTCTGCAGGATAAAATGTACATAAAATGTAGAATGTGTCTGAAATGGTCTGATGGACTGAATGAAGACCATCAATAAAAAAGGATGTATGTTATGTTATCTTCTTTTATGCAGGATTCTCTCATGGTATGGCTTTTTGCAAAGCTGCTTTGGAAGAAAATAATAAGTATTCTCAAAGACCACATATCAGATATTTGTAACAAATGTTTACTGTAGAAATATATGACACTGGCCATAAATATTTATTTTTCCTCAAAATGTAAATAGGTAAGAGCCTTTATGCTGAAGTCTTTAAGAACGCTACATTGGGTGGAACAATCAGTATTTTAAAATACCATAAATCAGTTTTCTAGTCTAAACTTGCATACAATAAATCAATGACACTGGCCATAAATGTTTTTCCACATTGAATGTAAATACTGGAACCCTTTATTATTCACTAAATCACTTCTGCAACAATCCATTCAGGCGGGCAAAGTGCAATTTATTTTAGTTTTCTCTAACTTGATTGGCATTTCCTGTAGGACCATAGGAAATGCTGAAAACTTTTCTGATTGTAATCCACCTTAAATATACCTAATCTGGGCTGCAAAAATCCAAATGAGCACTAAATGACAGGAAAGAGACGCATCAAAGCAGCTTTTATCTGGCTAGGATAATATTGAAAGGGTACCACATAGATACTTCATTTTTCAGCTATAAGTGTTCACTGCAAAATTCAAGCCTTTGGATCAGCCAGTTTTCCTGAAGCATTATTTAAGTTAAACCAAATATATTACGCACAGTAAGAAAACAGACATTCATATTCTTTCTGGATTGTCAATCTCATCTGGAAACTTCCAAGATGAATTTAAACATTATTCCCAGGATTTCCTGTCAAAGTAAAATTTGACAGTTTCCTCTGGAAGGTGTCTTCTACCATTAAGGCAACCGGGGACAACACAACACTGGAATGAGTGGCAGAGAAGAAATGTGTAAGTTGCAGTAATTGCTGTTTGATGTTGTAAGCATTGGAATGAAATGCTCCCTTCTCTGCAACTCTTCAATAGACAAGAAGTCA
The DNA here is from genome assembly GCF_964194415.1 of Vipera berus. NCBI lineage: Eukaryota > Metazoa > Chordata > Lepidosauria > Squamata > Viperidae > Vipera > Vipera berus. Next base: position 92,484,160 of record NC_138202.1, read on the forward strand.
TTGGGGCTACCCTGTCTGTTCTACCAAAATCTGGATGACCTCTAGATAGCAGCAAATAAATGCAAACAGCTGTTCGATACGGTCTGAATTTTTACAACCACATAACATAGCACTAGAAGTCCCAGGCAAAAGGTAGGTAATCAAGGTGATCTTAGTCTAGTATTTGTTACTTGAGGGACCCACCAGATGTCTTGGACATACTTGCAAGCAAGAAATGGAAACATACACTTGTTTTTTTTGCAGCTGGTATGGGAGGCATGCTGTTATCAACTTGGTGATAAACCTGCATTCCATGAATTTATCTAATTTTCTTCTCAAGCCATCCAAGTTAGGCTCAATTACCATAGGACATTTCATTTCTCTTAAATCTCCTTTCAATTCAATTAGATGGCTTCTGGTCCTATTTTATTGAGAGGCAAGTGAAAGTTCCTTACTATTTTATTCATGCCATACATGAATTTATATATCTCAATTTTGTTCCTCTTTTCTTCTAAGGGAGGTTTTCAAGATCCCTGACAATTTTCATTGTATTTTTCCCAGTTCTATTATATTTTCACAAGTACACAGTATTAGGTTTGGACATATCATGGATTTTTTTTTAATGCCAACATTTCAGTGTTGGCAGGTTTGTTTTCAATCTCTATCTCAATGGTACCTAGGATGGAATATCCCTTTTTCATAACTGTCATCCAGCTATCCATAATGAGCCCAATATATTTTTGTCCTGGCTAGTTACAGAAAGTGTTAAGTTTTACTCACTATTGTATATGTTTTTTGCCCTGATGCATATCACTTTAGAGGTACTTAAACTGAACTTTATTTGCATTTGGTTGAGTAGTTTGGTGTAATCTGCACTTAGACAGCTGAATACTTACTCATAAATCAAGATAATTTATGAACAAATTAAAAAGCATCAGTTTTTAGAAATATCCTTGAAAGACTCTCGTTGATATTCTTTACTCCAATTCTTTGCTTTCTGCTTTTTCAAAACTAGTCAGCAATCCATTACAAAAAACCTGATCCTCTTATCCCATAACCTCAAGAACCTTTGATGACGCACTTTGTCTAAGTACTTTCAAAGTCCAAGTATACAGTGTTGACAGGGTCATCTCTATCCATGTGCTTGCTTATATTGTTAAAGAAAAACTCCAGAAGATTGGTAAGGCAGGATTTATCATTGTAAAATCCACACATATATTCCTCTATATGCTTAGTATTTTTTTTGCAATTGTGTCTACAATTTCCCCCCAAGCAGATGTTAAACTGAGCACCCTATACCTTCCTAGATTTCCCCTAAATTCGTGTTTTTTAAAAAATTGTATGATGATGGTTACCTTCCACCCCTTTGGCACTGAATCTGATATAAAGAGCAAGTTACTAGTTTTACATCTGAAGTCTTAAGTTGAGCTAAGTGGTGACATCAGGAACTATTGATATATCCTGTCAAGATGTTCTAGAGCAGGGGTCTCAAACTGGTGGCCCGTGGGCCGGATGCATCATGCACAGGCCACACCCACCCCAGCTCCACAAAGGCAAAAAATGTTATGTCACAATATGTCATGTGACGCGATCAAGTTTGATACCCATGTTCTAGAGTATTTTTGTTATCTGACTCTCTGAGAAAATCTCTCAGCTATATCTTCTCTAAGAAAGACAGGTGTAAATAATTCAGTCAATTCCTGAGCAATCTTCATATCCTCCTTGACAATCACTTTTACTCTTTTTTTTTCATTCTAGCCAGATGCTTCCTGGCTGTTTTCTGCTTCAAATGTAAGTACTTAAATAATTTCTTATTGTCTCCCTTTTATTAACCTGATGGTAGGATGATGATTTCTTGTTACTTTTTCTGTCAAAATTTGTGCTGCTTTGTCGTCGTTGCTGGAACCTTCTTCACTTTCACAACTGCCTTGACATTGCTAGAAAGCCACGCTGGTCTTTTCTTAGGCTTGGCTATTTCTTTCTTATATTGTGAAATATACATTTTGCCTAAGCCTCAATTATTATGGTCTGAAGCATCAGAGATACCTCCTTGTTGCCTTTTCATTTCAGTCTTTTTTTTCCGACTGAAATCCTCATTTTTTAGTTTTCCTTTCGTAGTCACAATTTTTAACTTGCACTAGATCACAGTGACTAGCTAGGATTAAATCTTGGGGCACCTGTCTTCTGGTCATTCTGAGACCAAATGTTCTAAGATATTGTCATTATGTATCTCAAAAACTGAATTCTTTGAGGGTAAGTGAACTGTTCTATCCCTTCCCTTATTACAGTTTTTTCCCCTTTCTGTACCTCAAAATCACCATATATATTTTTATCAGGTAGGTTGTATTCTTTGACTTAATTTATATTTGTGATCAGATGTTCTTGCCTATTGTGAAGGGATACAGTCTTCTAATGTTTTCTAGTGTATAAACCAGGGGTAATCAACCTTGGCTCTTTTATGACTTGTGGACCATGCTGGCTCAGGAATTCTGGGAGTTGAAGTCCATGAGTCATAAAAGAGCCAAGGTTGCCTACCCCTGGTATAAACCTATACCTCTTTAATATGTCACACAATACCTTCCCCCAGTTTGTTACCACAGAAGAATTGATGTGCTCATTTCATGTTGTTTGCCTGAACAATTTTGCTTGGCATTTTTTTAAAAAATCTCACACCTTCTTATTAATCCACTTCTAATACTGGCCCTAATCTTGACAATATTTTATGAATTCCAAATTGGATACTGTTCAGTCTCTTCCCGCCCCCCCCCCCCCACCAGTCATCCCCAAGAATCATTTTAAAGCTTATTTGCTACTTTATTTTGGTTCAATTGGAGTCTATTATTTTGGTAGAGATTCAGCTGGTCCCAAGTCTGACTTCACTTCTTCTGACACTATTGTCTTATCCACACATTGAGACTATCGAACTATGTCTGTCTAGCTGGTCATGAACATAAAGCAGGCAGGTAGCCTTTTCCAGAATGCTACCTTAGTGGTTCTGGATTTCAGTTTATTAACTAGCAGCCTACATTGGCTTTCAGGTGTAGCCAGCTACATTTCCATTGTTGGCTCCAAGATGTAGCACAATGATTGTTTCATCTCCAGCACAATATTTCAGTTTATCTCTATGTTGTTGTTGTTGTTGTTGTTAGTTGCGAAGTCGTGTCCGACCCATCGCGACCCTATGGACAATGTTCCTCCAGGCCTTCCTGTCCTCTACCATCTTCTGGAGTCCAGTTAAGCTCACGCCTACTGCTTCAGTGACTCCATCCAGCCACCTCATTCTCTGTCGTCCCCTTCTTCTATTGCCCTCAATCTTTCCCAGCATTAGGCTCTTCTCCAGTGAGTCCTTCCTCCTCATTAGGTGGCCAAAGTATTTGAGTTTTAGCTTCAGGATCTGGCCTTCTAAAGAGCAGTCAGGGTTGATCTCCTCTAGGACTGACCGGTTTGATCGCCTTGCAGTCCAAGGGACTCGCAGGAGTCTTCTCCAGCACCACAGTTCAAAGGCCTCAATTCTTTTGCGCTCAGCCTTTCTTATGGTCCAACTTTCACTGCCATACATTGCAACTGGGAAGACCATAGCCTTGACTATACGCACTTTTGTTGACAGGGTGATGTCTCTGCTTTTTAGTGTGCTGTCTAGATTTGCCATGGCTTTCCTCCCTAGGAGCAAGCGTCTTTTAATTTCTTGACTACAGTCCCCATCTGCAGTGATCTTGGAGCCCAGGAAAATAAAATTTGTCACTACCTCCATTTCTTCCCCATCTATTTGCCAGGAATTAAGAGGGCCGGATGCCATGATCTTAGTTTTCTTAATGTTTAGTTTCAACCCAACTTTTGCACTCTCCTTCTTCACTCGCAACAAGAGACTCTTCAGTTCCTCTTCACTTTCTGCCATTAGAGTGGTATCATCTGCATATCTTAGGTTGTTGATATTTCTTCCAGCAATCTTAATTCCAACTTTTGATTCATCTAGCCCTGCCTTTCTCATGATGTGCTCTGCATATAAGTTAAATAGGCAAGGCGACAGTATACAGCCTTGCCGGACTCCTTTCCCAATTTTGAACCAATCAGTGGTTCCGTGTCCAGTTCTCACTGTTGCTTCTTGGCCCGCATATAGGTTTCTCAAGAGACAAATAAGATGTTCTGGTACTCCCATCTCTTTAAGAACTTGCCACAGTTTGTTATGATCCACACAATCAAAGGCTTTAGCATAGTCAATGAAGCAGAAGTAGATGTTTTTCTGGAACTCTCTAGCTTTTTCCATGATCCAGCGTATGTTGGCAATTTGATCTCTAGTTCCTCTGCCTCTTCGAAATCCTGCCTGTACTTCTGGTAGTTCTCGATCCACATACTGCTGGAGTCTAGCTTGTAGGATTTTAAGCATAACTTTACTAGCATGAGAAATGAGTGCAATGGTGCGATAGTTTGAACATTCTTTGGCACTGCCTTTCTTTGGAATTGGAATGTAAACTGATCTTTTCCAATCCTGTGGCCACTGTTGAGTTTTCCAAATTTGCTGGCAAATTGAGTGTAGCACTTTTACTGCATCATCTTTTAAGATTTTGAATAGCTCAGCTGGAATACTGTCACCTCCACTAGCTTTGTTGTTGCTCAGCTTTTCTAAGGCCCACTTCACTTCACATTCTAGGATGTCTGGCTCGAGGTCAGTGACCACCTCATTGTGATTATCAGGGACGTTAAGCTCATTCTTGTATAGTTCTTCTGTGTAATTTTGCCATCTCTTCTTAATCTCTTCTGCCTCTGTTAGGTCCCTGCCATTTTGGTCCTTTATCATGCCCATTTTTGCATTGAACGTTCCCTTCATCTCTCCAATTTTCTTGAAAAGATCTCTGGTCCTCCCTATTCTATTGTTTTCTTCTATTTCTTTGCACTGTTCATTTAAGAAGTCATTCTTATCTCTTCTAGCTATTCTCTGGAATTCTGCATTCAATTGGGTGTATCTTTCTTTTTCTCCCTTGCCTTTTGCTTCCCTCCTTTCCTCAGCTATTTGCAAAGCTTCCTCAGACAGCCATTTTGCTTTCTTGCATTTCTTTTTCTTTGGGATGGTTTTGGTTGCTACCTCTTGTACAATGTTGCGAACCTCTGTCCATAGTTCTTCAGGCACCCTGTCTATCAGATCTAATTCCTTAAATCTATTTGTCACCTCTACTGTATATTCAACAGGGATATGATTTAATTCATACCTGACTGGCCTAGTGCTTTTCCCTACTTTCTTCAGTTTAAGCTTAAACTTTGCAACAAGAAGCTCATGGTCTGAGCCACAGTCAGCTCCTGGTCTTGTTTTTATTGACTGTATAGAGCTTCTCCATCTTTGGCTGCAGAGTACATAGTCAATCTGATTTCTGTGTTGACCGTCTGGTGATGTCCATGTGTAGAGCCGTCTTTTGGGTTGTTGGAAAAGGGTGTTTGCTATGACCATCGTATTCTCTTGACAAAATTCTATCAGCCTGTGCCCTGCTTCATTTTGTACTCCAAGGCCAAACTTGCCTGTTATTCCGGTTATCTTTTGGCTTCCTACTTTAGCATTCCAATCCCCCATGATGATAAGGACATCATTTTTTGGTGTTAGTTCTATAAGGTGCTGTAGGGCTTCATAGAACCGGTCAATTTCATCCTCTTCAGCACCGGTGGTTGGGGCATAGACTTGGACTACTGTGATATTGAATGGTTTGCCTTGGATTCGAACTGAGATCATTCTGTCATTTTGAGGATTGTATCCCAGTATTGCTTTTCCTACTCTTTTATTGACTATGAAGGCTACTCCATTTCTTCTGAGGGATTCTTGCCCGCAGTAGTATACCTGATGGTCATCTGAATTAAATTCACCCATTCCTGTCCATTTTAGTTCGCTGATACCTAAGATGTCAATGTTCAGTCTTGTCATCTCTTGTTTGACCACGTCCAGCTTTCCTTGATTCATGGATCTTACATTCCAGGTTCCTATGGAGAAAAAATCTTTACAGCATCGGACTTTCCTTTCACTACCAGACATATCCACAGCTGAGCGTCCTTTCGGCTTTGGCCCAGTCGCTTCATTCTTTCTGGCGCTACTAGTACTAGCCCTCTGCTCTTCCCCAGTAGCATATTGGACGCCTTCCGACCTGAGGGGCTCATCTTCCAGCGTCATATCGTTTTGCCTTTTGGTACTGTCCATAGGGTTTTCATGGCAAAGATACTGGAGTGGGTTGCCATTTCCTTCTCCAGTGGATCACGTTTTGTCAGAACTCTCTGCTATGACCTGTCCGTCTTGGGTGGCCCTGCACGGCATAGCTCATAGCTTCATTGAATTACGCAAGCCCCTTCGCCACGACAAGGCAGTAATCCATGAAGGGGTTATCTCTATAGCCCCTACTATGTCTGCAACCTTTCCACCATGCAGGCAAATCATTACGAAGTCTACAAATCAGCCACAAGTCTATCTCTTTGTGTTTCTAATCTTTTAATTGCTCACAATCCAAAGTCTTCTTCCTTATCCCCTCTTAACATCTAAGGAATGGATTCCTCTTACATCATAATCTTCCCCATCTTTAAAATAATATCCTCTCATCTGAGAGTATCTCTAATTCCATCACCTTGCTTTCAAGGGACCAGACTTTCTCTCTGAGAGTCAGGAGTTTACTATATCCAGGCATAAGCTCACAGGTTGCGCCCAGTGGGCAAACAGGCAAAGCCATTCTGGGTTTCTACTTTCATACAAGCAATGGTATTGGTTTTCTTCTTCTTTACCAAATGTTTGACCTAACATATAACCTTGTCTTCCTCACAAAGTTACTAAATTTGTCTTATGCTTATTTTTTGGGAAGTGGGAGTATGTGTTGAGGCACAGGCAATCCTCTGATCCAGCAGACTTCTTCACTTGCAGTTTCAAGGCTGACATACTGTCATGTCTGTCCTAAATATATCTCGTTATTCAGCAAAACATACAAGTATCTCTGTATGAAACAAAGATTAAAAAAAAAGCTATTATGTCCAACAGGAAGGAAGGACCTGCAAAAAGGTTTTTTTAATAGATCATTCAGCTGAGACTTTAAAAGAAGAAAAGTTTTATTACTGCAGCAGTTTCAAAGTAGTAGTAGTGTTAATTTCAGAAAACATATTAACAAAGAAGGGCACCTGTAAGAAAGCTGAACTAAAAGATCAAGTAAGGCATGAAACACCAGGTAAATGTTACGTCTTCAAGGTTAAGACTTACGTACATGTTATCCAGCCATGCAGGAAAAAGCAGATAACAAAAAAAGCATCTAGTGATATATAAATAACTTATGCAGCCATCTATTCCAAAAATCCAAATTAAAAAGATGATCACAATCCTTTGCACTGTAGTGGCCGAGTAGATGTGTAGTGGCATAATTTCCTTTTATAAACTTTCAGACCCATAGCGGGTATTGGGAGCAATAGCTGGTTTCTTTAGACATCCCATTTTTCCCTGTAGCCAAGTGAAACATAGATGGATTTTTGTGACTTACCTATAACCGTGCAGCAACACACCACCCACACTCCTGAAAAAGAGCCCTATGCTTTAACCATTACAAGGCACTGGTTTCCCACAGGTATCATATTGATATTTGGTACATCAGCTTTTCTTTAATGGTTATACTTGGGCTTCTAACCTAGAAGTAGGCAAGGCTGCTGATTAAAATCTTAGAGGCATTTTTTTTTCTTTATACATATGCTAGCTCATTCCCATCTGTGCTGTTAATTAGTTCCTGACTGTAGGTTAAATGTAGGACATGTTGTCAGGAGCCTAAGGTGGAATGGCCAGAGCTCCTGCTATTGCAATATGGCCCATTTTTAACTCTTCCCTTCTTATTCAGGTTTGTAATTTATAGGCATGCAAGCAAAACCATCGTTAGCTTTGGAACAGAAAAAGGGATGTTTATTCAGTTTCATTTTCACTGCCAAAGGGATACATAGTCTTTCTAGATGCAGGTTTCCTGCTACACACACACACACACACACACATACAATTGATTTAAGATGCAGATTTCCCTTCCTCACTCCTTGCTTTTCTCCTAGTTACATCATACACTGCAAAATCACTATTAAGGACAGGAAATTACTGTGTGCATAAGGACAAACTATTGTACACATAAATGTTTCTAGAGGACATCATACATGTTTTTCTGATAATTGAGCCAGCAGCTTGACAAGAGTTTGAGTGTCACTCTCAGCTTAAAATAAAGAGGTGGCTGTGTTTGTGATAGTGCCCACAAAACAAGAATTGTGTGCTTAATAAGAACCCCCAATTGTATTATGGAAAAATATACAGAGTATTGGTCATTCCAAACAACTTCAAATCCTTATAAGAGAAATGGTAGGTTTGTCTTCTACCAATTCTATAACTGAATGTGTTTTACATGTAAGACAGATGATTGGGTATTTAATGGCATATGGTGGGCTGGGAAACAATTTAACAAATCCCCTGTGATTTCTCATTCCACATTAAACTCAATTTACTGGAAAGAAACAGGTTAGATTTGCTTAAATATTTTTTGATATAATATGAACTATTATATAAAATGAGTCCTAACACCGTATTTTAAAAAGTTTTACATTGCAGGCCTAAGTTACTCATAAGGGGAGAAAAAACCTAAGCAACTTACTGAGACTTTGGAATGAATATCTGCAAACAGTTTGTATTGCTTGACTATGAAATCCAGCATGTATTTTTGCTTTACTGTACAGTATGTCATTCTGATATAAGGCATTTCATATATTTTTGAGACAAGTTGATTTGCATATTTTAAGCCTTATTCTTCAACACAAATGGATTTGATTCTTATTAGATGCATAGGCTTTGATTTCTACATTAATAAAAGCAAATTTAAACTCCTTTGCAAATATTGTAGTATCCTTCACAATGGGTGTTTAATTTATACAGAAATCGCTTATTGAATTTGTTCTGGCTTGACCTTCTGGCAGAATTTTGTGGCATGGACTCAGGAAATGGACCTTACTTCAAAGTCCACTCTTATATCCTTACTTCACTTTTTTTTCTTCTGATAGTGATACGAAGCATGATCAACGTTAGGACATTAACAAAAAGACTAAGAATGCCAAGAATGACATATTTGGTCTTTGAAAGTTAGATTATGCACATTTATGCAACTCTATGCAATTGAAATAATACAAATCATTGTAATAAAATCTAAATATGACTTATTGCATATTTAAAGAGCAAAATTGCACTATCACAAAATACATAGTTACATGTAGATAAAAAAAACAATTGTTTTTTCCCCTAACAAAATCAGAAATGTAGGCAGAAATAATTTGCAGATGAACACAAGAATAGGGTAGGACAGTTATGGTAACAACTTCTGTTACATTTTACAGTACTGTTTAATCAGGGCTTTTTTTTCTCATAGAACGCTCAGAACGGAGTTCCGGCACCTTTTTTGGATGAAACCTTGTAGGGTAGGCAAGGCGGGTTGTATGACATGTGTGAGTTCTGGCACCTTTTTCTTTTACAAAAAAAGTAGTGTGTTTAATAATTGGGTTCAAACTTGTGGAATTTGCTTCAGAGCAGTTCGGTTTATCTTGTTTTTGAAAGAAATTATGGCAAGTTGGATCAAGTAACAATTAGGATTCTCTTTTCAATCAATTTACCAAGCTAAAGTCCTACCGGAATAGAAAAAAACATTCATTGATTCTTTCCCACCTGCATCCACTGGTAGGTGGCACAATCAGTTCCAGAGCTCCAAAGTGAATGAATTTTCATACAATTTGGAACCCACAGGAACTGGGTAGCAAATCACATTACACCCTCTGTAACATGATTCTTACTATGTTCTGGTAAAATAATATTCTGATATCCTCCAGAATGTTCCATTTTTGATCCAGAAAGCACTGATTCAACTGTTTCAATTTCTTAGAACCAATTACTTCAATAATAATAAATGGTCATTAGATAATCTCTGTGTCTGCCCCTCTTTCATTTTTCTTGGATATCATCTATTTATTAAAGATGTATTAAAATTTTTCCCCCTATTGCATAAAACTCCAACATACTAGTGTCCACCTAGTACTTTTTGTAACAGAAAGCAGGAGACAGGGCATAAACAGAAAAGAGATAGGTGAAAGAGAGGAAGGGTAAAAAAACACACCAAACAAACAAAAGAAAAAATGCATAAAATTACTGATGGAGAGCAAGGAAACGGAGATACCTTATATAGAATGTAGAAGTAATATGGCATTCTTTCTTTAAATTTAAAACGGTAGGAGTAAAAGACATTTTTTCATTATATGACACTCTTCACTATTACAAAAAGCATAGTATTAGAAGTATTAGATAAGGTAAAGGTAAGGGTTCCCCCGCACATACGTGCTAGTCGTTTCCAACTCTAGGGGCCAGTGCTCATCTCTGTTTCAAAGCCGAAGAGCCAGCGCTTGTCCGAGGACGTCTCCGTGGTCATGTGGCCGGCATGACTAGACGCCAAAGGCGCACAGAACGCTGTTACCTTCCCACCGTAGTGGTCCCTATTTTTCTACTTGCATTTTTATGTGCTTCCAAACTGCTAGGTTGGCAGAAGCTGGGATGAGTAACAGGCACTCACTCTGTTACGCGGCACTCGGGATTCGACCCGTCAAACTGCCGACCTTCTGATTGACAAGTTCAGCGTCCTAACCCACTGAGGCACCACGTCCCTTAGAAGTATTAGATATCTCCCCTCTAAAATTCTGGTGATTATATTTTTCAGTCTATTGCAACACTCAGCATGTAAACTTCTGTTTATGAGTGATATATTGAAAGAGTTAAAAAGGTAGTTCAAGAATCTCTTCAAGCTGTTGCCTTCAGAAGAGCCTGCATTAATTCGATTTTCTAGAAGTATGATCCTGTGCAATGAATTTTCTTCCAGGATTAAGATAGACGAAGGACAAATCTAATGATGATAACAAAAAAAAAAACAAACAAACCAAGAAACCTGGGATTTTTAATAGGATGTATGTAACACACCACTTTTTATGTCACATGTACTATTATACTAGAAAAAAGGAGATTTGGGAAAGAAAATGTTCTGCCTAAAAAAGATAGACGTAGAGTTCAACACTTGGATTGAGGATATGCTAAGCTACCTCTAAGACACAGAATTTGCTTTTGTTTTCCTCTGAATCCTATAAACCTGTGCACCCCAAAAGCAATTCCCCCGCCCAAATTTCTGCACTTTAGGTTTAGTTCTTTAGGTCTTCTGTCGATATTATTTGCAAGCATCCTGCAAGCAAACCTTCTCAGCTAGAGTGAAGTGGAATAGTAATTTAGCAAAGGATCCCATAACTTGGGGAGGAGACAAAAGGAAGGCTTCTGAATCTATCAGAGTACACCTGAGAATCAATTCTAGTGAACCAGATTATTCCCTGGTGTTAGGAAGGTCTGAAAGATATTATCTTATTTTCAGTCATTCTGTTGGAATGAGAATGGGCGACATGTTATGGCAAGTGTGTATTAGGAAATAGGTGGGCACAAAATCCTAAACATCTAAAATTGTATCAACCTTTGATTTGGCAATAAACTCAAGCTCTTTGTGTGGCCATATTTCTCCTGTTAATGCTACTTATATCATTGCAGGAGGTAGGATATTTATACCCTTGGTTTCCCTTATGGAGATCATATGTATAATAGTGATAGTTTCACTCAATTTCTTTTGTAACTAAATAGGAGAACAGTTGATGCAGGAGAGGAGATAGTGGGTGTGGAGTAGAGAATTCTTGGAAAGATAAGGACTCTACATATTTCTGATTCCAGATTGTAAACAGACTTTTAAAGCTATTTCCAAATTACCACTTGATGCTGCTCTTGAGAGAAATGTTATTTGTGCATTATACATTGCATAATATACACAGTCTTCAAGAGACCCATAATAATTATTCAGTTTGTAAGAGACGGAGATAATAAAGCAGCTTCTGTGATTTAGGCACTCTTTCTATTTTAGTAATACAGAACCTTTTCAGCAGCCGTGGGCAATGACATAAAGGGACTTCAGTTTGGAGATGTTTACTAAATACCACATTTCTGGTCCACCTTTTTATTTGTGAACTCCAAACAGCCTACGGTACATGAGGATCGTCTCTCATATAATCCTCATAACAACAACCAATTGAGAAGGTTCGAGTTGAAAATATGAAATTGTTTGTTAAACTTATGATTTAAACAGTGAGATGCCTAAACTCACCCACTGAACTCCATGGTTGAATGGGAAGCTGAATCTGTTCTCAAAAATTGTAAATAACCCTCTCCTATAACTAAGTTTCCTTCTTATTTGTCTTAGCCCAAAATTGGTGGAAAATTATGCCTCTATTCATTGGTAGTTCAGGGATGTATTCTAACCATACCATTTCAAAGACCCCTTACAGCTAGAGAAGAGGTTGCTTAGGTGCACTGTACAATCTGAAAAATTCTTTCAGAAATTGTAGTAAGGTTACCTATCATTTTATACTACAAGGTTTTTCTTTTCTGTAAGGGCAGTAGTTATATTCTTAGCTTTAGCTGTTTTAGGTAAGAGGTTTACTTTTAAAAGCTTTGCACCAAAAACCTGTGGTTTACTAATAAACTGTGATTTTTAAAAACCAATAATTGGTATGTTGACATTTGTTGTAGTCAAATTCTGTTTATCTATTCAATGGGATTATAATAGTATAGTTGAGGGTAGGATGTATAATACATCTTTGTGTGTCAAGGCTATCACCATCAGCTAGAATATCAACCTTGTTTACTAGGCTCTAAACATACCACAAAAGTTTCGGACCTCATTGTGAAGATTTTTTTCTTTCTTTCTATTATGCTAGACCTTTATTTTTCATGATGGAAAGTTCAAGACTAACCCGAGAAAATACTAACTAAATCTGGAACTCATATTGATGTGCCAGCAGCATTCATGGTGCAGTACTTCAGTGGAAACAACAAGAAAAGAGAGAAGAAGCAGAAACAGAGTAAATAAAGAAACAGTATGGGATTGTTTCACTGACAAGGCTTAAACTTAGCAATGGAAGAGCCTGGGAATATCAAAGGGGATGGGATGAGCACAACTATATTTGTTTGGGGTTGCTTAGACTTTGTGACTGTAAAAGGTCTTTATAGTGCTGTTCCACATAATAAGCATTTGTCCATTTGGAGAAAATATGTTTCCAAAATAAAAGATTTCCACTTGGGGCCAGGGAGAGGGGGAGCCATACTCAAGATGCTTCATGAAAAATGGGCACTTACACCCTCATCCTTCTCTTCTCATATCCCCAGGAGTTTGAATAAAACTAGTAAACATATTTATAGACTAAATTTTCTAAAAATAGAAAAAATGAGTTTGCTATTATTGGTCTTGAAATGCCCTGTTCTAACCATGAAGAAAGACATTGGGAATTGGTTTACGAAGACACATGAACCTTAGCTCTTTTCTCACCTTATTGATTAACTTACTAAGCTTAGTTTTTTATGTTTTTTATGTAAATGAGAAGATGGCAATGAATTCCAGGGCAACAAAATTTGGGTGTAGAGAGTGCAGAACAAAAAGCAGAATGACAAATCAAGCATTTGAGAAGAATTAGAATGCAAACTCTGTATTTTCCACTGAGCAGAAGTTCTGGAGAATGTAAAATATGAGAGAGAACGAGGTGTGGTGCCTAGAAGTAAGACATGTATGAAAAAAACATAAATACAGCAGGAGCAATTCTGCTTTAACATCCTCCCAAGCTTCCTTTCACATACTTCTTTTTAATTATTTAAATAAGAAGTGAAGTCTTTAAAAGCTTTTGTACAGCTAGTGCTTTCACCATGAAATCTAGGTCTTTGAAACCCAGAAAATTTAATTTATAAATGCTATCCCCTTTGATGAAAGTAAAAAAAATGTAAATAACTGCCTCATAAGCAATATTAGTCTTTGAAGTTTGAATGTTAGCTTCCGCTGAAAATATGGAAAGATCCTTGTATCACCAAGCAACAATAGAAAAACATAGCCATGTTGTGCTTTGTGACATAATTACTCTGACATATTATTTTTGATGGGCTTGTCTAAAGCACTTCTTTCTTTATGAGGCAGCTTGAAAGATTAGAACAGATGCTAGTTCTAAATGTATTACTAGTAGCAAGCATGGAGATAAACCTGGAGGGAAAAGATGTGCTATTAAAGTAGTATCACAAGCAAATCCCAATGTAACACTAATGGCAAATTGTCTAGAGATGTGTTAAGAAATCGTATGTAGAGGATAACACAAAACAATATAAAAGTGCTAATTACTGCAGTAGTGGCTAACAAAATAGAAGACTTGGGCCTGAGATGGAAGCAGCATTGGCTGCTCTATATAAGGCATGTTCAACTTGTGGCCCAGGGTCACATGCTGCCATGGACAGGTAGTAACATGGCCACACAATATCATAAACATTTAACATTATTAATGGGATTTTATCTTATAAAACTATGTTATATATATTTTTGCATGTGACCCCAAACTATTTCTCTTTATTCAGTATGGCCCAGGCAAGCGAAAAGGTTGGACACCCATGTTCTAGATGTTTTGTGGGGCCCAAGTAGGAGGAGTACACCTTTTGTCCTTCAATATGGACAATCAAGGTATTTCTGCTTATGAGTTGAGGGTTGGGTGCACTCCTTCCTAAGGAGCTGTTAATAGTCATAGATGAAAATAATTGCCCTAGTTCCTTCAGGGCTTTCCCACATATTTTTAAAGAAAAGTCTCCATGGAGTTTTTGGGAAATGTCAACTATTAGTTAGATACAGTATGATCAGCACCCTGGTGGTACCCAGTTGTACAGTTGTATTCTAAACCACACAGAGCATGCTGTTAATGTCTTGACCCAGTGCATGGAAACTTTGTTAGGTCGAATGGGGGAAAACAGGCTGAAGCTGAATCAAAGACGGATTTGCTGTTTGTGTATCAATGTTCTCTGTCCCCCTTGGCCACCAGTCTCAGAAAAGGAGATACAGTCTATCATTAAAAGCTTAAAAAGCAATAAAGTCCCAGGCAAGGATTTTTTACCAGCAGAATTATTTAAGAAATTTCCCAACTGGTGGGGCCCTGTATTAGCAGGTCTTTTACCACACATAAATAACACCTGCCATATACCAGATGGGTGGAAGATGGCAATAGTTGTCCCCATATATAAAAAAGGGAATAAAAAGGATCCTAGTAATTATAGGCGCATCAGCCTGATTGACATTGTAGCAAAAATATATGCTAGGTACCTTTTGAACAGAATTGAAATCTGGGTAGAGGAAAACAACATCCTCACAGAAGAACAAGCAGGTTTTAGACAAAACAGATCTACTATTGATAACTGCTTTGTCTTGAACCATCTAATTGCCAAATATGCCTATAAGAGGAGACCCCTGTTTGCTGCTTTTATAGACCTTACAGCAGCATTTGATATGGTAAATAGAGACATACTATGGAGTAAATTGACATCTCTTAAAATAGAACCCAGACTCCTGGCTTTGATTAAAGCCCTTTACACAAGTACCTGTTTGAGGGTGCGGTATGGGGTTAATGGGGCCCTGACTAACAGGATTCACACAAATAAAGGGATAAGGCAAGGGTGTATCCTGGCCCCATTATTATTTAATTTATACATCAATGACTTGCCAGGGTTAATGAAGGATACCATGGTACACATGCCGATGATCCTAAATACTTACTGCTTTATGCTGATGATATGATTTTATTATCATACTCACAAGTAGGATTACGTAGGCTATTAAGAAGATTCAGCTCTTATTGCCAGGATAACTCCCTAATCATTAGCAAATCCAAATCGAAAATAATGGTGTTTGGAAGAAACCATCAGACACATAAGTGGCAATTAGATGGTGAACCAATTGAGCAGGTTAATACCTTTGTATATTTGGGAGTAACTTTTTCTAAGACTGGATCTTGGGCCTGCCATCATCAACGGAGTACATTTAGAGCAAAAGCCCATTTGAATTTATTGCTTAAACTAAAGAACCATAGTTACCCAGGGTCCCTAGCTCCATTACTCAAGGTTTACAAGGCTAAGGTTACAACAATGCTCTTGTATGGAGCAGAAATTTGGGGTCTTTATTCAACCACAGTTTTAGAACAAACACAGTCCCAGCATCTGAGATGTATTTTGGGTGTAGATCCAAGAACATCTGCTGCAGCAGTTAGAGCTGAATTGGGAATTCATACAATTCAGGCATTATCTAAAATTAGAGCTTATAACTACTGGTGCAAAGTTAATGAAATGGAGACTGATAGACTCCCCAAATTATGCCTACTAGAGCAAATAAAACTACAATCACAAATCTCCTGGATCACCAAACTAACAAATTTTGTAAGAAGCTGTGGCCTTCCTGTTTCTTGCATAACAGGAGAACAATCTAAAAAAAAAGAGTTGCCCAAAGAATTAAGGATATAGAAGCACAAACTGATATAGCTATCCTTAGTAAGGTGGGTAACTTGAAATGGCTGAGTAAATACAAATGTACTTTTCAAGTGGACAGTTATTTGAAGTTACAACTCCCAAAACATCTTAGGGAGATATTTACGAGAGCAAGATTCGAACAGCTTGACACAATGGTCAGATATGGGAGATTTCATGCTATACCGTACAATGAGCGTCTCTGCATTTGTGGAGCGGCAGAGGTAGAGGACCTGGCTCACATCCTATTTGACTGTTGTCTGTATAAGAGGGTGAGAGACAGGTATCTTGGTCTATATACCAAACAAATGACCCATTGGGATCCCCATATCAAAATAACTTATCTTATGTCCGGTCAGAACTTGAAAATAACATTTAACGTAGCACAGTATTTAAACAAAATGATCCGGTTAAGATCTGCATATGTGGGACTGATTGGGGTAGATTGTAAGGGCGACTCCGAAATATAATGTTATCATATTTTATCTATATCTTAAATTTGTATTTTATTACTATTTCATCTTAAATTGTATTTTATTTTAATTCCATTTTAAATTGTATTTTATCAAATTCCATTTTGGATTGCTTTTATCAAGTTTTGGTGACGGTTTGTTGCTGGAACTTTGCACTTTGATATGGCCCAAGGGCTAATCAATAAAGTTGTTGTTGTTGTTCTCTGTCAAAGCCACTCTTTCTCTTGATGGGAAAACACTACCCACGAAGGAACAAATCTATGACCTGATTCCTAGACTCATAACTACTTCTAGCTGAACTGCTAGGCGAGGAGATCATTTGCCTAACTAGCTAGTGTACCAGTTGCAGCTCTATCTGGATGAGCAGACCTTGCTACAGTAACTCATACTTTTATCACTATTACCTTGGACTAGTGCAATATACAGTACACGAGGCTCTCTCTAAAGACCTTGTGGAAAGTGATACTAAATGCAACAAACCACCTATTAACTGAAACTTGGCACTGATAATATGTTACACCTCTGCTTCGAGCAATGCATTGGGTTCCAATAAGCTTCTGGGTGTAATTCAATGTACTGCATTTGACCTCAACACTACGTGGCTTAGCACCTGAATACTAGCAGATCCACCTTCTTCTGTAGTACTGGTACTAGGGTACTCCAGTACACGTAATCCACCTCCATGGAGTTGCAGAGACACTGCTTTTCATTAGCAATGACTGCTCTTTAAAATAGCCTTCTGGTGGAGATCAGGCTGATACCCATCTTGATTTCCTTTAGGCAAATACTCAGAATGGTGCTCTTCCACACAGCCTCTGTAGACTGATTTGCAGTATCTAGTCTGAATGAATGCATGAACTGTTGAGGCATTTTTATGGGTCATTATGTTGAATTTGTAATCTTGTCTCTTAGCGTGAACATACGTATAATGTATTGTAATTGATTTTTTTTAGCATGGATGCTTTATGTCTTAAAGATTTGGGCTAGCTATTATTCCATTTTCAAACACAATTCTGATGGATAAAACTAGTTTGCAATCATATTTATCTCTTTGACAGTAACTCCCCCAGAGTTACTTTACTAGATATATCAGATTTGGCCTACAAATTGGCTTTGAATAGGACATTTAGTCCAATATAACTTTACATACATAAAAAGATCTTCCTTCCCCAACATTAAAAGATAGGAAGGATAAAGATATGGATTTTTTTTTTGCTCTGGCACTCTTTACTATTTGGGGGAAATAATTCAAAAACAGACATATTTGGCTTAGCTTCAGGTGAAACCTAACTGGTAGCTTTTGTTTCAGATATTATTTTTTCTTTGACTGTGGGTTCTTATATTTTCTTATTATTTCATTATAACAGATGGTTTACAATAAATTATTACATTCAGCATCATGAAAACACAGGGCTTGATAAAAATAAACAAACTACAAACCACTTGGATCTTTACGTTATGGTAATTAAACACTAAACTGATAAGGCATTGAGTATTACGGTATACTGCCTAACAAAACTAAACAAATGATCTATGGAGATTCTCAGACATCCAAGTAATGGTTGTCCCAAAGGTGCTTTTTTCAAGAGGCAACTGGATTTTCTTTGTTTTTCCTTGAAGATATTTTGCTTCTCATCCAAGAACTGCAGAAGCTTCTTGGATAAGAAGGGAAATGTCTTCAACAAAAAACAAAGAAAACCCAGTTGCCTCTTGTAAAAGCACCTTTGGGATAAACAAATGATCAGAAAAAAGCCTCAGCTTTCAATGAAGCAAATATTACTTTTTGCTACAGTAGGTTTGGAAATCCCATTTTTATAACTATTTTAGTGGAAAATAGTTATGTACTATATGTATCTAATGCTTCCTCCAGTTCCTTATAGGATTAAATATAAAACCCAATGTAATAAATCTTGGGTAGAGTCCTACTGATCATAATAAACCTCTTTAGTTCTACTGAAATTAGTGGTCAAATTAGTCATGACTAATATTAAATGTAAGGGATGCGGTGGCTCAGTGGGTTAGGATGCTGAGCTTGTCGATCAGAAGATCGGCAGTTTGGCGGATCGAATCCCGAGTGCCGCGTAACAGAGTGAGCGCCTGTTACTCATCCCAGCTTCTGCCAACCTAGCAGTTCGAAAGCACGTAAAAATGCAAGTAGAAAAATAGGGACCACTACAGTGGGAAGGTAACAGCGTTCCGTGTGCCTTTGGCGTCTAGTCATGCCGGCCACATGACCACGGAGACGTCCTCGGACAAGCGCTGGCTCTTCGGCTTTGAAACGGAGATGAGCACCGGCCCCTAGACTTGGAAACGACTCTTTACCTTTACCTTTACCTTTAATATTAAATGTAAAAAAACTATGACTAACTTCCTGTGATCTCAACTCAGTAATTTCCAGTAATTAAAGTTTACTGAAGCATTGAATTTGTTAAGAAAATCAAATAGTTCCAAAGACTGCTTTTATAGTACTGTTTAACAACTTATGTATGTTGTTTTAGCTGCTTAGGAAAACACGCAACAATAAAGTTTAAAATTTAAACTTCCCTACTTTAAATGCTTTGTGACTTAGCATCTACATTTTTAAAAAAATATATACATAAATTATCAGTTAGATAACTGTTGGTACTTAATTTATAGCTGAATTAAGCTCCTCTTGATGACAACAACTAGCTCTGCTTCTAAACAAGAGATCATCCTTTTCTGCCATATAGTCCTGTATGAAACATGTAAGCAATGGAAAAAACAAGGCTGTTTTAGCAATAACAGTACTTCATTGTTGTCACTACTGTTTTTAAAAGTAATCATACCCATTATAATGATTTTTCTTGCTTTCTTTTTGTTAGTTCTTTATATGGCCAAAGATACATCTTGGCAACACTCAAACTAGATCATAAACTTTATATGCTTGGGTAGGAATGATCCCAATTTAGTGCATGGTATGGAACCGTTTGCCGGTTGAGCTCCGGATGGCCCCCGACCTTAGTTATGATAAAGTAAGGTGCTTGTTATATATAATATCAAAAACATGGTCAATTGGCCATTGAGAACCTGAGCATGGTTCTGTAGGGTGGAAAGCTGCAGTTCATTTTTCGGACGATGGGATTTTTTTAAAGTCCCCTCTTTGCAATTAATTCAAAAATGAATTACCGTAGGTACTCCCTTTTCTTCCTGCTAATTTGATTCACTCCTCACAACAGGGTAACCATAAATGTCAGATGCTCTCTACTAGATCAAGGTTGCATATCATCAATGTGCCAAGACACAGGATAAGCAGCTAATATTGCAAAGGCCTTAATGCTGACTTAATTTTTCCAACATCTTTGCTGTGAATCTTGACCAAAAAATTTATAGAAGACAGGTGAGTACTAAATTGTTTTGGTGTGTCTCACTTGTCACAACATGTCACCATATAGGTAGTCCTTAATTTACGAGCACAATTGAGCCTGAAATTTCCATTGCTAAGCAAGAGTTACGTGAGTTTTGTTCCATTTTATGACCTTTCTTGCCACAGCTGTTAAGTTAGTAACATGTTGCCAAGATCAGAATTTTGATCACGTGACCATGGATGCTGCAATGGTCGTAAGTGTGTAAAACGGTCCTAAGTCACTTTTTCCAGTCCCATTGTAACTTCAAACGTTCACAAACAAATGGTTTTAAGTCGAGGAATGTCTGTACTGTACTACAATTCATGAGCAAAAGAAGCAGAAGGCCACATCCACTAGTGTGAATTGACAAAGACTCTCAGCCTTCACCTTGGGTGAACTGGCGTTAGGAGTTAAAACCTAACTGTTTTATCATTCAGACTCTTTAGCATAAAACCCCCCCTCTCTTTTGGAAGCATTTTTAAAAGACTTTCAAAGACTTATTAATAAAGGGCAAACTACACATTACATGTTGTTCCACCATTCAAAAGCTACCTTTCATAAAAAATAACGCTAAAACTGGCATACTACTTTGCCATACTGCATTAGTGAGTATTGTATAGTTTGTCCCAAGGGCAAAATGCAAAGGGCATATTATTTCAGTACCCCTTGTCTCAGCGATATACAAAGAGAATTTGTTCTTCCTAAGCCAGAGCTCAGCTATTCAGAACAAAACACTCCAAGAAAGAGTTCAGTCTTGAGAAAGGCAGAGCGTGCCAGCATATAAACCTCTCTTAGCAAAGTTGTTCCATTAAACTTCAGCTCTGCAGTGGGGAATGGGGCCGAGTACTCATAACAGTTATATGAAAACAAGTCAATGCAGGTTAGTATAATTAACCTATTAAAAAGGATATATCCGCTTGAATAGCAATCATCATACTGCATGGTACACAAAGCACATTTTCAATTGAACCATAAATCAAAGGATAGAAACAACATCTGTAGATATTAAAGAAGCATTCACTTTAAACAACAATTGGCTTTACAATTACTAAAGATAGTTTTTTACTTTCTGTTCTAGTAACATCTGGTTCAGCCCCGGTCCCAAGAAAGGAGCTTGACTAAATAATGATAATTGTTGTAAGGTATAGTTTCCTTCAGTGGTGGAATTCAAATATGTGAACAACCAGTTCTCTGTGTTGATGCCGCTTCTGGAAGTCCATTCTGGGCCTGGGCAACAAAAAATTAGCTACTGGTTCTGCTGAACTCGTGCGAACTGGCTGAATCCCACCACTGGTTTCCTTGCTTCAATTTAAGTTCCTGGAACTGAAACAAAAGGTTGCTTCTAGTCATGGAGCTAATTGTATGTGTAGTTATGGGAAACAATCATCAGCAAATTGTCCCTTTTCAACTACTAAAACATTTTACTTTTTTCTTTGTAAGATACTGGTTTTGATAGCAAACACAAATGAGCAGAATAATAAAGACCCACAACATGATCCTAATATGCCAACCCTTAGGTAAACACTAAACACTACTCTGTTTTCTGAGTCTTCCTTTCATATAGGACTAGTATAGTATTGCAATCTTAAACACAAAATGCTGTTTATGAAATTATGTGACTGCTAAAGTTGTAATTGATCTCATTTTCAGATTTTTTTTTAAAAAAAATCATATCAAACTACCATTAAACATATATTTAACACATACAACATTAAACATATACAACAACTGGACTTGTCCTGTTCCACCCGCCTTTTGTCTTCTATCCAGTAATCCGGTGCAGAATAAAAAGTTTAAGCCTTTTGACTTGTTATGCCATCCACAATTTACAGCTTCTGAATGATGACATCCTCCTGGTTAACAAGAAAAATAGGGCTCTAACAGCGAGTGCAATTTTTTTAAATGGGCTTTCCAGCTGTGATTCAGTGAAGTTGAACACTAAGTGGCAGTACTACAGAGGGAAAATTGTTCCCTGTTGTTGAGTTTCAAAGAAAGGTCTTTCTTTTTATCTCTTTTCATTAAATAAACAATGGTGAACAGCTCTTTTTCAATTGCCTCATATTGGAAGTTAAGTAGTAGGTTTTATCTGCAATCCTGAGTAAAACAGAACGCTTGTATTTTCTCCTGTTTTCTGGATTAGGCCTCTAATCTTTCTTATCAGGAACAGCTATAATGTAAGAGGCAGGTAGGTTTAAGGCAAAGGAAGTGGGCAAATAAAAACAGAATAAGTGTTCTGTACATTTTGCTATTTTGGGGGAAATGGAGGGGGGGCTTTTAAACATATATATATATTTAAACATACGTAACAAAACTGTATTTCATATGGAATCACTACAGTCCTTAAAATTCCCATTCCACTACCAAATTCACTGAGTAATCCTCTATTCATCTTCCTCTGCCCAAGTCTACCTTGGAAATTATTTTCATTGAAACAGAAAATGCCTCTGTGCGTGAGGAAAAGTGAGAGAATTATGTTTATGTAGATAAAGTTGTTATTACATTCCAAGCACTGAAATTCCATCCTTCATACACATGAAGTGGAGGAGTAAGTGACTAGACATCCTTCAACATAGAGCCAACAGTTGTCTCAGCAACAGTCAGTAGGAATAGATGAGAGTGGAGCAATCTTCTATACACTTTTCAAGGTTTCCTTTGGGGGGTCAATATGCTTGACTGATCGATATCAAATTTCATAACTGATTCTCCATATATGGAGAAAGGATACAAGTAGTTACCTCCCTTCTGGAAACTGCACTGAATTTACAAAAATTCCTGAAAGACAATTCACAGATAACACAAGGCAGGGTAAGATAGGTAAAGTGTAATTCAGGATTATTCATGTCACAGATTTAGGTGTTTGCTCCTCTCCCTTTGACTTTATCCTTGATCATTTAAATCAGAATATATAGATAATGTGGAGAGATCCATAATGCGGCTGCTTCTCATTTAATTCCCTCTCTTTTTCTGTCATACACGGATAGAGACACATTACAGGTACAAAAGTAAATGCACTCAGTTACTGTCATATGATTGTTCTCTGCTCTGAAGTAGAATAGGTTTCTAAGCACTACTATACTATGTAGCTAATATACTCCAGTGCCTATGACCAGTGTTTTGTAAATGGAAACAAATGGTGAAAATCCAGAATGCACATTTCTTACACATTAATTTTATCATCTCAAGCTTAAAGTATCTTTAATGCTTTTTCTCTAAGGCATGACATCCTAACATATCAATATTTTCTATTATCCATGTACTGAATATAACAAACATATACACATACACACACACACACACATATGTAAAGGTAAAGGTTCCCCCGCACATGCGTGCTAGTTGTTTCCAACTCTAGGGGCCGGTGCTCATCTCCGTTTCAAAACCGAAGAGCCAGCACTTGTCCGAGGATGTTTCCGTGGTCATGTGGCCGACATGACTAGAGGCCAAAGGTGCACGGAACACTGTTACCTTCCCACCATAGTGGTCCCTATTTTTCTACTTGCATTTTTACATGCTTTCGAACATATATATATGTCTGTGTGTGTGTGGTGGGGAAGTGTTAGCGCCCACATGGCAAAAATGGGGCGGTGTTAGCGAGTGTCACGTGAGTGCTAGCACCACCCTGTTTGCATCACAGGTGCTTGCGGCCCTGCACGTGCATGCATAAAATGCTTCCCCCTCCCTTTCCCTCCGGTCTGCCAACGGAGAAAAGTTGGAGACCTCTGGGATAAGGAAATGGATGAAAATTGGTCCCCTGGCCATGAATATGGCTCAAAGTCTGGAGTGCAACAATGAATCAAAGAACACTCCAAAATTGAAACAATGAGTGAACAAGTGCCAGATGCTTCTACAATTTTCTCCAGAATATAAGTTCTTTCCTTGGTTGTTGTAGATGATCCAGATGATGAACTCTACCACACCACAAGTCACTCCATCTGTAAATTATTCCCAGAATGGTTTACAGACATCACATGTTTTCCCCGCCATATTTCCATCCATATGCTCTGTAAACTCTGGAATACACAGAAGGCACCTTAAGACAAACATTGTTTAACCTAAGCCAGCCTGTCAGTGCATACCATTTTTGCTTCAGACTTGCAAATCTGTGAGTTTAATGTACCTTCAAGAATTCCCAGTATTTTATGAATTAGCAGACTTGCTTCACAGAAAGAGAAATCAACTTTCTCTCTTCTCAATTCTTCACAGACGTATGTGTGCACCACAAGTGTTTGTCTGCATTGCTTGATGGCTTGTAAAACATTCCTTCTCATGAATCAGAATGGAATGTATGCAAAAAGATTATTTTTTTAAAAAAAATTAACAAATGCCTATACAATGAGAAGCCTACAGAGCTTTCTTTTCATAGCACAAGATGAAAAGTACATTTTAAGGCTTTTTCCTTCAGTTAGAGAAGTAATTGAAACTGATTTGGAAGTTATGGTGTGACAGGCAGTCTCCCCAAGGAGGGAACAACTACAGGGCAGACCTCTGGAATCAGATTTCACCTGTGGAAAACCTCCTCTCCAATTTTTCAGGAGTGGTGAGGGCTTTTAGAAGACTAAACAAGATCAGTGAGGATTTGTGGTTAAAATTGAATGATAGGTAAAGGAGGTATAAAGCAGCTAAGGCAAATAAAATATTTGCATTGCATTGCATTAGACACCATTACATGGTAAGGATTGCAAGTGCAATCCTTGCTAGTATAATCTAGTATCTGTTCAATTATCTCCCTATCATTCCTTTTACCATAATGCATACATGTGGGATCTGGGATAGTTTCATAGTGTGTGTGTGTATGTGTGTGTACCCATCCATCCATTTTATATAATTGCCCATCAGGAGATAAACACACACATACATCCACACACAATATAGAGTATATACAATTTATTTATTTAGTTAGCGTATGGCAAATATATACCGTACATACATATCATCTCTGTATAGATATATGTCCTAAAGGGAATAAACCAAGGATGGTTAATGTTCTCTTTTTGTCAAGGCTACGCAGAATTATTTAAATGCAAACATAATAGCAGCCGAAACATGAATTTAAAATTGAATTGGTAAAACTGCCAATCAAACATCTTATTCTAAAAAAAAGTGGAAATCAACATTAAATCTAAGATACAGTAAATATATTAGCACCCTTAGTATCTGAAGTCTGGAAAGATAATCATTTTTTTCAGGAAATGAGCTACATTTAAAAACAAACATCACATTAAAAATAAATAACATTTCAGATTCGTCTAGGTCAGGGGTAGGCAACCTTGGCTCTTTTATGACTCATGGACTTCAACTCCCAGAATTCCTGAGTCAGCATAGGAATTCTGGGAGTTGAAGTCCATGAGTCATAAAAGAGCCGAGGTTGCCTACCCCTGGTCTAGGTCATCCCTACCTTTTTCAATTGGGCTTTTTAGAAAGACTTTGACATAATTACCATAGTGAAAGAGTTTAAGGCAAATGTTTGCTCCCATGAATTTACTGACAGGATGCATTAAAAGGATCTCAGTGATACTACCATACAGTAACTTCATGAGCTTCACTTCATCTGGGTGCTTCATCTTCTCTGTTTTTAGACAGGCCATATAGCTGAGCTACTGCCTTGATGTGTGCATGGATTTATAAATATCACACTAGTTCAATTTCTAAATTTTTTAAATCAACCCATAAATTAAAGATAACACAGGTACTTGCTACTTGCTATCTATCAGGATAGTTTCTCTGTATACATTAAAACTCAGTTACTAGAAGTATAAATAAGTAATAGTTATTGATCCCAAAATGGCAATAACCTCAAAAAATGTATACCAAACAAAATTTTAAAAAGACTTTCGGAAAAAAACCTGTTAATGTTCAAGGCAAGATGCTAATGGCAATTCTGGGAAAAAAGAATATACATGGTTGTAACACAT
The DNA here is from genome assembly GCF_964194415.1 of Vipera berus. NCBI lineage: Eukaryota > Metazoa > Chordata > Lepidosauria > Squamata > Viperidae > Vipera > Vipera berus. The sequence continues at coordinate 92,510,291 of NC_138202.1, forward strand.
TGCTCTTTTAATCTTATAAAAAATTGAAGAAATAGAGCAATCAATAGTGTACAACAAAGCTGCCAAACATTTCATTCGTAATTTGGACATCCAGAAACAATCACTAAGTAATGTTTTCAAAAGCTCTGCATCTAGGTTATTTATACCAGATTCCAAAATAAATCCACTTGGAAGTAATATCCAATGACTTAGATCAAAATTCAAATAAACCAATTATGAACAATATCTACAATGATAGTCCTAAGGCATTTTATTACTGGAGAAGTAATCTCCATGTAACCTGAGATTTACTTCTAAATAAAAGTCCTTAGCATTAGTATTACCACCTTGTTAAAGCTTAATGTCAACCATTAATTTAACAAAAGCTAAACAAACCACAGTTAGAAGCCTCTAGTGAAACACTGGCAAATGAGGAAAACAATGCCAAGGAATCTTACACTGCAGTTGTAAACATTCCTTAGATATGGCGAATATATGATTATCCTATAAGTCTATGGCTTATGCCATCACAATTAGGAAAAAACCCCCACCGTATTTATAAAGCAAGGAAAACTATCAGCTTAAAACAATGCACATTCTCCAATCTTTAATTATTTATTTTGGTCATACATAAAGTGCAGGTAGTCCTCAACTTATGACCACAATGGAGCCCAAAATTTCTGTTGCTAAGCAACAGCTGTTCAGTTGTTCAGTTGCCCCAATTTACAACCTTTCTTGCCACAGTTGTTAAGTGAATCACTGCAGTTATTATGTTAGCAGTACAGTTGTTAAATTAATCTGGCTTCCCCATTGACTTTGCTTATCAGAAGGTCGCATAAGGTGATCACATGACACCGCAACAGCCATAAGTGTGAAAAACGGGCATAAATAACTTTTTTTCAGTCCCAGTAACTTTTCAGTAACTTTTAATGGTTGCTAAACAAACTGTTGTAAGTTGAGATCTATCTGTAGTACATTTGCTTGGACGTTCACTTACTGTAAGGGTCACACATGTTCTGCCCCATTGCCCTCCCCATCCAAATATTCTGAACTGACACCACATAACTGTATTTTGAAGGTCTTACTTAGACCACAGTTCAATGTTTTTTCTGTAGCATCTTGGTTATGCTTCCTTAGTTACAGAGCAATAAGTAATCAGAATCTGAGAATTCACTGCTACCAGCCCTTAATCAAACAAACATGAATCTAGGCTGCATTTACAAATATCATGATTCACTTTTACATAGAGAGCTTTAGCATCAAGGTTCAAGAAGCACAGGGCTGTGGTTAAGAAATCGGTTATGCAACAAGCAATTTACTCTATATGAGAAAGCTTAACTTCAGCTAAGGGATGTTTGTCTATTATGTTTTTAGGATAGCCTAGTTGAGCAACCTGATTCTTAAGTAGCTAGAATGGCACAATCCTCCAATGGGATTACAATTATACTTATGGGAAAAAGGAAGGCAGAACTAACTTGTGATAGTAAGTACCTATTAGTAAGAGCCCAAAAATGAAATGAATCAGATGCACACATCCAAAAAAAGATTGAAAGGACAGTGCCCACACTGAGGGTTTTGAAATTTGCTTTCCCATAGCAAACAGAGTTATCTGTGGTCATCCTCTTTTTTTCATTCACAGTTCCTGAAGAGAAAGGGATTGTTGATGATTACAGAGACCACTGATGAGGACCCTGTACACAAAGAGGGTTATCTAACAAAACACAATGAACATTCTCTCTTATTTTGAGTGTAAACAGTAAACAGCTAAACAATGTCAAATATAAGGCAGTGGATGTTGTTATTATCACACTCTCCATAAAGCACTTAGTAATTTGCTAAAAGCATTTTCACATACTCTTCCATCTAGCAAAGTGGACAAAAATGACAAATAACTTTATGGCCCTGGAATTTCAGCTATGGTAACTGGCGTGCCTGAAATTCCAGGAAAGGTTACGTTTCAACAAGTGTATCTTTCCATTTACTTACTGAGCCTCACTGGGTAGAGTAGATGCATAATTCTACGCTGTAGCCAAAAAATTGTTTCCTATTGCATTCCATTTATAACCTTTGGCAGTGTATCATACCTATGTGGTTAGCCATGCCTATTGCTGCTACTAAACAGCCCTCTTCTCACTCCATACAGCTCTAAGGATTTCACATTGTCCAAGTCCTTAAAAAAAACACAGAGAAAAACGAAGGAAACTTTTTCACGGTTGCTGTGTTTGTACTATATGTGCGTACTTCAGGTTCTGAATCCATATTGGAAGGCATCTGAAGTCTCATAGCCAGCTCTGAAGAAAAGATAAATCATCTCTGGAAATGGCTTTGTTTTCAAGCAAAGTTCACCAACTCCCATTCGATTTAAACACACAAAGTATCTTACTGCAGTTCATTAAATTCTATACAGTTCTGTGCTACCGAAAAGTGCCCAATCTACCCAAAGCCTTTGGAAATTCAGAAGCAAGCCATAATTGGCGGCAGACTTCCCAGGGATCTTTGAAAACAGCTGGTGCTAAAGTTTAGCAGTGTAAGTCTGTTCTTCTTCCCCAAATATCGTTAAGGAAAATCTATCACCATGTGAAAGTATACAAGCAGTGTTCTTCAACTCACTTTCTCCACAATGCTCTCCAATTGGCCTTGTTAATTGGGAATGGCAGGATTTCTTACCCAAACATACCAAAGGCTCCAGGCTAGGGATGGCTTGGGGTTCAGGACCACAGTACAGCTAAGGCTTCATCAGCACATCTTCTCACCCTAATTTATCATTGGGTGAAGACTGAATGCCTTAAACATCTAAAATTCATTTCTTTCTCACTTTAAGCCCAATTTCTATTCTATCTGTGTAATGTGTAAAAACAACAACACATTATTGGCTAGCATGCATTTCAGCATCAGAGAGGTTTGAACCTGCATCCCTTGTTCAGTTAAACGGAGGTGTCTTCTATTAACGTAAAGCGATTGTCTAATTCCTTTCTGAAAAATAGTCTCACATAAGTCCCCCTGCTTTGTTTCGCCTGGTGCTGATGTGTCTGGGGTTTTGTTTTTGGGGTCACCGTAAAGTGTGAACTGGGGTCCAGGCTGCTATTTCACAGCCCGGAAATCCTTTTTTTTTCCTTTTCATCGAACGTAAAATCCAGCAGATCATACAAAAATGAAGCGAGGGTTTCTATTCGGGATCCCGAAGCCGCCTTAATGGCTGAAAGCAAAGGCGTCGGGGCACAAGGGAGTTAAAACTAAATAAGGGGCAGAAGGGACTTCCTTGCGCCTCCACTCTGGGCCAGCAGAGGGCCTCCTTCCCCACCGAAAACTTAAGTCGCATCACAAAACTCTGGCTACCGATCCGGCGCGTAAGGTCTTGGCCCGGCGGCGGTTTTCGTAAGCTGGGATCTCGCAGCCTCTCCTGGGCCGCCCCAAACTGCACCAGGGACCGTCGCGGCCCGAAGCCGCCCGCTTGCGGCAACTCCCAAGTCAAGAGCAGGAAAGGCCAGCCAGGTAGTCGCCAGCCACCCACGAACCCGCTTCCCCGAAAGCTCTTCCCACGCTGCGCTTCTCTCCTCACCAGGGAGCGTTCCTCGCACAAGGTGCCCCCCCCCGCTCCCTTTCCTTTGCCCGGCACCGAGGCTTCAGGGGAGCCCGCCTCTGAGCGCCGGGAGGTTGGGGGGGGGGAAGAGAGAGAGAAGCGCGGGAAGGAAGCGAGAGCTCTCTGGCTGAGAAAGTTGCAGAGGACGAGCGGAGCCAAAGGGGGGAGAGCACAACAGGCTGGGCAAAGGCGGCCGAGCGAGCGAGGCTGCCAAGTGCAGGGACGCCCGCCAAGGCACGAGCCGAGCAGGTGCCTGGTGCCCAGACACGAGTGTCCGGCGGGGTAGGGAAAAGAAAAGAAGACAAAAAAAAAAAAAGGCGGCGACCGAGTCGCCCACCCAGCCCGCTGTCCGTCTGCGGGGAGCGAGCCGGGGGGTTTCCTTTTGTGGGGACTTCCTTTTCTGCCCGCCCGAGTGCCCTTACCTGGAAGTAGAGCTCCCTGAACCAGACGAGCCTTCTTGGAGGAGAAGGTTTCCTCCCGGCCAGGGCCCGATCCAGTTGCCGGGAGGGAATGGCCCCGCCGCGCCTGGGCAGCCTGTGCCAACCCCAATCCCAGGCCAACCGCCCTGCTGGGGCTCGCCTGCAACCGACCGAAAAGTTCTTTCTTCCCGGCTGGGAGGCGGTAGGCCGACCTGCCTTTCTCCTCCTTCCCGCCCCCCCCCCCACCCCTCACTCCTGGGGCCTCTCTGGCTGGGGCAGCCGCGCCGTCCCAGCCCTCCCAGGGCTGCCTTGGGGAGGGCTCCGGGCAGGGCTGCTTGTTGGAGTCAACTTCTCCGCGGCCTCGTTTCGCCTCTCGCTCGCCCCTTACCTTGCCGTCCACACAAAGCCTGCTGGGGTCCCCTCCGGAGAGTCACATCGTCTCCCAGCCGTCCAGTTCCCTCCAGCCGCCTCCTGCAGCTCCAGGAACACCGGAGGAGGCAAGCGGCTCAAATGTCTCATCAAAGCTTTATGAAGGGTGGGAAGGCAACGGAGTTGTTGGGAGCCTCTGATCTCTCTCTCTCTCTCTCTCTCTCTCTCTCTCTCTCTCTCTTCCCCCCCCCCACTCCCGCCGGCTGTCGTAGGAGCCTGGCTGTGCCCCCACACCACCGCCCCCTCCCTCCCTCCGTGTGTTTGACTTCACTCAGGAATTATTTAGATCTCCATTTCGGTTGCTATTGGTCAAGCGGCTCCCAAACGGGCACCAGCACCGGGTCTCCCGGTTTAAAGGAACCGCACACTGCCTGCTCCGCTCTCCCCCCTGTCCCCCCCTTCCCCACCTCCCCAGTCCGCCGCAACTGCACGGAAAACTCCGGCGTTTGCAGCAACCCCTTTCGCTTCTTGGAAACTTGGTTTTTCCGCTTCGCTCTCTTGTCTAGATCGGCCCCAACCTCTCCCAAAGGAGGCCTCCCAAGACGCCGGCAAATAGCTTGGACTGTGTCCAGATCCACTTTCCTCCATCCTCGGTGCCCCTTTAATCTACGGTCAGGAAGCAGGAAATTAAATTGACCGCGGGGACCCGACTGGGTGGGGAAGCAGAAAGACACCCGCGCTAAGTTCTGTTTGCCTTCTCTCCCCCCCAGATTTCAGCATGGTAAGAAGGCAGCGAGAGCTAGTGCAGGTCCTGCCGAGCTGACAAACGGTGGTTGGGGGGTGGGGATGGGGGGGGAGAAGCGTCGTTTTCGCGGAACAGGTTGGGTGCCGGCGGATAAATCGGAACAGGGAAAAACAAGGAAGCCCGAAAGAAAGTTTTTGGGTTTGGGGGTGTTTTTTTTTGTGTTGTTTTTTTTTTGCGCGCGCTCCTGGTTTCCTAAGTTGCGGACTCTGGATCCGGAACGGGGCGACTTGGTGGCGACTTGAAGCGCTAGCAATCCCTTAAAGCCGAAGCAGATTAAGTTTTCTACTTGTTAGTAACGTTAAACAAACCAGATCCATTTAAATATAGCTCCCTGACTGACCTCTTCGTAGTCTACCTATTAAGAATGCAATCAAGATAACAGGCATGGTTTATTCATGAAGGGTCCGGATAACGTTACGAGTCGCTTTCGAAGAGAACACGCAGCGGGCAAACGTGCACCGTCCCGCCAGTCGGCGGATTTTCTCGCAGACATAACAACAACAGTCGGGAGAATCAACCCCAAACTCACCTTGCGCTCGCTCGCTCGCCCGCCCTTTTTTTTTCCTTTCCTCTTTTAGGCGCCTAGCCGCGAAAGACAGCGCTGAGAGCTGGCATGGGAGATGCCTGGGTGGCAACCTCCGGCTTTGACGGTGGAGTTGGTTGAAAAAGAAAAATAGCATTTAAAACGCCGAAGAGCGGCTTTAAAATCAAAACTCCCCACCTTCTTGCCCAAACCTCTTTCGCGAGGCGTCCTCATCCCTTTTCCTCCCCGCCCCCCCGCCCCGTTCCGTTTCTGCCGCAAATGCCGATTAAATTATTGATAGTGGAAACTGCGTGACGGTGGAAGTCAATAGTGGCATCCCCCGATTGAGTAGCTCCATTTGATCACGCTCCAGATGGGAAGAGATTTCAGGCTCGCTCGCTAGAGTGAGCTACGCTGAGATCGGCCACTCTCCAGCCGTGAATGGAGGCTGTATGTATGGGAATCCACACACGAGTGCTCCGCTTTGACGTGGATGTCAGATGATTCCCCCGCCTGCCTATAAACGAGACACCTCTGCGTAGCTCGCGAGCAATCAGATTCCCACACACACACGCGCCACTGATCTCTTCCTCGCGTAGCAAAAAAACGAGGCGGCGGCAGCAGCCTGGGTGCCCGACCTTGCACGTGTTTTCTACCGCGGTTCCCGCTTCGCTTGTTTGGGCTTCCCCCAAAACGCCGGGAGAAGAGGATTTCCCTCTCTCGCGGAAGTTTTCATTTTTCAAAGAACTTCCAGGCCTGAACTTGATTCGAGAGGCTTTTGCTTGATTTTTTTTTTTAAAAAAAAAGTTGCTAAAGATTTATTTTAGACTGTGAAAACTTTAAATTGTTTTTTTTTGGGGGGGTGAGGTGGGTGGGTGGGTGGGAAGCATCGGATCAGTGCTTCTCGACCTTGGCAACCTGAAAATGTGTGGGCTTCAGTTCCCAGAATTTCCCAACCTGCATGCTGGCTAGAGAATTCTGGGAGTTGGTCCACACATTTTTTTTCAAGCTGTCAAGGTTGGGAAGCTGTCTTAAGACAGAGCTTCCAGTCCCCTTTTGTCTGTTGTACCAAAAGATGTTAATTAGTTCCGGCTAAGAAGGAGCTGGATATAGGCTCTCCCTTAACTCTTTTAAGATCCTTTTGTCCAGCAATTCCTCAGACCTTCCTAGAAATGGGAACAAAAGGAGGTCTTAGATTTAAGGAGAATGAAAGACAACTATCGGCGCCTGACAGATTTCTCCACTTCCTCACACTTTTTGTGACAATTTCTGGGGAAATGAAAATGTGGCTGGAAATGTGCTGGTTGGGATTTGGAGGTTGAGTAGCAGATTCACAGCTGAAACCACAGGATATCTGGAATGACATAAGAAGGCTCCCCTAGAAAATACAATGGGACTTGGATTAACTTATGTGGGAAGATCTGAACAAGCAAGCACACACAACTTGACTTTTCTTAATTCTTTTCCACCGTAATGAAATTCAGGAATTACTGGCCAACTCATTAGTACATGGCTAATATTTGCATGGCATGTTGAATTACAAGCTAGCTAGTTTATTAGCTTAGCATATCCAAGTGCAGGGGTTTGTTCCTACAGAGGTTTGTTCCTAAGCTAATGTGTTCTGCAAACTCAGAAAATGAGATCGAGGGAGCAAACAAAATTGATTGACCAGCACTGTGCCAAAGCGATAATGCTGGATTAGCTAGTATGTTAATGATGAGTATGTCTGAACTATTGACTGAACAGATTGACTTTGAGCTTAGACATCTTGATAGGAGTTAAAGAGAGTCAACCATCAGACATTGCAACTGATCCTTCCTGATGCTCCAAGCTCCCTGGCTAAATAAAAAATGAAAGTCTGCTACACACTTATATCAAAATCTCTCTCTCTCTCTCTCTCTCTCTCTCTCTCTCTCTCTCTCTCTCTCTCTCTCTCTCTCTCTCTCTCTCTCTCTCTGTGTGTGTGTGTGTGTGTACACGCGGATGTGTATAGATTGACACAAGGAGTCATATGACTTTTCCTTTGAGATGAAATGGTATATTAAAATTTCATCTATTTTGTTTTCCGTGTTTATGACTGTAGCCCATCCAGTTTAATTTACATCCTTCTCCACCTTGACTGTTTCTAGATTGATGGGGCTATATTTTCCTTCCAGGCCAATGGAAAACAATTTGGAATCTGGACAGAATTCTAGAGTCTTTATACCAGAATGCTTCTTTCAGTACTCATTTTAATTGGAAAGCAGAGGGAACAGATACGGGGTTATTTGATACATGTTAAATGTATTATACTTTGAGAGATAATCTTTTCTTGCACAGTCCATCATTGCAAATGTTCCCCTTTTTACTTTTTTTCTACCTTCAATGATTTTAAAGGGACATAATTTCAAGAAAAAGCTACTATGAATTAAAATTAACTCCCCGGCCATCATTACTGTAACTTTTTATGTACATAGAGAATGCTATCTGGAATTATTATTTTTTTAGAAAAAAGAAAAGACA